>NC_062220.1:101505808-102108725 GCF_902686445.1 Sciurus carolinensis
ACTGAGGAGACTATGGAATTGCTATGCAGTATATGACTGACTTTAGACTTCTACCTCCCTTTAAGATCCTGGAGAAGACTTCAGTAATGTATCCATTGACTAAAATTGTGGAAAATTTACCAGCCCCCATGAATTCTCTTCCCATCCTACGGTGGCTGTTCCCTGGTTTCATATCTTCTGTCACTAGCTATGGTTACCTTCTGATGAACCATGAAGGACTGTCATCTCTCTGTCACTTTCATTGCCTTTCTGAATTAGTCTCTATATATCCCATATCTTTTCCTTTTCTCCCTTTTTAAGCCAAAAACTCAAAACACAGCTCTTTTCTACTTCTAATCAGTTCCTGACAGTATTATGAGCGAATCACATTTTATGTCCTGACTGACATTTCCCAAAAATCTGGGCCCTCTTTTCACAGAAACCACCAGGATCTCAGGAGATGGGGGCACTGAGAGCCATTTCCCATAAAATAGCATGTAGAATTGGATTACAATGAAGTGGGAAAAAGTGGTGTAGGGTGGAAAGGAATATATATTTATCCCCAACAGACAGTAATTCCAGAGAAAGTCACAGTGACTGTCTTGGGAAAAACTGAGAAGATTGCAGTCTGCCTGATAGCCATCCCCTCCAGCAAGCATAAGTCTCAAGGAAGAAGCCTGTTTCTGATGTATTGGAACTGATTATATACTACTTTCTCAGGAGTAGTGCTCTATATAGTCTAAAAGACATAACAGTGTCCATGTGAAGGCCCTTATGACTTAATGCCAAAATGGGTGACAAAATGAATTTTTCTTTCATGGGATCATCTTAAGTGTTATTGTTTTAAAATACTGTGGAAGCATGTTAAATCTTTCTTTCTATATATACATAAAGTGTGTGTGTATGGCCACGCAGAGAGGAGTATTATGCATCCCTGAGCATTACATGAGTACCAGGCCCTTCTAGGTGCAGATGTGTTCCTAGATTATCGAAACCAATGCCCCAGTGTCCCAACGCATCATGCAGAGTCCCCCACCCTGCTGGCACTTTTATAACACTTCAAAAAGTAGTAGTTTATTGTTTTGAAATTATAGAGGATAAGTTCAGAATTCTGCATCAACTTGAAATATGCTATTTTACTTTATTTAAAATGTCCAAGCTCTTTAGTACTATTGAGTAAATTTCAATATTAATATAGGATAACTGTATGTGATAAGGAAGCTGAGCACTGGAGACATATTTATTGCTAATAAAACAAAAACTTCAATTACCCAATACAAGATGAATCCCTGATCTCTTCCAATTATAAGAAATTCACCTGAAAATATAAACATTAAAAATTTTTCTCTTGAAAATAACAAGATTGAGAGCATGGGTACAGCTTGCATTACCTGTTCTGAAACATTTATCTCACATGATTTAATAACCCAAATACAGTTTATCTAATGTCAAAATTCATAGCAAAGTGCTATCTGCATCAGCTGAAAACTAGCTGAAAGACTAACATATGACAAGGAAAGAGAATTAATTTGCATCAGCCATCTTTCTACTTCCTAATGCACCCACTCCCAAAATTGGATGTACTGACTCTACCTCCAACTTTCAAACCTCACCCTCCCCTCTGCCCATTCCCTTTCTTTCTTAGATTGACACACAGGAAACTTAAAAAAAAAAAAAAAAAAAAAAAAAAAAAAACAGAGAAGTTGTGTTTTAGTCAACTTTTTCACTGCTATAACTAAAAGATCTGACCAGAACAATTTCAAGAGAGGAAAAGTTTGTTTGAGGGATCAGTTTCAGAGGTCTCAGTTCATAAACAGCTGGCTCCATTCCTTGGGGCTTGAAGTGAGACAGAACATCATAACGGAAGAGTATGGTGGAGGGTAGCAGCTCACATGATGATCAGGAAGCAGAGAGACTCCACTCACCAGATACAAAATATACACTCAAAGCCACTCCCCCAATGCCCACGACCTCCAACCACACCCTACCCACTCAGTTAATCCTTATCAGGGAATTAATTCACTGATTGGGCTAAGACTCTCACAACCCAATCATTTCTCCTCTGTACCTTCTTGCATTGTCTCCCACGTGGGCTTTTGGGGACACTTCAGATCCAAACATAACAAGATGGGAGACAGAGGATATCTGAACCCAAAAACAAAGATCTAGTCTCCAGGGAAGCAAATATCTGTTTCCTCTTACTGTAAAAGCCTAGAGGATGAGGAGACAAGAAGGACTCTGGTATAAATACAGAGGAGGGGTATAATGGGAGATGTTGACTGTGTTTGCTGCAATGTGGTTTTGCTCAACAAATATTGATTTAGTGTATGGTTTGCTATGATCACTGTGGAATACAAAGAAGTATGAGATAGTCCCTCCCCTGGAAAAGTTTGTATTCTATTTTTGAAGTCAGGCCAAAAATACATAGAGAGTTAAGTAATGGGAGAAATCAGAATATGATTGAGTGCCAAGAGATGTTGGAACAAATGTCACAGAAGTTCAAAAGAGGCCAAGGATAGGTATCTTTTAAAATAAATACTGACCTAAAACTTGGAAATTGGTAAAATCTAGCTAGGTACAAAGGAGGAAAAAGAGCAACCTCACAGAGCACAGCCTAAGTAAAGATGCAGAGATAAGACTGAGAAAAGTTCAGTGTGACCAGAATAGCAAGTTCCAAATAGCTAGGTCTTGGTTTTTGGAAAGTTTTGAATGTCCTATTGAAGAGTTGGGATTTTTTAAAGAGTACATTGAATCAATTCAAGGAAAGTAACGTTATGATTTTTGTATAAAAATGAACTTTAGAGATCATTTCACTATTGTTTCTCAACAGACAGAGAGAGAAATATTGACATTGTGAGGCAGGACAGTTCTTTGATGTGTAGAATTGTCCCATAACCTTGCCAGACCTTGAAGCTCAACTCCCATCCATTAAATGTCAGGAGGGCCCCCTCCTCACCAATCATTATGACAGTGAAAACAAGACAAAAATGAAAGCAAAACAAAAAACCCTATATTAGTCAGGGTTCCTCAAAGAAACAGAAATGATAAAAGAGATGGATGGGTGATGAATGAATAGATAGATAGACGTACTGACAGATGGATGAGAGGTGATTTATTATGTTAATTGGTTAATGCAATTATGAACTGAGAATTCCCATGAAATGCTATCTAAACAGGAAAAAAAAAACAAGAAAATAAAAATATAGCTCAGTATAAATCTGAAGGCTAAACATCTTTTGGATTATTCTTTACCTCACCTGGAAATTTTTCAGTCATATTCCTGAACAGACTTATCAGGAATATAGGAACTGTGCATAAAACGGTCATTATTAAGTACTCTGACTTGCGTTTTAATGCAGTGACATACCTTCCTGCAATTATATTAAAGAATCAACAGCTGGTCTCAGTGGTGCTCGCCTATAATCTGAACAGCTCAGGAGGCTGAGGCAAAAGGTTTACAAGTTTGAGGCCAGACTCCACAACTTAGCAAGGCCCTAAGCAACTTAAGGAGATCCTGTTCCAAAATAAAAAAGGGGGGGGCTAGGGATGTGGCTCAGTGGTTAAGTGCTCCTGGCAGGGAGTATTGGACGGTGGACCAATAAAGCAGGCTTTATCTCTCCTAATAACATCCAAATGGAATTGGACATAGATTAATGGAAAGAGTATAAAGAGCTATGAATATCAGGTCTCATCAACCTATTGGTAACAAAATCACTGATGGTTAACAAATTTGACTTGTTTTTACAACAATTAGCAACATCAGTTAACAATAAAGAAGGATAAGCAGAACACACCATTTTCACTTTTTACTGCCTTATCTTGGTCAAATTATAAAATCACTAGTCAGAAAATTTCTGGAAGAATACACAGAAATACTCAACAAAGACTGCTTAAGGGAAATTAGAGGATCTAGCGGGAAGAAGAACCTTTCACTGTGAAGCAGAAGTCATCTTTAGTCATTCTTTGCTATGAGCTTCTTTGACAGTAAAAGTCATTTCATTGGCTCTGCTGATACAGAGGGGCTGTCATTCAAGGAGACTGCCTGTAGGGAAAATAAGTTCTATATTACTTCCTAAAATTAGTAAATGTCCTCATAATCCTATATAACCTAAACTTATTAGAGGTTTTGTTGGAAATTTATAAAATTCAGACTCCCTTGAATATAAACTTTTTAATTATAAACAGTATGTAAGGGGTGCAGAAAACAGACAGATGTGGAAGAACTTAAAAAGTGAGAGCAT
The DNA here is from genome assembly GCF_902686445.1 of Sciurus carolinensis. Classification (NCBI taxonomy): domain Eukaryota; kingdom Metazoa; phylum Chordata; class Mammalia; order Rodentia; family Sciuridae; genus Sciurus; species Sciurus carolinensis. The sequence goes on from NC_062220.1 coordinate 101,510,029, forward strand.
TACTCCCTATCTGGAAACACTCCTTGGTACACATAGAAGTAAAAACTTGGATCATGTTGTCTATGGTTCTGTATCCTACTTAACCTTTACAGAATACCTTGTGGATGATTTCCATGTCATTAAAATTCTTCTATTATTTTATCATGTGGTTCTACTATCATTTAACTCAAGACTTTGTACATTGTTTCTTGGCATTTTGACTATAAAAATACTGAACAACTCAAACATAAATCTCTTTTTAGTTTCCTTAATTCTGAAAACTTTGTTAAAACACAAACAACAACAACAACTGCAGATGATGCTTATTTGTTATTTTGACCTTTCTTCTGAACTTGCTGATTTTTTTTTTTGTTTGTTTGTTTGTTTTTTTTTTTTTAGCATTAGGTCTCCAGGATTCTCAGAGGAACATTAACTGATTATTAACTAAATTAGTCTAAATCCTGCAATTTTCAATCATAGCTTTTAAAAAACACCAATATACACTTGCAAATTGCAATGCTGAAAATGCTCTTTACCAGCCACTGAAAACTATTTTCTAAGGATATATATTCTGTTTTGTCAGGGGAGTTAAAGGTTTGAAGTTTTCACATTTACAACCATGAATAAAGCTATCAATATCAAAAGAAAAAGAAATTCTTAAAGTAGTACCTATTGCACTAAGTTTTCATTAGTCATAGAATAATCAATCATAACATGTCTGAGGAAAGGCAGATTACCAGGGCACCAGGGGCCGTTCTCTCCTGTACTACTTCCTCCTCCTCCTCCTCCTCCTCCTCCTCCTCCTCCTCCTCCTCCTCCTTCTCCTCCTCCCCCTCCTCCTCCTCCCCCTCCTCCTCCTCCCCCTCCTCCTCCTCCTCCTCCTCCTCCTCCCCCTCCCCCTCTTCCTCCTCCTTTCTGTTCTTCTTCCTCTTGTTCCCCTTTCTCTTTTTCCCTTCCCCATTCCCCCTTCTTCTGCCTTCTCCCTTCTTTCTCCTCCTCCTCCTCCTCCTCCTCTTCTTCTTCTTCTTCTTCTTCTTCTTCTTCTTCTTCTTCTTCTTCTTCTTCTTCTTCTTCCTCTTTCCTCCCTCTCGCTCTCTCCCCTCTCTCCCTTTCTCTCCCTCCCTCTCTCTCTCTCTCTCTCTCTCTCTCTCTCTCTCTCCTTTTCCCTCTCTCTCCCTCCCCCCCACACACACACATTCACATCCCTTAGAATCCCAGACCAAAAGGTTGAAATGCCAGGAAATTCGAATCATGAAATTTTGGTTTAAAATGGAAAGTCCAGTCTTCCATCATTTGCAGGAGTTTTTTGTTGTTGTTGTTTTGTTTTTGTTTTTGTTTTGTTCATCTTAGTTTATGGTCTTTATTCTGGATGAATTAATAATAATCCTGTTGAATTACGGAGCACCTTTCTTATGAGAATACAAAGCATTCTCTCATACCTTCGCTTAGTTCATTTTGCAACATCCCCATAAAGCAGGAAGGGTCAGGTATTGAGACAGGAAACCAAAGCAGACACTAAATGACTTTCCCTGGGACATATGGTTAGCCATAGACAGAGCAATAACAAGAATGTGAGTCCCTTGACATCAAGGTCAGCCTTGATGCCATCAGACTGGCGGTTCTCAAAGGATGATCTGTGAAGGCTCTCAGCTTATCCATGGGCTGGGGGCGATGAAGTAAGGTCAGCTTCCCTGCAGAAACCAGTTCCGAGCACCGTTATCATAACTTCCATACAATGACTGTCTAGGATGTGACAATAGCAAGAATGTTGTTGCTGGTGTGAGGTCTTCTATTTTCTTTTTTTCTTTTTTTTTTTTTCTTATTATTGTAAACAAATGGGATACATGTTGTTTCTCTGTACATGGCATAAAGGCATACCATTTGTGTAATCATAAATTTACACAGGGTAATGCTGTTTGATTCATACTGCTATTTTTTCCCTTCCCCCCCACCCCTCCCACCCCTCCCACCCCTCCCACCCCTCTTTTCCCTCTATACAGTCTTTCCTTCCTCCATTCTTACCACCCTCCTTAACCCTAACCCTAAACCTAACCCTAATCCTAACGCTAACCCCTCCCACCCCCCATTATATGTTGGCATCCGCTTCTCAGCCAGATCATTCGTGTTCATGTCCTCTATTCTGTACCATTGATCTACCTGTCTATTTTGGTACCAATACCATGCCATTTTTTGTTTGTTTGTTTGTTTGTTTTTTGGTGCTGAGGATCGAACCCAGGGCCTTGTGCTTACAAGGCAAGCACTCTACCGACTGAGCTATCTCCCCAGCTCCATGCCGTTTTGGTTACTATTGCTTTGTAACAGAGTTGAAGATCTGGTATTGCGATACCCCCTGCTTTGCTCTTTCTACTGAGGATTGCTTTAGCTATTCTGGATTTTTTATTCTTCCAGATGAATTTCATAATTGCTTGCTCTATTTCTGTAAGGTACATCATTGGGATTTTAATTGGAATTGCATTGAATCTGTATAGCACTTTAGGTAGTATGGCCATTTTGACAATATTAATTCTGCCTATCCAAGAACATGGGAGATCTTTCCATCTTCTAAGGTTTTCTTTAATTTCTTTCTTTAGTGTTCTGTAGTTCTCATTGTAGAGGTCTTTCACCTCTTTTGTGAGATTGATTCCCAAGTATTTTATTTTTTTCGATGCTATTGTGAATGGGGTAGTTTTCCTAATTTCTCTTTCTGAAGATTCATCACTTATGTATAAAATTGCATTGGATTTATGAGTATTGATCTTGTAACCTGCTACTTTACTGAATTCACTTATGAGTTCTAAAAGTTTTCTGGTGGAATTTCCAGGTTCCTCTAAATATATAATCATGTCATCAGTGAACAGGGATAGTTTGAGTTCTTCTTTTCCAATTCGTATTCCTTTAATTTCTTTGGTTTGTCTAATTGCTCTGGCTAGAGTCTCAAGGACGATGTTGAATAGAAGTGGTGAAAGAGGGCATCCCTGCCTTGTTCCAGTTTTTAGGGGGAATGCTTTCAGTTTTTCACCATTTAGAATGATATTGATCATGGGCTTAGCATAGATGGTCTTTACAATGTTAAGGAATGTTCCCACTATCCCTATTTTTTCTAGTGTTTTGAGCATGAAGGGATGCTGTATTTTATCGAATGCTTTTTCTGCATCTATCGAAATAATCATGTGATTCTTAACTTTAAGTCTGTTGATATGGTGAATGACATTTATTGATTTCCAGATGTTGAACCAACCTTGCATCTCTGGGATAAAACCCACTTGATCGTGGTGCACTATCTTTTTAATATATTTTTGGATGTGATTTGCTAAAATTTTGTTGAGAATTTTTGCGTCAATGTTCATTAAGGTTATTGGTCTGAAATATTCTTTCCTCGATGTGTCTCTGTCTGGTTTAGGTATCAGGGTGATATTGGCTTCATAGAATGAGTTTGGGAGGGTTCCCTCCTCTTCTATTTCATGGAATACTTTGAGGAGTATTGAAATGAGCTCTTCTTTAAAGGTTTTGTAGAACTCGGCTGAGAACCCATCTGGTCCTGGACTTTTCTTTGTTGGTAGGCTTTTGATGTCCTCTTCTATTTCATTGCTTGAAATTGATTTATTTAAGTTGTGTATGTCCTCCTGGTTCAGTTTAGCTAACTCATAAGTCTCTAGAAATTTGTTGATGTCTTCAAGGTTTTCTGTTTTGTTGGAGTATAGATTTTCAAAATAGCTTCTAATTATGCTTTGTATTTCACTCGTGTCTGTTGTGATATTTCCTTGTTCATTCCGAATTTTAGTAATTTGAGTTTTCTCCCTCTTTCTCTTTGTTAGTGTGGCTAAGGGCTTATCAATTTTGTTTATTTTTTCAAAGAACCAACTATTTATTTTGTTAATTTTTCCAATTGTTTCTTTTGTTTCAATTTTGTTGATTTCCACTCTGATTTTAACTATTTCCTGTTTTCTACTACTTTTGGTGTTGGTCTGCTCTTCTTTTTCTAGGGCTTTGAGCTGTAGTGTTAAATAGTTTATTTGTTGATTTCTACTTCTTTTGTTGAATGCGCCCCATGAAATAAATCTTCCTCTAAGTACTGCTTTCATAGTGTCCCAGAGATTTTGATATGATGTGTCTTTGTTTTCGTTTACTTCTAAGAATTTTTTAATTTCCCTCCTGATGTCTTCTGTTATCCATTCATTATATAATAGTGTATTATTTAATCTCCAGGTATTGGAGAAGTTTCTGTTTTTTATTCTGTAATTTATTTCTGATTTTAATCCATTATGATCTGATAGAATACAAGGTAGTATCTCTATCTTCTTGTATTTGCTAACAGTAGCTTTGTGGCATAAAATATGGTCTATTTTAGAGAAGGATCCATGTGCTGCTGAGAAGAAAGTGTATTTGTTCTTTGTTGGATGGTATATTCTATATATGTCCGTTAAGTCTAAATTGTTGATTGTGTTATTGAGATCTATGGTTTCTTTATTCAATTTTTGTTTGGAAGATCTATCCAGTGGTGAGAGAGTTGTGTTAAAATCACCTAGTATTATTGTGTTGTGGTCTATTTGATTTCTGGAATTGAGAAGGATTTGTTTGACGTACGTGGATGAGCCACTGTTCAGGGCATAGATATTTATGATTGTTATGTCTTGTTGATTTGATTTATGCTTCCCTTAAGCAGTATGTAATGTCCTTCTTTATCCCTTCTGACTAATTTTGGCTTGTGTCCACATTTTCTGAAATGAGGATGGATACTCCAGCTTTTTTGCTGTGTCCGTGTGCATGGTATGTTTTTTCCCATCCTTTCACCTTTAGTCTATGGGTATCTCTTTCTATGAGATGAGTCTCTTGCAGGCAGCATATTGTTGGATTTTTCTTTTTAATCCAATCTGCCAGTCTATGTCTTTTGATTGATGAGTTCAGGCCATTAACATTCAGGGTTATTATTGTGATATGATTTGTATTCCCAGTCATTTGACTCATTTTTGTTTTTTGACATGATTTGGTTTCTCCTTTATTTGGCTATTCCTTTAGGCTAGTTCCTCCCATTGCTGATTTGCATCGTTGTTTTTCATCTCTTCTTCATGGAATATTTTGCTGAGAATGTTCTGTAATGCCGGCTTTCTTTTTGTAAATTCCTTTAGCTTTTGTTTATCATGGAAGGATCTTATTTTGTCGTCAAATCTGAAAGTAAGTTTTGCTGGGTATAAGATCTTGGTTGGCATACGTTTTCTTTCAGGGATTGGTAAATGTTGTTCCAGGCCCTTCTAGCTTTTAGGGTCTGGATTGAAAAATCTGCTGATATTCTTATTGGTTTCCCCCTGAATGTAATTTGATTCTTTTCTCTCGTGGCCTTTAAAATTCTGTCTTTATTTTGTATGTTAGGTATTTTCATAATAATGTGCCTTGGTGTGGGTCTGTTGTAATTTTGTATATTTGGAGTCCTATAAGCCTCTTGTACTTGGTTTTCCATTTCATTCTTCAGATTTGGGAAATTTTCTGATATTATTTCATTGAATAGATTGTTCATTCCTTTGGTTTGTTTCTCTAAGCCTTCCTCAATCCCAATAATTCTTAAATTTGGCCTTTTCATGATATCCCATAATTCTTGTAGAGTCTGTTCATGATTTTTTACCATCTCCTCTGTTTGGTCAACTTTGTTTTCAAGATTAAATATTTGTCTTCAATGTCTGAGGTTCTGTCTTCCAGGTGTTCTATCCTATTGGTTATGCTTTCTATGGAGTTTTTAACTTGGTTTATTGTTTCCTTCATTTAAAGGATTTCTGTTTGTTTGTTTTTTCAGTATCTCTAACTCTTTATTGAAATGATCTCTTGCTTCCCGTATTTGCTCTTTTAACTGTTGATTGATGCAATCATTTAATGCCTGCATTTGCTCTTTCATCTCCTCCTTCAATGCCTGCATTTGCTCTTTCATCTCCTCATTTGCTTCCCTGATTGTTTTAATTATGTACATTCTGAACTCCCTTTCTGACAATTCTTCTGATGTGCTGTCATTGGGTTTTATTGATATAGTATCTAGGTTTGTTTGGGACATTTTCTTCCCTTGTTTTCTCATATTGGTCAGATGTCAATGGAACTCTGAGATATTGCAGATTTCCTCTATTGGCTTATAGTGTCCCTGTAGATTTCCAGTGTATCACCTCCCAGCCTTCAGTAGCCAGAAGTCTTGGAGGAACTTGAAAATGCAGTGCTTCCGAACAAAGCTGCCCCTAGCCCGCTACTGGTTCCAGGGCTTGGAGCTGGCTCTGTGCAGAAAGGCTCTCAATGGGGGGGCCTGCTCCAAGAAGCTGGCCCTGTGGGAGAAGCCCACCACTGGAGTGAGCAGGGCTACCTGGGGAGGACTCTAGCTGCCCTGCCCTGCTCTGATAAGCCGCCCCTATCCGTGCCTGCCGCCCAGGTCGAGCTTCACCCAGTGGGGGAGACTCACCCTGTGGCTCTATTTTAGTCCGAGTCTGTCAATGCCTCCCCTTCTTGAATCCTGGGTTCTGGAATGACTGGAGATGCAGTCACCCTCTAGTCCGCCATCTTGGATCGTCCCGTGGAAAAAGCCTGCAGCCGGAGGGGGCAGGACCACCTGGAGAAGTCTCTGGCTGCCCTTCCCTGGTCCCAGAGGCTGCCTGCGGGTCAGAGTTCTCTGTTGGCTCGGGGACCTGTGGCTGTCTCTGTGTAGAAAGGCTCTCACTGGGCGGTCTGCTCTGAGAAGCTGTCCTTGAAAGGTGCCTCCCGCTGGAGGGAGCCGGGCTGCTTGGGGAAGCCCCTAGCTGCCCTGTCCTGGTCCCTGAAGCTGCCTGCAGGCCGGAGCTCGCCGTGCTGGCTCCAAGACTTGGAGCTGGTTCTGTCTGCAGGAGTTTAAAAAAAAAAAAAAAAAGCAATATTGGCATCAAGTTTACAGTGAGATCCAAATCAGTCATTCAGGATGGATCGTTTATTAGCACTTCAGGACTGTAAGGATCCTAATTCTAATTTCTACCTCAATCTTAGAACCTCAGAATTTCCTCCATCCCTGCCTGAAACTGTCTTCCACCCTGTCAGTTCCTCGGCCTCTGGTTGGAGAAGAATGTTTCTGTCTAATCATCTCATCTTCTGACTCTAGTCTGAGTTATCCAATACCAACCCTTGGCAGATGATTCTATGGCTCAGGGAGCCCACAAGTTCTATCTGACCCCTGTGTTGTTTCCTCTAGCTCTCTCATAGTTGACTTGATGCATATTTGCCAGTTAGCCATCTGCCTTTAGGGTAGCTGGATTTTATCTGGATTCTGAATTTTCCAATCTGGTTTAGTTTTTCCAGTTAACAGGTAACCTCAGAAGTAGGTGCCATTTTTCTCATAAAATCTGAGCAAATCGGGAGGCTGAGGCAGGAGGATTGCCGAGTTTGAGTTTGAGGTCAGCCTAAGCAACTTAGTGCGACCATGTCTCAAAATAAAAATTGAAATGATCTGGGGCATAGCTCAGTGATAGAACACCCCTGGGTTAAATCCTCAGCACCAACATAATGAAACCCAACAACACACAAATCTCCTGTGAAAGCCAGGAATAGAAGGAGCCCTTCCTGTTTCAAAACCCATTTCATGGGCTGGGGATGTGGCTCAGTGATGGAGTGTTTGCCTGGAATGCACAAAGCCTTAGTTTCAGTTCCCAAAAACACAGACATACACACAGGCACACACATACACACAATCCCAATTCTTTCTAGGGTGACTCACTGACAATTATGCATCTTCACTTGGAGTGGAACAGCAGGGAGATTCTGAGTTCTCAAGGCTTGATAGATTTATCTGTTTCCCCAATTTGTCTCTATAGATCATTACTTAGATCATCTGCAGTTCAGTGGTCTTTGAAAATTCTGTCTTTACAACATCAGAAATATTTTAAACACATTAAGATGAACTGTTATAATTCCCTCCAAGCAAAAGAAACATATCATTTCAGTTCCAGGAAACATTTACAGAAAAAAAAGGATACTTTATTAATCAGCAAAATTTTCTTTTACCACTTTGTGTTGTAACCATTTAATCGAAACTATAAAGTGCTGCTTCAGAAGTATCAGCTTCCAGATCTTGGTTTCTAGCTACACTAGCTGAACCGAGCTGAGTGCTAATGGCATGAAGGTGAGAAGTTCACCAAAGTGGCTGGAATCTATTTCCTTGTTCCTCAAGCCACAAGGCAATCAGAGAAAAGGATAAATCTGCATTCCTACTACTTTAAGAAGAGAAGAAAAGGCTGATAGTTCAGATCTGCTAACAAAGGATGTTTCCTTTTTGTCAGTGTGGATTGTGGAAGTAGAACCTAAAAAAAAAAAAAAAAAAAAAAATAGCAATTACCATGTCTTTAATTTGGAATTGCTAAGTAATTTGTCCTGCATTAAAATTGGTCAGTCCTGAGTGACCATTTGGAATTGACCTGACCTTGGTAGACTAGGATCTCATCATCTCTCCTAAATTAACCGTGAGTGATTTTGTTTTCCTTTCCACATTTTTAATTGGTGCATTATATTTGTACATAATGATGGGATTGCTGTTTCATATTTGTACATGCACACAATATATTGGCCAATATAATTTGTCCACTATCACTCCCCAGCACTCACCCCCTCCCTCCACATTTCCCACCCGCTGGTTCCTTTCTTCTACTGATCTCCCTCTGTCTCCATGAGATTCCCCCCCACCCCACCCCCAACTTCTTTTACTTTTTTCTTTCTAGCTTACACACATGAGAGGAAAAAAAAATACAACCCTTGACCTTCTGAGTTTGTCTTATTTTGCTTAACTTAATGATCTCTAGTTCCATTCATTTTCCTGCAAATGATATAATTTTGTTTTTAAGACTGAATAAAAATCCACTTGTTTATATATACCACATTTTCTTTACCCTCCTTTATTGACGTATACCTAGGCTGGTTCCATAATTTGGCTATTGTAAATTGTACTGCTATAAACATGGGTATGTATGTATAATTAATTCTTCAGGATGAATACTGAGGAGAGGTATAGCTGAGCCATATGGTGGTTCTATGCCTAGTCTTTTGAGAAACCTCCATACTGATTTCCATAGTGGTTGTACGAATTTACAATCCCACCAATAATAAAAAGTGTTCCTTTCTCTCCACATCCTTTCCAGCATTTTTTATGATTTGTATGCTTGATGACTGCCATTTTGACTAGTGTGAGATAAAATCTCAGTGTAGTTTATTTTTTTCAGTGTAGTTTTGATTGGTATATCCCTAATCACTAATGATTTTGAATATTTTTCATCTACTTGTTGGCCATTTATATTTCTTCTTTTGAGAAGTGTCTGTTTAATTCATTTGCCCATTCTTTGATTGGCTTATTTACTTTTTGATATAAAGTTTTTTATCTCTTTATATATTCTAGATATTAATCCTTTGTCAGAAGAGTAGAGAGCAAAGATTTTTTTCACCCATTCTATGATTTCTCTCTTCACATTCCTAATTGTTTTCCTTGCTGTGCAGAAGCTTTTTAATTTGAGGCTATCTCATTTATTAACACTTGGCATTATTTTCTGAGCTTTAGGGATCCTGTTGAGAAAGTTGTTACCTGTGCCTATAAGCTGGAGTGTTGACCCTACATTTTCTTCTAGGAGTTGCATAGTTTCTGGTCTAATTCCTAGGTCTTTGATCCACTTTGAGTTGATTTTTGTGCAAGGTGAGAGATTAGGGTCTAATTTCATTCTTCTACATGTGGATAATCAGCTTTCCCAGCACCATTTGTTAAAATGGCTATTTTTTCTCCAATTTAGGATTTTGGTACCTTTGTGAAGGGTCAGATGACTATAGATGTGTGGGTTGTCTTTGTTTTCCATTCTGTACCTTTGGATTATCTGTTTTATGCCAGTACCATGTGGGTTTTGTTACTGTAATTCTATAGTAAAATCTGAAATCAGGAATTGTGATGCCTCCACCATTGCTTTTTTGGCTTAGAATTTTGTTGGCTATTCTGGGTCTTTTATTCTTCCAAATGAATTTTAGGACCTTTTTTTCTAGTTCTGTGAAGAATGTCATTGGTATTTTGATGGGGATTGTATTGAATCGGTATATTACTTTTGGTAGCATCACCATTTTAACAATACTAATTCAGTCTATCCATGGACATGGGAGGTCTTTCCATCTACTTGTATCTTCTTCAGTGTTCTCTAGTTTTCATGATAGAGGTCTTTTACCTCCTTGGCTAAATTTATTCCTAGATCTATCTGTTTGTTTGTTTGTTGAGGCTATTGTGAATGGAATTGTCTTCCTGATTTCTTTCTCAGCAGATTCATTGTTGGTATATGGGAAAACTATTAATTTTTGTATTAATTTTATAACCTGCTATTTAACTGAATTGGTTTATTAGCTCTAGCAGTCTTTTGGTGAAGCTTTTTTGGAACTTCTAAGTAAAAGATCTTATCAGCATTGATAATTTGACTTCTTCCTTTCCTAATTTTATCCCTTCTATTTCCTTCTCTTGTCTAATTGCTCTGGCTATAATTTCTAGCACTAGATTAAATAGGAGTGATGAGAGTAGACATCCTTGTCTTGTCCTGGAATTTAAAGGAAATGCTTTCAGTTTTTCCCCATTTACCATGAGATTGACTTTGGGCTTTTCATATATAGCCTTTATCATGTTGAGGTAGGCTCCTTCTACTCCGAGTATCTTCGGTGTTTTCAAACACCTTCTCTGCATCTATTGAGATGACTGTGAGATTTTTGTTCTTAATTATATTTATTATTTGTGTATGTTAAGCCATCCTTGCATCTCTGGGATAAAACCAACTTGGTAGTGGGGTATAGTCTTCTTAATATGTTGTTAAACATGACTTGCTAATATTTTATTAAGTATTTTTGTATCTATGTTCACCAGAGATATTGGTTTATAGTTTTCTTTCCTTGATGTGTCCTTATCTGGTTTTGGTATGAGTGTGATACTGGTTTCATAGAATGAATTTGGAAGTGTCCCATCCCTTTCTATTTCATGTAATAATTTTAGGAGTATTGACATTATCCCTTCTATAATGCTCTGTTAGCATTCAGCTCAGAATCCATCTTATTCTGGAATTTTCTTTGTTGGAAGTCTTTTTTTTACTGCTTCTATCTCATTACAAGTTATTGGCTTGTTTAAGATCTCTATGCCCTGTTGATTCAGATTTGGCAGATTCTATTTGTCTAGAAATGTATCTGTTTCTTCTAGGTTTTCCAATTTGTTGGAGTATAAGTTTTCAAAATAGTCCCTAATGACCTGCTGGATTTCTGAGATGTCTGTGATGATTTTGACTTTTCCCCCTCTAATTTTATAAATTTGGGTTTTCTTTCTCTTTCTTTTTGTTAGTTTGACTAAAGGCTTATCATTTTGTTTATCTTTTCAAAGAACCAATTCTTAGTTTCATTGCTCCTCCATATTGTTTTTATTCTCAAGTTCACTGATTTCAGCTCTGACCTTAAGTATTTTCTTCTTTCTGCTGGCTTTGTAATTGGTCTGTTCCTTTTCAAGGGCTTTGAGATGCATCATTAAGTTACTGGGAACTTTCTGATTTTGTTATGTAGGTACTCATAACTATAAACATTCCTCTTAAAACTTCCTTCACAGTGTCACAGAGGTTCTGGTATGTTGTATCACTATTCTCATTTGAGTCTAAGAATTTTTTAAATTTCTTCCTTGATTTCTTCTATCATTTATTCATCATAATCTCCACGTGTTTACATAGCTTTGTAGGGTTTGTCATTTTGATTTCTAATTTCATTCCGTTGTTATAAAATGCTATAAAGATATAAAAAATATATCAATTTTTTGTGTTCTTTAAGAGTTGGTTTAAAATATGGTCTATTTTGGAGAATGTTCCATGAGTCACTGAGAAGAAAGTACATTCAGCTATTGCTGGATGAGATATTCTATAGATTGTGATGTTCTCTCCAAAGGACTTGAGTACCTCCACCCCTGTGGCATTGGTTTTTGTTGGTGGCCACGTAACCTCTTTCTTGGCTTCTCTGTGATCAGTTCCTGCAACTTTTCTCATTAGACGATCCACAGCACTGGCATTTCTTAATCCTGGGGGTCTCCACTGCAGCTTCAGCTTCCTCCTCACATCTCCATATATCATCCTTTCAGAGACTGCCCACAGGGACTCTGAACCTGCTGCACTTTGCCAGCCACCCAGGCCTTCCCTTGAAATCTTGGTGGAAGCCCCAAGCATGACCCCTTATCCAGCACATGGTTGTCACCAAGGTCTTCCACCATCTTGAGCAGTAGCCAAGTCTCTAGGGACAATGGTTGCAGTAGTCTCTGAGTGCTTGTGTGACTGAGTATAGTAAAACAACTTCATATGACCCTCTGTGCAAGCAGGGTGCCCCCCTGGTCTCTTCTCAAAAGAATTTTTACTTTTACACCCTTGAGGCTGAGATGGGTGTGGTCTTACCAATTCCTGAGATGCCCTCAAGACATCTTTCCTATTGTTTCTGGGTAAAGTAGTTAGTTCCTTTAGTGGCTGTAATATCTTTAACAACCACACCTTTCTTAACCTCAGTTTTGCTCAGTTTTCTGGTCAAACAGCAAACTTTGCAAATCTTTCTGCTTTGCTTTCTGCTCCTGATTATCACACTAAACTTAACTAAAAACTGCCAGCAATATTCATGACACTGCCTGAACACTATGCTGCCTAGAAATTTCTTCTGCCAGATTAAGAAGTTCAATCACCTTTAAATTCAGCCTTACAAGCTCCTCGAAAGACTAGGCATGGAACCACCATATGACCCAGCTATACCACTTCTCAGTACTTACCCTGAAGAATGAAAGACATCCAACTATAATGAATGATACCCAGGTTTATAGCAGCACAATTCACAATAGCCAAACTACCAATGGATGAATGGATAAAGAAAGCAGTGTATATACACAATGGAGTTTTATTCAGCCATTATAAAAATGAAATTATGTTATTTTAAGGAAAATGGATGGAATTAGAGACCATCATGTTAAGCGAAATAAGTCAAACTCAGAAGGTCAAGGGTTGCATGTTTTCCCTTACATGTGGAAGCTAGAGAGGAAAAAGGAAAACAAAGATGGGGGCGGGGGGATCTCCTAAAACTCAAAGGGAGATCAGTAGAGAAAAGGGACCAAGGGGTGGGAGGTGGAAAGGGAGGGGGGACATGCGGGGGAGTGATATTGGTCAAATTATATTGTGATATTGTGTGCATGTACAAATATGTAACACTAAATCCCATCATTATATACAACTATAATCAATTAAAAAATAAGGAAAACGAAAAACTTAATTCAGCCTCACAGAAAGTCTCAGGACATGGAGAAAATGCAGACAACTTCTTAGCCTGAACATGACATAGATGACCTCCAGTCCAATTTCCTATAGAGTCCTCCTTTTCCTCTGAAACCTCATGAGTCCAGTTTTTACTGTCCACAGTCCTATCAAAATTCTAGTCTTCTCAACTCCAACTGAAACTGCCATCAAGGTCCACCTACAATATTCTAAAGCTTTTCTAGTTTGCATTGTTAAACTTTCCAAAATCCCTCCCACAAACTCCAAAAAACTCCAAAAGTTTCCAACCACAAGGTCATGTTAGTTATAGCCACAACCCCACTTCTTGGTATCAATTTATGTTTTAGTCAGCTTTTCATTGCTGTGACAAAAAGACCTGACAAGAACAATTAGAGGAGGAAACATTGCTTTTGGAGCTCATGGTTTTAGAGGTCTTAGTTCATAAGTGACTGAATTCATTCTTGGGAGCCCAAGATGAAGCAGAACATTATGGAAGAAAAGTGTAGCAATGAAAAGCAGATGGGGACATTGCACCCAGAAGCAGAGACTGATCAACAAGAGCAAAATACATACCCCTAATGACCCTCTTCCTCCAGACACACCCTACCTGCCTGCATTTACCCGCCCCCAGTTAATCCCTATTAGGGGATTAATGCATTGATTAAGTTAAGGCTCTCATAAACCAATCATTTCACCTCTAAACTTTCTTGCATTGTCTCACACATGAGCTTTTGGGAAACACCTCATATCTAAACCATAATAGATATAGCAAGTGATATTTTGAGGAAAGCGGAGCAAATATAGAAAAAACAATTAAAGGGAGAGAGAAAGAGGAAAAAAAGGAAATTTGCTCGTTAGGGGGAAAAGAAAAGAAAGAGATGGGGCTGGGGAGATAGCTCAGTCGGTAGAGTGCTTGCCTTGCAAGCGCAAGACCCTGGGTTCAATCCCCAGCACCGCAAAAAAAAAAAAAAAAGAGAGAGAGAGAGAGAGAGAAACAAACACTAAACAAACCAAAAACCTTTACCCTCAAAAGACAAGGCAAGGAAAAATAACCACATTTTTAAAATACTAAAAATGAGAAGAAAAAAAAGAAACAAATATGTAGACCTATATATATATATATCCATGAACCAATTAGCATAGCAAGAACACATACCCACAAACACACAATGGAAAAATAGATTCCTAATGAAAAATGAAGAAATTGTTAACACTGAGGTGGTCAAAAGAGTTGACAAGAATGGATGGTCACTGCCTATGCCCAACTGTCCTTCTTTTCATTTCTTTTTGGTCTAAGGTACTGAGAAAGAGAGAAAGAACAAGGACTGGGAGTTGTTAACTCCTTCCTCTTTCAGGGTTGCTCACCAAGGTGCCAAATAGTGACCTAAGACTGAAGCTGGTTAAAATAACTCTCAGCTTCCCTTCTCACCTATATAAAGTAGGATGGAATGGGGAGTACTGTTGTGGCCGGGGTGGGGCTGCAGCAGAGTTCTATGAAGGGAGTTTCAGCAAGTAGGACTTAGGACTAATCAGGCCTCAGGGGTTTCGTTTGGTGGTGTCTGCTCTGAAGAGAATAGATCAGAATTTGTGAGGATACAAGATACTATACCAAGAGAAGCCAGTACACTAAATGCATAGTAGGCACTCAAGAAAGAAGGTGCTTTGAGTATAGTCAACACTGTTTAAAGAGCAAGTCCTTTCCACATCCTATATTAAAATCCAGTGCTCACCTTGAGAAAGAAGGGTTGTAAACATATATTACTGATAATATTTATCTAGAATTTATCTCTTTAGCTTATTTTTGATGAGAATGTTTCTTAGTCTATTCAGTACATTAGTTCGATTAATATCCATGACACTTGACACAACCACTTTCTTAAAAACATAATACAGTGTATTAACTACTCTACTTAGTCATTTTTAGAAACTTGCTTATTTTTCCATCACTTGGAAGATTGGAACCTTATTATTTTTTTAACTTAGGTGGTGTCAGTATCTTTTACCCCTCATGTTGAAAAATTGATTTCAAAAGACCATCTGAAAATGATGACAGATATTCAATCTTGTGCTTTTATTTTAAAACTAGGCCTCAGAAGTCTCCAGAAACAGAGGCGCCTCCTTACTGGCCAGGCCAGGACACAGTCTAGTTGCTGCTATTCGAAGCCAACACCAACATGAGTCATTGCCACTGGGTATGTATAACGCTTCTTTGAACCCCTGGCTATCCAATACTTAGCCTTGTTTTTGTCATTATGAATCTTTCACTATCCAAGATTCTATCTTTTCTTTCTGCTCTTTTATGACACTCACTCAACTTTCACTCCCATCCCCCTTGCCCCTTTTCACTTGTCCTCTCATCCCCTGCCTCTCTCTACTCTCTTCCAGACCCTCACTCCCCTTTTCTTTATTCCATTCAATTATTTGTCAACTCTGTACAGAAAAACATAGTTTAATTGAGGTGGTAGAGTTTATTGTTGCTAGATGCAGCTTTTAATTTATAGCTCTCTTTCCATGTATGTAAGGGGGAAAGTTTGCAGTCTTCATTAGCAACCTCACTACCTCTTTCCAAAACATGTGCCACTTGTATCAAGGGAGATGAGATGAGAGTCTAGATACTGAGTATTTCCATCATCACTACTGGGAAATCAACACGTGACCAGGGGCTTAAGTATCATGTACTCAGAAAAGCATTTCTTTGAACTCCTAAAGAAACTTTTGCCATAATAACTGTGGCAAAAGGACCAAGAAAAGTTAGAAGGAAGAGAGAACTCCTCTCATGGGAGAGCAGTTTTATTCTCTTCACCTGTTTAAGCAGAGATGAGTTAACACCCAGAAAGCACCTGACATATTATGAATGCTTACTTAGATCTGGTTCACTTTTAGTTTGATCTTTTAAAAATAATAATAATGCTATTATGTCATATTTTTTAAATGCAAGAGCTTACTTTTTTTTTATGAGTGCTTCAAATTCCTACCTTAATCCTGGTATCAAGCATGCATTTTCCTGTCATCAGAGAAATTATCCCTGGGCTTCAGACTCAACCACAACTTTGCTTTTTTGTCTGTTTCAGCATATAATGACAAGATTGTGGCATTTCTTCGCCAGCCAAACATTTTTGAAATGCTACAAGAGCGTCAGCCAAGCTTGGCAAGAAATCACTCACTCAGGTAGGGCTCATCCCTATCCCTAGAACTCCAGGTCTTTCTAGACTTTTTTTTTTTTTTTAAGATGGGAAAACACCTCCATGGAGAGAGAGGAAGAGAGCAGAAGCTTGTGATGCATTTTATTCTTGCATTTAAATTATAACCTGAATTCTCAAAATGAAAGGTCTAGTGTTCTGGGAAGTAGCAGAAGCAGATAGTCATATTGTCAAGTTACCTATTTAGATGATGCCAAAGTGATTTCCATTGACTTGGAGACAAACACAGAAAGGGAACCAAATAGTTTTCATTAAAGACTACTTATGTGAAGCACCATATGAATTATTTTTAGTTTTAAAATAATTTGTTTAGTAGTGAACAAAATTTTGAGTCACTATATATAAAAACAAACAAACAAACATATGTGTCCTAACACCTTCAATCCTAGCATCCATTACAGACATTTCTGAGCAGGTGTCTCTGAAACTGAATTACTTCATTTGGAAAGAATAGCCACCTCGAGTGATAAAAAGAGAAAATATTCCCTGAACATAATCCTGCTTTCTCACCAAAAAATTCAAAATCTCTCTTCTTCAGTTCACTGTTTAACATTTCAAAAACCAGAGATGCATGGGGGTTAAGGATATGGTCATTTGGAGTTTGAATCCTTACTCCAACTCAGGGTCCCTAATAGAGGCATGTTATTCAATCCTCTGCTCCCAGTCTCATCACTGCCATGAAGTCACAACGTGGGCCCTGTGCAGATGCCTCAGTGAGGATATGCGAAAAGAATTAGACAAGGGACGTGGGAACTCAGTTCATGACTGCCTCTAATTCTTCCCTTCCCATTTGGTGGCCTTTTGAATCTGGCTGGTACCTATAATATTCTACTTTGAGTTCCTCAGTGAATCACTAACACCTCGGAATAACCATTCAAATTCTTGCCAACTCCTCCAGATGGCTTGCTGACTATTCTTTCCCCTCCACTGCCCCCTCATTAACACCTCTTTTCCCTGCAGTTTGCTCTATAAATCAGAACCCCAATCCTCTCTGCTGCCCCTCACCTCAACTCCTCCCCCTCCTTCCACCTCCACATGTGAATATTAACCTCCATGCATTCTCTCTTCCAGTCCTTTTCTCTTCTCCCTGCTAGGACCCAAGTTTGGGTCCTCATCATTTCTCCCCTAGACTACACAAGGGTTTCTTATAAGATGTCCCCTATCACCCCAAGACAACCAGAGTTACCTTCTGATAGCACAGATCAAATCATGTTCCTTCTGCCCTCCAAAACAGCTTAGAGAGCTCCCCCTGTGGATGAAATGAAGTCACAATTTCTAAGCACAGTGTCCATAGTTCTCAAAGTCTGGCCCTCACCTTACTCTCCATTCACACTGTTTTATCTTCCAAGGGTCTCCACCTGCACCAAACAGGCCACTGCCTTTGTCTTTCCTGGAATAACTGTTCCATTAAGGGCATCTCATCATACATCCCCCTACCCTTTTTTTTTTTTTTTTTTTTTGGTACCAGGGATTGGACTCAGGGGCACTTAACCACTGAGTCACATCCCCAGTCCTTTTTATTTTTTATTTTGAGACAGGGTCTCACAAGTTGCTTAGGGTCTTGCTAAGTTGCTGAGGCTGGCTTTGAACTTACAACCCTCCTGCCTCAGCTTCCTGAGCTTCTGGGGTTACAGGTGTACAAAACCATGCCTGGCCATCTCATCCCCTTTCAAAGACTCAGATCAAATGCAAAATTTCAGTGATCCTGGCAGACTTTAATATTTTTCTTGTCTAGTTTTAATAGCATCCTTTTTGCACCTCTCAGATATTTTTAGATCTCTTGGATTCTGTCTTTTATTTGTCTCCCTACATACTGTCAGTCCTTTGGAGCAGGGCTTCGTCTTCCTTATCTTTTTATCTGTTCTGTCCCCTCAGAACCTGATTTTCTACTTGAAGATAGGAAACACTACTCTTTTTTTTTTCTGTTTGTCTGTGCTGGGAATCAAACCTAGGTCCTCACACACACTCAGGTAGGGAGCAACCACTGAGCTATGTCCCCAGTCCCTGTTCAACTCTTAATAATAACCTGCTTTACTTGGTCATTTGGGCCTTTTTTTCAGGGACCGTTCTTTGACTCATAACAATTTAAGGGAATCCTCAAGGGATTCCAAGGGGTTTGTACTACCTGAAGAGGTTCTAATACTTTGCTGTGATGCTCTTGAACATTTTGTTGTTGTTATTACTGATTCTACCACCAAACAATGAGTTTACAAGGTACTTTTCAGAGGAATTTGAATTCACCAAAGGCATTAGAGTACCATTTTAATCTTCAGGAAAGTTTTTAAATATATTAGTCCCCCGTGTAAAAGAGTGGAATATATTTCCAAAGGAAAGGGAACTGTTATTAACATTCCTGTATAATGTCACTTTTTTTTTTTGAAGATTCAAGATATTTTATTAGCAGCTACTGCAAACAGTAAAATAACTCCATTAGATTACCAAGTACAAATTCAACATACAAAAATCAGTAGTTTACATATATTCAAACAAACTTTTGGAATATTTAATAGAAGAAAAGATTTCATACATAACAGTAACAAAAATATATTAATGTTTGTCAATAAAAATGTGAGGCCTATTAAAAATTAAAATTAAAATACCACTGAAGGCAAAAAAAATAGCCTTTCTATAATATCACATTTTAACAAATTTCAAGAACCTTTAAAGGTTTTGAAGCAGTGTGGAGTTATACAATTATGATTCTTCATAGCTGAGTGGACTTAAAATCAGGGCTTGTTGGAATTGGAAGAACTTTGGAAATTACCTAGTATGGAAACTAATAACATTTTTAAGTTCATAAAATCCTTTGAGAATCTGATGAAAGCCATTTTCCCATGTAAATCTGTGCATATAATTTCAAGCAATTAATGGACCTACAGAAACTGTAGACCCTAGTTTGAGAACCCTAGTATCTCAACAGAAACAGCAGGCCCACAGTGACTTTGAGAAACAGACCATGAGGCCATGGGATTCCAAAGGTCACAAGAACTTGCTCTTCAGGAAGTTGAGTTCACAGGACCCAGGAAGCCAGGCACAAAGTTCCAAAAATTGAAAAGAAAACCTCCTCTCCCCAGGATATTGAAGAAACTTCCTCCGGTTCTCAAATGGGGATCATGACCCCTGTTCCGCCATTTCTGAGAGAGCCATGAGTCTATGTCTTAGGTCCACAAAACCAGTTGCTAGGTTAGCGGGGGTGAAGGATGTGTTCTCAGAAAACTGTGTTCAGCAGACATAAGTGAATTTAAAAAGCTACACGTGGAGGGGGGAGATGGAACCAGAAAACACAGAGGTTGATGACATCTTTTATGTTTGAGAAATGCATAGCAGTCCTAATTTATTCATTCTTTCCTGCAACCAGTGCTTTTATTGTGCAACTATCCTGAATTGGTATTGTGCTAGGGTTTATATAAGCAATAACAAGCAAACCAGACATATTCTCATAGAATCTACAAATTATTCAGACAGGCAGATGATGGACAAGATTTGGATGTTTTTTTTTTTTTTTTTAAAGCCAAGTATTACAAATAATGTTTTAAATGCCATGAAGGTTATGATCAAAATTCAGTGAAAGGGTGCAGAAGAAGAGGACTTACAACCTACATAGAACAGGGAAGACTTTTCCAAATAGGTGATTCTTAAGCTGAAACCTAAATGATGAGAAGGAGTTGTTCCTGAGATGCAAGGTTGGGACACAGTGCACAAAGGCCCTACTGCAGGAAAAGCTTGATGTCAGTGAGAAATGAAAGAAAGGATTTTGGGCTCAGGGGTAGATTGGGTAGGGTAAAAAGACCACGGTGACTTTTGGACAGGGAGATCTTGGCAGTAACTGGAAGGAGGTGGGATTTTGATTTGAAGTGCAATTTTATTTGAGAAGCAAAGTTTTCAGCAGGACAGAAATATGATTGTATTTTTAATGACCACTTGGACTGCTCTATGGAGAATAGCTAGACTGGACAAGAGGCATAAGATAGAGCAGGAAGTTATGTCAGAGACAACATATGTAAGATATGATGGTCATGTGGACAATGGAAAACATAGACAGAGAGGAAGGAGCAGCTTGGGCCATATTGTGGAAGCAACAATAATAGGAACTCATGAGCACAGTGTCTTTGTAGAGGTCAACAAGTTACGCTTCCCTTTTTAAAAAATCCCCACACAAAGTGTCAAGTTGATTATATTTTCACCTGAAAATATACAAGTTATGGTAAAGATTTGGATTCACAATGACACAATCTGACAGAGGTATAAATTCTATCTCTAGTATTTTTGAAAATAGATTTTTGTAAAAATCATTTCTGTGTTACCATTGGAAAAAACTGAGTGAAGGATATATGAGATGCCTTTGATTATTTCTTACAATTGTACATGAACTTCAAATTACCTCAAAATAAAAATTAAAACAAAAAGAAATAAGACTAAATAATTTTTTTAAAAATCAGTCCTTAAGTTTCCCCAGGTTTCTGCTGTATCCCTTCAAGAAAAGCAAAATGTTCCACTCTTTTGAAGCACACATACAATGAAATGAGTCTTAGGCCTGGATCTGAGTAATATCAGGGAAGCAAATTACAAAGTTAATTTGATCAAAATAAGTGTTACTTATCCATACATTTATTTGAAATTATTTGCCAGGTTGAAGTTGGAGATTGTGAAAAAGGTCACAATAGATGAGTTATAACTAAACAGATGAATTGATTCCTGGACATTGACTGACCAGGGAGACTCTCATCTGTTCTAGAGGCCTGAACCCTCTGTGCCCAGTGTGGTGTTACAAATTTTCCATCATCTACAAGATTTCCCAAGCAATTCCCATTCCTTATCTTCCCATGGCTTCAAATTTGCCATAAGCCCAGAGTAGTACTTCAGTGGTGCTTCCTGGTCCAGTTCCCACCCATCTTTGCTCTCTGGGGTCCTGACTTTGCTGTATTCCTCAGACTCTGCCAGTGTGAGTCTGAGGAAAAGCTACCCCTTATAGAGCATCCCATGAACCTGCAAGATGAGCTCCTAGTACCACAAAATGCACTGAATATTAGGCCCTGGCTATTCAGCCACATTGCATGGTACAAAAAAAGAAAGGGAAAAAAACTTAGCTTAGGTGTTGGTATGTAATTCTCATTCTATTGTCCTCATTACTCTAGGGAGAAAATCCATTATATTCGGACCGAGGGTAATCATGGGCTTGAGAAGTTGTCCTGTGATGCAGATCTAGTTATTTTGCTGAGGTAAGAGTCTGTATCTGCAAGAATTCTAGAAAAGTAGCACTGAGCAGTTCTGCACCACAGCAGAAAAGGGCCAGAATGAAACATCTGCCCTTTGTTCTAGAAGCGTCTAGTGCCTGGGACCGAAGTAGGGTTTTCACACTTGTAATTGCTGTCCAGTTTACAACTGGGGCACCAAGAACTACAAAAAGTTCTTGATGGAGACTTCATTATGAGATTAGTTAGGGCTTTAAAAAAAACACAAGAGAATTTGCCAGTAAAGTGTGCCTATCTTTTTTACATTACATCTAAATCTAATTGCTTTTGTTGCTTTTTGAGAACTTTAACTATTGTTACCCAATTAATTCATTTTCTCAGGGAACGAAGAACTAACTTTTTTTTTTAACTTTGCAGCCTCTTTGAAGAAGAGATTATGTCCTATGTCCCCCTGCAGGCTGCCTTCCACCCCGGGTATAGCTTTTCTCCCCGCTGTTCACCCTGTTCCTCACCTCAGAACTCTCCAGGTAACTTGGGTATCAGGCCCAGTATCAACTATGAGCGTTCCTGTGTGTTTCCACAAGCTGAAAAGAATTGATGGGCAACTGTATGCATGTCTTTCCTCTTTTGGGCTTTCTTAATTTCCAGATCAAAAAATGCACTCTCTGGGTCAGGTGCATAATCCCAGCAGCTTGGGAGGCTGAGGCAGGAGGATCCTGAGTTCAAAGCCAGCCTCAGCAACTTAGCAAGCCCCCAAGCAATTTAATGAGACTCTGTCTCTAAATAAAATATTGAAAAGGGCTGGGGATGTGGCTCAGTGATTAAATGCCCCTGGGTTCAATCCCCAGTACCACCAAAAACAATACATTCTCTAAATTAGGTATTGGCAAACTGCTACCTGTTTTTATAATGCCCCCAACCAAGATTGTGGTTTATATTTTTAAATGGTTGAAAAAAAATTAAACACAGTATTTCAGGACATGAGGACAGTATATGAGGACAATAAGAAATTCAAATTTCAGTACCTATAAATAAAGTTTTATTGGAACCCAGCCATGCTTGTAATTTATGTATTTTCTATGGCAGCTTTCACACTACAGCCGCAGAGATGAGTAATAGTAACAGAAGTCCTGCGGTCTGCAGAGCCTAAAATATTTACTATCTGGCCACTTACAGAACAACTTTGTTTTCCTCCTCTAAATTGCTGTTGCATTCCAAAGGCAGTCTCCAAAAATTTCAAAGGGAAGGCCCTTTCTGAAACAGTCCCCTTATGATTTAGAATTCTATTTGATACCAATTATGGTAACATATTTTCTGGGGACCATTGTTATGTCTCTACAAAGATTCCAAAGGATTTTCTTACACCATGTTTATAATAGTTCCCCCCTGTGTATTCTTTGTGTATAAGAATGAACCTACTCATAACACAAAAAATATTTGTAGATGTTTTCTATCCCAAATGGGGGAATAAATGTTGAACTGTTTAGTGGGGGGAAAATTTAAAAAGACATTACCTGGAGCCATCAAGACAATAGGCAGAGGTCAAATCCATACCTCCAGATCAGATCCACTATTGGACATTTCCCCGTTTTAGTCAGTTTTTGCATTGCTGTGACCCAAATACCTGACAAAAACAACTTGGAGATGGAAAAGGTTTTTTTGGCTTACAGTATCAGGGTTTCAGTTCACAGACAGTTAGCACCATTGCTCTGGACCCAAGGTGAGGCAGCACATAGTGGGGAAAGGCCACAGCAGAGGGAAGCTGCTCAGCTCCTGGCAGCAAGAAAGCAGGGAGGCAGAGAAGGGAAAATCCTTCCAGGGCACAACTCAGTGACCCACCTCCTCCAGTCATAACTCACCTGCTCTAATTACCACCCAGTCATTCAAACGAGAATGAACTGATTAAGTTACAGCTTTACCTCTGAACATTCCTACATTAACACAGGAGTTTTGGGGGGACACCTCATATCCAAACTGGAACACCCCCTTTGAATTTGATTTGCATTATCACATTGTTGTAGGTTTCTATGGTAACCCCAAATTTCCTTTTGTAACTTTTTTTTTTAAGTCTTCCAACAGTTTATTAAAAAGAATGTAGACATTTTTTAAAATCCCCACTGTTGTGAATATAAATTGAGGTTTTTCAGCCAGATATAAGCTGAATCTAAATAAATAAATAAATCCAATATTGTATTAACATTTTTTTCATTCATTTGCCATGCTGACAGTGCAAATACGAATCTGGTCTAAATGTACAGACTCAAGCAACAATGTACAGCTTTCTTTGTCCTCCATGCCGAGAGATGTAAAAGCTTAAGGGCCAAACAATACCAAATGTATTGACTTCAAAAACCATCTAAGTTAAGGGCATTCACTAGTTTTAACTAAGGTACATCTGGAACACTAACAATCACTTACATACAATACTATGCAGTAAATATTTTGAAAAATAAACTTTAAACAAAATCCTGCAGGGAACACCAGAGGAAAGGTAACCAATTTGTTTAAGATGTCAACCAATTTGTTTCAGTCACTTCGAGTCCATGTAAACCTAAGTTTTCTTTCCCTAAGCTAAGAGCTTCCTATCATGTCAGTGATTATAGTATGAAGTAAAAGAGACTTAGGTGAAATGTTTTTTACTTATCACAACCACTGCATCAATTGCCTAGGGCCTCAGCAGCTTCATAGAAGTCGGGGAAATGTCCATGCATAAGGATAATGTCTTAAGTGACTTAAATTTGCCCTATACAATGGTACATTGTCAACCCTTAGTGAAACCTTAAAAAAAAAAAAAAAAAAAAAAAGATTGAAAAATGGGTTAAAGGAGGCAAATACAGCATCTTCCTTTAGAACTATCAGTTCAGGAATTTTCTCAGCTATGAAATCTTGTGGAGAAGTAATTGTCTTTCTCAAAATCCAGGCGACGACAATATTCCTTACTCCAGATCTGGCATTTTTTCATCATCACTGTCTTGTGAATCATCATCTGCACCATCTACTTCTGGTAAATCTACATCCTCATCACCACCCATGTTGTTCATCATGTCAGAGAAATGACCAAAATTAGACATGTCTTCATCTGAATCATCTTCCCAGTCTTTCCAATTATCAAAGCCCACACTAAGCCAATGAAACTTTGCCCTTTCTTCTGTTAACCTAGGCCATGATTGGCCAGACTCTTCTTTTTGTCAACAACATAAAATTGATCTGTCTGTTCTTTCATGCTTGGAATCATTTGGATCAATACAGTGAAAAAGATCGATTTCATTTAAATGTTTAAAATTATCCCTTCCTCCAAGACATCTGAAAGTAAGTTCGGATTTTTTCAAAATTGGCATTAACATCTTTACTGTCTTCAATACAAAATTCAATGAAGACATAGTCCCTTGGACGGTACCACTTTGTAGAAGCAGGCTGCATTGTGAACGGGGCAGGGGGACCGGCGAAGAGGTGGGCGGGCCTCCAAGGTGGCTACTGCTGGGGAGTCGGTTCCTCCCCAATCCTGGCCTCCTGTCGCTCCCCTTAGGCGAAGGCGGCAGCGGCTAGATCCCCAAAATGCACCCTCGGAGTGAGCAACTCCTCCACCTGGGAAGGAGAGGGAAGCATAGGAAAAGGTGCCGCTGGAAGACCGAGACTCTGCTTTACTAACTTTAAAACCATAGGAACTGTCTATCGCACCACCCCAGGAGTCAGGGTCCAAATTCGTTTTTTGAAGACAGTGGGAAAATGCAAAAGCAAATAAAATTTAGCAGTGTGTTCTCTCATTTGGAAGGAAGTCTCCAAAGCCGGAATGGCTTTTCCAAGTTGTGCCATTCAGAACTATCTCTCAAAGTAGTTTTGCCTGTTGCTAAAATCTATTTTGAAGACAGTAGCTCCTTGTTGTCACTGCCACCAAACAAGTGCACCATTGACTGCCTTATGAAATGCCCAGGCTTGCTCCCTCTGACATACCACATAACTGAGATCCCTTTGCCTGGGGAAAAAGAGGTCCAGGAGCTTTGTTAGAGTCAACATCAGGACAAACATTTCCAGTGTGCCAGGGTGACCTATTTGAGGGGAACAGTCTTCCATTTGGGGGAGCTGTTAATCTGCATGATGATCTGACATATCTACACTTTGGTCTAAAAACCTTTGGCCACATAGCAGGATTTTAACATTATTACAGGAGAGACCATATTGCAAAAAGAAAAATAAGAGAATAAAGAGTTATTTGCTAAATGAGAATTACTTTGAGGTTTTAAAAAGGTATCAACTTTGCTGATAAAGACATTACTGATGCCATGAATTCAAGTAATCGTTCAATTCTTTTTCTCAAACTACTTAATTTTTTTGTTCTCCAGCCTTGACCACATGGTCCTAGATTATGCAACCCAAATATTTTTGTATTAAATTTTGAAATTTCCATTATCTAACCCTTTTTGAAATTTACCTGAGTTGTTGAAGAAATAGAGAACTATAGAAGTTTATGTCAAAGTACTTTGCGAAGCATACATCTTTAGAACAATGAGTAGAAGTGATCACGGACAGTGGCAGTACCGAGAATAGTAAAAAGTCATGCTATAAAATATACTATAATCTGCTGGACAAAAATTATACTTGCACTTGTAGACTTGTGATCTGGTGCTCTCTATCATGAAGACTGACATTTCACCAAGCCTACCTTTTCTGGTTAAATGGTGGTTGTTGGTTTCCTCACACCCAAGGTGTTTTGCAGTCTGACCTTCCTTGACTGCAGTGACCTACTCTTCCTCCACCTCAGCCATTTGTTCCCACAGCCATGCTCCTGACCTTGTTATCCCTGAAGTTGCCAATCCAAGCACCCTCTTCCTTCCAACATGTCTATTCAGCTTCTCTCCTGTTGCCATACATTGGCTTCACCAGGATCACCAGTTCATGGGATTCTCTCCTTTCCATCCAGCATAGATTCTGTGGTTTCTTGTTTTAGTAACATCCTTGCCAATGCTCTGAACTCCACTGGCCCTCTCCATTTTATCTGCATCCTCTGGCAGAGCTCCACCTCTAGATAAGCCTTCCTGTCTCCCTATGCACGCCTGCGTCAGGCACTCTTGAACAGTTAACCTGACAGAGCAAATAGCTAATCACCTCTCACCTCACATGGACCTTGAAAACCCTAGCTTCTTTCTTTGGGCTTCTCTGTTACTATTTCAGACATTTCTACTCCCCTCAAATCTTCAACCCACCAACCCCTTTATCCTTCCAGTTTACTCCACTGAAAAATAAAAGCCGTCCAACAGAAATGTCCACAAATGCCTGCTAGCAAACTTACATGTCTCCTAAACCTACACACATCTTATCCTTCTTCATGCCTATACATGAGAGGAGGTGTCTTTGCTGAGGTCACCAGGACCTCTGGTCACCCAAGCCAATGTGTAAGTCTCAGCCTCCTCCCTGATCTTTGAGCAGTTATTACTATTATTAACCACTCTTCCCCTAAGTTGCCTCCTCAGGTAGCTTCAGAGACCGAACTCATGATCTTTCCCCACAAATTTGTTCTTTCTCCACTGTTTGCCATCTTAGTGAATGTCACCAAAGTTCATTCCATTACAGCTCATGAGATCCACCTCACTACTCACATCCAATTCTTTGTCTCATAAATACATCTCCAACCAGTCCACCTCTCAACATCTCAACATCTCCACTGCACTGACCCAATTCAATGTGCGCTCTGTAAGTCCACCTGGTTCTCTCCAGTTTTTTCTCTCTACAGCAGGAAGATTGATGTTTTCATAACTCAAATCACATCATACCAGCTCCCCTGTAATGCCTTTGTGTTACATTTAGCATAAAACAAAACTGTTTAAAAAGTGTACCTATCTAGTATGATGTGGCTCCCTCCCACCTCTCAAGCCTTGTTTCTGCATCAGATTGGTTCTCAAACCCTTTGCAATAAGCCAGAGCCCCACTTTCCATTCGGCCACAGGAGCTTTGCATATGCTAATCCTCTTCCTGCACTGTTCTCCCAACTCATTTATTTTCTTAGTCAAAGGGAGACTTTTCTGACTCATTCAATCTAATTCAGGCCTACTTATTCTTAAGTTCTTTCCCAGGGAACTCTTTCTGGACTTGGCCAGTATGTTCTGTGTTCTCAAAGAACAGTGTTCCTTTCCTTCATGGATAGTAATCATCTTAAACTGTAATTACATACTCATTCCTGTGAGTTTACTGATATAAGCCTTCTCTAGATTATAAGCTTAGTACCCGGAATATAGAAAATAACTAATAAATAGTTGTTAAATGGGTGAACCATGATTTTGGTCATCTGTAAAACTTGGAATAAGAATGTTACTTTTGCCATTTCCCTTGTCATTAAAAGGTGCATAATGGTAAGAAAGCTTTTTAATGATGCAAAAACACATCTAGGGCTGGGGATATAGCTCAGTCGGTAGAGTGCTTGCCTCACAAGTACAGAGCCCTGGGTTCAATCCCCAGCACTGCAAAAAAATATTTTAAAAACTCATCTATATAGAATCAGTGAATCATCCTTGTTGTTATTGTTTTTTTGTTCTTGTGATGCAGAGTAACTAATATAAATTCCTAAATGCTCTGGGCCCTAAGGTATAGGTATGTTTCTTTTAATATCAATATCAGTGTAGAAGCATGACAAACACACACATTAAAGTCCTATCGCCAAGTTCTAGTTTCAATCATTTCTTGAAGATAGCAACTTAAATTTTACTTTAATTCGATTTATGTTAATCGTTTCAGATTATCTATGTACAGTTCAGCCAGGATAATGTTCATCAGGGTACAACTTGAAATAATTGAAGTGAAAGACACAAGTATGTATTCTGCAGAAGTCATTTTTCTCTTTACCATTTTTGTTTATTATGAAAGTAGCTGAGAGACTGTTGGAAATGAAGGGAACTCCTTAGAGAGGAGGCCGTGAGGTCACAGGGCTGTGTCTCTGATGGGTTCTTCTCTGCCATCGCTCTGCATGCTTGTTGTTAGATAGACAGTCTGACCCACGGCCTGTGTGCATCTCTCTGCAGGTTTACAGAGAGCCAGTGCAAGAGCCCCTTCACCGTACCGGAGAGACTTTGAGGCCAAGCTCCGCAATTTCTACCGGAAACTAGAAGCCAAAGGATTTGGTCAGGGTCCAGGGAAGATTAAGTGAGTACTCCAGTGCTTGGCACTGAATTCCAATGGCAGGCTTTTCTAACCCTTTATCCCTTAGATCTTGGCAATTTTTTTTTTTTTTTTAAGATAGGATACCCTGGTGCCATAGCAATTATGGTCTGAAGGGAGGAGGAAGGAAGTTAAAAAGTTGGAAGGAA
Source organism: Sciurus carolinensis (assembly GCF_902686445.1). Classification (NCBI taxonomy): domain Eukaryota; kingdom Metazoa; phylum Chordata; class Mammalia; order Rodentia; family Sciuridae; genus Sciurus; species Sciurus carolinensis. The sequence goes on from NC_062220.1 coordinate 101,538,963, forward strand.
AGAAGAAAGAAATTTAAGAAATCAGAAGGGAGATAGGAAGGGGAAGAGGAAAGAGAAGGAGAAGAAAAAGAGTAGGAGAAAGAAAAAGAACAGTAGTTTTCAGACAAAGGCATATGTGACATCAATAATAGACCTTATCAGAAAGCAAAGAATCTTGAGCTAAATTTAAAAAAAAAAAAATTATTTCCCTCTTACTTAGTCTTGGAGCAAAATTTAACTCATTAGTCAAATTCATGGACTCTTCATAACTTTGCAATTGAAGTCTAAGTAAAATGATTTTTTTTCCTTCCTTTTGGGTTTACTATTTTCATCTTGAAAAACTAAGCCCACACTTAAGAACCCAATTTAAGAGATCTCTTAGTTTAAGAGACATCCTAGTACTAGCCAGGCATGGAGGCTGAGGCAGGAGGATCACAAGGTCAAAGCCAGCCTCAGCAAAAGTGAGACCCTAAGCAACTCAATAAGATCTATCTCTATATAAAATACAAACTAGGGTTGAGGCTGTGGCTCAGTGGCCAAGTGCCCCTGAGTTCAATCCCTGTACCAAAAAAAAAAAAAAAAAAGACATCCTAGGAATTATGAATTATGTTTTAAAAAAGAATCTCTTATCCCCTGGGCTGGGGATTGAGCCCAGGACCTCACACATGCTAGGTAAGTGCCCTACCACTAAGCCATATCCCTAGTCCAGAAAGATAAAGTGGTTCCATTTTCCACACCCAATAGTAAGTGTACATGTTTTCTTTGTCTGCCTGTTTTGAGAAGCCTCAGGTTCATTAATGAACAGTTCCTGCCCTTTCCCTTCTCATTGGAGAGGCACAGGGGTGAGACCGTAAACCTGATCTTACAACTCACAGACAACACATCTGGCATCCCAACTTCAGAGCCATCCCTCACACAACCACTTCTCCTTCTCAGGCTCATTATTCGTCGGGACCACTTGTTGGAGGGAACCTTCAATCAAGTGATGGCCTATTCCCGGAAGGAGCTCCAGAGAAACAAGCTCTATGTCACCTTTGTTGGAGAGGAGGGGTGAGGAACCAGGAGTTTCATGCAGACACCTCGATATGGGCAGCCAGAGCCCCAGGATCAGGGTGATTTCCCTCAAGAAAGAGCAGGATGGCTCTAAGCCTATCCTCTGAGGTGATTCAGGTCATGCACCCCCAGGAGGACTTTCTTCAGATGTTGCCAAGCTTCAGGCTTCATGTGCCTCAAAAACTAAGATTATTGACATGGCCTAGAGTCTGAGCTCACATGGGCAAGGTATAATCCATAAATATATTCCCAAACCACTGGGTCTTTACTTTGTAAGTGGTGTACTCTTCTGAGTATCTAATCAAAAAACCCTTCTGGAGTGTGCATACGTAACTACACAGCAGACTTTTCATGTATTTTTGTGGAAATCACTGAAGAGTGGAGGGTAAGCCCACCTCAGAGGGCACATCAGAATTCACTTTGAAGTTTTTCTCATTCATTCATCTATGCACACACACACACACACACTGTTACACAAAATTCTTTCAGACCTCCCACCACAAAAGCCTTTTTTATAATGGGTCAGCTGTGTGTTTTATCCTTTAGGTATTACACGATTAGAAATACAGTTAAGGACCATTGCCATAAGAGTTAACTCATGAATATCTGGTTCGGAAGTACCCCCAAACCAATTAGTGCATCCTCCTTAACTACCATTAATTAATACTTCCACTGTAAAGAGCAGAGACTGGTCTCTGCTTTCCCCAGCCTTGCTCCAAAAGAACCTACTAGAATCTGGGATAAGAGACTGTCCCTCCACTTCCAGACACAAAATGAGCTTCCTGGACCTGTGCTTCCTTTGCAGGCTGGACTACAGTGGTCCTTCTCGAGAGTTCTTCTTCCTTTTGTCTCAGGAGCTCTTCAACCCTTACTACGGACTCTTTGAGTACTCTGCAAATGATACTTACACGGTGCAGATCAGCCCCATGTCTGCGTTTGTAGAAAACCACCTTGAATGGTAAGGTCTATAATTTTCACTTCATTGTGTTTGAACATTCTTATCTTTCTTAGTCAGAAGTCAGCAGCATTTCTCTGAGGTCACTGCATTTAGAGCAGTGGGCCAGATTTTAGGAGGGGTAAGGAGAGTAGGTGGATACCGAGCCCTGGGTGCAAGAATCTATTAGTTTTTATCCAGATGATATGATAAATCCCTGAAGACATTGATAATATAACAACTGCAAACTGATGCAAGATAGAATAATCGCTTGAGAATACACTAAACAAGAGGATATAGGTCACGAATGTTGAAAATTTTACTAAAATCCTAAGAGTCCCCTGTGGAAGCTTCTTGAAGGTTTCATGGGTTTGAAATTCTTTGACCTTGGACCAATGACTTTAGCATTGACTTCTGCATCTTACTGTAAAATAAGTCTGATGGGTCAAGTGGTCTCTGAGCATACTTCTGAATTAAACACCCAGTATCTCTGATCATTTTCTGTTGATTCATCTTATTACCAATTACTGATATGTGTAAGAAAATAAGTATCAGTCAATTCTGTACAGCTTTGTGGGATAGAGACCTCAGATGCAGGTATTAGAAGACTCCAGAAAACTTCATGGGACATCTGGGATTTGTGCACTCTCCTGCTATATCGCCACCATACCTAACTGAAAATCATCCCAGATCTCATGCAGGGATGATTTTATCAAGAGAAAAGTGAAAGACAGCTAATGTGGACTGGAGATAGCTAACATGGACTCTGACAGCTTATTTATGCTGATATTTAAGGGAGTTATTAGGGTGTTATCTGGCCTGCTGACCTTGTATTTTTTTTAATTGACTCTTTTTAGTTATATATGACAGCAGAATCCATCTTGACATAATTATACAAGTATGGAATATATCTTGTCTAATTCAGACCCCAGTACCTTCCCTTTCCCTCTCCTCACCCCCTGCTCCCTTCCCTCTATCGATCTTGCTGCCATTTACTCAGTCATTTTTTTTTTTTGGGTGGGTGCTGGGGATCGAACCCAGGGCCTTGTGCTTGCAAGGCAAGCACTCTACCAACTGAGCTATCTCCCCAGCCCCTACCCAGTCATTTTTTAATTAATTTCTTATGGATGCACATGATGGTGATATTCGCTGTGGTAATTCACATATGTACATAGGAAATTTATACCAGATTCATTCCACTGTCTTTTCTATTCCCATCCCCGCTCCTTTTCCCTCATTCTCCTTTGTCTACTCCACTGAACTTCTCATATTCCCCCCACCCCTTATTGTGGTTTAGTTTCTACATATAAGAGAAAACATTTGAACTTTGGTTGTGGGGGACTGGCTTATTTCACTTGGCATGATAGTCTCCAGATCCATCCATTCCAGTAAATGTCATAAAGTCATTCTTCTTTATGGCTGGCTTTAGAATCCAAGTCTCTATAGTGTTGTTACATAGCATCAGTATAACCCACATAGGGCTTCCAGATATTGGGACATGCCTACCTCTTTTGCAACACACACTCCACTCTGAAGTTCTTGAACTGCGGTGGAGTGTGTTCAGAGAACAAGTTTGGCATGAGATAAAACAAAACTTGCCATTTGCCTCTTCTTTTCCTCTCTCTCCTTTTCTTTGTCAGTAATTGGACGTTGAAGGTTGTAGGCTGTGAGGCAGAAACACACAGGCAGAGGGCAGACAGAGCAGGCAAGCCACAGGAAGGGATGCATGGCCCTGAAAATGGAATGCCAGCGCTCACTTAGGTCCCATTCAGGAGGTTCCATTCCAACAGTAGAGAGCATCATAACCCATGACATGCAAGAAAATACATATTACATGTATCTACATGTATTACATGTGACATAACCCCTCAATTCTCTCTTACCAGTTTGTGAGCATGGAAATTTAAGATAGTGTCTTAGAGGTCATAAGTTCAAATCAGCAATCAAGAAAGAAATATTTTCACCAAATATCATGCCACAGGGGACCACACCAGGTGTTGTGGGGAATGTCTTTACTAATTTAACAATTATAAATAAAGCAAATGCAATGTGTTGGGAGGATATAAAGTTGAAATAAGGTTTCTTCCCTCAAAACCCAACAGTGGGAGGAACACGAGTAAACCAACAATTATAGTATAATAATCTTAAATGCTAAGTTATACACGCATGTATACATTCATGTATTAGCTTGAGATACATATATGATACATATACAGATGCTCCTCAACTTAGAATGGGGTTAAATCCCAATAAATTTCTATCATAAATTGATCATGTTGTAGGTCAAAAATTAATTTACTACATCTAACTTGTGGAGCATCTCTGCTTAGCTACACAACATGCTGTAGGGGATTGCGTGTTTACCCTTGTGAGCATGGGTGGCTGACTGGGAACTGCACTCGCTGCTTCTGCCCAGCATGAGAGAAAGGTTCCTATCACATATCAGAAGCCAAAGAAAAGATCCAAATTCAAAATTCAGAGTACAATTTCCACTGAATGCATTTTGGTTTTGTACCATCATAAAGTAGAAAAAAAATCATTAAGTCAAACCATCATAAGTTGGAGAACATCCCTATGCATTGAATTGTATTCAATCACAAGTGAAGATGGAGACAGAGATGGGAATCAGATGGTCTAATCCCCTACAAGAATGTTAAAATCAGATTTTTGCTTTTAAACAGTAAACCTTGCCATAGTGTAGAGGAAATTTTTGAGGAGATAAGACTGGAAACTTCTAGTAGAGTAACACTGAAACTGTGAATAAGCCATGGGGTGATATAAAGGCTCGAAACTGAAGCAGAAAAGGTGTCAAAGAGAGCAGGAGACTGACTTTAGGGGCATCTCAGATGGAGAAGAGATTGAGCTAGCCGGTTCACTGACTATTGAGATGAGAGAGAAAGAGGAATATGAACTAAGTCGAAGGTTTTTGGTTACACCACTGGGTTGATTGATAGTACTAACTATGATAAGAATTCTATGAAGTAGAAAATATTTGAAGGAAAGATGAATTCACTCTTCGACATGCAGAGTTTAAAGTTTCTCTGATAAATATGATATATCGGTCATAATTAGGATGGTCCCAGTTATTGGGAGAGCAGCTGGGCTGGGAATCGAAATTTGGGAGACACCAGCTGAAATTTGGCTCAGCTGTGGGAAATGGGACCATCCAGACCTTGGCAGACAGCATGCAGAGCTGAGGCCCACAATGAGTGTGAGCAGCACTGATGTGTTGGGGTGAGCAGAGTGAAGGAATCCATGAGGTATACTATGAGGAGGTGGCCAGAGAGCTTGGAGCCTGAAAGGCTGTGATAGAGGATGAATGGGGTCCTGGAGGGGCAAGAGGGGGACAGGAGGCAGCCAGTTGTGGTGAGGAGAGAAGGCAGTCTGAAAAGATGGAGGCAGAAGTGGGGGTGTGAGCAACAGAACAGGGGCTTCGAGGATCCATGGAGAGGATTGGGAGGATGTCACTTAGGACAGCCAGGGAATAAGAGTGTTTAAGAGGGCAGGTGATCAAGAATGTTGCATTTTTGTTGGTGGCAGAGGGTAGTGGGACGAGCACCAAGGTGAGATGAATGGGACTCAACATTCTGAACGAACTGTGGAGTCAGGAATGTTTCAGTGTGGCCCCAAAATAAGGCCAAATGCAAAAGCCTAATGGGAAAGCACAGAAGACACACTGGTCTTGACGTGCACATTTGATGTGTCACCTATTTGAGAGAGGCCTCAGTACTTTCCATTGAGAAGGTGTCTTGCCAGGCTATCCATTCCCCCACTGTCAACCTGACTTTGAAACCTTTCACTCATCTATGCATTAAGAGACCAAACAGGTTCTGTAGATATGTCAATGATGCTTTATTGACTTGAGGAAAGAAATTGTGTGATCCAGTGATGTTGTAAGAACTAGCCAAGTTCTCTGGAGGGAAGGCCCAGAAGCGCCTGCCCTCAAGGGCCAGCTAACCTCTGTCTCCTTTGCTGGAGGACATAGCCTCACACATCAGCATACTCACTTGAATCCACTGACATTCTCACTTATGTTGAGAATATTTGCTGGGTGTCCTGAAAAAAAAATTGCATGTGGCTTTCTGAACCAACTAGCAATCTAAATCAAGCTCCGGTAAGTTGGGAGTTTCTTTTCAACCCTGCACATTGGATGGTGAATTGTTACAAAGTGCTAAGGGGACCTCCATTCTCATTCAAGGCTCCAAATTGGAACACATCAGTCCCTGGAGTCCTCAGCTGGTGAAGGAGATTGGAATGCAGAGCAAGGTCATGTACCTCCATGGGGAAGGCATCCGAGTACATCATGAACTTCCACATGGAACTGGGCTGTTCTCTTATGGGAACCTCAGAATGGCTGGGAGGAAATGGGTTTTCCTTTCACAATCACAGCCACAGCTGAACGAATTGAGCCATTTGTGTAGAGTTTTCTTTGGCTTTGAATAAGAAGTCCATGTTGAGCTTTAGGGAATCTTAACAAAACCATGATTGAAATTACTCCCTTTACTTGCCTACTGAAAGTCATTCTTGTGACTTGTGCCAAATGGATTAAGAGAAAACTCATGGGTTTTGCACTTCCTGTTCCCTAAGCACTGGCAAACTCTTTGTCCAGGGTTTAAGCAAAGGGCAGGTGACTAGGATAGCTGAGATCTAGATGAAGTTGTTCTGGATCTTGCACAAGCTGTTAGCAGCAAGTGGGTGCAGCAGTCCCTGCCTAAAGACACATTGCTGTCACTTTAGCAACCAGAACATCCATGACGCTGAGGAAACCAGAATCCTGAGTTCCCAAATCTGATCACCTGTGACTTGCTGCCATTAGATGCCTCTTAACCTCCAGCAAAGTAGGTGTGTCTGCCCTCCATCCTCCCTCACGAGATTCACACGGGACTCAGGAAGATGACAATCATCATAACCTGCATATCGCTCCTTATAAAAACAGAGACACCAAAGATTACAGGGCTTATCAGGGCACTGTCCTCACTTTGCAAAGCTGAAGATTGTCTTTGAGGCAGGACAAGTCAGGGCAGGATGCACCCTGGGCAGAGGAGGGAAATGGGTGCCCATAACCTGCCCACCTCCTTGTCATTCTGGAAAAAGAAAGATAACCACAGACCAGAAATAAACATAGCAAAGATGGGTAAACTTCAGAGGATTAAACATCACTCAGGATTGAAGTATTACTCACAGGTGTGGCAGGAAGAAGCACCCTGCACTTGTCTATTTTATCTGTTTTTGTTATTCTGGTTCAATATCCTTCACTGACCTTCTGTGTCCCATGCTCTTGTTGGTTTTGTCTGACTCCCCTCTGAGAAAGAAGGTCTATGGGACCAAAGACAGTTTAGTCTTAGTTTACTCAAACACAATGCCTGGTGTTCCAAATAACATTTCGTTGACTATTGGGTACATGAATGAGTGTTTTTCCACAAATTACAGCAGTCTCTTTAGTACCAGGTATATTAAAATAAACAATGTTCCTCCCTCCCTTGTGCAGTTAACTGCTCAAAATTCACACTTTTTTGTTATCATCTGTGGTTCTAAGTTCCTTGAAACATCAGAGACAAGTGTGTATGTCCCTTAGGGGCTTTTCACTCTTGGGACCCACTCTGCAGGATGGCTTGTGCTGTTACTGAGGGGAAACCTTCTCCTCCACCTCCCACGGCATAAGTTTCTATAATAGCTGGCTCCAGACTGGGCACCACCCAAAGAAATCAATGGAGAAGGCTCAGTCCCTGCGTCCTTCCCCTGAAAGTTTCCCAGTGACTGCAGGGACTTAAATTACTGTGTGTGGGCTTCATATTCATTGGAATAGAGCTAGCTGAATCAAAAGCCCCCAACAATGGGATACAGCAGTTCCACCTATTTTCCTTTCTTCCAGTCAAGGGTTGAGAAACACCAATATGCATAAATACAGTGAAAATTCTGGGTTATACACCTTAAGTAAACTGAAAAAAATCCATTTTCCCCTTTATCCTAAAGGGACTTCCTGCGATTGCTGTTTCATTACCTACTTATATCACTGATGTTCCAAGCTGATAGGGATCCTGTCAAAGTCAGCAGTGGAAACACACAGGTCAACTAAGAGAGAGGAGACAGAATAAGGAAAGCTCAGCAGGAGCTAGACCCTGACAGGGTCTTCCCACACGAGGTAGGGTCCCAGTAGACACTGCCCCAGCCAGACCTGACCAATGCAGGGAGACGCCAGAAAACAACGCCCTTAGCACTCTTCTCCCCTCCTCCAGTCCTGTCAGCCAATCCAGCCACAAATCAGAGAGCAAAGAATCTCCAGATACTGTGTTCCAAAGGGCCCAGTCCACAAGGTCACAGAGCAGGACAGAAAAAGTGGGAAACTAGTGGTGGGCAGAGGAGAGGAGAATTGAAATTAACCACCACAGCCCAGACAATTCAGGACATTCAGTCCAACTACTAGAAGCCTCACCAAGTGCTAAGCTATATGTGTCTATTGTATGTGTCTTTGAGGACAGGCATCTTGAAATATTATCCATTCTTTGATTATGATGATGTCATTTGCATATTGATGAGGCACCTAAGTGCCACTCTTTTTATTCTTTGAATCCTACTGTATGTTGATTTTATATCCCTGCACGTCATTCCATTTCCATTTCTATAACTGAATACTACAGAGTGGGTAATGTATAGAGGTTGATTCAGCTTATGATTCTGAAGGCTACGGAGTCCAAGAGCATGGCACCAGTATCTGCTTGACCTCTGGTGAGGACCTTCTCGCTGCATCATAGCATGGCAAGGGCGTCATGTGATGAGACAGATCAAGCCAGAGAGAGCTCACTTTTAAAACAAAGCCATTTCCAGGATAATCCATTAATTCATGCATGTGTTAATTCATAAGGGCACAGCCTTCATGGCCCAATCATCTTCCAAAGGTCCCACCTCCACAAGCATGAAGTTTTTTCATTTTGTTTTGTTTTGTTTTGTTTTGTTTTGTTTTGTTTTGTTTTGTTTTGTTTTGTTTGGCAGGGGGTGAATACTGGGAATTGAACTCAGGGGCACTCAACCACTGAGTCACATCCCCAGCCCTTTTGTTATAATTTATTTAGAGACAGGGTCTTACTCTGTTTCTTAGCACCTTGCTGTTGCTGATGCTAGCTTTGAATTTATGATCCTCCTGCCTCAGCCTCCCAAGCTACTGGGACTACAGGCGTGCACTACCGCACCGGGCTAAACATGAACTTTTCCCTTTTTTTTCAATTTTTTGTTTTGTTTTGTTTTTTAGTTGTAGATGGACACAGTTTCTTTATTTTATTTATTTATTTTTATGTGGTGCTGAGGATCAAACCCAATACCTCACACGCTAGCCAAGCGCTCTATCACTGAGCCACAACCCCAGCCCCTAAGCATAAACTTTTGAGGGACACATTCAGCCCATTGCTCTGGGGAAACAGAAGTTAGTGATAAAACTAAATAATAAACCATTCATTAAGAGTTTACTAAATATACCAGGCACTGTTCTATACAGTTTTATCTAATAAAACTAAAATCCAAATACTGAATTACCCTACTTTACAGATAAGAAAAGTGAGGCGCAAGCAAAATCAAAGGCACAGAGATAACCATGAGCCCAGGCACCTGGGCTCCAGCAGCAAGCTCTAACCCCTCTACAAAGGCAAAGTCAAGGACGTAATTGGACAAATTACAATACAATGTGGCAAATGCTATACAGACATCTCTTATAGCAATTATTGTAGTGTATTGTACTACCTTTTTTTGATACAAGGACCTTTGGAAAATGAGTGAGAACAGTTGTCTGAGAACAGAAGTGATTTCCAGATAGAGGACCAACATTACCAATAAGATGGAGTTTCAGTTTTATCATGAAGATGACAGTGGTAGGGAGCAAAACGTGTTTTTAAAGTAGAGGAAGGTCTGAATCTGTATTTAAAATCAGAAAGTCTGTTTAAAGGCAGAAAATTAATTGGAATGGACAATGGGGGTATCATTTAAGAGACTAATGAAATAATTTTTGGAAGAGATAATAAAGAATCCAAATAGTACAGAAGCAGTGGGAACAGAAAGATACTTTGAAAGGAGAATGAATTATAAATGATTATAGATTATAAACGGTGGGAGATTGAGTATATGAAAAAATTAAAAGATTTAAATGATAGTGGTAATCACCTGAAATTCTGCCAACATACTTATCAGTGCAAAGAAAACTTTTTTTAAAAAAAATCAATCTACCCCTTGACTCCATGTACAAATAGAGAAACAACATGTATCCCATTTGTATACAATAATAAAAAAAAGAAAAAAAAATCAATAAAATAAATTTAGACTTTTAAAAAATAAAAAAAATTTTTAAAAAATCAATCTACCATTCCTTCTTTTTATAATATTCTTTCTTTCTTCCTTTTTTTTTTTTTTTTTTTTTGGCAGTAATGGGGATTGATTAAACCCAGGGGGGTTATATCCTCAGCCCTTTTTTATTTTTTTATTTTTTTATTTTTTGAGACAGGGTCTCACTAAGTTGCTGAGTCTGGTCTCAAACATATGATTCTCCTGCCTCAGCCTCCCAAGTGCCACCAAGCTCAGCATAGTACCCTCTATTTTAAGTGACATTTCTGTATAACCTAAATGAGTCATATTACAGTGGCCACAGGCCCAGATGCTATGAGATTTACTACATTGACATTAATATTTACTAAAACTTTGTGCCATTGAAATTTTCCACTTGCTACAAAATTACATGTAAGAAAACATCTGGCAAAAAAAATTTATATATATATATATATATATATATATATATATTCATATATCTCATATGTTTCAAATGAAGCCATAAACAATTAAAAACCTATACATGAAATATGAAATTCTCCAGATTTATTTTATATCTAATACAATTCATGAATGGTGCAAAGTCCTTATATTTTCAAATTATTATGCTTAGGAAAGTTTCATATTTCAGTTCAAACATCCCCTTCTCTAACAACCTTCCCTGAACACTCAATTTAAATTAACCCATCTATTTATAACTTTCCAACTTTACCTCCTACTTTATTATATTAACAGTATTTATCACTATCTAAATAAAATATATTTATATATTTCTATTATATACTTATAATTCATTTTTGTTTTTTCTCCCCCTGTAAGGAAAGTCGTATGGAACCAGTCTTGCTTGCACCTTTCTTAACCACAAACTTGTCACTAGGAAATACATGCAGAAGGAAGGAAAGAAAGAAGGAAGGGAGGATGGATAGACGGATGGATGGATGGACAGACAGACAAGATACTCAATTACAACTTTTTGGTTATGAGGGTTTCCATCTCATTTCAATTTTAGTTCAGAATGTTTGAAATTCAGAAAAGCAGAACTTATTGTTAAGTGTCATTTAGGTTCCTACCAATTTTCAACTCTGAAATCACCGCCGAAAATTCTGCTTGTCTCAGTCATTCCAAATTCTTCTTTTTCTAGAAAAAAATCTAAGATGCCCAGAAGCCTAAACAATTGAAATAGTTGAGTTTCTTCTCTATTTCTAGGAACTGTGCCAGAGTGTCATACATGCTCTGTTTGTTTTAGGTATTAACATGTATCATTTTAAGAAGTTACTATGATATGACTCACTCTTGACATAATTGTCAGTGTGAGAATTATTTTCAGAAGCCAGGTTTCAAATCTGATGCTGACTTTTCCCTCAGTTTCTGAGCAGCCACCAGAAGTTTTCTGTGCTCATTTTGTGGTCGTGGTGGTGACAAAGCAAACCCTATCAGTGTCACAATCAGACATTTTCAGACATCTCAAATGAACTGTCTCAAAGGGGTCCAGGGCCCTTTAACAACTGAAAAATCAGTACATGACCCCCTTCTGCCCCAGCCCTGACCTCTCCTCCTTTCTAAGCAGATACTACTTGGGTGGTAAAAATCTTCTGTTTTCAGGTCTTTAGCAAGAAGAGCTGGGCAGAGGAAAGAAGCTCCTTTGAGCATGTTTAGAGTTTGGTCAAGTGGGTATTAAGTGTAATTGTAGAGTTTTATGGAACTTAAAAAGTCCTGGATAACACACTTTAAATATGCCTTGCTATATCTGCAGAGTCTTGAATTAGCAGAAAGAAACCACAATATTATGAGAGCTGTTGGATGTCTCTTAGCCGTTCAACTCGCAAGGGCCCTCCTGACAGAAGAGCTCATTGTGCACTTTTGTTTTGAGCTCAGATGAGCTCCCCCCAGCCCCATCTGACCCCAACAACAGTTCTGGGTTCTTTCCTACATACCTATTACGGCTTTTCTGGTCCCATCTGACTGAATCAGAATAACTTTCCTAGAAATTCTCTGATAAATCTGTGGGACAAAAGTTAGGTGAGAAGCCATCATACAATGTGCGTGATCAGTGGTGACTGGGTCCCCACTGCCCCTTTCCTAACCCAGTTTTCTTCAGTGTGTGGGAGACTTCCAGTTGGCAAAGAATGAACTAATTTAGTTAATGATGTCAGTGCAACCGGCTATGCCACCAAAAGAAAATCATATTTTATTCCTCTTTAATGTAAAAACACATGCAAAAAAGTAACAATAAAATTTATTCAAGAAAAATCTAAGTGATTTTACGCATATTCTAAAACATAAATATAATTGAGAATATAAAACACTCAAGAAACCTTGAGTGGTGGAGAATTTTTTAATCAAGATTGGTATCCTAGACTCTATAAGAAAAGAAAGATACATTTGGATATATAAAAATTAAAATAACTTTCATGGCAAAAGCACCATGAACAAGTAACAAGACAAGTTTTGGTTTTGAAAAATAATCTTTACAACTCAGGAAAATCAGAAATTTAAAGTATATAATACAGACTTCAGAGAGATCTTACAACCTGAAAAAAAAAAGAAAGGAAATGATCTACATGAGCCAGCTTTCCATCACTGTGACAAAATACCTAGTTAATCAACATATAAGGAGGAAAATTTTATTTTGGCTCAGTTTCAGTCCATGGTCATTTGACCCCTTCCTTTTGGACGTGTAATGGCACAGTATGTTGTGAGTGCCTGGCAGATTGTTCAGTTCATGGCAGCTAGGAAGCAAAAGAAAGAGAGGAAGAGGTCAGAGTTCTAATATCCTTCAAGGGCTCATCCCCAGTCACCTAACTTCCTTCCTAAAGTCTTCACCAGCTCCCAATAGCACCACCGGCTGGCAACCAAGCCTTTAGCATATGGGCCTTTGGGAAACATTTAAAATCCAAACCATAGGGCTAGGGATATAGCTCAGTAGTAAAGTGGATGCCTACACATGCATGAGACCCTGGGTTCAATCCCTAATACTTAAAAAATAGTTCAAACCATAATACAACCAGAGAAAAAAAAGGCAAGGCTGTTCAAAGAATAAACAATCAACAAAAGAACATAAAGAAAATTTCAACTTTATCCATGATCAGAGAAATGCAGATTAAATGATCTATCATTTTATATTCATCAAACTGGCAAAAAATTATTATATTACCTATTTTTAGAAAAGACATAGGTGAAAGGATACTCTCATGCATTTCCAGCAGACACTTGACTATTCATAGCCTTTTTATGTTCAACACAATCAATAATATATACTAAGATTTTTAAAGTCCATGGGTGCTTTGGCCCATGAATCTATTTTATAGAAACAAAAGTACTACTATTGAGGACTTTCATAATACTAGACAATATTTATTGAGCCCTTATTATGAGCTAGGTATATTTTCAAAGACCCTAAGTGAATTACACATCTTATTATGACCCCCCCCATTTTTTAAATGAGAAAACTAATTTTCATAGAGATTTAAAACATGTCCAAGTTTTAACATCTAGTAAGTAGCAGCACAAAGGATCAAATCCATAGTCTGATTGCAGGACACATAAAATCTGTGCTAGATTGCCTAACAAAACAGACAAGGGTGTTCACTTCAGTATCATTTGTAAAGAAATAAACCTAGAAAAAATATATTTATCATCATCATAAATATATTTATGATGATGATAAAATTCTGTAGTGCAAACCCACACTGCATGAGGCATAAAAAGAATCTTACCAGATAAAGGAGAGGAATTTCCTCAAGATATTGTTAAGACAAGAAAAAACAGAAAAGCATGAAAAATAATGGCTCCAAACCCACATGTGTATAGATGCTGATGCAGAGTATATTAGTATGTGATTATATGAGTCAGATGACATGGGAGGGTACACGTTAGTTTCTCAATATGGGCCACAGGGGATGGGGTGAGGTGAGAGGAGTCAGCCAAGCCAGGAGAAGCCAAAACCAATGATAATAAAAATGTCTGCCCAATAATATTTATGAATTCATATAAAAATTATATGTGTATGTTAAAAAGAAGTAAATCCATAACCACTAAAATGCCATTTAGTACAAATGTCCTAGCCAAATTATTAGAGGGAAGCAAAAGTCTTAGATATAAATTCATCCATGCACTATTATATTCCTAAGGACCTGAAACTGGGTTCTACCAACTGTTCTGCACACAAGTCTCAAGCCTGTTAATGAATGCCACATGTACATGGCACTACTGTGCTCATCCTACCTCCAGTCTCTTCCTTCTTCATCCCATTTTGCCGTTCCTCCCTTCACTCTCCTAAAAAGTCTTCAATATTCCCCAGTTCGCTCCCAATTCCCCAGATGCTCAGGACAGTCCAAGCATAGAGATCGCCTACCCTCAAACACCACCTGCCTCTCCCATGCTGGATCCTCCTTTGTCCCTTCCCTTTCTTTAGCGTTTGCCTCTACTTCTCATATGTGCCCATTTGTTTCTTCTGTTCCTCTTCTCTCATTTGCAAGGACCCAAATTTCACCCACCCTTAAAGCCCACTCTATATACGGTGCAGTTCCTTCAAGACTTCTTCCCTGAGTCTTCTCAAGATATTTTCATCTCTCTCAAGTTCTTCTAGGCAACAGAGGTTAACACACACATTCAGCTGGAACCTTGTGCTCAGTGAAATTTGTATTTAATGCCAATACCTAGAACAGATGAAAGTGGAGCTGGTCACCTCCAAGGAAGAGGGGTCAGATCATTCAAATTCTTCTTCCTCCTTGCCATTTCTATGCTTCTGTGCAAAACAGTTTGAAAAACTCTGCTGTGGTCTGCTGTCTGTATCTCTCATTCCATCTCTCCTGGCTACTTTGCATTGTAAGAGTTCATGTTGACTTTGAAACTGGATCAGGGCAGCAATTTATTGTCTTTGCCCTCTACAGCCAGTGTGGTTTCTGGCATAAAGGTGTCACCTTTCAGATCCTGAGGCAAGGTGACACACAGCAAAACAGGTTTAAATTCCTATTCCAATTCTCAATTGCTGTGTGACCCTGGACAAGTTTCTTAACCTGTGTGTCAGTCTCTTCATCCATCAGAAGTAGATAACAGTGCCTGCTAGTTTGAATGATATGTCCCCCAAAATGCACATATTGAAACTTAACAAGTGCTAGTATTAGGAGATAGGACAGAGACTCATGGATGGTATCAGGGCCCTTACAAAAGAACTGAGGAATTTGGTTCACTCTCTTCTGCTCTTCTTCCTTTTCTTTGTCCTCTGTCCCTTTCACCATGTGAGGGCACAGTAAGAAGGCCCTCAATAGACACACAACCTGCTGAGGTCTTGGAGCTTGGACTTCCCAGCTTCCAGAACTGTGAGAAATAATATTCTATTGTATGTGATTTATCCAGTGTGTGGTTGTGTGTACAGGTTTCCCAGTGTCACCATAGCAAAGTACCTCAGACTGGGTAGCTTAAACAAAAGAAGTGTTCTATTTCAAAAGCTGAAAGTTGGAGATCTAGGTATTGTCAGAGTTAGTTTCTTCTTCTTCTGGTCCTCTCCTTGTCTTGCAGAGGGCTTTGTTTCTCCTGTGTCTTCATGTGGCCTTCCCTCTGTATGCATATACATATAAGTATGTGTCTTAATTTTCTCTTCTTATAAGGACACTAGTTAGTTTGGATTACAGCCCACTCATATGACCCCTGTTTACTTAGTTACCTCTTTAAAGATCCTATCTCCAAAAAGTCACATTTTTAGGTACTAAGGATTAACTTATGAATTTGGAGGGGATTCAGTTCAGGCCATTACAGCATCTATTCTGCATGGTACGTATAAGGATTCAGGAAAGAAAAGAATGGCACTCAGTAGGCATTTAACAAGTGGTAGATGTTACCATTATTCCCTTCAGTGTATACATACACTTTTTAGGGACATCTGAAGGTGTTAGAAAAAGCTAGATTGGTTCTTCCAACCAAGGATTTCTCAACCTCGGCATTATTGTCCATCAGAGCCAGGTAAGTCTTTGCTACAGGGAATTGTCCCATAAATGGAAAGATGTCTAGCAGCATCCAAGGCCCCTGCCCACCTGTAGTGGCACCACCACAGTTGTGACAACCAAATATGTTTCCAGACATTGCCAAATATCTCCTAGGAGGCAAACATCTGTTGGGAGCCATTGTTTTCACATACCCATATGGTAAGAAGTCAGAAAAAGGCCCAGCAAAGTTTTGCAAGATAAAGAATATTTCTGTGGACCTATAGTTTGAATTTTTTAATATGATTTTTGACTAAGTCATTGCTAAGGTTTGAATATGTGTGTCCTTCCAAAATTCTTACATTAGAACTTAACCCTTAGAGTATTGGTATAAAGCAGTGAGGCCTTTTGGGAAGTAATTATCTTGGGAGCACTCCACCCTTATTAATAGGATTAGTGTCCTTATAAAAGGTTAAAGGAAGCTTCTATTCCCTTTTGCTCTACTCCTTCTGCTATATGAGGACACAAGAAGAACATACCACTTTGGAAGCAGAGAAGAAACCCTTATCTCAGACACTGAATCTGCTAGTGCCTTGATCTTCCATTCATTAACCTCCAGAACTGTGAGAAAGGAATGTCTATTATCTATAAATTACCCAGTTTGAAATATTATAGTAGCATAAATAGACTAATGCAGTCATATATTAGACATCTCTGGTTACTGGAAAAGCATAACCAAGCTTCTGAATGACCAGGCAAGATCCTGAGTGCAGTCAGTTCATGTTCTGATTTCCTTCTAGACTGTTCAGTAGAGAATCTCTCACTTGCTTTAATCATTTGCTTCCCATGGCAGTTGCCTCTGTCAACTGAGAATAAAATCAAGATTATTGATTGAGAACGAAGAAAATTATATTTATTTGGGGCTAATTGAAATTGAAATCCAGAAAAACACAGATTCAAGCAATCCTCAAAATGTGCTGCAAGGTTTTAGAAAATGGTGACAGTATTTAAAGTCTAAAACTGCAGGTGGGGAGTGGTTACATCATTTACTTGTCAGAAATTGTGATTGGAACTAAGAGTTCTTGTTGTAAGAAAGGGATTTGGTGTCTTTTCAGACTATGAGTAATTTAGGGGAAGCAGAGAGGCTTCACAAATGTTTAACAAAAGCTAGTGAACTGTAGTTTGGTATAGGTCAAAGGTCAATACGCATCAACAGGCAACCCAGTTCAAAGATAGGACTGGATTGGATTAACAGTGGCCTCTCAACTCCATTTTAGCTGCCCCCAATTAATACTACTCCCTTTTGATTTTTTTTTCCTTGACAACTCCTGGAGTCAGAATGCAAAGCTCATACAGAGGCCACGCTCTTCAGAAAATCGGGATGTTAGAAAAATTTCCACAGAATTTCTGTGATGTTTCCATGAGGGTGGGGGTTAGCTGTGGCCCTGGTATGCTCAGATCTGTCCAGAAGCAAGTCACCTGGCCATCTGAGCACGTCTGCAGCTGTTCAGGGACATTGGACACCACGCCTCAGTCCTCCCACAGACCAAGAGGGAACAATTACAGAGCAAACCACTGGTAGGGATGCCAGGGACCACGCTAAACCCACTATTAGCTGTAAGATAGGAGACTAGCCGAGGGCCAAATCCTGACCTCAGCCCACAAGAATGTGCATTGAGCAGAGGGAATGAAAACAATCCTGAGCATGGTGCTGAAGCAAGGGGTAGGGAATGTGATTCCACAAAGCCAAGGAGCTGCCAAGAATGGGAACTCCACTTCTCTGTTTATTCAAAAAAACCAGTTCCATTGCAGGGACATTATCATTGTTGGTCTTTGCCCCTTACTGTCTGAACTGTGTTTACTTTTCAAAGGTAAATCTGCTTGTAATCTTTAATATTAGCAATAAAATAGCCCTGAAAACAGCTGTAGAGGGCAGTTCAAAGGATGCAAGGCTTTTGAGAAGACAATGTCAGAAGAGAGGGGAAGTCTGGAATAATAATGAGGGGCAAAAGTTGATGCAACGAGAGCCCAGGGGAAGAGGATCTGTAGCCCAAGTCATAAGATTAACTTGGAAAAAGTTTCCCTCCTTGATACAGAGAGAAATAAATGTAGATAACAAATAGACTGAACTTATTAATGAATGAGGTGCAGAAAGCAAAGAAGCAGAGGGAGGAGTAGGTTGGTAGTACCTAAAGGGAATTAGACAAAAAGAAGCCTTCTCCTCTCTTATTGGATGCAAGGAGATAAGGATGCCTGTGGTGCAGGTGAATGGGATGAAAAGATGCCAAATAAAGCACCAAAAACTCCCTACTTTTACAGGAGAAGAAATCTTTCTGCTCCACTCCTTCTCCCAGTATCAATGAGAAAATGCAATAGGCAATGTCTAAGGCAAAAAACTTCACTTCTGCCTTTCGGACTATTGTTCCTATCTTGAAAAAAGGAATGAAGGACTTGGAGTCAGTGGTTCTCAAATGTTAGTGAAGAACTACAGAATTTATTTAAACATGGATTCTCTTAAGCCACCCTCTAGAGTCTGTTTTACAGCACTTGCATCTAACAAGCACCCCAGGGATTCAGAAGCCAATGGAAAAATACTTTGAGAAATATTGCCTTAGACACTGACAGCTTCAAGAGTTCTTCAAAGAGTGTGAGAAGAAAGCTAGCGGTCCATGCAATTTTCACACCCAAAAAGCAAATCCACCCCAGGCAGAAACTAGATTTTCCAATACATGAGAAATTAGAAAACACGAAAAGTGCAAAAAAGGAAGACAATAACATTGGTAAAGTGTGGAAACATACTCTGTGTGGGAATATCACGAAGGTTTTATGTACGTAAATAATGAGTTTGAGGATGGATAATTATTTTTAATTAATCAAAGTTATTAGGATAAGGAAAGAAGAGTATCTTTGAGATGGGTTTTTTAAAAATATAATAGAAGTTAGCAATTATGAAGTGCTTTTCATCTTCAAAGAACCTATTAACATTAAATTACTCTTCTTTTTAATTCTCCTGAGAGGTAGGTAAGCAAATATTAACATTATTATCCCTTATTTGTAGATGGGAAGAGAGGATTGGAGAGGCTGTGACATGCCCATGCAGACCTAGAATTGAAAGGATAATTTTTTTTAAATTCTTACTGTGAACTCTGTGGAGATCCCATTTTTAGGCTACAGTTTCACTTGCAGCTCTCCTATCTACCTGCTATGTTGGAAAAGAATTTACCACCAAATGTGTGTAAGCAGCCATTAGTGGAGGATGGAAGGAGTTTGTGTCCTGCAGACATGGAGGATGCCATCTTTAAGTCTCCAGATTTCCCTGGTGCATTGGGAAGTGAGGAAGGACTTCCAAAGAATTTGAGTCAATTAATGGGCAGAAAATTTACCTTACTGCAACTTCCTAACACATAAGATAGGGATTCATATAATGAACCAAAAAAAAAAATACTATAGGTTATTAAAAAAAATAAATAGGGGCTAAAATTATGCTTTGATTAGTTGACTCAAATTCTTTTTTTGAATACAGTATGACTTGATTATATTAATGAAAATTGATGTTGCCTATCTTAAAAATTTGCTTTGAGGACAAAGGAAAGCTCTCTAGTAGCAATATCAGACTCAAAGAATAAATCAGAATATGTGGTTAATATCATGGATGGGATATCCTTAGGCTTGCCTCTTTTTAAGTATAAAAATTAATAGCAGGGCATAGAGGTTCACAGCTCTAATCCAAGCTACTTGGGAGGCTGAGGCAGGAGGATTGCAAGTTGGAGACCAGCTTGGCAACTTAATGAGACCCTGTCTCAAAATAGATAGGAATGTAGCTCAGTGGTATGAGCACTTGCCTAGCATGAATGAGGCCCTGGGTTCCATTCCAAATACTGACAAAGTTCCATCCCAAATATTGACAAAGGTGGAATTATTGTTTAAGTTATTGAGATACACACTTTCCATGAAACTGTTCATTTTCTGATTGACAAATAGAATTAATAGCATCAACATCTCGCCTTCAAAAGACTTTTTGTCTATTGAGTGAATTACATGGAAATATAAAAGTTTCATGGAAGTAATTTCAATGAGAGGAAATGACTATTCAGAGAACACCCAACCAATTTCATGAGAGTAAGTGGGTATTCAAGGAAGTAGGAAAGGTGAAGAGTCTGACAGCAACGGAAACTGGAATGACTGGAGAGATGCAGCCAATATACACAGTGTAGGATGGGTTCCAAAAAAAAAAAAAAAAAAAAAAACAAAAGTTGAAAATGTCATTGGCAGAGGTGAACCCAGAAGTCCAACCCTAATGAAGTTGAGAATAGAATCAAGGTATCCAAATGATCTCAGAATCTGAGAAAGGGGATGATTGACGGAGATACACAAATTTAATGATCAGGAATATCATTGTGAAAAATAAATAGAAATTCTCTAGATTTCTAAGGAAGTATGTGACAAAATCCATAATATAGATAAATCTCTACAGATAATAAAGCTGTGCAGATCATAGTCACAAACTTCAACATCATGTTGGTTTGTTATTCTGTTTGGCTTATGCATGTCATATTTCCCCTCTATTAGTGCAATTAATTCAGAACCAATTACTTAAATAGCTTCAAGTATTTCTGGTATCCTGATTTTATCAGTACATATACCTTTGTGTAGCATGGGAACTTGATGTTGTCAGAACCATTATTATTGTGCCAGTCATGTAAGAATTACAGGATGCCATTTCATCTTAGACTTAGGTAGTATTTAAATAATTCTAATATTTTCCTGACAGGTAATGTCACTAGATTGTGTGTTCCATGGGAGCTTGGGGCCTTATCTGTTGATTTCTCTAAATACCTCAGCAACTATCAAAGTGTCTCTCATATGGTAGGTACCTTAATATAATTTACAGATGGAAAGGATGAAGGAATGAACGAACAAATGGAAATCCTAAAAGTTGCTGGGGTTACAGCAACTTGATTTTTTAATTGACTTAGATTTATAAATCTAATGATTTGGTTAATGAGTCACACGCAAGAGAGGGACACAACATTTAGAGGAAGGCATTGTGGGTTCTGCCAGGAGCATATTGATAATACCATGGTCTGTGAGGCTCAGATAATTAAGACTTCCTAAACCTTCACCTGCCTCAGTTACCCAGTTGGATAAGGATAGAGCAGATTTCAGAGCATTTTAGTTATTCAGGTAAGTGGCCTTATTTGGTCACATTGTTTATGTAATTCAGGAAATGGAACCAGTTGTCGTGTCTTATTCCAAAACTAGATAAATTCTATTGCATAAAATTAAATATCTGAATTTAGTGGAACAATTTACAACTACACAGTAGTATGCTTAATGAGAAGTGTTTCAGGCAAGCAGAGAGAAGAGATATCCTTTAACTGGGAGCTATGTGACTAGGGCTGCTGTAGCAAATCAGCACCTACTGGGTATTCTCAGTTCTGGAGGCCAAGTCCAAACTCGAGGTGTCAGCAAGGCCATGCTCCTTCTGAGGGTTCTAAGTGAGAATCCTTCCTCACCTCTGTCAGTTTCTGGTGGTTCATGGTTCTCCTTGGATTGTGAAAGCATCACTCCAATCCCTGCCTCTGCCTTCACATGACTCTCATATGTTTCCATGTTTCCTCCCTCTTATAACAATTGTCATTGGATTTAGGGCCCCCCTGGATTATCCAAGATCATTTCATCTTGGAATGCTTTACATAATTATATCTTCAAAGATCCCTTCTCCAAAACAGGGTCACATTCCCAGTTTCCAGGGTTTAGAAGCTTTTGGGGGGGCAAACATTGACCCCTCTACAGATACCCATTCACACACCCTCCATCCTAAAAACCTCCACTCTTAATAATGAGGTTTTACATTTCCCTCTGACCCTCTGGAGTGTCTATCTGAAGAATCCATCCCATTTTGACAAAGAAGTCACAAGTCTCCCCCAAGACTCCCAGAAGTGAATAAGAAATCAGTAGCATCCCCTGAGGTAAACAGGGAAACTGAGGTGAAGAAAATTTCAAAGTTTCAAACCAGAGTTCACAGGGAAAACCCACAAAGGAGCCAATGTGAGAACTAATGATTGAGGCTTAAACAATAGTAAAATAGCTAGAAAGTTAAACAGCTAAAAAGTTGAAATGAAATCTGGGCTATTTTGTCCACCAATTAACTGCTTTGATTGATCTTGACCACTAAGTTGTCCAGTTGTTTGACTTAATTAATTAATAGGCACATCATTTTAGTGCTTTATAGACATAATCTGTCATGAGCATTCATGATATTGCAGAAGGAAATATTTAGACTCTCCCAATAAAGAATAGTTGGAGGTTAAGGCTAATGTAACAGTCATCAGAAAAGTCAATGAAAACATCTCTGAGCATTTTAATTTTTTTGTTGTTGTTGTTGTAGAGGAACATAATACCTTTTATTTTATTTTATTTACTTATTTTTATGTGGTGCTGAGGATTGAACCCAGTGCCTCACACATGCTAGGCAAGTGTTCTACCACTGAGCCATAACCGTGGCCTCTGAGTGTTTGGATTTTCCTTTAATTTATATATTTTCTCCCTCTTCCTTCTATTCACCACTGCCTCCTTCTGCTCCTCCTCCTCTTCCTTCTTCTTCTTCTTCTTCTTTTTTTTTTTTTTTTTTTTTTTTTTTTTGGCAATACTGGGTATAGAACCCAGGGTTGCTTTATCAATGAGCCTCATCCCCAACCCTTTTTAATTAATTTATTTTTTTTGAGTCAGGGTTTAATTTACCCAGGCTGGCCTTGTGATCCTCCTGCCTCAGCATCCCAAAATCACTGGGACTACAGGCATGCATAACCATGCCCAGTTTATTTATATATTTCTATCAGTGCATTATTATTGTACATAATAGGGAGATTTGTTATTATATTCTCTCCAAGTCTTTTTAGAAATTATTTTCTGACCTGGGTCAAAGTGATAACATGCCTGAACACCATCAAAACACAGCAGAAATTTTTTAAAAATGGAAGTAGGATTCTGTTTGTGAGAATGTTTATTTCCTTAGACCTCTATTCTCTGTTTTCCACATTAGCCTGAGCTAATAATAATCTGTCAAATTATGATTGACATATTTGCTGTTAACCCAAGCTAACCAGAATAATAGGTCAAAACAACATCCCCTATCCACACCTTGAAATGATCAACTTTACCATAACTATCTTGCCATTTAAATTTTTAGAATGAAATCAACATTTCATCAATTTGCAATGTACAGTCAGAGTGTGTCAGAGGCAGCATCAAACTTCCAGAGGAAGCTTTCTCTAAAAAAGAGAAAACCCATCCTGACCCCTTATGTTGAGAAAATCAGCCCTGTTCTCACTACCCCTGCAAGGTAGATCTTAATAGAGGGGAACTGGCAGTAGCAGAGCTACACATTCATTTCATTTGCTAATTAGCAATCAGAAGATAATATCCTGTCATTATCTTGTGTTGGCAGTCTCTTTTACGGCAAATGAAGAAAACTTCAAGTTTTCTCAGCTAATTTGCAAAACTATTTCCACAGGCAGGAAAGCCATGAAAACCAAATATAAATCTTGTTTTGCATGTGCAACATTTAAACATTTGCAGGACATGGAGGAGGGGATTTTTTAAACAACCCCCAAAACATTATCTAAATAAAGATGGATGAAAGAGAAGAGGCTGAAGCTACCTAACCTCAGTGGCCTTGATCTATATGTCACTCTTGCCACCTGCTCCTGCTGTGTCCCTCCTGACCTCATTATCACCCAGAACTGTGCCACATCAGGAGCTAAAAACTCGAAAACCCCACCGTCAATCATTCTACAGCTGCTGTTCCCACCTCCACCCCCACCACAGCTGCAGCTGCTCACCAAGTTCATTCACACCTCATACCCGCCTGGCATGGCAGCTTTCACTTCCTAACTCCTTTCCCTGCACACAGCAGTTCTCTCCCTACCCCATGCTGCCTGCAATCTGATGAGCAAAATGTTACTGTGGATCAATACCATAATTCTCTCTTCCTTATTCAGAGCTATTTCCTATATCTCTAGCACTAAAGAGGAAGTAATCCTGAGAGATGGCACAATTCTAAGTCCTGCTGTTTGACCTCAGCAGGTTCTACAGCAATGCTTACCAGTTCTCTTACTGGTATGTCTTCCATTTCACTGTCCTGAAAGCCCCCACCAAGCAGTCTCTTCCATTTTGAGATGACTTCAGATACTACTGGAATAGAAACACTGAAGTGACCACCCCAGTTTCTGAACCCCAATACAAATACTTACCCAACCTCAGCAACTTTCCTGCAGCCCTCTCCCCCTATTCAACCTAGAGTCACCTGCTCAGGCTCTGGATCCACCTGTTATATCTCCCCCTGGCCTGCCCCAGCAGGTATCCCTTCCTCACCCGTCTTACACTTCACATTCTTCCCCACTTCTGGCTCCTTTCACATCTTCACCTGCTAAAATCTATTTCAGCAAAGAGCAGATAAGACCATCTAACTGACAAATCCAGTGAACCAGGACGGTTTTCTTTAGTAGATATGAACTTCTACTTGAAAGTCAAACCCCTTAGATTCAGATCAGATATGATCCCCTCAGAAATATTGGTGCATTCAGGAGAAATCATTCTCCCCTCACATCTTTTCTCCAAGATTCCAAATTCTTGGTGCAAGTTTAAAATGACATTTGTTGGAATAGGCTGCTATCCTTAGAGGTTAGGGAATGATGCAAAACTGCTCAGAGAGCACAGTGAAACAGTGCTTAGAGTGCCCAAATATACTTCCTTGAGTTTTTAAGCTAGGTAAATCATGCCCGTGGGTCTCTTTCCCCACGCTCTATGCTCTTGGGTCGTCACAACTGGGGAGTCCGTGCTACCATCATCTCATGAGTGGAGGCAAGGGATACTGTTAAACAACCTACAATGCATGGGGCAGCAAATAACAATAGTGCCAAGGTTGAGGAATGTGCTCTATTCTTTTGAGAACCTCAAAGGATCCCATAAAGGACTTTAGCCCCTCCCAGTCCTGGTCCTTCAGTAGGCAAATGGAGGCTTGGCAAGATCCAGAAAGTATCAGGGTTGGAAAAACATGACTGCTGCAAAAAGAATCTTCTAGAATGTAGCTGTCACTACCAGACTGTCAGTTTGCAGGAGATAGGCAATGCGTACATAGGTGGTTGTAATCACTATGGTTGGGGAGCATCCAGGCGTAAGTGTAGTTATAGCAGCCCTCCAGCCATTGACCCAGCAAATGTTTTTGAGCACCTAGTATTTGTCACCACAGAACTGGTCTTGACAGATGTTTGTGCTCCAGAAGATGCCATAGTGTTTGGAAGAGGCTTTCTAAGTCTGAACACTGTGTGCATGGTTTTGAGGAGACCTGGTGTCTTTCTAGGTGTTCCTGCATCTGCCTCAGCCCCTCAGTCCCTTACCACAGGCAGCAAGAGTCAAGCACATATCACCAAATATCCAGTCTCTTTATAGCACTCCAGTATATCATCTGATCCCCTTTCCAGGCAGGAAAGGCAGCAGATGGAGCCAACTTTGGGGCTCCCATGTCTGACTCTGGTGCAGGCAGTTCTCTCATGCTGATCTGTGATGCATCAAAAGATGCAGAAGCCAAAAATCAAACAGAGAGAAACTGACAGTTTGACTTGCTAATGTAATAGGTCAAGATGAAGAGACTATGAAGGTCATCAAAACTAGGAAATGCCTTGAGACATTTCTTAGGCTCCTGAGTTTAATGCCAGAAAATCAAACTGCCAGAAACACCACCAGAGGAGTTCTTCCAGACTTGGAATAATGCCTGGGCACTGCAGTGAGGGTTTTATTCCATTTTTTATCACTTTCATATAAAAGGATTAACTAGAAGCCTGTAAAAGTCTTTTGTTTCACTGTTTGAAATGTCATTCCAAGGTATCATATTATGTCTGTTTTTTGTTTGGCAAACCATCCTGTCTCCCCTTCCATAAATCCTGTCCTGTGAATGAGAGATGCCTCTTCCAAATTTTCCAACTGCATACTTTTTTCCCCATTATGACAACTGCTCTCATTCAAACAATCAGTTGAAAAATATACTGAGATTAATAACAATGTAATTCCTGCTAAAGCACGTTCCCATGCAAAGTTCCATTGTGGAGATTGAAGAGGGAGAAAGGAAAGGAAGGAGAGACCTGTTATTTTTAGCCATTGCAAGTATGAAACATTAATCACATCTTTCCATACTTTGACTCACGCAACTTGATATTTCTATCCATCTTTCTGATCAGAGATCTACTGTAAATATTGGAAATTTGAGCAATTAACCTAGCCAAATAAGATCTGTTATGGTTCAGATTTTCAATGTCCTCCAAAGGCTTATATGTTGAAAGTTTGGACCCCAGGCAGCAATGTTCAGAGGTAGGACTTTGGGGAAATGATTGGATCACGAGGGCTCTGACCTCATCAGTGGATTAGTCCACTGATTGCTGAATGGACTGCTGGGAGGTGGTGGAAACTGTGCAGGTAGAATATGGTGGTAGGAAGTAGATTACTGGGGATATGCCCTGGAAGGGTATTTCTGGTCTCTGGCCTCTTCTTCCCTCTCTCTCTTTCTCTGTCCTTCACCCCCAGCTGCCATGAATTGAGTAGCTTTCCTCCACCACACCCTTCCACCATGATATTCTGTCTCACCTCAGGTCCAAAGCAATAGAGTCAATCAACAATGGACTGAAACCATGAGCCCAAATAAATCTTTCCTTCTCTAAGTTGCTCTTATCAGATATTTTGATCACAGCAGAAAAACTAACACAGAGTTCAAATGGTACATGATATTTCAGATATTTTCAGGTGTATATGATTGTTCTCTAATGGAATGAGATCAGATGATAATTTTCAGTTTAATTAAATTCAACAAATCTTGATCAAGCACTGTTGATATAGAAATGCTATTTATTAACAGAGCAGATTTTTACAGTTTGCAATAGCAGGGAACTCTAGACTAGCCACTGCAGGTTCAGTGCAATTTTTCACCCTTCAATCTGCGTGTTTATCCCTAAGGTACTGAGCCTGGCATAAGAGACCAAGTGTGCCAGCCTGCGGATAGTATTTATTAAACCCCCAGGTAGACTGACCTCCACTAGTCTCTACTGAGAGTCTTTTGGCATCTTGGCAATTGCCCTATATACTGGGTACCATTGTGATCCCTGTTTTGCAAGTAAACTGAAACCCATGGTTGCTAAATCATTTTCCAAAGTCACACAGGTCAGATTCAAACCAAGGCAGACCAACATCAGACCTTGCAATGTCATCCTCCATTTCTCACTGCCTTTCTTGAATTATTGGAAAACAACCCAAGGGGTAATTGAGACAACAAACATTAATGCACTCAAGGGCCTGTTCAAGTCTTTGTTGGGCCTTTAAATTACTTGGAAAGTTGGCTGGAAATGTGTGAAATCCCATTACCTTTTGAACTCTCACTAATATGTACAAAACCCAGATAGAACTGGGTGATAAATCCTTGCTAATAACACTGATTCCTTTCAGATCTCCTGCCATAATCACCCTCCACATCTTTATGAAAGGTCAGAGTGGCTGTAGCTGTTTCCTTCAGAGGTAAATCAAGTTTATCTCCCAGGCTTCTGGTGAGATGTTGATGTGGATACTTAAAGAGTGGCATCTGCCTGTTCTCAAAGTTATCCAATGGTCCCAGAGTTAACTGGTTACATATGGACCGAGTAGGCTTGATCCAGGCCTTCCATCGGTACACATGAGCGGGTGGATAAAGATAAAGACACTTAGGTCCCTCTCAGAGCAGGAAGGGCTAAACCAAATGTAAAGCATTCATAAAATGAAATACTGTGCAGTTCATCAGAGGAATGATGGAAACCTGTATTTGCAGATATGTGTGGGTGTCTGTGCCATGCTGGGATGAGAACATGCTGGCAGTACCATCTACATGAATATCCCATACTCTCTCCAACTGAGGCTCAAGATGAGAATTTGCTCAGGGTTCTGTATGTTGCCTCAGGTGACAGAGTCAACTTACTTTTTATTTGATAATTTCTATATTACTTTTATTTTCCTTTTTGCTAAAAAATACTCAATTCTGTTATTTTTCTTTGGCAGGAAGGAAGGGGTTCATGGTATCAAAAACAAGAACTTACAACATACTGAAACCAAAGATATGAAAATAACATATTGTCCAAGGGATGTTCCCACTGATCACATGGTCAGTGGGTTAGGGTTAAGAAATCCGTGAACTCTCCGTGTTCTTCCTCTAAAGGAGAACAGTCTGTGCCATCTTGCCAACTAGACCTGTACTTGACAGACTCTCAATAGAATGAATTTTTTACTATTTATTGTGTGTTCTTGGTATTTTGTTTTATTGCTCATCTTTCTGCCATGTCTTAGCTACAAATGGGTTTCTATGGAAACATATCTCTGAATGGTAAATAAATGTGAAAATATTTTATCAATCAGGAATATGTCTAATGGTGATGGCATGTCAGAATATCCTGGGACATTTCAAATTACACCCAAGACAGAGCCAGAAGAAAAGTCCCCCACCCCAACACATACACTGCCTGGAAAGGTCACATTTATGTCCTATTTTGGTGTCATATCCACCAAATGGCTGGAATGGGGAAAAGGTGGACACCCACCATCTGTTGTCCCAGTGGGGTGATGTGCCTTATCTCCTCTCATCCTCAGCCACCTGCATGTTATATGCATTTGTATCTGGGGACTGAGGCCCCTCTTATGTAAAGAAGTGAAATGGATCCCAACATTGGAATCCAGACACATGCAGGCATGTCTGATGGATGTACTTGTGATGACAAGTCAACAGAAAGCAAATTATGGGACTGGGAACTTAGCTCAGTGATAGAGCACTTGCCTAGCACTCACAAGGGTTTGATCCTCAACCCTGGGAGAAAAAAAGAAAATGAATTATGAGAAGGGAATCTGGGGACCCTTCAATACACTCCAGCCCAAGAGAAGCAAAAAATAGCATGGTAAGGCTGAGTGACTAAAAGAACCTGAGGGCTAGGTGTAAATGAGAGAGTGGCGGTCGCTGTTTCCTAAACCTACCATGACCTCACCACTCTAGGGATTGAAGGACAGTGCAAATACCAAAAGCAGACCCAGTAAACTCTGAGGCCCAGGCAACTCACCCTCAGACCCTTGTAACAGAGTAGGTTGTCACAAAGGCAACATTGCCATAGAGGGGCAAATTAAAAATGAGCACAGGCCACACAGGTAGCATGGAGTGGGCCACCATGGAGTTTGAACATGTGGCACAGGGACCACCCAAGCGATGTGCAGGGTCTCAAGGACTGAGACAATAAGGAGCCATGTTCAAGCATAGCCTCAAGAATGGCAGCTCAGAAAGAAAAGAGGAATAGCTGCACACCTCGGGAGTAGAACTGGCCTGTGATATCAGAAGAGACCCTGGGACCCAGAGAGGAAGGAGAGACTGAGACCTGCAAATCACACACAGGGACCCTGGAAGTGGGGCCTGGGACTGGATATTAAAGTAACATATACACACTCCAGGGGTGGTAGAGGGCTCTGCTACTTGCCTAGGGTCTCATTTTATTTAATCCTTTAGAACTCTATTTTTGTGTGTGTGCCAAGCAACCCAGATCAAAACATAAATGCTTTTGATTAAATTATCCAGATCATTTTTTCAGCTTTTTGTACCATGTATGTGGACATATTATCATAGATCCAGAAACTGAAGAACAGCATTTCTTTTCATCTCATGCATCCTATGTAATTGCAATCTCTGTTGACAACAAATATAATCAATTTTCTGACAAGCACTTGTTCAGTCTAGGTGAGATAAATAAAGGAGATAAATACTGAAAGTGCACAATTTCTAGAAGGTGTTTCTCTTTCGTGGAAGTACACCATAGCAATTTATCAACCGGTAAAGGCCTTACATTCCAATCTATGCTTGTAAAGCTATTGTTTAGGATTTGAATTATACAGTCATGTGTTGTGCTTCAAACAAACACATCCCAGATCATAGTTCATTCTCCTGGAGTATGTTACTATATATCCTGGACTGGCTAAGAGCCCAGTCCATGTTTATTTGAAGCCAGACCACATTAACATAGTTTGATGGCAAGGTTATGAAAAACTAGAACCTACTTATTGCCCACATCAGCCTCTGAACCCAGTGTAATTTTGTCCCTAGAAATTCCACCTATGGTCTATCCCATTCAAAGAAAATAAACAATTTTCTACTGGTGGTCTACACTGTAGTTCCCTGTGCAAGGAAAGATCCCATCTCCTGTACTCAATTTGCTGCCACCCCCTGGTTGAGAGCAAAAGCATCAGTGGCCCTAGCTTCAAAGTTCAGGGCAAGACACCAGAATGATTTCCTCTCTTGTCACTCAAGATTGACCCAGGTAGGCATCCAAATTGAGCCAAAACAATCTGTGAACTGTGCTATAAATTTGGACCTAGGTCTGAAAGAGTCAAGTTGGTTTCTGTGGGTGCCTGAAACCAGAATGTAAATAAGGGAAGGCCTTAGCAGTGAGAGAGAAGGAGCAGAGAGGAGCAAAGGGGAGAAACTGAATGAGGAGGATAAAGTCCCTCGTGTCCCTCCTGAGGTCCAGCTACATTCTTGACATGTATTCTTTGGGACCACACCATAACCTTATAATGAAATCCCCTTTGGGCTTAAACTAGTTGAGGTGACTTAAACCAAGATATTTCTAATGGGCACAGGAGGTGTTGGTAGCAACATAAAATACAACAGCATTAATGGGCAATGTTTAAAGAGTGAAGTTTTCCAAAAGAGGAAACTGAGATCCAGGAGGTTAAGCCTTTGTACCAGGCAGCCTGGCCCCAGAAAGCAGAGTACTAACCTCCCCACTTTTTGTTTCTCAAAATGGACACAATGGAAAAGGCCTGATCTGGTGACAAGCTGATATGGGTCAGTTTCCTTCCTGCACCACTTGCCTGGAGCTAATTATTGATCCTTGGTATCTTAATCTGTGAAATGGAGATAGCCAGAACCATAAAATAGAGTCATGGCAAGGGTCAATGAATAAATATTCTATAAAAATTATTTTTAATCTATCTCTATGTTTTCATGTATAATTAACTGTTAAGGGTAGAACTGATAGAACATTATGAAGAGTGGTGATAACTAGAATCCTTCTTTGATTTTATTGCTAAATAAGTTGTCCCTTGGTATCCACAGGAGATTGTTCCAGGAAGTCCCCATGAATACCAAAATCCACAGATGTCCAAGGGTCTTGTATGAAATGACACAGAATTTTCATATAACCTACATACATCCTCCTGTATATTTTAAATCATTTCTAGATTACTTAAAATACCTGTGATACAAATATTTATCCTACTGTATTGTTTAGGGAGAAATGATTAGAAAAAAAAGGTACATGTTCACTACAGTTGAAATTTTCCTAAATATTTTTGGTATACAGTTGATAGAATCCCTGGATACAAAGGACACTGAGAATTGTGTAGTGCTGAGATAGATGTTATTTATTAAATTAAGGGAAGTATTCTTCTATTTCTAATTTACCACAAGGATTTTTCCCTCCAGAAATTGGTGGTGGATATTATCAAGTAACTTTTCATCTTCTAACAATAACAAAAAAAAGTCATGTGATTTTTGTCTTCTGAACTTCTGATTAATTTTAATAATAGAATTCCTAATATTAAATATCCTTTGTTTCCTAAAATTAAACATCTTTAATCATTTTGCATTGTTCTAGGAATGAATTGGTAGGTTCAAGTCTATTGTGTTTTATTTAGAATTTTTGTATGTAAGAGTATAATGTCTTTAGATTTCTTTCTTGTTGTTATCTTTTTCAGATTATGAGTTACAGTTATGGTACCTCATAGTGATGAATTAAGTTTTCCACCCTTTCCTGATTTCTGGAACTATTTTAATAACAGAAGGATTTTTCCATTCCTTAAGGGTTCAGAAGAATGTGCTTTTAAATATAAAACATATATATTATGTGTCTTTTAAATATAAACATATATATTAATTTATGTATATATATTAAAAATATACATATCTCCAGTCTTTTATATATTTGTGTGTATATATATATATATATATATATATATATATATATGTATATATATTTTTTTTTTTTTCAGTTCCCACATCAGTTTTGGAGATAGTCATTTTTCCTCAAAGTTTACTGGTTTACACTATGATTATTGGTCTATTTAGGTTTTTTTTATTTCTTCTTGAATAAGTTTGAATAATTTTTATTTTGCTAGAAAATGTCCTGGGTATAGTGGTGCATACCTGTAATCCCACCTATTCTGGAGCCTGAGGCAGGAGAATCACAAGTTCAAGGTCAGCCTGGGCAACTTAGCAAAATCATGCCTTAAAAATAAGAAGGACTGGAGGTGTAACTCAGTGGTAGAGCATTTGTCTAGGATGTGCAAGGCTCTGGATTCAGTCCTTGGTACAAAAAAGAAAGGAAGGAAGAAAGAAAATAATTCACTGAGATATTCAATTTTTTAACATTAAGATGAAAATGGTATTCTCTTAGTGTTTTCATGGATTCCATATCTGCATATACTTACTACCTACTATGATTGCCATTTCTCTTCCCTGGGCCATTGGGGTCCACCTCGAAGTAAGGAGGGCACTTAACCAGGCTGCATTGATTGGTGTTCGTTCTGTTCCTGATTTGGATCACCTCAGTCATCTTCACCTGAATAACCACACCCCCACCATCATGTTAGAAGATCCATTTTCAATGCTTTAGAGACTGGAAAATATAGGTTAGCCATTATTGGCCTAAAAGTGAATGGTGTTTTAATACACAAAACTGAGTTTGCCATGTTGAGGACAAGTCAGTTATTGGGTGTCAGGAAAGAAAACTGAGGGATGAAGCTCTGGTAGGCACTCAAAAGCTGTGTGTGTGTGTGTGTGTGTGTGTGTGTGTGTGTGTGTGTTGCACAGTGCCCCCAAGTACTTTCACTGAGGTTCTGTTTGGCTCTAATCTCTTCAGAACCAATAATATTGACATGTTATTTCATGCAAAAAGAATAGACTACTTCAAACATGCCAATTTGAAATGTTGTTGTTTATAATTATGCTTATTTTATGGAATCAGATAATCTGTTCATTTTAACTTTTTTACAGCAGTTACAGAGAATATTTTGAGTCTAAAAAGAGCCTCATCAAAGGCAGTGGAGATGAGTTAGTTAGAAATTCCAGCTGGGAAGTTCTGAGAAATGGCACCAGTAAGTCAACCATTACATGAATACCTAGTTAGATAGAACAGAGAACCCCTTAGTTATGGAGGTAGGTGCAGAGGTGGGCATGGCCCATATGGTGGGGAAGCACAGGGTATAGACCAAGCAGAAGGGAAGCTGGTTTGGAAGCAAGGCAAGGATGTGAACAAGCTCCAGGAAGCCTCAGCATTTTGTAAAACAGGCCACCAGCAAAAATTCCAGATAGCTAATTGCCCCAACAAGGATTTACATCAGTAAGGGCCCTTATGTCTGGAGGTGGCCAGGTCTTCATGAACAGTTCTTCCCAGCAGAGACCTTGTTTTTTCTGTGTGTGTGGCTGGCAATGCTAATTAGTATTGCTCACTAGCTAATCTCATTGTGAATGCACGGAACTCTTTCCCACTGTCTGCCAGTATGACTGCCATTTGTGATTCATATCCAAGTCCTCAGCCTTTCAGCATGAACCTTCAGGTGAAACTATAAAAAACTTGAATAGGTAAGGACACACTATTTTAAAAAGCATTCTGTGTCCTTGGGTTCTGGTCCTCCTTGTGTTCCGTGTGAGCTGTTTTTCTGATTCCTCCATTCCCCTTCCTGGGTGCTCTTCTCTTCCTGAGTCCTCATACTCCCAGGTCTTCAAAGAGATTCTGGGGGAAATTAACCTGGTAGGTAAGGGAAAGGAGCTTTCCTTTAGTATATACCAAGCACACAAGCACTATTTATGGTACAGAAGGAAAATGTGCCTCCTTGTAACATCAACATGCAAATTCCTTAAGCAGCTTAATATAACTATCACTCAGAGATACATTTTAAAAATACAAATAAAAATATTTAACAGTATAAATTCTCACTGACCCTTCAACTTCTCCACCTTGTCTGTGTTCCAGGTTCAGGTTTAGTGGTCGAATCCTAGGCCTGGCTCTGATCCATCAGTACCTTCTGGATGCTTTCTTCACGAGGCCATTCTATAAGGCACTCCTGAGGCTGTAAGTGTATTGTAGACCAGGGTTCCACCCATTCCTGTCTGCAGGACAGTAGCACCGGTCTTCTGGTGCCTCTGGCCTTTTTTCACTGCTTTGCCCCAACCATTCCTGTTAGGTATCTGGCAGTTTCCTGTTTTGGATGTTTACGCATTGCACACATACATACCTTTTAATGCAGCAAAAATGCATTTGGAGATTTTACCTAGGCATAAGGGAAGACTTTGTTAGTCAAATATCATATTGCAGAACAGATATGAATCAGCTTATATAAAAACTATAATATTACGAACATTGCATTAAACTATTAAATGGAATTGATTTGTTTATAGCTTAGTTGTTTGAAATGGAAGTCCATGAATCAGTACTTATTTCATGTCTATTGTGAATATTTTATTAATTCCTTTTCAGAATTATTGAATGAATAAAATTATTGAATATGCTGGTTCAAAAGTGTCAAATTGTTAGACTGGCCTGGGGATGTTTTATCCAGAACTGACATAACCACAGTTTGGAATAAAGTCTGTGCCACTGTTTGTTCAGTAATTCTGTTTGCCTTGTTCTCTGGATTCACGCAGACCCTGTGATTTGAGTGACCTGGAATATTTGGATGAGGAATTCCACCAGAGTTTGCAGTGGATGAAGGACAACAACATCACAGATATCCTCGACCTCACTTTCACTGTTAACGAAGAGGTTTTTGGACAGGTTTGTGGGATGTGGGCTTGGACAAGGGATTTTTGTATTTTATTGTAGAAAACGTACGAAACATAAAATTTACCCTCTTTTTTAAAAAAAAAATTTAGTTGTATGGACACATACCTTTATTTATTTATTTATTTATTTTTATATGGTGCTTAAGATTGAACCCAGTGCCTCACACATGCTAGGCCAGCGCTCTACCAGTAAGCCACAACTCCAGCCCTAAAATTTATCCTCTTAATGATTTTTAAGTACGTACTTGAATGATTTTTTTTTTTTCTTTTTTGGGTACTGAGGATTGAATTCAGGGCGTTGGACCACTGAGCCACATCCCCAGTTCTATTTTATATTTTATTTAGAGACAAGGTCTCACTGAGTTGTTTAGTGCCTCACTTTTGCTAAGGCTGGCTTTGAACTTGAGATCCTCCTATCTCATTCTCCTGAGCCGCTGGGATTACAGGTGTGCACCATCCCACCCGGCGCCTTGAGTAATCTTAAGAGCATTCAAATTGTTAGGCATCTAATCTTAAGAATTTTTTTCATCTTGCAAAACTGAAACACTACCCATTAAACAACTCTTCATTTCTCCCTTCCCCCAGCTCCTGATAACTACCATTCCATTTTTGTTTCTATAAATTTGACCACTCGAGATACTTCATATAAGTGGAAACATACACACTGATCTTTTTGTGACTTAGTTCATTTAGTATAATATCGTCAGGTTTCATCCATTTGGTAATTCCTTTTTAAGGATGAATAATATTCCATTTACCCGATTTTGTCTATCTATTCATCTATTGATAAAACACCTGGGTTTCTTCCACCTCTTGGCAATTAAAATGACTGTATGTTTGAATTTCTGCTTTCAATTCATATGGATGGATATATATACCCAGAAATGGGATTACTAGATAATATTATGATGGAAATTTGTTTTTAAACTTGAGAACAAGGAATATCATTCTTTCAAGTTATAATTCTTTGGTGACTACTTCCTTTAATAAATCTGCCCATGTCCTCTTTTTTTCGTTATGACATGGATCTACTTAAGGCAGTTTTTGAAAATCAAATGTGATAATGGGTCAAAAAGCATTTTTGTAAAGTATACCATACACATGTAAGATTTTTTTTGTTATCTGTACAACTACAAAAAATAATTCCTTTAATTTCCATCCACTTAGTCCTCCAAAATGCATATATCACAATATTATTTAACAAGATAAAACTCTCATGTGTTTTCTACTAGTGTTTATTTATATAACATTAAATCTTTTGATCAAATGGATTACAGTCTTATCAGAAAATAACCATAGCTTAAGAAGATTTAATAATCAAAGTTTTGAGAACATCATTTGCAAGAGACTCCCAAAGCCCATGATGTGCTAATTTGTAATAGGGTTGTTGTGAAATTTAAGTTAGAATGCTTTATAAGCACCTTACATGGATGTGGATAGTGTGCTGGATCTAGGGGTGAGGATTGCATACTGATTACTGCAGACCACCCAGCACCCATATCTCAGTCAAGGATCTTGGATAGGTCCTGGAAAATGTTAAAATTCTGTTGTATTTCTTTTGTATAAACATGCCTCTGAAGAATGTCCTCACACATAATTGAGAAAAAGCATTTCTTCCTATAACAGATGTACATGTAAATAAGTTTGAGAATATACTATTCATTGATTTGTCCTGCCACTAAATTGTCCTGTAGTAAACGAAGAGGTAAAATATGCTGTCCCCCTGTACCTGACCACTTTTAGCCCATCCTTCACACATTCCCGATAGCAGAAGACAGAATAATAAAATATACAAATTGTATTCAGTCAACCAGATAGCCATCTTAAATTTTTTGAGTTATATTCCCTAACCTATCTCCTAACATAGAAATGAATTCCAACTAAATCAGAAACCTGAAAGAAGAAATGAGAGAATTTTTATTTTTAATATTACAGCAAGGAATACTGCTCTAGATATAGCAGAAACTCTCAAAGTCATATAAATTGCCATAGTCAAATAAAATTATTTTTATAATTCTGCATGGCAAAATGTACCATAAATAACGTGAAAGTGGCACATTAGTTAACACACAACCCAAAAGCTATTTCCTCCAATATTGGAAGAGATCCCATAGATCAAAAAGAAATGGTCAGTCAACAATCAGTGACACTTGGTTTGTCTTGCAGCATTGAGCAGGGAGGTGAACTCTTAGGTGAATTTAAGATGACTAAAGATCATCCCCTTCCAACACCAACAAGTTTTGATAAAAATACCTGACACGTTGCCTGCCTTCTTACCTTTGGAAAGACAGCACACGGATCCTAACTTTGCTGGGTGACTTACTGTACTAAGTGGCAGTGCCATTCTCTGTGCTTCTGTGTATTGCTGTTTCTCTTCTCAAGGTCAGGCTGTGGTTCTTCAGCCACCATTTTTCCCAGCTGTAAAAACCATCTTCCCAATTCATTCTACTGTACTGTCATGTGTACCCTAAAAAAAAAAAAAAAAAAAAAAAAAAAAAAAAAATCTTCCCATCCTCTGCTATTTGTATTTGGTTCTTGTCAACTGTAAAAGGAAAAGACAGCATCTGTTAATTTGCTCTAATTGGGAGCACTAAGGATCTGACTTTAGTGTTGGGACATTCAGCTCCATCATGACAGACAACCTGGGGCATTTTCCTTTTGTTTCTGTTATGCCTCATGAGTTAAAGAAACGTCTTTCCTTTTATGACACAAACATTGTAGCTCTTCTGAAGTGCTTAAGCATCTGCTTTGAACAACCAAAGTCTTCTGCATGACTTCCACAAAAGGAAAAAGAACTAAAGAGACACTAATGCTGAAGTGTACAGAAGATTTTATGTGTAGTCATTCTAAAATCCCAATGTCTCCCTGGGAGATCAGTTGAATTGACAAGCATCTGAATTTCCTATTTCCTACAAGGTAACAGAAAGAGAGTTGAAGTCTGGAGGAGCCAACACCCAGGTGACTGAGAAGAACAAGAAGGAGTACATCGAGAGGATGGTGAAGTGGAGGGTGGAGCGCGGCGTGGTGCAGCAGACTGAGGCGCTGGTGCGGGGCTTCTATGAGGTAAGGGCCCAGCGGGCCTGAGGAAGGCAGGCTGCTTTGTCATAGAGCCTCTGCCCCTTGAGGCTCCTTGTGGGACCAGTACCTCAGTCAGCGAGGACAATGGAGAGGAAGAAGCAAGGTGGGCAAAGACCCAGCTCTCCTCACCAGTGTGCCAAGAGGACCTCACAAGGGTGCAAGGCTGAGGGGTCACAATTCTCTGGGAATCCCAACTCTTGTCAGAAGTGAAAAGTGCTCTTTAAAAACTGGTGTTGGTGTGGCCCCAGTGTGCCAGATGTGAAAACATCCAGCCTCTCCTATCAAAATATGTGTAGGGAGAATTTTTTTAGGTTCAATGAAACAAACAAAAAAAAAAAAAATGGAAGTGAAGGCATTGGGGGATGTTGTCCACTCCTGTTCAATTTTAATTTTGTTACAATCGCTTTGTGCCACATAATCCATGCTGAGTGGTAAATAGCAGTGACAGTTGCTAGACTTCCTGGGCACAAAAAATGATCCTTACATTTTTCCAGTTTAGAAATAAGAGGCTATGAAGGTTTGCTGAAGTCTTGAAAGGTTGTCTTTCCCTGCCAGAGTAAATAAAAGTATCAGCCACTTTTCCAACCACCACTAGTTTGATTAAAGGGGATACCAACACAGGCGTCCAGTTGAGCCTGGCACATTTGGCATGAGATGTAAAGCCAGAGCAGGGAGAGCTAACAAACAGGTCCTTCCAGATCTTTATAAAAGGGACCAAGGAAGTGTGGACTGTATTGAAATACAGTCATTTTAATATATAAGACCCAATACTAGGAAATGATCCTAATTTTATGTGAAAGGATAAGTATGTTTTAAGTGATATGGTAATAATTTAAGTGTTTTGTATTTTTTGCCTTTAAAATGAAATGCTACTTGGAAACTTAAATGTGACTCCAGAAAGTTGAGTCAGGTTTATTTGTGACATCACTCTCAGGGAGTGTCTGAAATACTGAGAACCGTGGACTCATTTTTTTTTCCCCTGTCCCTAGTCCATGAAGGATTGTATTCTAAATATCTAACTCAATGACTATCTTAGTCCATCCAAGATACTATAACAAAACACAATACACTGGGTAGCTTATAAGCTACAGAAATCTATTTCTTGCAGTTTGGCAGGCTGGAAAGTCCATGATTGAGGCACTAGCCAATTCAGTGTCTGACAAAGGCCCACTTCCTTGTTCACAGATGGCAGCTTCTCACAACTGTCCTCACTTTATGGAAGGAAGGAAGGATCTCTCTTTAAGAAGGGTACTAGCCCCATTACTGAGGGTTCTACCCCATGACCTAATTGCCTCCCAAAGACCCCTATTCCTAATACCTTCAACTTGGAAGGGAAGATTTCACAAAATGAATGGAGAGGTAGGGCACCACCATTCAGACCAAAGCAATGATTTTGAATTTAAAAAATGATTGCCTGTTGCTGCAGTCATGATTGCTTTCGCAGTTTAACCCCTGGCAATAATAATCATGAGTATGACCTTTCTATGTGTCTGGGCCTGGGTGCTGAAGCTAGTCTGTATTTCAGGTTGTAGACTCAAGGCTCGTCTCCGTGTTTGATGCCAGGGAGCTGGAGCTGGTGATAGCTGGTACTGCAGAGATCGACCTGAATGATTGGCGCAATAACACTGAGTATCGGGGAGGTGAGCTAGCAGTACTTGTGACTATACTGACTGTCACAAATAGAATTCTTCACTTCTTAGAGAAAAGTTGTTGGGGTAAAAGTGACATGACATAAAACTGACCATTTTAAAATGAACAATCCAGCCAGGTGCAGTGGCACATGCCCATCATCCCAGAAGCTCGGGAGGCTGAGGCAGGAGGATTGTGAGTTCAAAGCCAGCCTCAGCAATTTAGCAAGGCCCTAAGCAAATTAACTAGACCCTGACTCAAAATAAAAAATAAAAAGGGCTGTGGATGTTGCTCAGTGGTTAAGTGCCCCTGAGTTCAATCCCTGGTACCAAATAAATAAATAAAATGAACAATCCAGTGTCATTTAGTGCATTTGCAATGTTGTAAAACATGATCCATAGCTAGTTTTAAAATATTTTCATCACCCCAAAAAGAAATCCTATACCCATTAATCAGTTCTCCTCCCCAAATCTCTTCTCTTCCCCACCCCCAGCAACCATCTGTCTGCATTTTGTTCCTATGGACTTACCTATTCTGGACATGTCATGAAAATAGAATCATAGAAAACAGAGTCTTTTGTGTCTGGTTTCTTTGACTAGCATACTGTTTTGAGATTTATCATGTCATGGCATGTCCCAGTACCTCATTCCTTTCTATGGCTGAGTTAATAGTCCATCACATATATATGTAATCCTTCATTCTTGTTTTTGCTTGCGGTGCTGGGGATGGAATCCAGGACCTTGCACTTGTTAGGCAAACCATCTTCCACTGAGCTACAGCCCCAGCCGATTCATCACCGTCTGAAGACTACAAACTTGACCTGACTTCAGTACAGAGCAGGTGCTTGTCCAGCTTCCCACCTGAACCTTCCTTCAGGTGACAGTAACCCCTGGCCTAACCCTGTATAAAGGAAAACACTCCAGCCACGGGCAGCTCCTGAGTGGTTTGTGTGCTATCAGTGAAGCATCTCTCACGTCCTTTGGAATTGGATCCCTCTTTGCCTCAGTCCTGCTTTGCTGCAACACAGTTCTGTGGTCTCCCCAAATCTAATGTCTAACCCTTCCTAACTATTCATCTTACACTCTACCAAGAAAGCCTTCCTAAAACATCGTTCTCATCAGGCCACTTCCCTACCCACAAAACAAGCTTCTTATTACTTACAGAAGTTTTTCGAAGATTTTTTTTAAGGCCCAAAACCCTTCCTTTATGTAACGTATTCAGAGAAACCCCAATCAATATAACAGGGAGAAAACTAGGGGCATCAGGTCAGCCTCCGTTTCCCCACAGTACGCTTGGTCATGAGAGCCCTCTGAGACCTCTAGGTTGGCCTGGCATGAAAACTACATGCCCAAGGTGTCAAGTCAGAGTCTCTACCCACCTGTTAGGGCCTCTAATGCCCCCAGCAACTTCCCTTCCTGTCCTCCTCTGATTACCCCACGCAGGGTGGCTTACTGTTTCCTGCATGCCTTCCTCATTCTCTCTACTGTTTACTTCCCCTGCTAGAAATGACTTCCCCTTTTACTCTCCTTACACAAACTCTTTGTATGGTTAACTCCCACCCCTCTTGCTTTATGAAACTCTGTTTTGTTGTTGTTTGTGTTTTGGTGGTACTGGGGATTGAACCCAAGGCACCTTACTACTGAGCTACACCCCAGCCCGGTCATTTTTTTTTTTTTTTTTTTTTTTGAGACAGGATCTCACTAAGTTTCCCAGACTGCCTTTGAATGTACAACCCTTCTATCTCAGCCTCCAGAGTAGCTGGGATTAGAACCATGTGCCAAAACACCCAGCTGATTTGAAGCTGGAGAACTGCTTTATGGGTACAGGCCTTCTTTTGGGGGCAAAAATGGCAGCTAGGAGCCTGGAATATTCCTTTCACCAAGTTTGCTATTTACATTCAGTCTTTCTCAATTCCTCAACCCTCCTGTGGTATATATTGCCAAGATCTAAAACTTCAGGACAAAGAAAGTACGATGAAATACTGTATTATGAAGGTTCTGTGTTTACCCACTTTTCCATTCCTTGTCTACCGTTATATAACACAGGAACATTTCAAATGATGTCCCAATTGTTTAAATAGAAAGTAAATGCCTCTAAGGACATCTCTCAGAACATAAGGTCATTTCATAAAATAGCTATTTTCTAAACCTGCTTTTGTTTTAAAACTCGACCTAGTTACACAAATTACTTTAGACCTATCTTTCAAAAGGTCATTGTTAGAAAACTCCGCAGATCCAAAACCACTGTTCAGTTAGCACACCTGATGCGTGTTTCATTCTCTCCCCTCTGCCCCCTTCCTCCTTTTTCCTCAACCTCTATCTCCTTCCCTTTGCTCCAATCAGGTTACCATGATGGGCATCTTGTGATCCGCTGGTTCTGGGCCGCAGTGGAGCGCTTCAATAATGAGCAGAGATTAAGATTACTTCAGTTTGTCACGGGAACATCAAGCGTGCCCTACGAAGGCTTCGCGGCCCTTCGAGGAAGCAATGGGCTTCGGCGTTTCTGCATAGAGAAATGGGGGAAAATTACTTCTCTTCCCAGGTACATAGCTCCAGTCAGCCTTCAGGACACTTGCTGTAGAGGGCATAGTGTACTTTGTTATTTGGGTCTGGGTAATCACCCTTAAAGATGGGATTCTTGCTTATCACCCAGAGTATGGTTTGAGTTACTAGTGAAAGGTGTAGGTGAGGTATCTGTGAGACTTGAATTGAGACTATACTCTTAGCAAGGTTTTGATGATCAATGGTGTTTTGAGTTCACTGCCTTGGCCCGTGTGTAAATCGTGGGAAACTTTCCAATCAATGCATAGCCCAACTTAATTGGAAGAGTAATGTATAACATGTGGGAGGAGGAAAGTAAAGCAAGGGAATTAGCGTGAAGATAGCAAATGATGCTTGGAGGAACCCCACCAGCACCGTATCATACTTCTACATCAAGTATGTTACTTGACACTATGTAGAATAGTTACATATTCACATATGTTTCATATTTTTCCTCCTGAATTTTAATATATGTGAGGATGAGGCCATGGGCATCCTGTGTCTTTACAGTAACTTCCATATACTACACTATTGAAAAAGTTTTGTAAGATAAATGCAGAAAAGTAGGAACTGGGGTTCCAGGCAATTTTATGGAATAAATTCCCTATGCCATGAGTTTCAATCTCAGTACTTCCTGGATCCTTTCTATGTCTCTTCAAGCAGTATAGTCCTTATCAGTGAAATAAAGAACACTAAGAGATACTTCTCTATAGGTATCACAGTCATAAACTGCTTCAACAAACAGAAGAAAACATTGAGCGCTATTTTATTCTTCTGATATTTTCTAATTATAGAAGGAGATTTGCATTTAATTAAGATATATTTCTACATGGTAACTAAGTTAGTCAATTTTCCATTACTGTAACAAATACCTGGGATAAATCAACTTGAAAAGAAAAAAGATTGGTTTTGACTCACAGTTTTGGAGCTTTCAGTTCATGACCAATTAACCATGTTGCTTTGGGCCCATGGTGGCAACAGTACATCCTGAAAGGAGCACATGGCAAGAGGAGACCCATTCATCTCATGACCAGATGCAAAAAAATAAAAAATAAGATATATAGAAAGAAAACAGTGTAGAGTTCCCATATTTCCTTCAAGGACGTGTCCCCAATGACCTAACTTCCTCCAGCAGACTCTACACCTTAAAGGTTCTATCACCTTCCAGTCACACCACTCTGAGGACCAAGCCTTTAACACACGGGCCTTTGGGGGACATCCCAGTTCCAAACCATAGCACCACCCAAGTACCATTGTTAAATACCTATCGTGGAAGGGTTTACTAGACTGTAGTTCTCAACTTTCCCAGACTTCCTGGTGTCCTGAGGGCAATGCACCTGATGTTGGTGAGCATCCGTGGGTATGCCCAGATAGTTAACAACAGTTGAAGTTCCTGCTGCAATTATAGTCCTGCCTTCATTCACTCAGGTCAGTAGCAAAGCCTCAGCTCAGAGGATCTCATCAGCATGCTTCCACCAAGAACTGAACCTCCTGAATTAAGTCTAGCAAGAAAATAAGACCAAAAAAAATCAGAATTCCTATTCATCTAGTTTAATGATAGGTTTTAAGAATAAAACCATTTTGGAAACATTCTGCCTTTATTTTAGAGAAATGCAGTTTGAGTCATCACTGATGATTGCTTACCCCTATAGTGTGGAAGGAAGGAGACACAACAGGGTACCTGCCCATAGGAGCTTACAGTCTGGGGGAAACAACCTGATGACAGAATCAGAGGTATGCAAGGGGGTTAAAGCAATTTGAGAAAGTGAAACAGAGACTGAATCTATTGAGTTGCCTGCAGAAGAGGCACCAAAGAAACTAGCACTTAGGTAGACATTAGGAGGCAGGGATTAGGGAGAGAGGGAATTTCAGGCTGAGGGAGTAGAATGAACAAGGCCTGGGGTGAGCAATGGCCAGCACAGTAGATGAGATGTCCCAGGAGATATCACAGGTATGGGGTTGAGATAGTCTGATGGGCCACCAGGACGAGACTCATCTGAGAAGTCTCTGCCTCATTCTTCATAAAGTGAGTCATTACCTTTGTCACCATTATACTCAAAGCTTTGGAAGCTTTGAAATATGCATTAAATACTGTTAACCCACATAAAGGGCTTTAAGGAAGACATTGGGCTAGATTCTTCACATCTGGACCAAGGCACACTGAAAAAGCTGCTGCTGTGTGAGCTCTGGAGAGGGTTTCTGGGGGGAAATGGGAACTTTACTCTGGGACAGGACTCCAAGAAGCAAA
Source organism: Sciurus carolinensis (assembly GCF_902686445.1). Taxonomy (NCBI): domain Eukaryota; kingdom Metazoa; phylum Chordata; class Mammalia; order Rodentia; family Sciuridae; genus Sciurus; species Sciurus carolinensis. The sequence goes on from NC_062220.1 coordinate 101,583,541, forward strand.
TGCCTGTGAGGACAGTGAAAATAACCCACTGAACAAGGTCCTTTGACCAGGCTGTTCTGAACAGTTTCTGAATATCCACGAACTTTAAAAGTGTCACCTGGGTGTAGAGAGACAAACAAAACCTCTAGCTTCCCAGAACTGGTTCAGGAAGTACTAGCCAGGCCACGTGGCAAGCAGTAGGAAGCCCTGAGGCCCACAGAACCGCAAAGCAGACTCAAGGTGCCGTAAGGCTTCCCACGGGCTGTGAGCCTCAGCAGGGTTGGCCCACACCCAGGAGAGGGGGCCTGGGGCTATTATTTCCTCAGATATTTTTTTCTCTACAGAAAGAAAAGGCAGCTGGCTTCCCAGGTGAAAGTGCCAAATATTGTCAAAGCAAAACCCCAGTGGTAACCCAGCCTAAATAAAACCTTTATATGGGTCCAAGTCCTTGCCTTCTAAAAAGTGTATGGGGATGAGGAAAAATGACTTTGAAGGTAGTGGTTTCTAGGAAGAAATTTTGGTATTCCTCCCAGTGGAAAAACTGTACATCACCACAGCTGAAGTCTAGGAGAGGTAGAATTGGCACTGGCGTTGAGGTCAGGGAACTAGGAGGCTGGGGTGCCTAACTGGTCATCATATGGACTTACCTGCTACACAGTCTGGTGGAAGAACTTGACATGGAAACAAAGATTTAAGATAAGCACCAGAGATTTTAATAAATGCAATACCTAGAAATTCAGAAGGTCAGAAGGAGTAGAAGGTATATCTAGGTCACTGACTGTCAAGCTTTTTAGACATAGCCTACAAGAAAAAAAATTACCCTCTATATCACAACCCAGTATGTTTATATGTGCTGGTTTGCATGTATGTGTGTATGTGTCTGAAAGTTCCTTAAAGCAAGATTTTACGTTTATTACCTGCAGTACATACTACTTTCTACTCAGCCCTATTTTACTAAATTAATGTGTAAGACAGAATCTGCAGTTTAAAAAAAAAAATCTAAAGGGCATGAGTTTCAAAGACACAGAAATTTCTGATCAAGGATTGCAAGAAATAATCTGGAATTAACAGTGAGGAGTGAGAATGCTCATCTACATTACAGAATATGGAACACTGGACAGTATCTCCTCATGAGGACTGGAGAAGGGACCCTGGAAGACTTTAAGGAGCTTGGAGAATTTCCTTCCTTTGATCAAGGGCTCGAGGCGGGACAGAAGAAAAGTCTGGGAAGAAAAAGAAACAGAAAATAGGTTAGATCAGACATAGCCCAGGGAAGTGTGGAAATGGCACAGAGGTGAGGTGACAACCACAGGAATTTACATTTGGGTCAGAGGCCAAGGATAACAGAGCCATGAGTCATGAGTGGACCAACTGACCTTAAAGTTGAAAAGAAAATTCTCATATACTTTACTGTGGATGTAAACTGAACCCAGGTCCAGAATTGTTTAAGTTTGTAGTTGGCTTACACTGCAACAATTGGTTCAAAAGGTAGGGATGAAGGTGATTTTGCATACTCCATGGAACATTTGACAATGTCTGAAGACTTTCGGTTATAAGAACATCTTAAAATGCACAGGACAGCCTCCATGCCAAAGAATGATCAAGTTTAAAATGCTGGGGCTGGGGAGATAGCTCAGTTGGTTGAGTGCTTGCCTTGCAAGCACAAGGCCCTGGGTTCGATGCCCAGCACCCCAAAAATAAATAAATAAATAAATAAATAAAATGCTAATAGTGCCTAGGTGAGAAATCCTCCTCTGGGTTCTGCAAAGGCTAGAAGAGAACTGACAAAGGAGTCCTGAGGAGGCCATCAAGGAATCCAGGAGAAAAAATGGCAGCCTTTAGGAAACCAAAGAGAAGCTAAGGGAGAGAGGTAATCAAGAGGAAGAGCTGCCAGATGCTTTTAAGGAGCAGGTGGGAGCAGAGTATGGACTTTCTGGATATGGAGATTGAGAGGTTATTGACAAACTTGAAAAAGAGGGTTTAGCAGGATGAGGACAAGGCCCATCTGAATGAATGAGTCTGTAGTTAGGCAGGGAAGAGAACTGGCATGAAGAAAAGACACCACTTACACAACTGGCCTCACAATTGGCTAAGGAACAAGCAGCAAAGAGTAGTGGCTTGACAGTCAAGTGTTTTGTTTGTTTTTGACCAACTTTAAGGTCTCTACTGGGTGGGAACAAGACTTTCTTTGACACTGCCCAAATTTATCCATCAACATGTTAACACTGGAAACATTAGAGGAGACAAAGAGATCAACTATACAGATGACACAAATTAGAAGAGTATAAACAATGCACTGAGCACAGCACCATCCAAATCCAAAATTAATCCCAAAGTTTTGGGACCCTAGGTTGGCATCAACATAGTAGAATTTAATATGGCATGATTGAAAAAATTCTTGTGAAGTTTCAAAGCATCAATTATGAGATGAGGGTAACCTCATTTGCAGTAGGTCATGGGTAAAAAGCCAGGATCTTAAATCACCACCGGTGTGACACAGTTCCTAAAACCATTATCACAAACACGGTTGCATTATTAAGAGAGTCTTAAGTTTAAATAATGATTCACGGGTTACAAAAGGCATTTATCTGTGTTCTATCATCAATTCTCCACATAACCCTCTGAAGTAGACACAGCACATATTATTATCCCCTTTTACAAGTAAGAAAACTAAAGCTCAGAAGAATTAACTGAATATTCCAAGTCATAAAGCTGGTTAGTGGCTAGACTGGGATCAGAATAGAGATTTTTTTAGTCCACTTCCCCACACCTACCTGGCAGCACTTGGTCCAGTGCACAGGGAATGAGGTACATGAGTTTCTCTGTGTTGTCTGAACGACACCTGGAGAGTCCCAAGCATGTGGGAATGCTGAATTGAATTTTGACTGGATTGCATTCATTCATTATAGATGACAAACTAGAATTTATTTAAGGGAGCTAACCAAAGCTACCAACAAATAGTTAAAAAAGTATATAAACATTCAGACTAAATTCTGTTTGCTAATGCATTCTGCTTCATCACCCAAATTATCTTGTGCATGATTAATTTGGTTCCAAATAATTTGTAAATATGAGATTCTTTTTCCTGTGGCATTGCTACCCCCAAATGCCATTAAAATGACCAGAGGAAGAAAACCAAGAAGTTGTCTGCCTGTTCAAATCACACTCCTGGCTAATTCATCTAGTTTCAAAAGCACACTTGGGATTTTTCTGCCCCACTTGACTTGGTTAGCCCAGGGCATGTTCTAGTTTCAGTCTTTCTGAACGTAAATAAGAAGCACTGCAATCATCGTCCTACTTGGTTTACTGACTTCCCTTTCACTTTCAAATACTCAAATACTCTCTTTTAGGAAAATATTTCAATTATGAAGGAACTAAGCCTGTGTGAATCTTAGGTAATGACCAATGAACCCTGGTCATTGTTTGTTTTGGTTTGTTTCCAGTTAATTCCTTAAAGGCCTGAGGGCAGATACTCTATTGTCTCGTGCCCATCCTTGGAGTTAGGAGGGGATGTCGGGGAGTAGAAAGGAGGATGCAGGTGAAGGTCAATTCCCCAAGGGCAACAAAGGAGCCATTACCAGAAGGAGGAATGAATGCTGGGAGGGCAAAAATAAACAACAAAACAACAACAACAAAAATACCAGCATCGTCAGATTCTCCCTGTGCAGGAAAACTCACCTTACCCTCTTTCCTCCTTCCTCACTCCTCAAATGATCTCCCCATAACCTGAGTGCTGTATCAGCCTGCACAATGATCTGACACTCTCATTTATACATTTCAAAATGAAGGAATAAATAATAGGCAATTGCCCAAAGGGATCTTATCATTTTTAACATGCCAAACAAAGTTCTAATGGAAGAAGTTCAGTTTTGCTTGTTTGTGTGTATGTTTGTTTTATGGTTCTATTTTGTTTGTTTTATTTTGAGTATTCTTTGCTTCGCTGGTTGACGTCACAAAACACCAATTCAACACACCACTCCATCTGGGGAGGAAAAGGTTTCAAATTAATTTTCGGCTGCACCATTCACCTTTCTCCCTATTTTGGTACAAGACTCAAGATCAACAGATGCTTCTGTAGATAAGTAACTTGGACAGGAAGCAGCTAGTCAGATGATCTGAGACTCCTCCAGAGGATCTGTGTGCACGCCTCTGTACTCACGACTGCAGACCCATATGAATGTTTCCTGGTCCATGAGTTAGCAAGGTGGCAGGGAAGATATTCCTGGTCTAGGGCAGATGCTGGCAAGCACAAGTCTGCAGGATGATGCATATGATGACGATGGCAGAACCTGGGGCAGCGGTATGAGGATGTCCCAGGCATTGAGAGAGGGCAGGCTCACAAGTTCAGCTTTTCTCAAAAATGCAGCACTTCAGCTTTAGGTTCTACTGGGGTAGAGGAATCAGACTTGTCTCCAGGGCTCACCTGACTTGAATGAAGAATTGGATCTCAGAATTCAGAGCACAGTGGACTCCTTCATGTTGATACACATGATTTATAGAGGCCCAGAAATCAGGACTGGTCAAGAATACTTGAGAATATGATCCTTTAATGGAAATTTTATTTCAGGCTCCTTCACTGCAGTTCATACCTCAATTGCAAAATCAGAGTGATATCATAGAGCTGATAAATGGTTTGCTTGTGTAGTCCTAGTGTAGTGTAGTTCATTTACAAATGCCAAACATTCATTTCTCGTTGTTCCACTCCTTCTACTGCTCTATTTATGTCTAGAAGACTATGGTTTGTAGTTTGCAATGTTTTATGGTCCTGCTCATTTTTTATTCCATTTTGTGGTCCAGAAACATTTCTATCATTGAGACACTCTCACCAATCTGTTCTCCTCCATTCAGGGCACACACGTGCTTCAACCGATTGGATCTTCCACCATATCCCTCATACTCTATGTTGTACGAAAAGCTTTTAACAGCAGTGGAAGAAACCAGCACCTTTGGACTTGAGTGAGGAAATGGAACCTCGCCTGACATTTTCCTGGCCAGTGACATCACCCATTCTGGGATGACCCCCTTTCCGTTTCCCTTGATCAACTCTCCTTTGATTTTGGTATTCCATGATTTTTATTTTCAAACCAAATCAGGATTGACAAAAGCTGTGCATGAAGAACTGCCTTCTTCTAAGATCTAACCTTCAGGCTTATCTCCTCTGTTTTCAATGAACTGCTAGCCTGTATGCAATATTAAAAACAGCTGTCTCAAGGTCTGTGTATATCTCCACATACCTCCATTACTAACAATGAAATACAAATGCAAGTTACGCTACACTTGACCAAATGGTAATAAATGTTTACTTCCATTTCTATCATTTGAGAGAAAATTTGAGCATTAAGCATTCCAAGCTTTTATACGCCCATGTCTTCTAAGCAGAACCACCATTTTTTTTATCATTTCTAACAACCAACTCCAGACTTAGGAGTTGATCGATTCTTTGTTTTCCTCCCATTCTACTTTCCTCTGTGCATACTATCTATTCAAAGGACAGCAGTGGCAAAATTGAAATTTTTATACATTCATGATTTATAGGTGGCATCAGTCCCATCAGCTGGAACTAGCCTAGCCATATGGTGCAAATACGTCACTTCCAACAATTAACCACAGTGAGGAAAGCGTCTCCTGCTGATGAGATGCGGTGCATCCCAAGGGTTGTGGGGATTGTGGGCCCAACTTGGGTTCAGAGAAGTCTAGGAGGGGGAGCACCCTTGGTGAACACTTGCCACATAAGAAGCATAAACCTGTGCACATGTCTAAGAAGGAAATTTTGATTGATGTAGCCTGAAGGAGGAGGCTCAACCCCTATTGTGTTGCTTTGAATGTGGTAAAGCAAGCAGAAGAAAGGAAAGGAATTGAATATGAGTTCTGCACTGTTTTTTTCAGTCTAGCCACCATTCTCCTTCACAAAAGAAAAAAATGTATACAGAATCTTGTGACTTTTGTTAAAGCCAGGTTAACTTACTTTTTTTTTTTTTAACTTTGGTATTGATTTTTTTTCATACTTTTTTCTTCTCTTTTTTAAATTATTGTGATCAAGTTCCTTCACATCTGATTGTCCCCAGGGACAACAAGAAATAAGAAGCTGCAGAGAGTGATGGTGCTTGTTAGGGATCAAGGGCAATATGTACTTCTCCTTCATCCATAGCAATCCTCCGAAGGCACGTTGATTTGTGTCAAAATAAATATCCAGTTTCTTTTAGCCTTCAATAAAAAGATATCTCAGAAAATTTTGTGTTTTCAGAAAAGCAGTTGCAGGCTCCAAAGACAGCCTAACCTCTTGATTACATTTGAGATAAACCCAATCATAATGGTCATTTGCTATTTTTGTAACCTTGTTATCCATGTTGTCTGAAATATATCATAAATGAAAGTGTTTTTCTTCACTGGGAAAAGAAGAGCTAAAGAGACCCAACTATTTAAATGTCACATTGTTTTCAGTGTATTAAAACAAGGGAGAAATGTAAGACAAAGGTGATTTCAAATCAAGCTCTGCCTTATGGCTCATTATACTGTGTCTGGGAAGTTCATTATTTGTGTTCCCTGCATTCTAAAATAAAACATTTTCTTAGTAGAAATTATTTACAATGTCCAGCACCCCTTCCTGCTGTGTATCTATTGTCAATCAGTAGTATATTATATAAATTTATCCTTCCTTATGGTCTAAAAAGAATATTTTCCAAGATGAGTTGGAATGTGTAAGTTATATGATATAGAATTTGAAAGATATGTAAAACTCAGTTTGTATTTCAGTATCTGAAAAGTAATGGATTCCAGTGGAGCTGTTACTTATTTATGAAATCAAAACATAAGAATTGCCAGATGCTCGTGTCTATAATCCCAGCAACTCAGAAGGTCGAGGCAGGAGGATCACAAGTTCAAAGCCAGCCTCAGCAACTTAGCAAGGCCCTAAGCAACTCAGCAAGACCCTGTCTCCAATAAAATATAAAAAAGGGCTGGGGATATGGTTTAGTGGTTAATTGCCCCTGGGTTCAATCACTGGTACCAAAAAAAAACCTATAATGATTATACAAATCATTATACAAATATTTTAGTCTAACAGTTTGAAAAGCAACTATAATACAGGGGCAGCTTTCATCTTCAAAATTTGGTGTTATACATATGTAAATATTTATTAATTCAAGCATTCAACTCTGGTTTTTTAGTACTATATTATTTGTTGGAAAGAAAGTTGAAAGAAAAAGATGAAGCCTGCTCTTAGAGAGTTCTACATTTCACCTACATTATCTTCTTAATCTATTAATTAGATTCATTAATATTTATTCTACCCATATGTAGAAGGAAAAAGTTATCTTAGAAATTATATACAGATGGGTAACCTGGTGTAGATGGTTCTTTAATTAACATTCTTATCTGCCACCTCTGCTGCCAATGCCTTGGCTCTAGATGTATTCCACCAAGCCTAACAGAAACAATATTTCATAAATGTACAAAATGCCATAAAGAGATAGTGATGTCAGTGTCACCTGAGAAAATGTAAAGTTGCCTAATGGGGCCCTAGCATTCCATTACAGCCTTGTGTAGAGGAAGGACATCAGAGTAAAGATGAACTCAGAAACCAGTCATGGAAAGATTTTTTCTAGCTCATGCACGATGCTGATTTAGCAATTATGTCTAATTTCACCACAAATACCTACAGAACTGAATTTTGCTATTAATTTCACCAGGTAGAGATGTGAACCACCTTGAATTATATAATTCAATGGGTAGGGCAGATCTGTTTTTTACCACATGTAATTGTTTTTTCTAGCTTTAAAGCATGAGTTTTCTCCATGGAAGCAAATTGCAGAATTGGTTGCTTACAAGTCAGAAGCCTCCTAAAACAAGACATTTTAGATCTAGTTTTAGTAAGGGTATAATACATTTTATTGGGAGAGAAACAAGAACAATAAATCAGAGAAAATTTATGTTACAATTTTGAAAAATACTTTTAAATTATTTAAGAGATTATAATAATAATTTCATGGATACTACAAATTTTTAAAATGACAATTTCTTTTTTTTTTTAGTTGTAGATGAACACAATATCTTTATTTTATTTATTTATTTCTATGTGGCTATGAGGATAGAACCCAGTGCCTCACACGTGCTAGACAAGTGCTAACCACTGAGCTATAACCCCAGCCCATGAATGTTTTATTCTATAATATAAAGATGATTATACCCAAAGTAGAAGCTGACTCTACAGGATCTGAAGAAGTCTAGATGTACTGAATTCTTTGTGACTTCCTATATACGTAAATTGGTGAGGTTGTGAAGTTTTTACTACCATAGCTATTGTAGCACTAAAATTGCTGGGAGGGTAGTGAGAAAATTAAGGAAGAGAGAGATGATTTTCTGGCAAACTATAAACATGAAAGATTTCAGTCTTCTTCCTTTTAATGCATGACCATATGTCCTTTAACGGTAAGAATATTTGTGTGGCAAGACAATGAGCTGAGTTTTCCAGACCAGCTCTGTATCAATTAAATCACCAGTCCCTGGGTAAACCATATGTCTGAAATTTGGATTCAGAAAATTTCTCAATTGCCACAAATGTTTTCCCAGTCAAGATGAAACACTTTCAGATGAAAGTAGTTAGAACTTTACATAACAAATGTGGTGCTTTATTATTATTATTATTATTATTATTATTATTATGTATTTCAGTGTCCATTATTAAAACTACTGCAATACTATATCATAAAAATCTGGGATGGATGTTCCAGCCATCACAAAGTCCAAAAGAGAAAGTGTTATTTTCCTGTTAGTGACATGTAGTCCCTTTGTTCTAGTAGAAAAAAGGTGCCTAGAGGTAGAATATAGAGTAAATATTGTTCCATTAGCCTACTTCCTGCAGCTTCCAATTTATCTAAGGAAATGTCTATTAACAATTTTGTTAAAAAGTCTTTGTTCTAGTCAATAGCAGGAGCAGTCCACCTTACTGGGCTGATTTTGCTTACATCGACAAGAGAAATGTCACGTGATACTCAGGCCGCGCTTTCTCTTCCATCATACAACCTTCAAGGAATGTCAATAAACTCACTTTGGTATGGCACAGTGTATGCGCTTTATTGTAAAGGGAAGTCTAGGGAAAGGCATAACAATTTGTATCCTGACTGGATACTGACTGGATGCAAGTAATAAAACAAAACAGAAGGCTAACAGCTGTTTTGTAAACAATCTTCAAGGGGGAAAAAAAAATCACTTATCAAATGAACATAGTATATGCTCACAAATCCATGAATAAAGGAATGACTTTTGTAACAGATTCCTTGTGTGTGCCCAGTAGAGCTACACACAAACCACACAGGCTTCATTTGTGACAGTTCTTTAGGCTAACCCAGGAGAGCACTGACTTCTGTGAAATCCTACCCACTTGAGATGCACCTACGTAGACTTCAGGTCTGACACTCAGTGTGGTGTTGGGACAAGGGTTTCCATGGGCAAACATGTGGTCTTACAATACCTATCACAAATTCCCAGTCTGGAATTGGTATCATCGACCACCGGTCATTCAAAAGACCAACCATATGTTTCTCAGTGAGTGGTCAGAAGCTGATTTATTCTGTGAGGGGGAAAAATATTTTTTTATTAGAAAAAAGTGTGAGTTAGAATGGAGAAGGGAAAACCTGAGGGACTGATTACCTTGATATTACATTTTTTACACACATGCTCAGTTGACTTTAGATTTTTTTCTCTAACTGAAATGAATTTTTCTCTTCAGGTAGAAGAGAACAATTAGCCTAGACCATAATTTACCAAAAGGAGTAGGTTATATCATTTTGTTTTAATCTGATCATTATTCTGAAATCAAGATTAGACTTCTAAGTTCCTGATCTCTATGACTGATGCTCACTAATTATATGCTGTAAAGGAAAAAGGTGACACACACAGATTATTTTCAAAATGTAGTTTAAATATGTTTACAGAGGATGACTCTCTAACAGGATAAATGGAGTGAGGGAAGAGCAGACCTTTATTTACAGCTCAGTAGTTATCACTTTTGTACCTGGAAATCAGCTGAGGTACTTTTGCCTAACTGGCTTATCTTGGAAATGAGGAATTTGAGACAAGAGCTAACTTGCTCCAGGCCACTAAGGCCTTCTGTGACAGGATGCTCTGTCACAAAATACCACGTGGGGTCCTGGGTTCCTGGACCTGACATCACCATTAGGAAATTTTCCAGAAAGGAGAGGTGTGAAGAAGAGATGGAAGTCGAGAAAGTGCCATCTGGATACCAGGAATCCATAGCAGGTGTATAGTCACCAAAGAAGAAAGTGGGCTGCTTGCTCCCAGAGCCCATCTGGATACTAGGATTGTGGTCACAAAGTAACTCAAAATGGGTAGTTTAAACAAGTCTAGCACTTACAGATCAAAGTCATCAGAAGGTGAGTTCTCTCTTTATGCCTGTGTCCTAGCTTCTGGTAATGGATTGCTGACCATCTTTGGTGTTCTTTGACTTGAAGATCTCAGCCTTCATTTTCATATGATTGTGTGTGTGTGTGTGTGTGTGTGTGTGTGTGTGTGTGTCCAAATCTCCCCTTTTTATAAGAACACCAGTCATGGAGGATTAGGACCCATTCCAATGACCTATAACTTGATTAACCCTGTAAAGATTATAACTCCAGCCACGTTCAGTGGTTCACACCTTTAATCCCAGTGACTTAGAATGCTGAGGCAGAAGAATCACTAGTTCAAAGCCAGTCTCAGCAATTTAGGGATCCCCTGAACAACTTAGAGAGACTTTGTCTCAAAATGAAATATAAAAAGGGCTGGGGATGTGGCTCAGTAGTTAAGCATTGCTGGGTTCAATCCCTGAGAGGGAGGAAGGAAGGAAGGAAGGAAGGAAGGAAGGAAGGAAGGAAGGAAGGAAGGAAGGAAGGAAGGAAGAAAGGAAGGAAGGAAGGAAGGAAGGAAGGAAGGAAGGAAGGAAGGAAGGAAGGAAGGAAGGAAGGGAGGGAAAGAGAGAAAGAGAAAGAGAGAAAGAGAGAAAAGGAAAGGAAAGGAAGGAAGGAAGGAAGGAAGGAAGGAAGGAAGGAAGGAAGGAAGGAAGGAAGGAAGGAAGGAAGGAAGAAAGAAAGAAAGAAAGAAAGAAAGAAAGAAAGAAAGAAAAGAAAACCAAGATTATGACTCCAAATAAGGTTACATTCAGAGGTACTAAGAGTTAGGACTCCAATTTATCTTCTTTGGGGGGACACAATTCAATCCTCCTACCACCTTAAGAGCTTCCAAAATGAGTAGTTAATAATAACAAAAACTTTACATGTATCATTCCACGAAATGTTTACTTTAAGATCTCCATTTTAGCCAGGCACAGTAGCACACATCTGTAATCCCAGTAGAACCATTCTGGGGCAGGAGGATTGCAAGTTCGAGGCCATCCTTGGCAATTTAGTGAAACCCTGTCTCAAAATAAAATAAAAAGTGCTGGGGATGAAGGTCAGAGGTAGAGCACCAGTGGGTTCAATCCCCAGTACTGCAAATAAATAAATAGATAAATAAATAAATAATTCGCACTTTAAACTGGGAGAAAAATCATAAAGAAGTTAATTAACTTGCCCAGAGTCACATATCTAGTAAATGCAATAGTCAAGATTTGAGTACAAGTAGCAGTTCCAAGACCCAGCATTCAATCACTAACTACCACACAACTACCTTCATTCAATTAAACATTTATTGAATTCTTGCAATCCTCCTGCCTCCACCTCCTGAGTAGCTGGAATCAACAAGATGCCCTGCTCCTAATACTTTTAAAAGTAATAAAAATTGGTCATGACCTTCTATCTTGGTCAGATTTTAATGTTTGTTTATAGAAAGAATTTCTTCTCTTTCAACCTTATTCTTTCAGTAGGAAAAATTAAATGACTGTGGTAGATCACATAAATTGGATTAATTCTTCGCCCCTCCTTGAATTTTAAATCTTTGAATTATAATTCAGTAAGTTCTGTATATTTTGAGTCTGTGGTATGTGCATATAAGTTAATGATGGTTAGGTCTTCTTAGTGACTTGTTTCTTTTACGAATATGTAATGGCCTTCTTTCTTTGTTTGGTACCAGGGATCAAATCCAGGGTCACTTAACCACTGAGCTACATCCCCAGCCCTTTTTATTTCTTATTTTGAGAAAAAGTTTCACTAAGTTGCTTAGGGCCCCACTAAGTTGTTGAGGCTAGCTTTGAACTCACCATCATCCTGCCTCAGCCTCCCAAGTCACTGGGATTACAGACATGATTATTATAATGGCCTTCTCAAGTCCCAATGACATCTAAAATTCTATTTCCTTGGTTATTGAGGGTTATTAAGGGTACACACTCCACCTATTATGTAGATGTCCATAAAACTTTATACCCCATAAACAAAGAATATACATTCTTCCTAAGCACATGAAATTTTTTTTAATTACTACACTCAAGATACAATAAATGCCAAATAAAAAATATCCCACAATCTCTGAAACTAGAAGAAGATAAAAATTATTTACCATAAAACAATAGCAAAAAATAGGTGTTCATAATTCATGAAAACAACTAAAGCATCCCTAAGAATTACATATTCAACTATCCAACATGCATGCCTAATCAGTAGGCTAATAGATATATCAAACTTCCATTAGCTAGGGTTTTGATCAGAAAAGTAGAACCATTCTGAATGATATGGAATAAGAATTAATTCTAGGGATAAGCCTTACACCATTGTGTGAATAAACATGGAAATTTTTGCCTCTGATGGTTGGCCTGATTCAGGAATAGAAGTGAAATATAAAGCAGGAAAAAAAACTAGGACAAATGAATCTCACTGGGATAAATTGAAACCCTTGAGAGCAATCTAGAAGCCACTGTTTCTCACTGCCTCCAATCTCAAAAATGTGGGTGACCTGCTGAAAAAGTTGACTTTTCTTGGAGCGACACACACACACACCTTACTCAGACTCAGAGAAACTACCCAGATTCTTCTCTCAGACTCATCTAATCTACCAGCAATTTCTGTTGGCCTGACCTTAAAAAAAAATTTTCCATTGCTTTTCATCATTGTTACTTTCCTAATCCAAATCACAATAATTTCTCACTTATATTAATGTCATGGTCTCCTATATGGTCTTCCTGCATCTAGTTTTGCCTCCCTCAGTATGACCCTTCATGCTACAACCAAAGCAATCCTTACAAACGTGTTAAATCATGTCACTCTCCCATTCAACCCCTCCAGTGTTTTCCCATCAGCTCACAAATCCCTACATGATCTGCACATGACTACTTCTCTTATCCCTTATCTCTTTCTCCCAACCACACACCAAGCACATTTTCACATGAGAGTCTATCCAATCATGTTTTCTCTGCTTGGAGTGCTCTTTTCCACTATATCTATTTGGTTTTCTTCCTCACTTCATTTAGGACTCTCCCTATGTTTCACCTTTTAGAGGAACTTTTCCTCTTTAATATATCCTCTGGTCCCTCCCTATTTTCTTTTCTTGGTTTCCTGCTCTCTCATGTTATCTATCTCTAGTTGATATCATATATATATGATATATATGATATATATATATATATCATATATCATACACACACACACACACACACACACACACACACACACATATATATGACTGTTTGTTACATATCTCCTCCATAAGAATGTAAACTCCGGGATGGCAGAGCTATTATTTGTTTTTATCATTACAATGCCAAAGTCTAAAATAACTTCTGGCTAAGAGTTGATATTCACTGAATATTTCCTGAATAAATAAATGGATTAATTTTATACAGAGTATAAAAAAATAAATAAGTGAGAATCTAACTAACACATTTTATGAAGCAGCATAACTATGATATCAAAACTGGAGAAGGTAGGCCTAAGAAAAATATGGGTCAAATTTAATTTTTAAAAAAATAATGTGAAATTAAATTGATTTAATGCAATCCCAGTCTAAGTTCAAGGAGGATTTTTGTAGAAATTGACAAGCTGATTCTAAAATTGACATAGAAATTCAAAGAGTCTAAAAAAGTCTTAAAAATCTTGAAAAAGAACAACAAAGATGGAAGATTGAATGTATTTGACTTCAAGACTCAATATGGGGCTAAAATTATCAAAATAATGAAAAGAGAAACTAGAGATGGAGCTCAGTGGTAAAGTACTTACCTAGCATGTACAAGATCCTACATTGAACATGTAAAAACTTGTGGCACATAGCAAAAGCCATTCATAAAGACATTCAAATAGACAGACATGCAAATTATGAAAGACTAAAAATTAATGACTTAAGCATGTGTCTCAAAAAGTAAGAAAAGAAACAGTAAGTTTTAGAAGTTTAGATGAAGTTCATCATAAAAATAAAAGCAGAAGTTAAATATAAAATAAATATCTTAAACCAAAAATTAGTTTTTGAAAAGATTAGTAAAATTTATAAGTGATAAAGACAAAATGACCAATATCAAGAAACTAAAGATACAATAAAAAGGCTATAAAAGAGACTTCATAACAATAAATTTGATAATTTAGGTAAAACGAACAATTCCTAGACTCATGCAATTTCCAAAACTGAAATACTATGAAATAGAAAATCCAATTGTCTAATATTTATGAAAACAATTTGATTCGATTATTAAATATCAACAAAGAAAATGTCAGTTCTGGGTAGCTTTACTAGGAAGTGCTTTCAGAGAGTTAGAAAGAAGAAACACTGTCCAGTGAATTTTATGAGGACAGCATAATCCCGACACCAAAACCTGAAAAAACAGTAAATGGGCTGATAGCCAGGGGTGGTGGGGCCCACCGATAGTCCCAGCTACTCGGGAGGTGAGGCAAGAGGATGGCTTGAGCCCAGGAGTTTAGCCAGGGTAACTTACTGAGACCCTGCCTCAAAACAAAACAAGACGAAAACATCCCAACCTTTTTCATAACCACAGTTTTAAAATTTCCAAATGAAATATTAGCAAACCAAGCAAAAGTGATACATGCACATACATGCACACACCTCCATGCACATAAACACAGCATCAGGAATAGGTTGATACCCAGAATGTTGGTTCTATGTACTAAAATCAGTCAATGTAATTCACTGCTATAGTTTGTGTCTGAAATTTCTCCCAAAGGTCCATGTGTCAAAGGATTGGTCCCCAGCTATGGTGCTAATGAGAGGTGGTGGAACCTTTAAAAGATGGAGCTTAGTGAAAGGAAATTAGGTCACTGAAGGGTGTTCACTTGAAGGGGATCTTGGGACCTCAGCCCCTTCTTCTCTCTTTTTGCTTCCAGACTGTCATGAAGTGCACAGTCCTCCTCCACCTCTCACTCCAATCATGACATACTACATCCCAATGGGTTCAAAGCAAGAGTCAGGCAATCACGAAACTCTGAAACCATGAAACCATGAGCCAAAGTGCCTTTCCTTTTTTTTTTTTTTTTTTTTTTTTTTTTTCCCCTGGGTGCTGGTGGTGGTGATTGAACCCAGGGCCTGTGCATACTAGGCAATTTCTCATATCACTGAGCTACACAGCCAGCCCCTGCTCAGCCTTTGTTTTTAATGTTTTTTTATTATTTTTTTTTATTTAGCTTTTAATTTTTTACAGACTGCATTTTGGTTCTTTGTACACAAATGGGGTACATCATTTTGTTTCTATGGCTATACAAGATGTAGATGCATACCATGTGTGTAATCATACATGTACATAGGGTGATGATGTCTGTCTCATTCCACCATTTTTCATACCCCCCTCCCTCTCATTTCCTTCTGCATAATCTAAAGTTTCCCCATTCTTCTCTCCCTCCCTCCCCCCATCTCCATTATATATCATTTTCCACTTACCAGGGAAAATATTTGGCCTTTGGTTTTTTGGGATTGGCTTATTTCACTTAGCATGATATTCTCCAATTCCATCCATTTATTTGCAAATGCCATAATTATTCTTCTTTATGGCTGAATAGTATTCCATTGTGTATATATACCAGAGTTTGTTTATCCATTCATCTGTTGAAGGGCATCTAGGTTGGTTCCACAATCTAGCTATTGTGAACTGAGCTGCTATAAACATTGATGTGTCTGTGTTACTGTAGTTTGCTGATTTTAGGTCCTTTGGGTATAAACTGAGGAGTGGGATAGCTGGGTCAAAAGGTGGGTCCATTCCAAGTTTTCTTAGGATTCTCCATACTGCTTTCCAGAGTAGCTGTACCAATTTGCAACTCCACCAGCAATGTAATTGTGTACCTTTTTCCCCATATCCACACCAACATCTATTATTGTTTGTGTTCTTGATAAAAACCATTCTAATTGGAGTAAGATGAAATCTTAGAGTTGTTTTAATTTGCATTTCTCTAATTATTAGATATGTTGAACACTTTTTTATATATTTATTAATTGCCCATGTGTCTTCTTCTGTAAAGTGTCTGTCCAGTTACTTTGCCCATTTATTGATTGGATTCAATGCAATTCCAATTAAAATTCCAATGACATTCCTCATAGAAATAGAGAAAGCAATCATGAACTTCATCTGGAAGAACAAGAGACCTCGAATAATCAAAACAATTCTGAATAGAAAAAGTGAAACAGGAGGTATCACAATACCACACATTAAACTATACTACAGAGCAATAGTAACAAAAACAGCATGGTATTGGCACCAAAATAGACAGGCAGACCAATGGTACAGAATAGAGAACACAGAGACAAAACCACAGAAATACAGTCACCTCATACTAGACAAAGGAGCCAAAAACATACAATGGAGAAAAGATAGCCTGTTCATCAAATGGTGCTGGCAAAACTGGAAATCCATATGCAGTAAAATGAAATTAAACCTCTATCTCTCACCCTGCACAAAACTCAACTCAAAATGGATCAGAGACATAGGAATTAGACCAGAGACCCTGCACTTAATAGAAGACAAAGTAGGTCCGAATCTTCATCATGTCGGCTTAGGATCAGACTTCCTCAACAAGACTCCCAAAGCACAAGAAATCAAAGCAAGAACCAATAAATGGGATGGATTCAAACTAAAAAGCTTTTTCTCAGCAAAGGATACAATCAAGAATATGAAGAGAAAACCTACAGAGTGGGAGAAAAGCTTTTCCACATGCACTTCAGATAAAGCACTTATCTCCAATATGTATAAAGAACTTACAAAACTTTGCACCCAAAGATACAAAGAACCCAATCAATAAATGTTTTTAATGTTTTTTTTTTTTTGGTTTTTTTTTTTTTTTTTTTTTTACATTTTGAAACAGGGTCTCACTAAGTTACCCAGGCTGACCTCAAACTTATGATCCTCCTGCCTTCGACTCCTGAGTATCTGGGATCACAGGCGTGCACCACCATGCCCAGTTCTTTCCTTCTTTTGAGTTGTTTATGCAGGTATTTTGACACAGTGATGCAACACTGACTAAAATATTCATGGTAATAATATATATAAACAAGAATAATTGTGTGATCATTTTGGATAAATAGAAATAATCATTTAGTAAAATTTAACATGTATTTATAATTTTTCAAAGATAGGAACTTCCTTCATCTGATTAAAAAACAAAAGTATATACAAGAAAGGAACCACAAATGTAATACATAGCAGTGAAACATTTAAATACTTCTCTCTGAAATTTGGAACAAGACAAGGATGCCTACTATCATCACTTCTATTCAACTTTTTATTCAAGGTCTTAGCCAATACAATAAAAACGCAGAGGTTTTTTTTTTAATTTTTTAGTTGTCATTGGACCTTTATTTTATTTATTTATATGTGGTACTGAGAGTCGAACCCAGTGCCTCACACATGCCAGACAAGTGCTCTACCACTGAGCCACAACCCCAGCCCAAAAACCCAGAGTTTTTTTTAATACTTTATTAATTTTCATCTCTATCTTCCACTAAAAATATTGATTCACACCATATATATATTTATTTGTTTTTCTTAAACTATACATGAAATACCTTCAGACTACCAATTCTAATTAAATACTGTTAAAAATAAAATTACTAAGGAAATTCCAAATTTCCTTTTCTATACTTTACCTTAAAAAAAAAAAAACCTTGGGGCAGGCTCCATGGTGCATTCCCAGCGTCTAGGGAGGCTGAGAGAGGAGGCTTGAAAGTTCAAGACCAGCCTAAGCAATTTAACAAGGCGCTAAGTAACTTAGTGAGAACCTGTTTCAAAATATTTTTTTTTTGAAAAGGGGACTTGGGGACTGGGATTATGGCTCAGTGGTAGAGCACATGTGTGAGGCACTGGGTTTGAGTCTCAGCACCACATATAAATAAATGAATAAAGGTCTATCAACATCTAAAAAATATATTTTAAAAAAGGGGGGCAACTGGGATGTAGTTCAGTAGTAAAGCACCACTGAGTTAAATCTCCAGTACCAATAAAATAAAATGAAACAAAACAAAACCCTCTAGGTATGAACTGTGTTCAAAATTTTACTTGAAATTTTTTAATTTTATAATTGTTTTTTCTGTGTATTTTGTCTTCTTCATATGCAGTTAGGTTACAATTACATAGTTATATAGTTATAGTTACAAGGTTATATTGCCCTCTTCATATGCAGATAAGACATTTGTTTCCATTTGTATTTAATCGAAACAGATCCTTTCCATGCTATTTCTCTCTCTGGCTTTTGAAAGCTCATTTTTCTTTTTCTTTCTTTTTTTTTTCTTTTCTTTTTTGATTCATTGCACACAAATGGGGTACAACTATTGTTTCTCTGGTTGTACATGAAGTAGAGTCCCACCATTTGTGTAATCATACATGTACATAAGGTAATGATGTTTGTCTTATTCTATTATTTTTCCTTTCCTCCTCCACCTTCCCACTCCTCATTTTCCTCTATACAATCCATCCTTCCTCCATTCTTGCCTCCCTCCAGCCCCCCATTATGTATCATCATCCACTTATTAGAGAAATCATTTGGCCTTTGGTCTTTTGGAATTGGTTTATCTCACATAGCATGATATTCTCCAACTCTGTCCATTTACCTGAAAATGCCTTGATTTTATTCTTCTTTATGGCTGAATAATATTCCATTGTGTATATATACCCCAGTGGATATAAATGGATAAAAATATCCATTCATCTATTGAAGGGCATCTAGGTTGGTTCCACAATCTAGCTATTGTGAATTGAGCTGCTATAAACATTGATGTAGTTGCATTACTGTAGTATGCTGATTTTAAGTCCTTTAGGTATAGGCTAAGGAGTGGGATAGCTGGGTCAAATGGTGGGTCCATTCCAGGTTTTCTAAGGAATCTCCATACTGCTTTCAGAGTGGCTGCACCAATTTGGAATCCCACCAGCAATGTATGAGTGTACCTTTTTCCCCACATTCTCACCAACACCTATTGTTGCTTGTATTCTTGATAACAGACATTCTAATTGGAGTGAGATGAAACCTTAGAGTAGTTTTTATTTGCATTTCTCTTGTTACTAGAGATGTTGAACATTTTTCATATATCTGTTGATTGCTTGTATATCTTCTTCTGTGAAGTGTCTTCTCAGTTCCTTAGCCCATTTATTGATTGGGTTATCTGTATTCTTGGTATAAAGTTTTTTTGGGTTCTTTATAGATTCTGGAGATTAGTGCTCTATCTGAACTGTGTGTGGCAAAGATTTTCTCCCACTCTGTAGGCTTTCTCTTCACATTGTTGATTGTTTCCTTTGCTGAGAAAAAGCTTTTTTAGCTTGAATCTATCCCATTTATTGATTCCTGCTTTTATTTCTTGCACTTTGGGAGTCATGTCAAGGAAGTCTGGTTCTAAGTCGACATGTTGAAGATTTAGATCTACATGTTCTTCTATTAGGTGAAGGGTCTCTGGTATAATTCCTAGGTTCTTGATCCATTTTGAGTTGAGTTTTGTGCAGGGTGAGAGATAAGAGTTTAGTTTCATTTTGCTGTATATGGATTTCCAGTTTTGCCAGCACCATTTGTTGAACAGGCTATCTTTTCTCCATTGTATGTTTTTGGCACCTTTGTCTAGTATGAGGTGACTGTATTTCTGTGGTTTTGTCTCTGTGTCCTCTATTCTGTACCATTGGTCTACCTGTCTATTTTGGTGCCAATACCATGCCATTTTTGTTACTACTGCTCTGTAGTATAGTTGAAGTTCTGGTATTGTGATATCACCTGCTTTGCTCTTCCTGCTAAAGATTGCTTTAGCTATTCTGGGTCTCTTATTCTTCCAAATGAATTTCAAGATTTCGTGCTCTTTTTCTATGAGGTACATCTTTGGGATTTTAATTGAAATTGCATTGAATTTATATAGCACTTTTGGTAGTATGGACATTTTGACAATGTTAATTCTGCTTATCCAAGAACATGGGAGATCTTTCCATCTTCTAAGGTTTTCTCTAATTTCTTTCTTTAGTTTCTGTAGTTCTCCTTGTAGAGGTCTTTCACCTCTTTTGTTACATTGATTCCCACTTTTTTTTTTTTTTAGGCTATTGCGAATGGGGTAGTTTTTCTAATTTCTCTTTCAGAGGATTCATCACTTATGAATAAAAATGCATTAGATTTATGAGCATTGATTTTATATCCTGCTACTTTACTGAATTCATTTATGAGTTCTAGAAATTTTCTGGTGGAATTTTTTGGCTCCTCTAAATATAGAATCTTGTCATCAGCAAATAGAGATAGTTTGAGTTCTTCTTTTCCTATTCCTATCCCTTTAATTTCTTTGGTCTGTCTAATTGCTCTGGCTGGAGTTTCAAGGACAATGTTGAATAGAAGTGGTGAAAGGGCATCCCTGCCTTGTTCCAATTTGTAGGGGGAATGCTTTCAGTTTTTCTCCATTTAGAATGATGTTGACTGTGAGCCTAGCATAGATAGCCTTTTTAATGTTGAGGTATATTCCTACTATCCCTATTTTTTCTAGTGTTTTGAGCATGAAGTGGTGCTCAATTTTATCAAATTTTTTTCTGCATTGATTGAAATAATCATATGATTCTTTAAGTTTGTTGATGTAGTGAATTATGTTTATTGATTTCCAGATGTTGAACAAACCTTGCATACCTGGGATGAAACCCACTTGATCTGATCATGGTGCACTATCTTCTTAAAATGTTTTTGTATGTGATTTGCTAAAATTTTGTTAATAATTTTTTGTATCTATGTTCATTAGAGATATTGGTCTGAAGTTTTCTTTCCTCGATTTGTCTTTGTCCGGTTTTGGTATCAGGATGATATTAGTTTCATAGAATGAGTTTGGAAGTTCCCTCCTCTTCTTTTTCATGGAATACTTTGAGGATTATTGAAATGAGTTCTTCTTTGAAGATCTTGTAGAACTCGGCTGAGAATCCATCTGGTTCCAGACTTTTCTTGGTTGGTAGGCTTTTGATAACTTCTTCTATTTCATTGCTTGAAATTGATCCTTTTAAGTTGTGTATGTCCTCCAGATTCAGTTTGGGTGGATCATATGTCTCTAGAAACCTGTTGATATCTTCAAGATTTTCTATTTTGTTGGAGTATAGATTTTCAAAATAGCTTCTAATTATGTATTGTATTTCAATAGTGCCTGTCATGATATTTCCTTTTTCATCACAAATTCTAGTAATTTGAGTTCTCTCTCTCTTTCTCTTCATTAGTGTGGCTAAGGATTTATCAATTTTGTTTATTTTTTCAAAGAACCAACTTTTTATTTTGTCAATTTTTTGGAATTGTTACTTTTCTTCAATTTCATTGATTTCAGCTCTGATTTTAATTTTTTCCTATCTTTTATCATCTTTGGTGTTGATTTGTTCTTCTTTTTCTAGGGCTTTGAGCTATAATATTAGGTCGTTTATTTGTTGACTTTTTCTTCTTTTATTGAATTCACTCAATGAAAAGAATTTTCCTCTTAGTACTGCTTTCACAGTGTCCCAGAGATTTTGATATGTTGTATCATTGTTCTCATTGACCTCTAAGAATTTTTTTATCTCCTCCCTGAGGTTTTCTGTTATTCATGCTTCATTCAATAGCATATTATTTAGTCTCCGGATGTTGGAGTAGTTTCTGTTTTTTATTTTGTCATTGATTTCTAATTTCATTCCATTATGATCTGATAGAACACAAGGCAGTATCTCTATTTTTTTGCATTTACTAAGGGCTGCTTTGTGGCATAACATATGGTCTATTTTAGAGAAGGAACCATGTGCTGCTGAGAAGAAAGTGTATTCACTCATAGATGGATGGAATATTCTATATATGTCTGTTAAGTCTAAGTTATTGACTGTGTTATTGAGTTCTATGGTTTCTTTGTTCAATTTTTGTTTGGAAGATCTGTCCAATGGTGAGAGAGGTGTGTTAACGTCACCTAGTATTATTGTGTTGTAGTCTATTTGATTCCTGGAATTGAGAAAGATTTGTTTGATGTACATGAGTGTGTCATTATTTGGGGCACAAATATTTATGATTGTTATGTCTTGCTGACTTATGCTTCCTTTAAGCAGTATGAAATGTCCTTCTTTATCCCTTCTAACTTTGACTTGAAGTTTGCTTTATCTGATATAAGGATGGAAACCCTGCTTTTTTACTGAGTTCATGTGCATGATATGTTTTTCAACATCCTTTCACCTTTAGTTTTTGATGAGATGAGTCTCTTGAAGGCAGCATATTGTTGGGTCTTTCTTTTTAATCCAATCTGCCAGTCTATGTATTTTGATTGATGATTTTAGGCCATTAACATTCAGGGTTATTATTGAGATATGACTTGTATTCCTGGTCATATTGGCTTCTTTTTGGTTTTTAACTTGACTTGGTTTCTCCTTTAATTGGCTATTCCTTTAGGGTAGTTCTTCCTTTTGCTTACTTACACTGCTATTTTTCATTTCTTCCTCATGGAATGTTTTGCTGAGATTGTTCTATAGTTCAGGTTTTCTATTTGTAAATTCTTTTAGTTTTTGTTTATCATGGAAGGATTTTATTTTGTCACATCTGAAGGTAAGTTTTTCTGGGTATAAGATTCTTGGTTGGCATCTATTTTCAGAGCTTTAAATATGTTGTTCCAGGCCCTTCTAGCTTTTAGTGTCTGAGAAATCTGCTGATATCCATATTGGTTTCCCCCTTGTATGTAATCTGATGCTTTTCTTTCACAGCCTTTAAAATCCTATCTTTATTTTGTACGTTAGGTATTTTCATTATAATGTGTCTTGGTGTGGATCTGTTGTAATTTTATACATTTGGTGTTCTGTAAGCCTCTTGTATTCAATTTTCCATTTCATTCTTCAGATTTTGGAAAATTTCTGATATAATTTTATTGAATAGATTATACATTCCTTTGGTTTGTATCTCTGTGCCTTCCTCAAGCTCAATAATTCTTAAATTTGGTCTTTTCAAAATATACCATATTTCTTGTAGGTTGTTTGTGATTTCTTACCATCTTATCTGTTTGGTCAACTTTGTTTTAAAGATTAACTATTTTGTCTTCATTGTCTGAGGTTCTGTCTTCCAAGTGATCTAGCCTGTTGGTTATGCTTTCCATTGAGTTTTTAATTTGGTTTATTGTTTTCTTCATTTCATGGATTTTTGGGGTTTTTTTTTCATAATCTCTATTTCTTTATTGAAATGATCTTTTGTCTCCTGCCTTTGCTCTTTTAACTGTTAATTGGTGCGATCATTCATTGCTTGCATTTGCTCTCTTATCTCATCGTTTGCTTCTCAGATCATTTTAATTATGTACATTCTGAACTCACTTTTTGTCATTTCTTCTGCCATGCTGTCGTTGGTTTCTATTGATATAGCATCTAGGGCTGAGGATTGAACCCGGGGCCTTGTAGGTGACAGGCAAATGTTCCACTACTGAACTACACCCCCAACCCTCTTCTTATTTTCTTAATTCCTACATGTCTTACACAAAAGGTAGCATACCATTCCATCCTGCATCTTTCTTGCTTCGCTGATCAGCATGTAATAAATTATCTTTTTAAACTCTCACTCCCATCCCATCTTTTTAGTCAAAATAAATTTGAACTTGTAAACTTCTAAGATCTTTAAATTTCTCAAACTGAAGTCTACTTACACAGAACATAATACACACTGTTATTGTAAAATGTGGAGTTTTATTGTGGTTGTTTGTCTTTCTTTATAATCTGGATGATGGTCTGGATTATACATGAGGTTTGTTTTCCTATTTAATGAGCTATATTCCATTCTTCAGGAAGACCTCTCATTTACAGCCTCACTCTCCAGTTCAGTCCTTGGTTTGCTTAGAAGAGCTTTTCATTGTCTCCTTCCAAACTGCTGATTGAATTTTCTTTATTAGGTCTAACATGACTCAAATGCAGACGTTCACTTGGCAGGTGTGATTTGGGTCTCATGCCATGTCTCCTCATCTCTGTATCCTCATTTTTAAAATTTCTTCTTGCAAATCTCAAAAGGGGTTATATAAAATTCCCTCCTCTTATATGTGTTGTTCAAATAATCTAAGAGAAAGTGAAATTCTTTTTCATCATAATCTCTGTGGCTTATTTATAATTTTAAATGAGCCTGGTTTACTTTCCAACACAGGCAAAAGAGGAAGATTATGTATAATATTTTCAGATGATTCCTCTGACCTGTTTTTGAGTTAAGCGGTTTCAATGGGGTTTTCTTCAACTTTTGAATTTAGCTTCTTGAAAAACCTGAGGTTGCTCTCCCTTGGCCTTGCCCCAAGAGGTTGTGCCATTAGAATGGGGTCTGTTCACATGTTGAGCCTAAGACCTGCTTAGTGTAATGGGTACCATGGGAGTGGCCCCAGGTGGGTGAGCTTCATGTTCTGCCTGGCTCCACCACAGAGCCACTGCCCAACAGTGGGCCTCAATTTCTCCCATCTGAAAAAGGGGAGATCAATATAGGGTAATACTTACCTAAGGGTTTTTTGCTTGTTTGTTTTTACTAGACTTTATTTTTCAGAGCAGTTTTAGGGTCATAGCAAAACTAAGCAGAAATTACTATGAGTTCCCATAAACCTTCCATCTCTTTGAAATATCCAATTTATTAATTATTTCCTTCATGGATTATATCTTTGGTGTTATGTCTAAAAAGTCATCACCAAACCCAAAGTCACCTTTTTTCTCCTATGTTATTTTCAAGGAGTGTCTCGTTTTCAGTGGCCCTTCTCAGTTAATTTTTGTGAAGGTTGTAGGTCTGTATCTAGGTTCAGTTTTATCCTGTGGATGTCCAGTTGTTCCAGCACTATTTGTTGAAAACACTGTCTTTTCTTCATTGTATTGCCTTTGCTTCTTTATCAAAGATCATTTACCCATGTTTATGGTGTTCTATTTCTGGACTCTCTGTTCCGTAGTTTTATATGTCTATTTTGTCAGCAATACCACCACTATTTTGATCCCTATAGCTCTATAGTAAGTTTTGAAGTGACAATCCTTCAAATTTGTTCTCCCTCAATATTGTATTGGCAGTTCTGGGTCTTTTACCTCTTCTCATACACTTTAGATATCTACAAAATAAATCGCTGAAATTTTGATGGGATTGTTTTGAATCTATAGATTGACATAGTGTTATTTTGAAGTCTCAAGAAAATACAGATAAGTATTTTTAAAAATGCCTAGAACACATTAGAGATTTAATAAGTGCCCTTTGTTGTGTCTGACTGTTATTTCTTACATAGGGAACAGAATTTAGGAATTAAAACATTCTTGTGTTAAACCAGTAAAATCCAGTGCAAGACCATTACTAATCCTGTCTCCATAGTCTTTGTCCAATGTAAAAAGACTGCTCCTTCAGTCTCCTCTCATTTCCCAAGGGGAGATAATCAGAAACAATTTCCCAAGCATACCCATGAATCTTGTTTTCTAATCTAGTGGACAAACTTCAGAACTGTAAATGGTAGAAACCAGCCCTGAAGTCCACTGTATGGTTGATTTTTTTTTTTTTTTCTTCTTATTTTGCAGAGTTTATGGGTATTTCCAAAAGCATCTTTTTCTCAACTATTTAAAAAAGTTAGGAGAGGAATTCTATGCTGCTGGTACTTCATTAGATGTTTAGACTCTTTTCATGATGCTGTTGCCTTTTTATGCAAAGATTCGGCATGACAATAAATCAATACTTCAAACATTAGTGACAGTGAGATAGCAATAATTTTATATTTTCAACCAATCCAAAGTCATCCACATTTTCTTCCATTGCTCTTCTTTAAGCATTTTCATTGTACAACAAAAATTGCAGAAGTTTTTATTCAATTCATGAAAATATTTCTTATACCTTTCATGTATGTGATGGTTAATTTTTGTTGTCAACTTGACTAGATTGAGGAACACCTGGAAAATTAGTAAAGCACACTTCTGGAGGTATCTGTGAAGATGTTTCCAGAAAAGACTGGCACGTGGGTCAGTGAACCAAGGGTGGAAGACCCTCTCCAATATTCAATAGGCTGGGGACCTGGATGGAATGAAATATCAGAGAAGGGGGAAGTTTGTCCATAGGCATGCTCAGTCCTTCTTGAGTTTTTGTTTGTTTGTTTTAGTTTTTGTTCTGTTTTGTTTATTGGTTTTTGTTTTGTTTTGTTTTGTTTTGCTGCTGCTGTCATCTATGGACATGAGACTCCAGGTACTTCAGCTATTGAATGAAAACTTGCACTAGTGGCTTTCCAAGGGGCCTTCAGGCTTTTAACCTAAGATTGGGGTGCGTGATTTGCCCTTCTTGTTCTGAGGCTTCTGGCATCTTGAACTAAACATCAACAAATTTCCCCAGCTCTCCAGACTGCAGCCAGGTATGGTGGGAGTATTCAGTCCCTGATCATGTGAACCAAGATTAAAAATCCCTCTCATAATTATATTTATGCCATTGGTTCTGCTTCTCTGGAGAACAGGGACTGATACAATATATTAAGATTTTTTAATCAATAAGCATCTCACTATGTGGAAGGTTTTAATCCAGGAACTGAGTCACACATCCATCAATCTTTTCAAAGCATGTTGGCTTATAATTTCCTTGGATCCCAGGACACTGACCAAAGAGCTGTGGTTTGACGTGGCATAGCTGCTTTGGCTTATTATTCTCTCAGATCACTATGACTTCAAATCCTGACACTCAAATGTTTGGAAATTTTTATTTCATTTTAGTATCAGTTATTGCATATAGCTCTGATAAAAGAATTGTCATTCTTTCAAATGTCATCTTTCTTTAGAAAGGCAATGACAGGGGAAATAGAGAAGAGATGACCACAGTGAGCTGCTCCTTTCTAAGCTAAATACTAAAAAACAGTCACCGAAAGATAAGAGTCCAGTCCTATATTTGACGTAAATGCTAAATTTGGCATGGGAATGTAAAGTAAAAATCAACTTTTTTTTCTCTGACAGCAGATGTTAAAAGAAATAATGTTGTTTAATTGAACTGCTGACCTCAAAGTCTTGCCTATCCTTGAAGGGCTGAGATCTGTACCTTGCACATAATTTCCCAGGAGAGTGCTCTGATATTTTAAAACAACAGAGGTTTAGACATAAGGCAAGCTTCAACTTGAAATGATGTGGGGCAAACAGGGTATGACTTAAGCCCTGATCAGTAAATGGAGAAACAGGGAGTAGTTAGATTGGGTGTGAGTTGTGTTTAAAATAATCATACTCCATGCCTGGCTGTGTTTCTATATAAATAAATACAATGTTTGTATGGAAAAAAACTTTTTAAATTTTTTGGTTCAATTATAAAACTAAAATATAATCATTTAAGGACATTTGGAAAGTACAAAAAAAAATAAAAGATTGCCCAACGAAAGTCAGGTCACAGGCTGCGGTTGTAGCTCAGTGGCAGAGCACTTGCCTAGCACATGTGAGGCACTGGGTTCCATCCTCAGCACCACAAAAAATAAATAAATAAATAAATAAAGTTGAAAGGTACTGCGTCCATCTACAACTAAAATCTTTTAAAAGTCAGGTCACTTAAAGAGAATCACTGAATGATATAACTTCTTGTCATCTCTTCTAAGTGCACTTTTTAAATTATAATACAGAGTAGAAATAATTTCAAATAGTTCTTTTTTATAGTTATCATTGCAGAACAAATATTCTATAGGCCAGTGTTCTTAAATGCCTGTAAAATGGTTGCATAATATTCTATCAGGTAAAAAAATTCATAATTCATCTAACCTGGGAGACAGTTAAGAGTTGCATATTTAATCACATTTATAAATCAATATTTATGAAGTGTCACTTATACACATGGATAATACAGAAATAAATGGTTCCTGTCCTATCTTATTAGGAAGAGTAGAAAGTATACACTTAAAATGCAATTTGATAAACAGAGGTTGATAAAGAAGCAGGTAGGCCAGGCAAACTGCCAGAACCAGGTAGTGTCCTTAAGAAGTGATATCTCACTGGGCACGGTGGTGCACAAATGTAATCCCAGTGACTTGGGACGCTGAGGCAGGAGGATCTCAAGTTCAAAGCCAGCCTCAGCCAAATCCAGGTGCTAGGCAACTCAGTGCGATCCTGTCTCTAAATAAAATACAAAATAGGGCTGGGGATGTGGCTCAGTGATCAAGTGCCCCTGAGTTCAATTCCCCTCCAAATAAAAAAAAAAAAAAGACAGAAAGTGGTATCTAAGTTTTCAGAAAAGTGTCAAAAAATATAGATCAAAACAAAAGAAGGAAATAAAAAACCCTTGTATTCTAATTCTTCCAGTATTTCCTTCCATTATCTCTCACATTAGACATTGAATTCCCCTAAAAATCTTTGCTGATTTTATTGGCAAAAATGAAATACCTCTGATTAATTTATATTTCCTTATTGTTGGTCAATTTCAGTATTTTATGTGGATTTATTATATTGGTCTCTTTTAAAATTGTCTTGTAATTTCTTTGAACACTTTCTAATACAGTTTTGGTATACCTCTGATTTTATGTTCTTTATTTAGGATATGATTTTTGTTTATAATGCAAAATTACATTTTGCAAATATTTTTCCAGTTTGTGTAACTTTTAATTTGACACATAACACACAACATTTTTTGATGTGTAACAATTTTATATTGTTAGATAATCAAATATGTCTCTTGGAGTTTTTTTCCACTGCTTTATTTTTTAGAAATTACTACTTTTACATTTTAGAAATCAGCTAATTGTTATATGGTGTTTCTTTCCAGATTTTATATCCCTATTTTTATATTTAATAATTTATAAGCTTTGAGATCTGTTTTTGGTTTCTTATATATTTCAACTGTATTTCGAAACCACTTTGCTATGTTGAACTTTCTTATTTCAAAATATATTTTAGTATCTATTAATTCTCTCCTTTCAAACTTTCTTTTCCAAAATTTTCCTACCTATTCTCATTTGAATATTCTTCATGATAAACTCTGGTATAATTTTAACAAGAACTCCAATACAAAGGACTTAAAATCAGCATACTACAGTGACACAGTCACTTCAATGTTTATAGCATCTCAATTCACAATAACCAAGCTATAGAATCAGCCTAGGTGACTGTCAACAGATGAAGAAAATGTGATATATACATATACACAATGAATATTACTCAGCCATAAAGCAGAATGAAATTATGGCAGTCCCAAATAAAACCCAAAGTCAGAATGTTCTCTCTGATATGTGGATGTTAACCCACAACAAGGGAGGGGAAGATTAAAAGTTTATTAGACTAGACAAAGGGGGATGAAGAGAAGGCAGAGGAAATAGGAATAGAAAGACAGTAGAATGAATTGGATGTATCTTTCCTCTCTTTATATATGAATACCAAACAATGTAACTCAACATCACATACAATCACAATAATGGGATGCTAACTGGAGCAAGTTACACTTATTCTATGTATATATAATATGCCAAAATGCACTCTACAGTCATGTATATCTAAAAAGAACTAATTAATTAATTAAAATTATTAATTAGAAAAAAATAACTCCAGAAATTCTTTTGGGGGTTTATTAGAATTGCTAAATTTATTGATTGATTTCCAAAGAATTACAGAACCTAATTTTTTCATCCAAGAATATGTCAGGTACCTCCATTTATTGAACTCTTTTCTTATGTCTCTTAGAATATTTATATAATAAAATATAAAATTTAATACTAAAATATAAAATATAGGCTTCATGCATTTTTGTCAGGGTTGTTACTGCATACTTCATTCAATTGAATTTTTCCTTTCAATTACAAATGGAATAATCTCCCCATTATCTTTCAGACCTTATGTAGTTTTGCATAAGAATGTTGTTGATTTATTTTAAATCTAATTGCCTTTGTAAAATTTATTAATTTTCATACTTTTCAGCTGACCCTTTTGGATTTTCTAGTCATGTACTTGAATTGCGGACATTTAACATTCTGTTCCTTTCTGACCATTTAAACTCTTCTTTTCCAATATCAATGCCATTTTAGTCTTATTGCACTGTTCATGTTCTCTGCTGAACACTAAAGAGAGGAGGTAAGAGCTGATGTCTTTGCCATGCCCAGATTCCAAGAGTAATGCTTCTGTAGGTTTTGAGAGAGAGATCTTACTAAGTTTGGGAAATACTTTTCTCTTTCTAGGTTGTTAATTTTTTTAATCATGAATGGGAATCATACATACAATATTTTCCCAATATTTTTATCATCACAGATGAGAAGCATTTGTGATTTTATAGGGTTTCTGACTGTGGTTATATATCAAAATGACAGGCAACATTTGGTGTCTTGATTAATTCCACTATAATTATAGGATAGACTCTGTAGAATTTCAATCCTTTAAAATTATTGAGATATGCTTTATGAACCAGTATATGATCAATAAATATTCTCTTCACATCAACAGAAAATTTATTCTGTAATGTTATGTATATACATATACATGTACATATGTATATGTATGCATGTCAAGTATGTCAGTTTTGTTGATTGCATCTTTCAGAACTTGTATATCCTTCCTATTTTTGTCTTCTTGTTCTATCATTTACAGAGTGTGTTAGTTACCAGTACCAAAAATAAAAAACAAATCTAGGTTTGGAGTGTGGATTTGTATATTTTTTCTTTTAGTCCTGTATTTTGGTTTTTGTATTTCAGTGCTACATTTTTAAGACTACACAAATTTATAATTGTTAAAACGTTTTGGATTGATCACTAAGAATTTTTACCTTTTAAAAAAATTTTTACCTTTAATAATACTTCTTGCCTTAAAATTCACTTTGTCTAGTATTTATATAGTTATACCCGCTTTCAATTAGGTACCACTTACGTGATATAGTTCTTTGCATCCTTTTTATTTCAACCTTTCTGTTATCTTTAAATGTGTCTCAGAAGCAACATTATAGTTGAGATTATTTTTTAATGCTATGTACAAACTTTGACTTTTAATCGGGAGGTACAAAGATTCCATTTATATTTAATGTCACTGTAATTTTAAAAACTTTAAATTTGCCATCTGCTTCTGTTAGTCAATTCTTTATGTTTATTTCTTACTGCTTCGGATTAAATATTTCATTATTCCATTTGCTCATCCTATTCGTTATTAACTTTTCTATTAACTCTTACTCTAGAGATTATAATTTTCTTTTCTTTTTTCAATGACTGATGACTGATTTATCTTATTTTGTTCTTTTGCTTTTTACAGTGCCGGTGATTGAACTGAGGACCTTGCACAAGCTAGGTAAGTGCTCTACCCCTGAGCTACATTCCCATCCCCTAATTTTCATTCTTGATTATTAAAAGTATTTTGATAAATTCCTAGACAATGCTAGAACATTTTAATTCCAATTACTCTTTTCCACATTTTGTGCTATTATTGTGTATATTTTAGTTCTCTCTATATTTAACCCCACATGACATTGTCATTTTATATGTTTTATATTTATTTATGTCTAGCCACATATCGACCTTTTGTATTCTTCCTTATTCCTTTAGATATCTCTATGATTTCATTTCTTGCACTTTTCTTTTCCCTAACCCAGAGTCAGCTTTGGAACTCTGAGATGCTCAACAGGCGCGCCACACAACTGACACAGTGGGTCCTCCAGACCAAAGGGCGGCGCTGTGCCTTCATGCCGCCCAGACAGCCCGTCAGGCTACACCTTCTTTTTCTGGGCTGCAGAGGGCGCGCGTGAGGCACCGGGCGCTCAGAACCCCCACAGGAGATCGTCGAGGGGCGGGGCCTGTGCGGTGGGCGAGGCCTGCGAGAGGGGCAGGGTCGGGTGCGGGGCGGAGCTGCTGAGAGCAGGCTGGCCGCAGTCGGAGCTCCGCACCGGGGGAAGCGGGTGTTTGGAGACTCTGCCGACCGCCACGAGGCAGCCGGAGGCGGGCCCGTTACCCGCCGGCTACGGGCAGCGAGCTGAGCGGCAGGAGAGGAAGAACGCCCGAACACCATGATCCCTCTGGAGAAGCCGGGCAGCGGCGGCTCCTCCTTGGCTGCCGCCTCAGGCTCCGGCCCGGCGAGTCGGAGTCAGAGCGCGCCGCGCCGGCTGCCGCCGCCCCAGACCCGCGGGCTGCTGACTGAGATTCGCGCTGCGGTGCGTACCGAGCCCTTCCAGGACGGCTACACCTTGAGCCCTGGCCGGGAGCTGGGCAGGTGAGGACTGGCGGGGGCGGGGAGCGGGGAGCGGGGAGCGGGGAGCGGGACGACCTCGGCCAGGCGCAGAGCCTCCCGACTCTCGCCGATAAATACCGCGGCAGGTCGATAAGGACCGGGGCTGGAGGTGGCGTTGCAGGCGCCGATAACGCGCTTGGTGACTTGGCACAAACTTAGCTGCTGGCAGCGACTAGGGCGGCAGAGTCGCCCTCCGCAGAGCCGGCGTGGGCTCCACGAGGGAGTCTTTTTGACTAGCTAGCCATCTGAGTAGAGTAGGGAAGAGCAAGGGTTCATTGCATCCGGTTACGGCGAACCTTGACGTCTTCCTCTGCTCACGCCTTCCTCTGCTCACGCCTTTTCACCGTCTGTGATGTTTCAAATGGTAATTTAGCGAGATTAGTGTGTGAACCACGCTGCGAGTCTGAAATAAAACTAGAGGCTTATGAAGTCAGCTTTGGTTTTGCCCTTAGACTTTTCCGGGTTTCTCCGCCGCCTTGTGTGGCTTTCATAAAATGTACCATCAGTCGTGAACAGCCTCCTTTGCACCGGTTGCTGTGTTAACTTCAGCCGCCTTCTGCTGCCTTCATCGTTTCCTTTTCGTGGTTAGTTTTGTGCCTTTTTTTTAGTTCTAAAATATTTCGATAATTCACATAAATTTCATCTATAGGCTCTTGGCCCTTTTCTCAATCTTTCTACTCTTCTGTAAACCGGTTCTTGCCCGCCCCACTCTGTGAGAGTTAGTGAAAGCTTACAACTTCTCTTTTTCCTTTTTTCTTTTCTTTTTTTTTTTAATTGTTACAGCGAAGCCTGTTTGCTTTGCATTTTGTGTGTTGAAGAGAGGTGATATAGCGATTTCTATGGGGTTTTTGAGACTCTTCTTTTTAGAACAGTTTAGAGAAGTCGTTGGTGGGTCAGACCTGAGTTCATATTCTTGCCCTTCCTGATGAGTTCGCCTTTGGGTGGATGACTTAAGACTCTTCAGCCTCACTTTTCTCATCAATAAACCAGGATGACGGCAGTACTTAGCTCATGGAGATGTTGTGAAGATGCAGTGCCTTAAAAAAGTGCACACCACTAGGCCTTGCACATAGCATTCATGTTCACCTTTATGGCAAGCCTATGAATGGTTGCAAAATACCTCCATGTTGTAATGGGAAAGGGCTTTACAGTTAGGACAGCCTTCAGCTGGAGTCTTGGAAAAGGAATTGTTCACAAATGATAAAAAGACACAGCTTTACAAATATTAAGGTAACTTTACAAAATATTTTTTTCTTGGGGAGGGGGCCTTAACATCTTACAAATTCCCAGTGTTAACAGAAGGAAAATACCTTTCAGGAACAAATTTTCTTTCACTGGGCTAGACACTAATTGACTGGTTCAGTATAATAATTATGACACTTAAGAGAACAGCTCCTGGCTGAGCTAGGAGGTATTTTTAATCCATTGAAATTCCATACAGCCTGAAGTAACCTCAATAACATGAAAAAAGAAAATTAAATTTTCCACTATTTGGATGAGTTGTCTAGCTTAACAAAACTGAAAATGTCTTCAGATGTCAAGCAATGTCTTGTACATTTAATAACAATTTAATCTGAAAAACTGATTTGCACCATATCAGGTGTCATGGAACTAATTCCTCCAAGAATGTTTCTTTCAACTTTTCTTTAAACCCTGTTATAAAATCAGATTGCCTCTAAGGGTTTTTTGTTTGTTTTAGGTTGTCATGATTTCTGCTTACTTTTGCTTATGTATGTATGTATGTATTTCTTTATAAAAGGAATAAATCCTGAAGCATCAGAACTGTGCAGTTACATATTTGACACAGAGCCTAAAACTGAAAAATACAATTAATCTATTTTTTTTCTTTTTGGTTCCCTTTTTCATCATGGAGTTTAATATAGCAGTTAAGAACATGGGCTTTGGAGTCAGTCAGTCTGGGATTGCATCTTGGCTTTTATTAGTTAGGTGGACTTGAGTATATTACCTAATCATTGATTGCCTCATAGAGTCGTTGAGAATTAAATAAAACACATCTATAGCCTTAAGGCTGTGCTTGGCTTAGTGGAAACACTCAATAAATGTAATTCATTGTGTAACTCAATAAACGTTACTATTCTAAATGTAACCAACAAGCAAAAATAAGAAAACCTGCACAACTGCAAAATATGCCCCTGTCTCTGGCAAAAGTAATGAAGTCTTGCTACAAAGGGCACAGGAATTGTTTATAAGTCTCTGGAGGTAAAAGTTCTGCTTTGTGTTATAAGCAGTTCTTTTTTAAGGTTCATAAATTTTGTCAGTAGATTGTGGTTTTAATATGGTTGAATGTGTTTATGCTTGACTTTTTTTTTTTTCTGATAGGATAGAAAACTTGCCTATTTTTCCAGCTGTTAACTCTGGTTGCATTTCTAATATAACTAATTGATCTCATCCTGATAATATAACTTTAAAAATCAACCTGGTTGTATTTTAATGACATAGAGGAAAAACAGAAGTTTATCCACTTTATATTATGGACTTTCATTTAGTAAAATGGAAAGGGTTCAGTGTTTGAGAGAAATAAATTCCTTTTAAGTATTGCGATTATTTTATAAGAGATATAGAGCTTTCAGTAGAATGACCTTTCAAAGAAAAATTTTTAAATGGCCAATATTGACTCCAGAGGATGTTATATTGATCATTTTAAGAAATGTCACGTTCTTTCATGTCTCTAACAGAATTCATAGCAACATAAATATGTGTAAATATATGATGTAAAACTTTTTTTTATTGCTTCAAGTTTGACTTGTTATTCCTATACCTCTTTCTTTGAGTTGGGATGTGTGCCAGTGTAAACCACATTAATGATTTCATTACTGAGGCACAGTACTTATGACCTTGAGTTCTGAGACTTCTTTTCATATTGACTTCCCTTGAGTTTATTGATAATACAAGAACAGAAAGATGTTTTTATAAATTTAATATACTAATTTCACATTGGATGATTTGCCTTGTACGTATTTTTATTATATAGTCCTCAATTTAACACTCTTTAATATATTCATAATTTAAGTTCCCTGCTAAACAGGTCCTTCATAAATGGATAGGTTTTACAGTTTTTCAAGTGCTTTTACATGCATTTTCTCATTGATTCTCACCACAGGCTTATTTGGAAAGCCCTGTTTGTCAGATGAGAAAACCAAGTCAGAGATGGGGTCTTCTGAAAGACCTTGGAGCCCCTGTGGATTCCTTACTTTGAAATCGTTTCCATTGCACACAGATGTTTTTCAAAGAATAATCTATAGGACTGGGATCGTAGCTCAGTTGTAAGGCACTTGCCTAGCACATGTGAGACACTGGGTTTGATCCTCAGCACCACATAAAAATAAATAAATAAAATAAAGGTATTGTGATCATCTACAACTAAAAAAAATTTTTGAAAAAATATACTCCATCCTGTAACTAAAGCAGTTTTCCTTAGATTTAATGAGAGCCAAATAGGAATAAACCCTAACAGGTTTCAGTGTCAGAATCATTCATGGAACCACCATGACCCAACTATCCCACTCCTTGTTTTATACCAAAAGGACTTAAAATGAGTATACTACAGTAATGCAGCCACATCCGTGTTTATAGCAGCTCAATTCATAATAGCTAAACTATAGAACCATCCTAGATGCCCTTCAACAGTGAATGTATAAAGAAAATGTGGTACATATGCACAATGGAATATTACTCAGCCTTAAGGAAGAATGAAATTATGGCATTAGCAGGTAAATGGATGGGGCTGGATGATAATATGCCAAGTGAAATAAACCAAACCCAAAAATTGAAGGCTGAATGTTTTCTTTGATAAGCAGATGCTGATCCATAATGGAGGAGGGTGGGCAGGGAAGAATGGAGGAACTTTGGATAGGGCAGAAGGGAGTGAAGGGAAGGGAGGGGGGTGTCAGGGTGAGAAGGCTGGTGGAATGAGATGGGCCTTATTGCCCTGTATACATGTATATTTACATGATGGTGTGACTCTGTACCATGTACAGCCAGAGAAATGAGAAGTTGTGCTCCATTTGTATACAATGTGTCAAAATCCATTCTACTGTCATGTATAACTAATTAAAACAAATTTTAAAAAAGAAAACAAAAAAAAATGTATCATTCCCTCCTCACTGGGGCGTTATAGTAGATAAGATAGTCCTGTTGTATGTCATTCTCCTTAGTGCAGTTAGGAGTAATAGGACAAGATAGGATTGTTATCAGAGAATAAGAGAATGTTTAAGCTGAAAGTCAATTTGGGGTTAGTTTATTTCCAGAACTGTGTGTCCTTTACTTAGATTGATGTCTGTTAGTAACAGCTACAGGTTTAAACCTTTCAATTACTTAAGTATGTGCCATAAATATTAAGTTATAATTTGTTTAGAAGTAAAGACACTTGTTAAATAATATCCACATAAAAAGTTCCTTGTTTAGGACAAAAGTTATATAGGGTTTCTTGGCAGCTACTCATTTATTTGAACAATTTATAAGTAATTTGGAGTAATCTGATTTTCTAGACAGATAAAAGAAAATTGGATATGTTTGTGCAACATCAGTTACCTTAAGAATTACATTTTAATTTAAATACATGAATTTAAAACTTAATTCCAGTTTCTTTGTAAAGCTGTAAATAACAGAATTGTATGAACTCTGATTTTGAACCAAATGCATTAGAAAACTTAAATAGCTGTAGTCGTTGATATACCTCTAAAGGTACCTAAGAGCAGGGCATGGTGGTGCACACCTGTAATTCCAGCACTTGAGAGAGTGAGACCAGAGAATCACAAGTTCTTAGCCAGCCTCAGCAATTTAGTGAGACCCAGTCTCAAAATAAAAAGTGAAAAGAGCTGGGGATGTAACTCAGTGGTAAATTGCCCCTGGATTAAATCCTCAGTACCAAAAAATTTTTTCAATAAAGGTACATATGAAGGAAATAAATTTATTCAGGGAATTTACACATGTGGAGTTCAAATTAAATCACCTCTGAGGACTGGGGGTGGGATGTAGCTCATTGGTAAAGTACTTTCCTAGTATGTTGAGGCTCTGGGTTACATTCCCAGCACTGGGACTGGGAGACGTTACATCACCTCCAAAAGTCCTCAGTTCCCTGATTTTTTTTTTTTTTTTCGGTATAAATTATTTTCTTCAGTTATATCATAGATCAGAAATTAGAGCCCAGAACAATAAAAATAGCTACTAATTACTAGTAATTTGATGAATGTTGTGTAGTTTAGAAATGACATTGTCCTTAGCCTTTACTGGTCTGTAAGGTAGGTGACATCACCATCATTTTATAAGTGAGGCTTTCAAGGCTCAGCAAGATTATATAGTTACTAACCAGAATTTAAAACCAAGTTTGACTTTCATTATTCTTTTTTGAGATGGTGTGTCTCTCTGCATTGCCCAGGCTTGTCTTAAACTTGTGTGCTTAAGACATGTTCTTGCCTCAGCCTCCCAAGTAGCTGTGAGTGCAGGCATGTACCACCACACGAGGCCCAAGTTTGACTTTTAAAGCCCTTACCATTTTTCAACATTCATATTGATATTAAGTTGAATGTATTCACCGATTTTACACTTGGAGTCAAAAGATACTTTGTGCATTTTGTTGTTTTTCCTCCATCCTTTCAGAAATAAGGAAAAGAATCTATTCTAAGTCTTTCTTGAATGGAACGTCTTTACATTTAAGACATCATCTCAATGAAATTAAGCAAATGCAGTTATGTGCCACATAACAATATTGGATTGCATGCATAACAGTGGTCCCATAAAGTTATTATGGAGCTGAAAAATTCTTGTCACCTACAGTGTTTGTGTTCTAAGCTAAGTGTAATTTTAGAAGATTCCAAAAATTTAAAATTATTTAAAAGTTTATAAAGTAAAAGAGTTATAGAAAACTAAAGTTAATTTATTATTGAAGATTTTTTATATAAATTTAGTATAATCTAAGTATACAGTACATATAGCCTCTGAATTTTATCACTTATAAACTCTAGTGATATCCAGACATTAACATTTACTTACCACTCACTCATGACTCTCCCAAGGAAACTTCTAGTCCTGCAAGGTCCATTCTTGGTAAATGCCCTGAACAATGTACTTTTTAAAAAAATACTATGTTTTAACTGTATCTTTTCTGTATATAGGTATGTCTAAATATGTAAATGCTTACCATTATGTTACAGTTGCCTACAATATTCAGTATAGTAACATGCTATACAGTTTTGTAACTCAGGAGTTATGGTAGGTTTTACCATGTAGCCTACTCTGTATTATGCTCAAAACCATATAATTTTGTATACTCTAAAATGTTCAAACAATAATGAAATTGCCTGATAACACATTTCTTAAAATATATTCTCTTAAGTGATGCATGATTGAATTATACTTATATATTAAGTACATAATGTACTACTCTGAGCTCTGAAAGTTATTCCTTAATGTAACAAATCAAGCACTGTCCTCTTTATAGGCAAGATGGCATGTCTCCATAGGAAGACCTTATAGAGGAAATAACATTTGCATGGAGCCATAAAGGATGGATGGTGGCTGGGGTTGTGGCCCAGTGATAGAATACTTGCCTAGCATTCATGAGGCCCTGGGTTCAATTCTCAGCACCACATGAAAATAAAGGTATTGTGTCCACCTATAATTAAAAAAATAGATGGGATTTTGGTTGTGGTAATGTAAGATATGTTAGCATTGACAGTCATACAAACATGGCACAGTGGTAGGAAAATGCAGTGAAGAGAGAATGGCAAATAGTCCCATGTTTAAATGTTATAAGGTTAAATTGCCATAAAACTTTTTATTTATTTAACAAACTATTAAGAGTATGTCTATTTTAGTGTGCTGATATATCTGTGTATCTGCCATGTGCAGGGTACTATGGACGTGTAAAGATGAATATAAAGTGAGATCCCTGTAATGCATGGTCTATCTGGGGAGACAGTCATAGTACAACAAATTATTTCAGATTGATATAAAAATAAAGCACTTTATTGTAATCTAGAGTATAACGGAATCTTGGACTTCACTTTATTTAGCTTCCTCTGTATACTACTTAAATTAGCATTTACATTTTTCTGGTCTTTGCCTGAACCTTGTATATTCTGTTATCTATATATCTTTGTCTGTAACCCACACTTGAACTTACATTTGGAACCCATCCAGTAAGTAGAATTGTCTTTACCAAGAAAGGCACCTCAGACTTCTGTCCAAAACCTTTCACATTATCTTTCCCCAAAATAATCAGTTACTGTTTTTACAATCTTTATTTCTGTTGATGGTGCACATTTACACAGTACCCATATTAAAAATCTAAAAGTCTTTCTGAACTTCCACCTTTCCCTTCTATCCTCATCTCTACCTGCAACTTAATCTGTCATGGAGTGCTAATGAATCTTGATCATGAATGTCTTTCAAATGTATTCTGTCTTCTCAGTCTCCACCGCTGCTTCTAAAGTTCAGGCCCACTACCTTGAATTATTTTCTTGACTTTCCCATTTGCAGTTATCACTTGGCAATCTATTTTTCACAACACAATGAGAATGAACTTTAAACAGTTATTTTAAGAATTCAAATAGATGCCCATTTTAAATCTGGTAAGACCCATACTCCTTAGCAAGACATACTTACCTGAAGATTTTCACCATACCTTCCTCTACACTGTGTTAGGCACTGGTCATGCCAAGATGAATAAGACTTGATTCTTATTCTTAGAGACTTTGGACTGGTGGATTCAACTCTTGTTATAGGTGTCGATATATCTTGCCTTTCCTTCCACTCTGGATTATGAAATCATTGATTAATTTACTCCAAATGTTTAATGAAAACCTGAATTCTCAGTCTTGGGCATAATAGTGAACTATAGATGTTTATGAAATGAGTGAATAGTTCCTGAAATTATACCAACTGTGTATTACAGAAGTACATTTGACTTTTAAGTCAACAAGGAAAATTCATATGCAGTAAACATATTTTACTCTTTGGATCTTATCGACCCCAAGTCTCTGTATGTAACTGTGGCCACAATGTTTGAGAAACATTATGTTTAAAAAATGTTTGTAGAGGCCTCCATAACCTAAAGTTAAGGGTCGAAATTCAGCCACAATTTTTACCGTAGAGCCATGGTAGGGTATGCCTATTGGAACCCTTTAGGGCCAGGTATTTTAGGAGAACTCTGTGATGATGTAGTTCTGAGAATGTTTACTTGGACTCTGTACCTTGAATGTGGAATCCTATGTTTCCTTGTACAGTGTAGTTCTATGGAAAGAACAACTTCCAGAAATCTCTTTGTCTCCTTCTTTCTATTCCTTGAATGGTTTTAAGGTTCCCTCTCCCATTACACCGGTCATTTAGAGATGAAGGCAACACATGTTATCAGCTGTCTGACTGTCCATTTCAGTGGTATGCAGTATCAGAAAAATAGAAGAGTTTTCTTCAGCATGGGGTTGTGTTGGGGTTGACCATCTAACAGCCATTTGCCTTTGTACAGCTCATGGACTAATAGTGATTTTTGCCATTTTTTCCCAAAATAAAAAGGTGATCAATTGTTTATTACCTAGGGACAATGTTGGGTGTAGAGGAAAAGGATGTTCAAGGTTTCCAAAATTTCTTTCTCACATTTCTTAGTTTTTCTAAATTTTTGGACTTCATAACTGCTTCATATTCTTCTTTTTTACTTTTTTTATTGGTGCATTATAGTTGTACATATTGATGGGATTTGTTGTTTCATATTCATACATGTACACAATATAACAATATAATTTGACCAGAATCACCCCAGCATTTCCCGCCTCCATCCCTATTTTCCATCCTTTGCTCCCTTTCTTCTGCTCTCCCCTAGATTTTTGGGAGATCCACTCCCACTATTGTTTTCCTTTTTCCTCTTTCTTTCACATATGAGAGAAAACATAGAACCCTTAACCTTCTGAGTTTGACTTATTTCACTTAACATGATAGTCTCTAGTTCTATCCACTTTCCTGCAAGATTTTTACAATTTTTAATAATTAAAAAAAGAACTATATTTAATGCCGTGAGCATTGTATGATATTCAAATTGCATTGCCCATAATATTTTATTGTACCCAGCCACACCTATTCATTTACCTCTCATCAGTGATTGTTTTTGCTCTATAATAGTGAACTTGTAGTTGCCAGAAAGACCATCTTACCCAAAGAACCAAAAATATTTGCTATCCTCACTTATAGAAAAGTTTGCTGATCCCTAATACATAGTACATGATATAATGGAAAGAAAGGAATAAACCTAAAAGGAAGCACAGAAACAAAGGTGGTGTCAGAGTAGTCATTTGTGTGGAAGGAGAACAGTGGCACTATATTCTGATATCTAAAGAAATGGGTGAGAACAACTGGGCACAGTGGTGCATGCCTATAATCCCAGCAGTTTGGGAGGCTGAGGCAGGAGCAATGTAGGTTCAAAGCCAGCCTCAACAACTTAGCGAGGGCCTAAGCAACTCAGCAAGACCCTGTTTCTAAATAAAAATTACCAAAAAAAAAAAAAGGGCTGAGGATATGGCTCAGTGGTAGAGTGCCCCTAGGTTCAATCCCTGGTACAAAGAGAGGAGAAGAGAAGAGAAGAGGAGAGGGGAGTGGAGGGGGAGAGACACATGAGGTGTCACAAGTATGTAATCTCAGTTACAGGGGCGCTGAGGCGGGAGGACCACAAGTTAGAGTCCAATCTGGTCCACTTAGCAAGACCTTGTTTCAAAATTAAAAGAGCTGGGAATGTAGCTCAGGGTTAGAGCACTAGCCTAGCATGCATGAGACCCTGGGTTCCATCCCCAAAGGAGGGGGGAAAGGGTGAGGAGCATGGCAGCACTTAGAGGGAAGAGGCGCCTTAATAAGTAGTATTTTATTTACTGCACAAAATCAGCTTTGAATTTTAGGTATGGCAATAACAAACATTTGTGTATTTGATGTTGGGAGTACTTTCAGGACCATTGACTAAATCATTTCTAATTTGCCAGGAACATGATTGCTGTTAATGATATGTGGGCTTCATTTGGGTTTTTATTACAAATTCAGTTTTCTCTTCTTTTGAAAAATTCTGAAATGTAGCTATGGAAAAATAATTTTTTCAGTTCAAAGTGACTTTATTTAAACTCTTTATGTGACTGTTAACAATAAAGGAAATAGAACAGACACGTGAAGAGGTTTATACAGTCTTGACAGTTGGTGCTGGTTCCTACAGGAAGTGAATAAGCCACACATGGGTACAGGGTGAGGAAATTCTCCAGCTTCAGACCTTGAGCCTTGCTCATGCAGAGAAGAACCAAGTAGTTTCAAGGCCCACCAATCTGCCTGTGGCCTTCAATGTCTCTTTAGCTCTTTATCTTCAGTCCTTGGTCCCACTACAGGTTCTGAGTCCCTCCCACTTGGGTGCCCTTTTAACAAAGACACACAAGGCTAGATGCTTTACCAGGCATCAAATAGAAAAACAATACACTAAACTCTTCCAGAGAAAGTGAAAATAGAGAATACTTCCCAACTCAGTATATGAGGCAAGTATAACCTTGACACAAAAATTTTACCAAGACAACAAAGGAACAAAAGTCTATAATTCCTACAAAAATATTAGAAATTATACTTAACAGTGTATGTAATAAATTATCAAAATACAAAACAATACTGAAGAACAGTTTCTCATGATCAAGTGGATTAATTCCAGAAAAGCAAGATTAATTTAGCATTCAAAAATCTACTTATAGAGCTGGGAATGTAGCTCAGTTGGTAGAGTGCTTGCCTTGCAAGCACAAGGCCCTGGGTTCAATCCCCAGCACTGAAAAAAAAAAAAAAACCTACGTATGTAATTTACCACATTAACAGATTGTGCAAATAAAAATCATATGATCATCTCGGTGGATACTGCAAAGTTAGTGTATAAAATTAAACATCCATTCATGTGAAAAAGAAAAAAAACTTTTAGCAAACTATTCAT
The DNA here is from genome assembly GCF_902686445.1 of Sciurus carolinensis. Classification (NCBI taxonomy): domain Eukaryota; kingdom Metazoa; phylum Chordata; class Mammalia; order Rodentia; family Sciuridae; genus Sciurus; species Sciurus carolinensis. The sequence continues at coordinate 101,626,923 of NC_062220.1, forward strand.
GTAAGGCAATTTACATTAATCTGATCTACAAGTCACTTGTACCAAATATCATATTTGATGGTGAGATTTTGAAACCTTTCTCCACAAGATTGGATGCAAGTATGTGCTGCTACCATCCTACCAACACTGAGCTAGAGATTCCACCTCAGGAGGAAAGCAAGAAAGAGAGACAAAAGAACCAGAGAGGAATAATAAAACTGTCATTTGTTACTGATTACATAATGTGTGCATGGAAAAATCCAAAGAAAATCTATATTAACTATTAAAATTAATATGCAAAGTCATTGGATGAGATAGTATGCGAAAATCAACTGTACTTCCAAATATTGAGAAACAATTAGAAAATTAATGCTTAAGTGATATCATTTACAGCTGCTTTAAAAATACTAAACTTTTAGAAGTAAATCCAGTGAAATATATTCAAGAAAACTAAAAAATTTACATAAATTACTCAGATATTCCATGTTCATGGATTTAGAAATCTGTATGTTATAAAATGTAAATTCTTCCCCAAAATAATCTATAGAATCTATACAGTTTCATTTAAAATTCCAACAAATATTTTTGTGGAGATTGCAGGTTGATTCAAAAATTTTTATGGAAATGCAGAAGAATAAATAGCAAATATAATTCCAAAGAGTAATAATAAAGATTATTTTTACTACTAGATATCAAGACACTAATTCAGACAATATTATATGGGTAAAAGAATAAATAGATCAAGTTTAGTGAGCATACTACTGGCAGAACCAGCCAGCATAAAACTAGCAGAATCAGGTAAACTTGAACACATGTAGACTTTTCAACCCCACAGTCCTCTTTCTCCTAGATACATAATATCTGATAGATTGTCAAATGGGTAAGAGTGGTCTATTCCTTACTGCTCTGTGGAGGACTCAGACTCCAACCCTTCGGTTGAAGTCATGGTTAACGCTTGTTATGAAAACCTTATTAAAATAATATGTGCCAATGGCAAGAGAGCTTACCTCATAGTTTGGAAGAAGACAGTAGCCTTAGGTAAAAACTGTATGATTTCCAAGTTACCAAGGATTCAATGGATATTTATAGGTGATTAGAATTTACCCTGTGGTAAGTATTACACTAAACAATTGACATGTATTTTATGTAAACATTCCACATCCACGGATTCAACCAACTATGGATTGAAAATAAGAAAAAAATGCATCTGCTGGGCACAGTGGCTCATGCCTGTAATCCCAGCAGCTTGAGAGGCTGAGGAAGGAGGATTGCAAGTTCAAAACCAGCCTCAGCAACTTAGCGAGGCCCTAAGTAACTTAGCAAGACTCCATCTCAAAATAAAAAATAAAAAGTGGCTCAGTGGTTAAGCACCCCTGGGTTCAATCCCTGGTACCAAAAAAAAAAAAAAAAAAAATCTGTACTGAACATGTATAGACTTTTTCTTGTTATTATCCCTAAAACTAGAATCACTATGTATTAGGTATTATAAGCAATCTAGAGATGATTCAGTTATCCAAGAGGATGTACATAGGTTGTATGCAAAAAGTACACCATTTTATATAAGGCATCCTTGGTTTTTTTTTTTTTTTTTGGGTGCTGGGGATCGAACCCAGGGCCTTGTGCTTGCAAGGCAAGCACTCTACCGACTGAACTATCTCCCCAGCCCCACATCCTTGGCTTTTGGTATCTGCAGGGGGTCTTGGACCTGGTCTTGCATGAATTATCAAGGTCTGACTTCTTTAATTCTTGTAACTCTAAAGCAGATTTTGTATCCCTTGTACAGATAAGAAAAAAGAGAGCTTAAGAGAGTAAATAAATTGCCTAAGTTTATGTGTCAAGTGCCATTTGTGGGATGCAAGCCCTCATCTGTCTCATTCTAGATATTATGACGTTCATCAATATGCTATCCTGATTCCCCTAGTTGGCTTGCTTATTAATTTAAGGATAAACTGTAGAGCCATAATGTCTACAATGAGATGTTTCCTGCTGGTACTATATTTAGAATTATATCATGAATGATTTCATTTGGAAGGTGATACTGTTATTCACATTTAATTAGGTGACAAAGACATTCATATTAGGGAATCTTGTGACCAATTTCTATTAAAATGTATAATGTATTTTTACATTAAATCATTTTATGCATAAATATACAAAAATTGAGTTATGTATAACTGTGCAAAAATTCTTGACTTTAATATTTGATTATGATCTATGCCCATTGTATGCTATTATAACAGAATACCACAGAAATATATTTGGCTCATGGTTTTGTTTTGTTTTGTTTTAATATTGTACTTGGAATTGAACCCAGGGTCTCACACACAGGTACATCCCCAGCCCTTCTTTGTTTTTTATTTTGAGAAAGGGTTTTGCCAAGTTGCCCAGGCTGGCCTCAAACTTGTGAAACTGCTGTCTCAGCCTCTTGAGTAGTTAGAATCATAGGAGTGCTCCATAACTCCTGGCTCATAGTTCTGGAAACTGGGAATTCTAAGATTGAAGGGCTACATCTAGCAAGGGTCTTCTTGCTTTGTTATTACATGGTGAAGAGGCAAGATCACTAATTCAAGAGAATAGAAAGGGTGCCACACTCATGCCTTTATCAGGAACCCACTCATGATAGTGGCATCAATGTACTAATCACCTCAAAGATCTCCACCTCTGAATTGTATTGCAGGGGGAGTAAGTTTCCAACACAGAACCTAGAGGGACACATTCAAATGATAGTAGTTGATTTTTGCAGATTTATAGATTGTTTTATTTGATAAATCTATAAATCAATAGATGTGTAACCTATATAAACTCCCAAGTGATTTTGCTGCTTTTGTGATTGAATGAGCTAAATTTGAATATCCAATAATGGGAATTTAGAAATTTTTATTAATATATGCCACCTCTGGAAAGTTATTGGTTTTAACAGTGAATGTTTGTATTTAATTCCAGGGGTAAGTTTGCAGTGGTGAGGAAATGTATAAAGAAAGATTCTGGAAAAGAATTTGCAGCCAAGTTCATGAGAAAAAGAAGAAAAGGCCAAGACTGTCGGATGGAAATAATTCATGAGATTGCTGTACTTGAACTAGCACAAGACAATCCTTGGGTTATTAACTTACACGAAGTTTATGAAACTCCATCAGAAATGATCTTGGTTCTGGAATAGTAAGTATTGTCTTCCTTCAGTTGAATTTGATGGTCTGCACTTCGTTTACAGGATGCCGCTCCTCTGTGATAAAATGCAGGGTCTGGTTCTCTGGAAAGGATTTTCCAGTTCATCTTCATTGATATACTTTTTTTTTTTTTTTTTTTTTTTTTTGCGGTGCTGGAGATTGAACCCAAGGCCTTATGCTTACAAGGCCAGCACTCTGCCAACTGAGCTATATCCCCAGCCCTGATGTTCTTAATAAATACCTTTACCATGCTTACCGTGGCACCTGCTTCTCAACCTTTATGAGATCCCTGTCCTTTCCTCCTCTTGATGTAGGAAATAAGGCCATTAGATACACATTCCCCTGAGCATCCTTGCCTCCAGAGTATCACTGTTTTTACTGTCTCAGACGACCCTTTCCCATCTGTTTGAAGAAGGAGATTCAGCTACTTAATGCTAAAGCTAACCCCCCCCTCCCCCCGGTCTGTGTTCTTTAATTCTCATCCTTTCTCTTCTGGGACCTGTGTTTTGGTTTTTTAATTAGTTATATAACCTCTTTCAGAGTTTCTGTCCCTTCTCCTTTGGTAGTTCTTTTCCCTCTGTCTTCCATTATTTCAGTCTCTTCTAAAATTCTTCCTCTTCAGCTTAAACTATTGTGCTGCCTTTCTCTTTACTGCCACACTTCTTAAAAGAATAGTTTGAATTTACAGTTTTCCTCATCTTCCCATCAGTTACATTCTACTTCATTAATCCATTCTTCTGTTCTTGTGCCAGTACTCTGTCCACTTTCACTCTAATGCTGTCTGCTCTTCTAAAACTTTAATGAGGTCACCATTTCTGTTTGATAAAATCAATTTCCTCATTTTCATCTTCATTCTACTTCTTACTCTCTTTAAACATGGATGTTATTCATTCTTTCTTGAAATTACATTCTTCTTGGTTTTCAGTAGCTCCATTTTGTTTTGTTTTTAATTTTCTCCTCTCAGAGCTTTATACCCTATTCTATATAAATGTAAGAGTTCCCCAGAATTCCATCAGTGTTAACTTTTGTTATAAAATTATGTTCTGTATATTTATTCTGGGTGGTAGTATTTTACATGGCTTCAGCTATTATTTATACACTGATTATTTCCAAATCTTTCCAACCTCAGCCTCATTTCTAAGCTTCAGCTGCCTACTGCATATGTATGTATCTAACCATGGATCATTGTTAATTCAGTATAGGTACTCTTGCATTGCTTTTATTCCTGTTTTTCTTTTGTTCTCTATTTCTATTGGTATCTCCATTTATTTCATTGCTCATGCTAGAAACCTTGAAACTATCCTTTATCTCCTTTAACATGTATAATGAATTACCAAGTCTCCCACTCAAGTCTCTCCAGCAGCCTCTGAGCTGATCACTCTGGCTTCCTCCATTCTAGGGTCATCCTCCTACCACTGTTAGATAAGAGAAGTGCTTATTCATTTACTTAGAAGCTTTAGTGGCTTCTGTTGTTTCAATGATTAGGTTTTTAGAACTAAAGTTGGTATAATTTGGCCCCAAATTATTGTATTCTACTTTTAGTTTAAAGAGGAAGTCTTAGAAATAAAGTCTAAATACTGAAATATCAAAATTCTCAGCCATATCTATGGATCGATACCATGGAAACAGGCAGATTATGATCACTGTATTGTTTATTCATTCCAAAACCACTGCTATATACTAGGTACTAACATGTGCTAATTATATAACAGTGAAAATAACATAACCTCCTTTCCATCAGGTGCTAAAAGTCTAGCAAAGATGATAGATATAAATGACACAGCAATATTAGTGTTTTACCAGAAATGATTAGATGTCATGTGAATACAGACAAAATATAGTAGCCACAATGTATTGTACACATTTTTTATGAGAAAAAGCTCAGAGAAATCATCAACCTGTGGTCACACAAATAGCAAACCAAAATTTGGTCCAGGACTGTGTGTTACAAAGTCTTTGCTCTGCTCTTAGCTGTGTGCCATGCTGCTTTACTCTCTGGGCAGTTAGGAGGTGCTTCCTGGGGAAGGCGACATTTAGCAGTTACCTATCAGCTATCAGTGCCCTATCAGGATTTTTCCGATTATTTTGCCCTCATTCCTTGCTCTTCTCTTATTTCCCTCATCTTCTTTCAGTCTTTCTCTAACTTTATACCCTGCATTCTAGGCACATTCCACATCCATGGCCATCACCCCCAACCAGGACTTTAAAGGTATAATTCCATTGTCTTTTTCTTTTGTTTATGACGTCTGTGATATTCCTACCTTGTTTCACCTATGAATGCCTTTTTAGAGATTTTTTTTTCTTCATCTCTGGTTTTCAGGAATTTAAGCATCATATGCCTTGTTCATTTGTATTTATCCTGCTTGGAGTTCATTGAGCTACTTGAATATTTGTATTCTTTAATTCACATTGGGTATTTCTACTGTTTTCTCTTAAAATTCGCTGGTTCTTCTGCAGTGTCTAATCTATAAAGATGAGAGAATTTTTCATTTTAGTTACTGTATTTATCTCTAGAAATTCCATTTGTTTCTTTTCATGTTCTCCATTACTTCTTTGTATGTTTATATTTTACTTTAATCCTTGAACATCTTTACAATACCTTTGTAATACCTATTCTTATCTGCCACTTCCATCATCTTTGTCATTTCTGGGTCTGTTTTTATTGTTTCTCCTATTGGTTATGGGTCGTATTTGTGGCATTTTCAGATGTCTAGAAATTTGGGGTAGGATATTTTTCATGTAGAATATTAACAGTATGGAGTAGATTTCATTCCATCAAAGAATGGTGAAAAGTTTGTTTTTGACAGGCAATTAATTTACTTGTGAGGCAGCTTGGTTAGGGCAGGTATAAGGCTAGCCTTATACCTTATACCTTATAACTTATACCTTATAAGTTTAGCCTTAATACTACAGATGACCCTCCTGCAAAGGCCTGTTGATGGTCCTAATAAGCACTTAGAGTGGTTTTTCTACTTCAGATGGACAAAATTCAGATACCTGACCTTGTCCTCTGTGAACACTGGGAATCATTCAGTTCATAATTTCCCAGTTCTTGCCTAACCTTGCAGCATTACATTCTTTGCATATGTATGTAAGTAGTTTGCCTAAGACTCCAAAATACTACAAAGCAGATTCTGGAGCTCTTTCTCTGTGTAGCTCCCTCCTGTTTGGTACTCTATCTGCAAGTTGCAAGTTCCAACTTCCTTGTCAAACTCCCAGTCTGTCTTCTCAATTTAGCAAGGTTGCCATATTTTCCTTGGGTTCCTCACCCACCCTGTACCACGGTCTATAAATTGCCTCCAGGTAGGAAACCAAGGAACTAAGAGGGCTCACCTTGTTTCCCTTCTAAGTAGGTTCAGAAGTTACATGATTGCACGTTGTACTGGAAGGAGTGTAGTTTCATTGAAAACTAAGGCCAGCTTTTAAAGCTTTTATAGTAGCCTACATTTGAAGTATATGGTTGAAATTTTTCAGAAAAATGTAGCTAGCAATATTAATTTTATACTCAAGTGAACTACTTAAGTTGTTGAGAAATCAGAGAGAAAATCCTTTGCTGAAAGAGAATGAAGCCAGGCATGATGGCACACAGCTGTGATTCCAGCAACTAGGGAAGCTTAGGCAGGAGGATCACAAGTTTGAGGCCAGCCTCTGCAACTTAGTGTGACCCTGTCTCAAAATAAAAAAACAAAAAGTCTACGGTTATAGCTCAGTGATAGAACACTCCCTGGAGTTCAATCTCTAGTACCAAAAACAAAAAAAAAAAACAGGATAGATAAACACCATACTGGGAAGAACTAATAATAAATTTTATCTTAAATTTATGTTTATATTTTTGTAAATTCGTTTGTTAATTTGTGTATTTTATGTAAATATATGTGTAATTTAAAATATATATTTATGTAAATTGATCTCTAGTGAATGTTATTGTGAGTGGTAGTAATGAGCTGAGGGACTCATGAGAATAAACTGTGTTTGGAAACTTTTTTCAGACAAAATGTAACTGAAGAGTGTAGTTCTGTGTGTTACTGGCAAATTGTGGCCTTTATGTGCAGAGGGCTGTGTGGATAACATATTGCATTATGGTGCATCTCTAGATATTTGAGAGTGAGTTGACTCTGTTCATGCTGTATTTTGCTTTTGGTCATCAAATCCATATTAATAGTGTACAGTACTGCCAGGCTTTGATTAATTTACTCTAGTTTTGTTGTACATGTTTACCATATCCTTTCTTACAGTTCATATTTTACTTGAATTTTGTCCTTCTGTAGTGCTGCTGGAGGTGAAATCTTTGACCAGTGTGTTGCAGACAGAGAAGAAGCTTTTAAAGAAAAAGATGTTCAAAGACTCATGAGACAGATTTTAGAAGGTGTCCACTTTTTACACACTCATGATGTAGTTCATCTCGATTTGAAGGTAAGGTCTGAATTATTTACAATTTGAGATTGATCAAGACTGACATTCCATGTGTAAGGTATCTAGCAGGAATTTATTAAAATATGTATCAAGTCTGTGGGTTTTATTAAGTTACAAAGATATTCGAATTGAGTCTTAACTCTTATCCTCTAGCTGGATAGTTTTGTGAGAGCAATAATGCACATGTATATATTTAAAAAAATATATACAGGTCTCAAAAAATGGAACTCAGAATATTGCCAGAGTGGGTAAAGACTTCCTGTGCAGACAGAACTTGAGTTAAGCATTTTTTTTTTTTTTAATTTAGGATTTTGGTCATTAGAGAAGAATAAGAGAAATTTACCTCATAAAAGTTCAGAATTCTTACGTTTAGGGAAAAAATGAATAGCTGCACTGGAATTGAGAGGTCAACTAGAAGGTATTAAAGTTAAGAAAAGGCCAGATTCCAAGAGTTTCTAATGTTAAAAAGAGAGAGATGACTTTTGAGCAGGAATGTTTGAAAAGCAGTGTTTTATAAAGTTAGGCAGGAAGGAGTAAATAAGTGGGGAAAATTCAAGAAAGTGGAGGCAGGTAGGTGTCTCATTTTAGATTGTCAAAGAGCTGGGTATGGTGGTGTCTATAATACCAGTGGCTCTGGAGACTGAGGCAGGAGGATTCCAAGTTCAAAGCCAGCCTCAGCAGCTTAGTGAGGCCCTGAGCAACTTAAAATAAAAATAAAAAATAAAAAAAAATTTAAGGGACTGGGGATGTAGCTCAATGATTAAGCACCTCTGGGTTCAATCCACAGTACCAATAAGTAAACAAATAAATAATCAAAGAAAGAAGTAAATGGAGAAGAAAGGAAAGAAAAACAAAGAACTGTATATCAGTTCTGACTCTTTCATGTGATCAAAATGTCATCTGAAACTGGGTAAGCAAAAAAGGGAATTTTATTGGCAATAATTCTAGCTTCAGTTCAGGACTCAAACTGTTAGAAGTACTTGAATTTCTCCTGCATTCAGCTCACCTTTCTCAGAATGGCAATAAAATGGAATGATGTAGATACTGCCTTTTGAGCCTCATAACTGCCCCAAAGATTCAGCAGGAAGGGGCTAGTCTCTGTTCACAGCTCTTTCAGAAATCCTGAGACTCATGCTAATTAGACCAGATTCCAGCAACCTGGAGCTAGTAAGCATGCTAGGGAAATAAAGGCCTTCTCATCAACTTTGCTCTCAGACTGGTCCTGTTTCTGAAAGAATAGAAAATGGGTGCTAATGAGGCAAACAGTAAGTAGCTAATATGAGTATTCCTAGTATATTCCTTCAGGTGACCATGGTAGAAAAATTTAAGATCCCTATTGATCCTTTTATGGTTACTTTCATATCAATTCCAGGTGTGACTGTGGAAAAATGAAGCCATTTTCAAGCAGAACATGCCATAGTGACTCTGGTTCTTAGTGTTTATTCCACTTAAAAATATAACCTGACAGCCAGAGGAATTGGGTTAGGAAGGAAAGCAGTCTGATAAGGCTGAAACCCCTAGACCTCTGAATGGCAACCTCATCTCTCTCCACATCATCAGTTGATCCACCTTTACCTCTGCTATGGTCTCTCTTTTGGCAAAAGGTAGATGCTTTATTTATGGCAGTGGTTCTCCAACTCTGTTGTGCATCAGAAAGGCTGGAAGAACCTATTACTCACCAGGTCGGGCCAGGTGATACTGATAATTCAGGTCCAGGGATCACTCTGAGAACTACTGTAGCACACACTTGGCAACACATTATATATACCTCATAGTGTGTAAATAACAGTGCATAAAGGAACACTCTGAAGGAAGAGCACAGTGTATCTAATCTGGAGGTTGATTTCAAAAGCAGCCTTGATAATGCATCATTTGAAATCAAGTGGAAGGGTACCAGATATCCTTTTTTTTTTTTTTTTTTTTTTTTGCAGTGCTGGGGATTGAACTCAGGGCCTTGTACTTGTGAGGCAAGCACTCTACCAACTGAGCTATATCCCCAGGCCTAGATATCCATGTATATACTGGTTTCCTACAGAAAAGCACAAAGTAAACAAAACAGTTGGGAAACTTTCTTATTCTTTTTCTGAAAGATGTCAACTTAAATCATTTTTGTACTGCAGCAGACATGAACAGTCACAACACAGTAGCCACATAATATTAACAGTGACCTTATTTTGAAGGCTAGTATGGATATTTGTGTACTCACATGTAGTCCCTGGATGTCAGTGCTAAAGATTCCCTAGTTAAAACCTTTCCTAGCATTAGGAGTAGAGCTAGGGTTTTGCTTTTCTCCTTTGCTCCTGTACTCTTAATGTTGTAAAATCATATTTTATTTTTATGGTGTTTTACCAACTTTATAATGTAAAAAGGTCGTCTAGGAACAGAACCACAATTTAAATAGCATTGCACCTATAGGAAATGAGCTTTCAACTTAAGATAGTTCAACCTGTGATCATTATTCAGGAACTAATTAAGTAGCAAGTCAGACAGGCTACCAACACCATGTGTCATGGATCTTTGATGTCACTTGAAAGCAGTCAAGGTGAATATTAAGTTCTTGAATACCAGGTTCCACTGTGTATTTACACAAGGAAATTATATCCCTTTCTCTCCAATACCTTCAATATAAATCATATTCCTTTCTCTCCCATGCAGTTCAGTGTAGAAATCTTTTCCAAATTTAATAGAGGCCTTTATGATGGCCCTTTGATGTTGGGAACTAGACTGTCTTTGTCTCCTACACCCAGAGGAACTAGAAGACAAGGTGGTCTGAAGCTCTCAGCATTTCTTCCACCCTCACACTTCTCATGTGTTGAGTTAAACATGTCTCTAGGTAAACTGCTAAAGGAGACACATCTCTAAGAGAATGTCTGAGATGGAGTTGGTGTTGCAGTGGTGCAGGCAAGAGTGTTTTGTGCGAAAAAGTCATTTCCAATTAACTTCTCTGAGTCTGAACAAAGAGAGTCTGTTGTCCTGTACCTTTCAGCTATCTATCTGTCTAATGAGAATTTGTGCTTATAATGTTGACTGCCCATCTCTGGAAGAGCTTGAAAGACTACTGTTTTTTTTTTTTTTTTTTTAATTATTTTCCCACACTGTTTCAAAGCTAAATGTATTATGTTTTTACTGTGAAAATTGATAATCCCAATATATACTGTAACTTTGAGTTACAGTTTAGTCTCCATTGTAGTTAAAATGGAAAATTTCTGTTCCAGAGACAAAAGTTAAAAGAACCCTTTAAAAGAGGGAATTGACACTATTTGGCTTCAGTGCAGACTTCAAAATGATCAATTTTTCAAAACCCTGATTTACTGAAGACTTAACCAAATACCTTAAAATGAGCTTGGGGAATTCTTTGAGTACAGATTTAGGAGTTCATGAAAATATAAATTCATAAGTCCATGGAAATGGAAAAGAAAAACTATGATTAAGGGAAAGCCATTTATTTAACATAGAACATGTTGCAGGACTGACATATCTGAGAAGCAGTAACTCCAGCAAAGTCAAAACAAAGCTAACTACCATCCCAAAATAGTCTCAGTAATTTGGTGAATTAGTCATTCAGCATAGTGGCCTGCTTTTAGTAAATCCGCAGGGCAGGGGAGGACTGGCCAAAAATAGAACAAGAAATCCAGTTTTAAAATCTGGTGTTCTTTGTCTACTATTGGTCTGGTCTTTTAGCAGTGTTGGTTATTAACTTGTCCACCTGTTGTGTGCATAGTTAAAAGTGGACTAAGATACGGGGACTTTCCCATTTCAGATTTAAGTTGAATCGCTGATGGCTTAAGCATCAGTATATTAGTTGAAAGCAGGAGTAACAAAAATATTTCAATACAGTCCCCCAAATTAATTTAGACAGGATTACTAACCTGGGTTTTAATAGTTAAAAAGTTAATTTACTAGAACTTCCATTGTCTGATAAAAATTTCCTACCGCCTTGTCCATGATACTTGAAGCTTTATTGAGCATGTTAATCTCAACTTTATACAATGATCATCTTAGCCACCAAATCAGTGGTGATTGTGCAGTAAATGTTAAATGGATTATGTACAGAGGTAAAGATACAAAGATAAAGAAAAGATTCCCCATGAAGCAGGGAAATAGACTTTAGAAAGACCTCCCTGCAGTCAGTGTCTATCTGAGGACTATCTGTATATTTCCACTTTATTCTATTTTCATTTTGTCTCCATTGATTGCCTTGCTTCTTCCTCTCCCTTACCACTCAGAAGTCATACATTTTTAAATAGAATTAAGTATTGTGTGCCACAGCATCGTAAACTAAATTTCCTTAAAAAGGAGGTTTAACTAAATCGTAAATTCAGAAGTACTTGTCTTTGTTTCCAGCACTTATACTTCAGCTTATTTTAAGTAGTTATATTTCACCATCAAAGAACTGACAGAAATTATAGTCTTGTAATTATACTTACATTTTATTTAGAAGAGTAAAGTATTTTTAAAAATATTTGTGATCAAAACAGGGCACAATTGGTAGAGGATTTATCATAAACATTAACTGTGAAATTCTTTGAAATAGCTTTGATTTTATAAGAAATATGGCATTATTTTCCTCACAACTTCCCTTTCAGCTTTTTTGTTTTGTTTTCAAAAAGTCTCTCACTTTGGTTTTTTATAAATGTATGTGACTGGTTCTGAATTTCTAGTACAATAAAGTTTTAATAATTGATCCTACTAATTTAGGATTTCTGACATTACCATCAAACCAGTTAGCTTTTTCACAATAATTAAAGAATGCACTTCTCAAGGAATATAAAATATAAACAAAATGTAAGGGGAAAACACTTAAACTATTTAAGGGGGCTGAATGTATAGCTTAAAGGTAGAATGCTAGCGTAGCATATGTGATACCCTGAGTTCCAGCCCCAGCACTGTAAAATATAAAAACAAAAAAGAAAACCAACAACAAAAATCCAACTATTAAGGAAAAACTGTATTTAGGAATATTCACAGAATGTGCATGTTTATAAATCACAAGTGAATCTCAAGATTTCCCCATAGCAGTATTTCACTTGACATTCTGTTTGTACTGGAAAGGTCAAAACATGTCCAACAATGACTTTGTTTTCTTAAGTCAAACTCCTCCCAACCAGCTGTCTGAAAAATTGACATTTTATTGTACTATAATATCTTATTAACATACTAAAACGAAAATTACCTTGAAAACTCTGGGGACTCATAATCATGTTGCTGCATAGATTTTTTTTTTCCCTGAAGAAATAGTGTATTAGTCTGTTTTCTACTACTATAACAAAATACCTGAGACTGAGTGCTTTACAAAGAGAAGAGGTTTACTTAGCATAAAGTTCTGGAGGTTCAAAGGCTTGGCATCAGCACTGGAGTGACTGATGAGTACTTCATGTTGGATGGTGTCACAACAGTAGGAGCACATGTAAGAGCGATCAGCATGGTAAAACAGGAAACCAGAGTGTTTCAAGCATTAAGCTTGCTCTTCATAACAGGTTCTCACAAGAAAATCAAGGGTCTCACAGAGGACTGCTTTCATCCCTCTTAGGGCAAGTGCCCCTAATGAACTAATTATTTTCCACTGGGCCCCACTACTTTTTTAAAGGTCCCATCCCTTTCACATTACCATAGTGAAGAACAGAATTTCAGCACATGAATCCTTAAGGGACATATTCAAACCATATCCAAATCAGCACATGTAGCATACCTTGTGTCATTTAACCCAGAATGGCCTATGAAACCTTGTGATTCCTGTTCCCGTTTCCATTCTCATGCCTACCACCACTGCTGCTCCTTTCACCTTGTGCTGTTCTCCATTATACAGGACTTGTTGAGATCCTCCACTAGTAGCTTGTCCTTGCCTCAGGGTCTTGTACCTGCTCCTCCCTCTGCCTTGAATATCCCCTACTGACCCCACCCTGAAGATAACTGCCATGACTGCCTCCTTTTCTGACTCCCCAAAAGATATCCTGAAATGTACACACCCCTAATGCCCCCTTTCACCAATCATCCTATTTTTGAGGTCCCCATTGCACTTCAAACTACTTGAATTTATAGTATGTATTTCTATTTATTTGACCTCATTAGAATGGAAGACTCCAGGCAGCGGATATACCTCAGTAGTAAAGCACAAGCTTAGCATGCTTGAGACCCTAGGTTCAATCCCCAGGACCCCCTACTGTACCACCAAAAAAAAAAAAAAGTAAGACTCCAAGTAGGGACTCATGTCTTGTTTTTTCCCCAAGGCCTAGCTTAGTAAAGCAGTCAATAAAAATTTGTTGAATAAATGAAGAAGTCTGCTTACATACCTCCTCTGTAATTTTCCAAGGTGGAATTAATCCCTTTTCTGTATTTGTTGCCTGAGCACTTGGTATATTGCTATCAGAGCCCACCACATAGGAGATTGAGTTGAGCCTGGTAGGTCCTTCTTTTTCTCTTCCGATTATGAACTTTTTGACAGTGGGAATTTCTTTTTACTATTATCTCTACTACCAATATTCTTAAGACAAAAGAGGCTAGCTTCATTTTTTTATATTTATGTTTCTCCTATTCATTCACCCAGCAAATATCAGTGTGTAATAGGTGCTGATACAGTGATCAGTATTACAGCTTCTGTCCCCATGAAGCTGTAGATTCTTCCCTTTCTTGGTTTCTGAATTCAGACTTTGATAAATCCATAAGAGTTTTCATAGTATAAAACAGTAAGATGGAGGTTTGGTAGATGAGTCTGGTCTTGGTCATGCTGAATTTGAGATGCCTTTGAGATAGCAGAGAGGAGAGATTAGGTAAACAGGTAGTTAAGAAGTCTGAAAGAGATAAAAATTTGTGAGTCATAAAGTATAGGTGGTATTTAAGCCTTGGTTGGAGATAGTCCTTGCAAGGTGAGAGTTTGAAATGAGAAGAGAAAGGAATCTCAAGATCAAGCCATGAGAAACCTATCTTTCAGTGAACCAGATAATGGCAGATAACAGAAAAAGCAGCCAGAGAGAGAGGAAGAAAACCAGGTGCTGGTTTTTTTGGGTTTTTTTTTAATTTTGCCATGGAATCAAAGAGGAAAAGAATCTTGTAAACATGGAAGGAATGGGCCACAGTGTCAAACACTGCTCAGAGTGGTCCAGAAAAAACACTGAAAAATATCCGTGGATTTTGTGACTTGGAATGAGAGGACAGAAGTCAAATGGAACAGTTAGATGTGAGTGGAAGGAGAGAGATTGTGAACATTCATTTTATACATCTAGAGAACCACATTACAATGGAGGAGACAGAAAAATTAACATTTAAGAAAACAATGGAATGAGTTTGCCATGCATGAGAGGGGGCATCCCTTGACTACTCCTGGAAGGAGGGAGAAGAGGGCAGAGAAGTGGGAGGGCTTTATGGAGGAATCAGTGCTTTATGGAGACCCACTGTGCACAGATAAGTGATGAAAATGAATTTGCTAAAGAAGAGGAGAGAAGGCATGAGGTGTGAGAGCATGTATTTTATTCAGGATTATAGCCTGTTTGACTTGGAACACAGAGTCCCTTTGGGAAGTGACAAGATTAATCCTGGATGTGATGCAGGAGCCAGATCATAAACAGTGATTGCTGAACAAGTTTTCTATAATTTGTCAGTACCCATGCTTCTCAGTTCACCTACGAAATTGTCCTTAATGTCAGAAGACAGGAAGTGCAGACTTTCTGAAGTGAACACAAAAGTTTTTCAAAACTTTTAAAATGATTTTTACATTCCAGTCCATAATACATTTGCTTATATTTTATGTGAAATTATTTTAGTTTTCCCTTGGGTAAAAATGAGTCCAAGAGGGGCTGGGGAGATAGCTCAGTCAGTAGAGTGCTTGCCTTGTAAGCACAAGGCCCTGGGTTCGATCCCCAGCATCCAAAAAAAAAAAAAAAAGAGTCCAAGGATATGAACCACCTTGGCCATTATATACATCCTAACCGGAACCTCGTTCGAGAGTTTCTGTTAGTGATAGCAGCAACCTTACAGCCATCATAACCAGACTTATGGGAAGAGTACAGTCTATTCTCTGTATCTATGGGTTTCTTATTCATGACTTTAGCCAACCACAGATTGAAAATATTTGGGGAAAAACTTACATCTGCACTGAACATGTTGTGTTAGCTGGGTTTTCATCTTTCTCTATTACCAAATAACCAACAAGAACAACTTGGAGGATGAAAAGTTTATTTGAGACATACAGTTTCTGAGGTCTCAGTCCATGGTCACCCTATTCCATTGCTCTGGACCTGAGGTGGTAGAATGGCGTAGCAGAGGAAATATACTCAGCTCATGATAGCCAGGAAGCAGAGAGAAGTCATGGATAAAATATAATCCCCAAGAGCATGTCCCCAGTGACATATTCCTTTAGCGATACCCCACCAACCTAGTTATATCCATTCCAATTATTAATGGATTAATTCACTGAGATTATAGCTCTCATATTCTAATGATTTCACCTCTGAACATTATTGCAGTGCCTGACAGAGGACACCTACTATCCAAACCATAACACATACGCAGATTTTTTCTAATCATTCTCTAAACAATACAATGTAACAAGTATATCTATGTAGCATTCACATCGTATTAGGTATTATAAGTCAAGTATATGGTAGAATATGTGTTGGTCATATGCAAACCCTAGAGCCTTTTACATAAGGTACTTGAGCATTCACAGATTTCAGTGATTTAAGTATTCACACACAGTCCTGGAACCAATTCCCCACAGACTGAGGGACAACTGTACATATTGCATAATGGGGGATGGGTTGAAGGTGGAGAAAACCAAGACAGGAGGCTATCTTAGTGGTCTAAATGGGAAATAATGAGCACTAAAATTTTAAGCAATGGGAGTATTGAGATTTAGGAAATAGAATTGGCACAACTGGTGGGTGGCCTCACAAGATGTGGAAAATGAGGGAGAACTTCTGGGTGATTTTCCCAGTGTTTTACTTGGGCATTGAAATTGGCAGTACAGAAGAGAGAAATCTGGTGGAGCTAGGGCTTGGGCTTTGTTTCTAAAGTGTTTACCCAATGGAAGGCTTGCAAGGAGTTGAGGGTGTGGTACATTCAGCCACATACTGAGATCTGATTTTAATTGGATCTGTGAGTCTTGAAAGAGCTTGTTAGTGGCAGCTGAAGCTTTGGGAATAGATGAAATGGCTCAAAAGTAGAATGCTGAGCTTTGCAAGAAGAGGGCCAGGCATCAAAAGATCTTGCAGCGCTGCGTTTGTGGCTTAGTGGTAGAGAACTTGCCTAGTACGTGTGAGACCCTGGATTCGATCCTCAGCACCATGTAAAGATAAATAAATAAAATAAAGCTATCGTGTCCATCTATAACTAAAAAACATTTTTTAAAAGATCTTGTGAAATACCAACATTGAAAAGGAGGGCAAGATGAAAAATTTTGAGAAAATAATGAAAGATCTATAGAGGGAGAAGTGATCCAACAGGGAGAAAACAAAGGGGGAGTTTCAGGAATACCAGAATGATCAACAGTGCCAAGTGCAGCAGTCAATTTATGCAAATAGTGCCTGAAAGACATCCATGGAATTTGGTGGGTCTTTGGTTATTAAAGTTGTTGTGACCTCTTATGAGGACAGATTTAGTAGAAGGCACAAAACACATTTAGCTGGAATGAAAAGTGGTAAGGCCAAGGGTGTAGCTCAGTGGTAGAGCGATTGCCTAGCACCAGCTCAATCCCCAGCACTACAAAAAAAGAGTGACCCCAAGTGCACTTGACCATTCTTTCAAGAAGCTGAGCTTTGAGGGAATAGCAGAGAGAGTATGCTGACCAGAAAGAAGTTCAGGGTCATCAGGGATAGTGATTATAAGTGGTTTTGTTTTATATTTAACAAGCATATTTATATACTGAGTAAAAACCAGTAGTGGGGAGGAGACCAAAAATAGGAGTACCAAGCTGCTGCCTTACATATAGGAAGATATTATAAAAGTATTTATTTGACTGCTTACTGTTAAATTCCTGTCTTCAATTTCACAGGTAAAATTTGTATTCTGTGGGCTGTGTGTTTTGTGTAATCATGGTTTTATTAATATTTGGGGGGGGTATTTTTCAGCCTCAGAATATTCTGCTGACAAATGAATCTCCATTGGGTGACATTAAGATAGTTGATTTTGGCCTTTCAAGAATAATGAAGAACAGTGAAGAACTCCGAGAAATTATGGGTACTCCTGAATATGTGGGTAAGTATTTGTAAGACTGAGATGGTTTTGTGTTTGGCGTCAGGCATCACCTTCATTAGGGAACTCACATTCATAGGGGGCCAGCCATCTGCTGTATTCAAATTCTTCCATCAAAGATTCATTCCTTTGGATTCAATTTTAACGTGGAACACTTTCAAGAGTCAAATACCAAATTGGTGGTGCTTTTCCTACAAGGCTAAAAAAAGTTTGCTTTTCTTAATTTTATTTTTTGGTGGTCTCATGCATGCTAAGCATATGTTCTACCACCAAGCTATGAGAGGTGAAAGTGTTATGGACTGGAGTGGGACAGAAGATGTGTGGGTGCTCGATTTAAAGGCTTTTGTATGGTAGATATGATGCTCAATTAGATGGTGTGAAAAGAGAAAGGTGTCAAAAAAATTGTCAGTATAAATTGCAGTATTTAGGCATTCAAGTATTTTTAAATACTAGGACTCAACCATGAGAGTAGAAATATGAAAAGTTAATTGTAAACATCTAGTTAAGACTTCATAATAATTCTTGTTGATTTGACTTTATGGTATTAATTTATTTCGTTTAACCCAAATCTTGATAATAGTGCCTTATAGTTTCTAAGGCTTACTTTAATTTTTTACTTGTAGGAGCAAATTAGGCATTTTTTCCACAAAACTGAATATTTTCTTCTGTTTTTGATGCTAGCTCCTGAAATCCTTAGTTATGATCCTATCAGCATGGCAACAGATATGTGGTAAGAGTTATTTACAGAAGAAAAATTGATAAAATTGGTTTTAAGAAATGAATATGATACTTACCTAAGTTTTCTTTTCTTTCTGATTTAGGAGCATTGGCGTGTTAACATATGTCATGCTTACAGGAATATCACCTTTCTTGGGTGATAATAAACAGGAAACATTCTTGAACATCTCACAGATGAATTTAAGTTATTCTGAGGAAGAATTTGATATTGTGTCTGAATCCGCTATTGATTTCATCAAGAGACTTTTAGTTAAGAAACCTGAGTAAGTATTGATATTTATCTTTATCCTCTTTTTGGCAGGAGGGAGGGGAAGCTGAGGAATGAACCCATGGCTGTGCATGTTAATAAGCATACTAACAAATTATAACTAACAAATTCTACTAACAAATTATACCTCCAGCCTGATCTTTGTCAATTTTTGAGTGGTCTTCTCTGAACAAAAGTAGTCTAACAACTGAAATCCCAAAATGAAGACACAAAAATATAGACTAAAGCTAGATTAGCCAGACACAGTGGCACAAACCAGTAATCCCAGGGATTTGGAAGGTTGAAGCAAGAGGATTGTAAATTTGTCTTGGCAATTTAGTCGAACCCTGTCCCAAAATGAAAAATAAAAAGGACTAGGGGTATATGTAGCTCAGTGGTAACATGCCCCTAGATTCAATCCCCAGTACCTAAATAAATAAGGCTGAGAATTTAGCTCAGTGATAGAGTGCCACTAAGTTTAATCCCTAGTACTCTAAAACAAGCAGGAAAAAAGAAACTAGATGGGACCTTTGACCTAATATTGAAAGGAAAACTGGCAAAAGTGAATTATCTATTGACCTGCACACCTCATTATAATAGGATTTAAATATTAGCAAAATTATATTATTGTAGATTATATTATATGTGTCACAATTCATTAGTAGAAATTGACAATGAAAGGACAGCTAATCCTTATAGATACTTTCTGTCTGGTTCTGATCTCTCGAGAGCTTTTCAGAGAAAATACTATTTTACTTAAAATACTATTTTTCAACATCATGTAGGATTGCAAATTTCCAAAACATCTGGTTTTATAAACCGTGTGCTCTAAATTTCAGTTGAAGTTTTTATGTTGTTTTAAGTATGAAATGTGTGTCTTCATACAGAGATCGAGCCACTGCTGAAGAATGTCTAAAACACCCATGGTTGACACAGAGCAGTATTCAGGATCCTTCTTGGATGAAAGGGTCATTAGAAGAAGCAAACGCCCTCCAAGAAGGTGATTCTGTGCCTGAAATTAATGCCGATACTGAGAAACCAGAAACTGAGGAATCGCTTGTGACAGAGGAGTTAATTGTAGTTGCTTCGTATACTTTAGGACAATGCAGACAGTCTGAAAAAGAGAAAATGGAGCAAAAGGCCATTTCCAAACGATTCAAATTTGAAGAACCTTTGCTACAAGAAATTCCAGGAGAATTTATTTACTGAGCAGCATTTCCCTTTAAAACTTTAAGATTTCCACATTGAAAACATTAATATTATTTATGGACCTCTGGCCAAATGGTACATGTACTAGAAGTGGATATCAAAATATCACTGATAAAAACAAAAATAATTTTGTTAAACTTGTGAAGTTAGATCAATCAAGCCAGATTTATAGAAGTTGCCAACGTGGATGTTAACAGGTAAAGTTCTCTGTTTCAATGTTATTTTTAAGAAGGGAGATGTTTGCACCTTTTAATTCTACATCCTGTTGCTCTACAATGAGAATTTGTGTACAAAAATGTTTGTATTCACTTTTCTTTAAAAATCCAAGTAAAAGTGCCAAAATTACATTATTCATGTGTTTCTGTATCTGTATATATGTATGTTCATGACTCTACTAAAATACTTTTTCAATTGGGATGGAGGGACAAGATTTGAATTTAAATAGACATCTTCTAAATTGTTGAGACATAGAATACCATCATTATGGTGTTTTGTCTTATTTTTATATTTTATTACTTTATATTGACCTGATTTGGCTTCTCTGTTTTATCCTAATGTTTGTAACCTATCAGGGGCTATTTTCTTCTTTCTCTCTCTCTTCAACATCACTAATAAGAGCAGAGATTTTTTTTTTTTTTTTTACCTCTGAGATTATTCTGGTTTCCAAGGTCTGGCTCGGTAAGCCACGAATGTTAAGTGTCATCTCTTCAGCCATTCCCTTTGTTTTCACACCATTCTCTTCTTCCCTCTCTCGCAGGCTGTGCCCCTGCCACCTCCTTGCCCCTCTCTTGTACTCATCACTTAATTTAGGGCACTCACAGGTATCAATGTGATTTGATCAGCACTTTGCTTGCTTTGGTCAGCAAAAAGATAATATTGTATTATTTTGATCCCAAAGTTAATGAAATTTCCTAGAATAGAGGAAGGAAAGATATAAAGCATGGTCAGACTGGTCACTGAGCCTCTACACCTGTTGAGCTTATCAGCCCTCAAACTATACCAGGAAATATTATAAAATGTCAAAATATCTATAAACATTTGCTTTTGTCCATTTAAAAAAAAAAAATGACATTGGATACACCTTGTCCCAAAGGACTTAACTTAGCTTGGGGATGTAGCTCAGTGGTAAGAGTACATGTGAGGTTCTGGGTTCAATCCTCAAGACCAAAAAGGGGGAAAAATCCATATGGGTATGTATATATGTATGTATGAATACATACACAAAACACAATCGATTAGACATTTCAATGGTATCTAAACCCCAGCGTGAACAGTAATTTCCTGTTCAAAAAATGGAAATGTACCTCGGGCATGGTGGCACATGCCCATAACTCCATCTTCTCAAAAACTGAGACAAAAAGATCATGTAAGCCCACAAGTTTGAGACCAGTCTGGGTAACAGAGCAAGACCTCATCTCAAAATAAGTAATAAAAATGAATAAAAAATGGAAATGTAGAAGTATATGCTGTATTACATAAAGTAACTGAATATCCTCACACAAAAAAGTCTGAGTCCTTTTTTATGTTTTCTTAGGCTGAGTGTTAAATATATTAATTCTCATTAATACAACTTGTCTGTCATCTGTATACCATGAACACCAAGCCCACATCTGTGTGCCACACTAGGAACAACTCAGATGAATCCCTTTATAGTCTGATTAGGGTGTCACACAAAGCTCTCTGCCTAGCCCTTCTCAAATGTCATGACAATGGCAGCACCTAAGCTCCAATTTTAAAATAATGTGCAGTGTACTATGCTAGACAGTTATACACTGTCAATAATCTCATCCAGCTCGGCTGGGCAAACCTGCCAGAGCACCTGGTATTGTGTACACATCATTGGAATGAAAGTGATTGGGTAGTTCAAACAGTTGCACTGTTTTTCTCACTTAATTCACTTAAATTTATAATTTCTTGGAAAGTAGCTTTTTACCTTCCAGTACTGATAATTGAACCCAGGGATGCTCTACCACTGAGCTACGTCCCCAGCCTTTTTTATTTTTTATTTTGAGAAAGGGTGTCACTAAGTTCGCCAAGCTAACTTTGAATTTAATACCCCCTGCCTCAGCCTCCTTGGGTCTATGGGATTACAAGTGTGAACGACCATGTACATCTCCAAACAAGCTTAGTGAAAACCCATGGTTACAAAGTTAAGACTCATGTAAGTCTTGGGAGAAGTAAAACATAGTTGGAGGCAAATATGTTTAAATGTCTTTCATAGAAATAGGGAATATGTGACCCCCCTGAAAAAAAAAAAAAAAAAAAAAAAATTGCTGGTGAGTGACATTTGTTTGTACCTGATGGATCTGTGAAGTTGTAAAGCCAGAATCATTTGGAGTTCTCGAAACTATGTGATACATTCAGAGTGGATATATTTAAATTATTCTTGTGTTTTGTTGTTTTCCCATGGAAAGTGGGAGAAAATGCCTTTCTAAAGATCACTTAGCGAATGTTAGACAAGAAGTGAATTACAGTCCTCAGTAATGTGTGGGGTGCTGTGTGGCTCAGGGCATAGAGGCCTCAGCTAGTTAGAAGTAATATATATCCTTACATGATCACCAATATAGACAGTTTTATGTGGGGAAAGATGAGCCCGAGTATCAACAAATACATTTTAAGTTCACATTTGAAGAAATTTAGACTAATAAAGTTAAATTTTTAATTATTTGACTTTCGCTTCTGCTTTTTCTCAGCCTCTCTGTGAGATTCATCTACATTGATGGTTTGTTCCTTTTTATTGGTGTGTAGTACTATTTGAATATACCACTATATATACATCTGTATTTCTGTTCATGGATCCTTAAGCTGTTTTAGTTTTGAGCTATTATGAATAAGCTGCTCTAAATATTTTTATGAGACTTTTATGAACATGATTTTGTTACCTTTAGATTAAAAAATAGGAATTGAATAATTAGTTTTAGGATGAATACATATTTAATTTTTTTTAAGAGACTGCCCAACAGTTTTCTAAAAGGGTTGTACTATTTCCTGTTCCCACCAACACAATGTATGAGTGACACAAAGAATTGCTGATGTTTGGTGATATCCATCTTTTTCATCCCACCCACTCTCCTGGTATATCTCATGGTGGTATAATTTGCATTTCCCTGATGACTAATGAGCATTTTTTTCATGTCCTTATAAATAATTCTTTTGTCTTTTTTTCCCCTCCTTTTTAATTGGTCAGTAGGAATCCTTTACACATTCTGGGCATAAGTCCTTTTTTTCAGTGCTAGGGATCAAACCCAGGGACTTACAATATAGGCAAGCACTCTACACCAAGCTACACACCAGCCTGTTACAAATATTATTTTTTCCCCACTCTAACTTATTTTCTTAGTAGTGACTTTTGTTGTGAAGGAGGTTTTAATTTTGTTGAAATAAAATTTCAATGTAACAAAATTTTCAATTTAATATTTTCTCACCTTCCCCAAAGTCATGAAGATAATATTTTTAGGAGCTATATTATTTTAGCTTTTATGTTTAGATTCATGATCCACCTTGAATTGATTTTTTTTTGACCCAGAGGAAGTAGGGATCAAGTACCCTTCTATATGAATGTTCAGTTTCAGCACCATTTTTCAAATTTTCCTTCCCTGTTAAATTGTTTTGGTATCCTAAATAAACCATTTGACCAAATATCTGTGGATTTACTTTTCTGTCCCATTAATTTGTTTGTTCATCTTTTTGTCAAAACAAAATCTTAGTGTCAGGTAAAATAGGCTTTCCCATTCCTTTCTCAAGATTGTTTTGTTTATTTTAGATCCTTTGTTTTCTGATGCTTCATATACTCTTCATTTTCCTCCTCTCTTTTTTTCCTTTTTTTTTTTTTTTTTTTTGGTTTGTTTACTTGTAATATTCCAAATCTTCCAATGCCTGTTTAGTTCATTGAACTTAACCCAGGACTATTATAAATTGTATTATAATTGTTTAGGGAGAAATGAGTTTTCTTTTGAAACTTTTGTTGGTAACAGTGGGAATAAGTCAGCTGAATTGAAATTTATTTTAAAACTGAAAAGACTATCTCCCTCTAATTTTTAAATTCCATATGATATAATGGACTCTCAGAGAACGTGTGATCTGCCCAAGATTTTACAGCTAGTGACTGGCAGAACAAAAGACAGAATCCTTGAAGGTTTCAAACCCTTGACTGCTAACCAAGGGTGTTACCCTCTTTGAAGTCTTCCTTTGGTGCCATTTTAATGTCCAAAACACAATATTTGTTAAAATTTGTTTTTATGTAATTTAACTTTTTTGTTTAATAAGTAGAGGATACGTAACCTAAGATTAGGCTAGTGCAACTATGGCCCCTGTTGCCTCGTTGGTAAATGAGATTTTATGGGAACACAGCCACACCTGTTCATTTACATTTGTCTCTAGCTACTTGCACACTAAAACTGTAGGATTGAGTAGTTGCTGACAGAGATCTTATGCCCCATGAAGCCTAAATGTTTTACCATATGGCCCTTTACAGAAAAAACCCTGACAACACTAAGCCTTTTATAATCTAAACATATTTGCATTAGGAGACATTTTCTATTTAAAATCAACATGGGCTAGATAGAATGGTGTGCACCTGTAATCCTAGCAATTTGGGATTATAAATTCAAGACCAGCCTGAGCAATGTAGCAAGACTCTGTCTCAAAAAAAGGGGGAGAGGGACTGAGGATGTAATTTAGTGGTAAAGTGCTCCTGGGTTCAATCCCCAGTACTGAAGAAAAATAAAAATAAAAAATAAAACTAATATAAACACAGTTATTTGAGGCACAGCTTATTTTACATGTCAGGATATTCTTATGACTTTGATTACATTCTTAGCAGAAGTATTAAAAGCTAATTTTACCAAATATGTTAACAGTAGTATTGCAGCTTTTCACATAAACACTCTTCCTACTATATTGTGAGAGAAGCAAATCAATCTGGGCGCAGTGGTGCACCCCTGTAATCCAAGTGATTTGGGAGGCTGAGGCAGAGAATCACAAGTCCATGACCAGCCTGGGCAATTTAGCAAGATCCCATCTCAAAATTTAAAAACATTTTCTAAATAAAAAAGGACTGGGAATGAAGATCAGTAGTAATGTGCCCCTGGATTCAATCCCCAATTTGGAGGGGAGTGTCATAAACCAAGATATTTGGAAAGAGGCATGTTTAATCTTCAGAGAACTGGAAATTATTCAGGATGAGGAGACTGTCACCTCATCCTTACCCTTTTTAAAACCACATTCTTTCCCTACACTTGTCCTATTTCAATTTTGAAATAATTACAGAGTTGGAAAGATAGTACAGATGCATCTCACACAACTACCATACGATATCACAACCAGGAAACACATTAGTGCAATGTGGATGGATGGCATTTTATCACACATAGCTTTCTGTAACCACCAGCACAACCAAGATAGAGAACTGTCATTGCTCTGAAGATCAGTCAATGTCAACATTTTGCCACTTTGAGTTAAATGTAGAACTTATGTCCCCTGTCTGTTCCCCATTTGTAATCTAATTATATTAAATATATCCTCTATGTGCAGTGAGATCTGCATAAAGCAACGTTAATATATTTTGCTTCCACCAAAGTTTAGGAAACTGGAGAAGGAAAGTCTATCGTAGTTATCAACCCCCTTTGGGGGGCTGTTTTTTTGTTGTTTGATGCTAGGGCTTGAATACACCTCTCACATGTTAAGCATGTGCTCTACCACTGGGCCACACCCCCAGCCAGATTGGGTCATTTCTATTTCATCTGTTTCTTTTATTCTCTCCTCTCCTAAACAGCAGAATTATTTCATTTTACTCTGTTTTTTTCATTTGTTTGAGACTTCCTAATTTTTCATTTGTTTCAAGAATGATCATAATTGCTCACTGAGACTCTTTTTTTTTTTTTAAAGACTGCTCTAAACACCTTGTCATCTATGTGTCATCTTGGGGTTGGCCTTTATTGTCTTTTCCTACTCGAGTTGAGATTTGTCTTGTTCTTGGTATGAAAATATGACTTTCTATTATACTGAGCATTTGGATTTTTTTTTTTTGCCACTGTATGACTTATTTTGTTCACTATAAATTATAGCTATAGGTTGGCATTATCCTCTTAATGTGAATACTACACAGTTAATAATGAAATGATCCTGCTTTTCTTCTCTAGTCAAGTAAAGTTGTTTTATTTTTTGTGTGTGGGGTTGTTTTTGTTTTTGTTTTTGTTTTTTGGTACCAGTGGTTGAACTCAGGGGCCCTCAACCACTTAGCCACATCCCCAGCCCTATTTCATATTTTATTTAGAGACAGGGTCTCACCGAGTTGCTTAGCACCTCACCATTGCTGCGGCTGGCTTTGAATTCATGATCCTCCTGCCTCAGCCTCTGGAGCCACTGGGATTACAGGCATGCACCATCCCACCCAGCCTAAAATTGCTTTTAATTTCCTTAATGTTGGAGGACTAAAAAGCAAATGAGACCCACCCTTTTGCACTCTGGGATTTTGTTAATTTTGCTTCTGCTGAGCGCCAGATGTTGGCATATCACCCCAGAATGTTCAGTTAACATCTGTAGAGGAAGCATCTATATGCAGCACAGGTGACATGAGGCCTAAGGAGCAAAGGGACTAGTGGAATAGACGTCCAGCAAGTGGCATCTGCAATTCATATGGTATAATAAGAGCAATGGTGGATGCAGGCACAGGGTGCTGTAGTTGCCCAGATCTGGGGGGCTTTCTTCCTACTGCTGCACAGTGAGGTATTTGTTTTGAAGATTGAATCTTATTGAACTCATGTTTTAGCAGATGCCCTCTAATACCACATCAGTGGACAAAGCGGGCTGTGGTACCACCTCACTACTGCTTGACAGGAAAAGTTTGAACTCACTACTCAATCTCTCAGCTCAAGGTGTGTTTCCTTGCTGCTGCTCACTACAGCATGTAGAAGGCCCTTTGGGCCTTCTAGGACACCGTTCCAGCAGGGGTTGAGAAGGCCCCTTTATAGCCAGGTAAGGAATTAGGCTAGGGCCCCACTTGGCCTTTGCTGATGTGTGTGGCTAGGGCCTTATTTTTTTCCATAGTGTTTGGTTACTCTCAGTTCTAGGTTGCCCTTTTCCTGGTCCTTTGGATACAGAAAAATGGCTTTTCTTGGCTTTTATTGACTGTTCCTTTTGGCATTCCTGAGTTGCTAGCACTCATTCAGGGAAATAGACAAACACAACTCAGGAAACTCGGTGCTGTATTATACCTTGGGTCCTGAGGTTCCTGGCCCATCAGCTTTTTCTTCATCTTCCAGCATAGCCTTGTATTTATTTCTGAGGCACAAGGAAGAAGTGCATCTACTCCATCTTGTTCCTCATACTTTGTTTTGAACAGTGAATTTTCTAGAAATGAAATCCTATAAAGAGGCTTAGTTTGTACTTAGTTTGCAAAATATACTTTTGGAGACATACCTTATATATATACTTTATAAATACTGTTTTTGAGTTCAAACCACAAAGGATGTGTTCTGCAGTCACTGGTTTGTGTCTCTCTCCAATTAAAATTCAAGTCCTATATCTAAGCTGTCTTAGGTTAGAATAATTTCATTTTTGAAACTGCTTGAAAACAACTGCTTTAAAAAAGTAAATTTCAATTTTAAACTGGGAAATATATCAGCTTTTCTTTTTGGTTTAGATGAGAAGTATTTACCTGCTGGCTATTGGAGATTCCTTATTAATATACCAGGTTTCTTGATAAGATCAGAGTTTTTCCATGTCAGACCCCCACTCCAAACTGTCTGCTGCTGGTATGCCTTTACCAAGCCTTTTAGCACACTTCCAGAGCAAGAATTGTGTTGAGTTGCTTCCCAGAAGGAAATGAGTCATGCCTAGAAGGAGACCGCTTGGAAAGGGCTAGCAAACTTTACAATAGTGAGAAGTATCTGGGAGGCAGATGTACAGATTGGGAGGATAATTATTCACCAGTAAGAAGAAAAGATGGTATTTTGGTGAAGATAGTACACATTCTACATTTTTTTAGGTTTTTATTTTTATTTATTCAATTAGTGTGGCATTAGGGATCAAACTCAGGGCCTAGCACATGCTAGACAAGGGCTCATTTTTATATGAGACCCCGTCTCTAAGTTGCCCAAACTGGCCTTAAATTTGTGATCCTCCTGTTTTAGCCTCCCAAATAGCCGGGATTACAGGCATCCACATCCCGCTAGTTAAGGGTCATTCTTAACTATCTGTTTAAAATGTAGTTTGTCTCATTTTCTTTTATTTTTAAAAGTATCCTTCCTGATTATGCTCTTGTTTCTTATTCTCATTTTAATCATTCATCTGAAATTGTGGGGGTGGGAGAAGACCTGTCCTACCTAATCCACCCCTAGCTTGATAAGGGGTTAGTGGGTAAAACTGTAATAAGTAGTTTATTATTAATTATATATTTAAAATGCTAATACTTGAGTTGTTAATTATTATTAGGAGTAACTCTCACTACTTTCTCAAGCATATTTTCTTTCTATTTTCTTTCTTAACCTTTATTTATTTATTTTTATGTGGTGCTGAGGACCAAACCCAGTGCCTTACATGAGCCAGGCAAGCACTCTACCACCTAGCCATAACCCCAGACTCTTATCTTCTTTTCTTGTGTGTGTGTGATGCTGGGGATCAAACCCAGGGCTTTGTACATGCTAGGCAAATGCTCTACCACTGAGCTATATCGTATCACAATATCCCTCCTTGATTTAAAAAAAATCACTTGGTTTATAAGAAAAGTCTGGGGATGAGGGAGATGTTTGGATATTGGGAAAACAGAAGATGTTTTGCCTGAGATGTCCTGTACTTGTTCACTAAAACACAAGGTCTATGATGAGAATTCCTGGAGGATCCTAAAGAGTCTTAGTGACCTAATTATTTGAGACTACCCCTAAACTAACACTGAAAAATTAACATTTTTTTAAAAGACTTTTTATGCAAAGCTTCAAAAATTCATAAAAGTGAGAAGAGTAAAATAAACTCCGTGTACCAAATTGGCCAGCTTCAAACTTAAAATTTTGCCTTCTAGATTCACTGATGTGTGGAATATTTTAAAGCAAATTCCAAGCACTGAAAAGGAATCTACAGTGAAAAAAAAATTAATATATGGTTCCCTCTGGAGGTGGAACAGAAGCAGGGAATTGACTGGGAAGAAGCCTGAGGGAATTATCTGGGGCAAGGGAAATGATCAGTATCTTAAGAGTATGGGTTACAAGGGTGCAAGCATTTGTAAAAACACAAGGAATTGTTTATACTCAAATTTGTGCATCTTGCTATATATAAATTTTACCTTTAAAAACATTTGAAATTTTGATCTACAGTTAGGAATTCTGAAACTCCCTTTTGTATATGTGACACTTGAATAGACTCTTACATATACCTGGGATAATGAGAGCCAGGTTTCTCACTGTTGGAAGAGTTGTGGGATGTGGGAAGGAGGAGGTCTCAAATTGTGTATGTGTGGACATATTAAGTATATTTGCTAACACAGGACAAGTAAATGTAGAAATTGAACGTTTCTTGGAGTTTCTTTTTGCTTATAGAATATATCCTACCAAGCATGTTGCGTCAATTGTTCCACTGTCACTTGAAATGCTTCCTCAATATATGTTTCATTTGTTTCAATTTTTTTTTTTTTACATTTTAGAGATTTTATTTCAGTCTTATGTAAACAACATGGTCCCAAAGTCAAGTAAACATAAAACATAGTACATCTTCAGGAAGGTTTAGTTCAACATCCCTATGATTCCCTGTTTGCTTCCCTAAAAGTGGCTTTTTGCTTTTATTCTCGTTTCTTTTTGAAAATAGAAACAAAAAAAAAAATCCCCTCTTTAAAAAAAGAGAGACAGTTTGCCTAATCATATTGCCCTTACTTAAAAATATGGATAGTCTCCAGATACATCCATTTACTAGCAAACTAAAAAGAACCAATTAAGGTGTGTGTGTGTGTGTGTGTGTGATCCCTAAGCCAAAAATCAAAAACTTTTGTTGGAGTGTGGACATGAAGTTCAAAAAGTTGCATTTTGTAGCATTTTGGATTTCCAGATTAGAGATGGTCAGAGGTTAAATTCTAAGCATATATTCCAAAATCTGAAACATTTCTGTCCCACACAACTTGGATAAGGGATCTATAACTTGAATGTCCTTAGCAGTATCAATGTATTTCTAACCCCTTTTCAGAAGTACAGATTCCCCTTAATTATATGGACATATCAAAGTTTATTTGACAACTTCTCCACCACTGGATATTATAGAGATGATGATGGCTTTTTCCCCCAGTTTTTTGCTATTACAAATAATACTGCATTGAACTATCATACATAAATGGCATTTTACATTTCTACCTGCATACCTCTAGGATGGAATCCTACATGTGAGATTGCTAGGTAGGTCAAATGGTAAGTGCACTTGAAGTATTTCTAGATACTGTCAAATTCCCCTCCATAGGAAATTTATCATTTTCTGTTACCACCAGCAATTTTAGGATATCTGTTTCACCAGTCTGCCAAGAAAACAGGTTGTCAAAATTTAGATATTGCTGCCAAGTTTCCAGAAGAAAATTGGTATCTCCCTTACACAAAATTGAGTATCTTCTTAATATGCTTGAGTCGCTTTCATTTTTCTGTAACTTTGTTCATGTCTTTTGCCCATTTTTCTTTTGGGTTACAGTTTTTCTCAGTTTCCCACAATTTATCATTTGTCTTTTTGCTTTTGTTATCATACTTGCAGATATTTTTTATTTAATCAAATGCATCAGTTTTCCTCATTCTAAACACTGAATCATGGTCTGGAGTGTTTTTCATTTCCAGATCACAAAAGAATTCATCCATACTTTTCTGCTAGGACTTATATAGTTTCATTTTTAAATTTATATCTTTAATTCATTTGAAATTCTTTTAGAATTTACATAAACAATGAATCCAATTTTGCCCTCTGGCATACAGCTTTTTTTTTTTTTTTTTTTTTCCCCCTTCATGGTACTGGGGACTGAACCCAGGGACACTTAACCACTCAGCTATATCCACAGCCCTTTTTATTTGAGACAGGGTCTCCCTGAGTTGCCCAGGCTGGCCTCAAACTTGTGATCCTCCTGCTTTAGTCTTCTTAAGTAGCTGGGATTATAGATATCCCTCACAGTGCCCAGCTAAGTATTTCATTATTTGTTTTAATTTTTGGTAAGATTAACCCTTTTCTTTGCAGGTATTTTGCCTTTGCTTAATAATATTTATAAAGTAAATTCATAATTAGTTTGTCTAGACTTGAAAAAAAACTCATTTTTATTGACACCACATTAAATTTAACTTGGGGAGAACTGACATATATTTAAGATGACAAATCTTACTGAGAACATGATATGTCTTTCCATTTGCCAGTTCTACTTTTGTGTTTTTCAAGAGTATGTTTTTGCATTTCTTATGCAAGTTTTTTGTTGTTGTTGTTGTTGAGACAATTTCTAACTATGCTACCCAGACTGCTTTCAAACTCCTGGGCTCAAAGAATCCTCCCACCTCCACCTCCAGAGTAACTAGGAACACAGGTTTGTACCCCTGCCACTCCAAGCAGTTTTGCAGATTGATTAGGATTAGATGAGGTCATTTACAGGACCCTTATAACTGAATACTTGTGGCTTTACAAGAGACCAGACACACTGCCCTTCACACATACTCATGAGAAATTATCCATTCTGATTATTTTATCATAATTTTTATCAAATACCTTTAGTATTTTAAAGAACTACCATAATTTTCCTTCTTAGCTCTATTACTATATGAAATATATTAATAGATCTACTAACATTGAACTACCCTTGCATTCCTGGAATAAACTGCTCTTAGTCCCTGTTAATACCCAGGCCAGACTAGATTAAGCAGTGGTAACAACAACCTTAGGAGTTTACAAGGGTTTATTTCTTGTTCGTGTTACATGTCATACAGCAGGTCAGCTGTTCCCGAACCCAAAGCCTTTGAGTAGCTGACATCTGAAACATTACCTATTTAAGGAAGAAGGAAAAGATAACATTATGAACCAAGGGCTGGGCCTTAAAACTTTTGCTTAGAAATCATGTCAGTTCTACTCACAAAACAAATTACATGTCACGCCTATAAGTTCAATAATGCAGGGATATATAATCCATAGGGATGAGCAATGCGAAGGAGAGGAACCAGAATATTCTGCGAAAAACAATACAGTATACCACAAATATGTCATGGGGCTTTAATATTTTATTTAGAATTCTTACATCAGTTTTCATAGGGGAGATCAGTCTATCTGTATAATTTCTCACTTCATAAAAATAACCTGGGTCCTAGGATTGTAGCTCAGTGGTAAGAGGGCTTGCCTAGCACATGTGAGGCATGGGTTTGATCCTCAGCACCACATAAAAATAAGAGAATAAAATAAAGGTGCCCATCTACAACTAAAAATATTTTTAAAAATAAAAATAATCTGGACATAAAAGAAAGACTGCAAGGTAATTGACACATGGTAGCTAATGTTAAAAGATAAGTATTTTATTTATATAGTGAAGGAGGCTAGTTTCTACCTTGATGCTTATTGTTTAATAATAAAAGGCTTTTGACATTATACTGCATGTGATCTGATATCTCAGTTAAAATATTTTCCTTTTAAAAAGAAAAAAGAAAAATTCTTTTGTAAAATTTCTCCTGGAAAGCGGGGGGAGGATGAAGGTAACTTAGGAATGAAAAGTACTTTTTCCTAAAAAAAAAAACTTCACTGACCTGCACCCAACCTATGTCTTAAAAGTGTGTTTTTAATATTTGTCACTTACCACTTTCCTACCCTGGGTGGTACAATGTCAGTTTTTCTGCACATTCCAGACAGTACTTTCTACTGAGCAACTGCGCTAAAGTTGGCCAAAGGACATGCCTGAACTGCGCGAGCAGCTTACTAAGGAGGCAAGAATCTTCCTGTGGGAGTAGCCTGGAGGTTCTCCTATCAGCCTCTGCCTCCCTGACATCCCCCACCTGCAACAAGTCTTTGAGCCTCCTGTGTAAACAGCATCTTTTGCCTGGGCATCCAACAAGCACAAACATTGCCTCACCTGTACGGCAGGCGATTTGTTAATGTTTGTTCATATTTCTCATACAGACAAACCAAACTGAAAATGGCCAATAGTCCAATGGCCTAAGGCCACTTCCAAAGCTGTTTGCTTCCTCAAGTCCTCTGAAGCATGCTGTTTGAGCATATTCCTTACCTTTTCCATGGCAAAGGACACCATGTGTCAAGTTCCATTTCCCATAATTTAGTTCAGCTTCATCTTTGGCACATAACTACCAAAACTGGGCATAATAAAATCCCGTCTTAAGGTTTTATCAAGTCCCTGGATTAGTGAATAGACAATGTTTGGAAGTGAGAGCCAGCTAATTCTAGAAAATGGAAACAAATGACAATGAAAGTTGTGATTTATCTGAGTCCTACAGGTCTTGTCAGTGCACATTCAGCAGTCTCTGAAATCTTCATTAACAGTTAATAGTGTACTTACTCCCAAATCTCTGATGGTCACAAACTACATTCAAATGTTAATACTCGCATTCACACTACGGCCAACCTACCTTTCCAGCCCTTTCTTTTACTTATCTACAGCTAACCGAAATACTGGCCAAACTGGAAGTCTTTCTTCTGAGACATAGCTCCTGCCTGCCTCCTTGGGCGTTTTGTTCAAGCTGTTTTCTCCAACTGCAAGGCACTCTCCATCATGTCTGCTTACCAAAACCTCTAAGAGCTCAAGGCCCACTGGGACACTGCTCCACAAATCTATAATTCTGACAGTTCTCGTAAAGCTCTTTCTCCAATCTGGGCTCTTTTTACAGGATGTGCTAGGGACATTTGTTCCAACTGGGCTAATGGCAAAAAGGTACCTTCTCCTCTAATGACAATATGCATTATCCAACACATCATCGAGGTAGTTAATGGGAGTCAATGACTGAGTCTCGGTGATGACAGGATATACAGGAAGTGTAACACACGTCATTGCTATCCTTAAGGAACAGGAAAAACAATGTGTACTGCAGTGACCAGGTTCCAGCTTGTTCAGAATTACCCACAAAGATGCTATATACATAGATGGAAGTGAAACTTGAAAAAATACCTGGTGGGGCGTGGTAGTGCACACAAGTAATCCCAGTTACTTCAGAGACTCAGGCAGGAGGATCAAGAGTTTGAGGCCAGCCTGGGCAACTCAGTGAGCCCCTGTCTCAAAATTCAAAATATCAAAAGGTCCGGGGTATAGCTCAAGAGACAGAGTATTTGCCTAGCATGTGCAAGTCCCTGAGTTCAATTCCCAGCACCAAAAAATTACCAAAAACAAAAACTGAAGATTCAAACAGAAATCAAGGAGTTTTTCACTATTCCCACCAGTTGGATTAGAAAACCTCTTCACTGATTCAAACTGTATACCAATGAAAGGCCCACCTGTTTTTACTATGCTTCAGCCATAGCAAAGAAACAAAGAACCCTAACAACATGGAAGGGAAATAAAAGCTGTCAAAGAAGTGTCAGATCTGAAGCAATACATAAATTGACATATACATAATAGTATGTAATGGTTAAAGAATAAAGTGGCACAAAATCTGTACAGTGAGCTATTATTTTAAAAGACTTTGGAGGGTGTAATATTTACCAGTAAACACACTTGCAAAATGCTCTCAGGGAAACAGAATGATTTTTCACTATATAATCAAAGAACATTAAGTATATTTTTAAGGCACAACCTCCAGAATCAAATGATTAAACGTCTCATACTCTTATAAGCATGTTTATTTTTTTCCTGACAAGTTTTTCTCCAAAAAATAATAAGAATGCAAGAAAGAACTCATAAATATCCCCCAGTGTAGACAATTATAATCGCATTATGTCTCATAATATTAAGAAGATAGAATTGGTCTTTTCAAAGCAAAGATACCATGACTTCTGTTTTTGTAGATTCTGGTTCTCAGAAGGAGAATCTCAAGCTTCACAATATTGTTTCTTTTACAACTAATAAAAGCTAAGGATACTAAGCTCTAATATGTGGTTAAGTGACTTGGAGAGCAGAAGGTTAAGGACCTATTAGCTTTAAACTACCTTTTCCACGTTAGTTTTATACATATTTATGTACAAATATAAGTTTTTAAACTTTTAGGATGTTTGGAATAAAAGCAATTTTGTGATCTTTAATCAGACACACAGTTGGTAACTAAAATAAAAATAAGAAAAATAAAAACAACAAAGCAAATAAAATTTCCCAAAATGATTTGAGAATGCCCACAAGCTACTTAACATGAAGTCAGGGTACAATGACCAAAATAAAAGTGCCTGGTCTTTCTCAGCTTTCTAATGTCAAAAATTTAAAAGCCTAATCTTCAATGCTAACAAGCCTCAACCTTTTTATTGATGGAACTAAAAATTATGGGGAAGGGGTGGGGAGAGGAAAAGAAAGAAAATGAGAACCAGCAGAGATCAACATTTTATTATTAATACTGATTTCTTTTATCTTGGCTTTGCTTTTATATACATACATCCACTTAAATAAATTACCTTATAAACTTATAATAAAAGTTTTTCTGATTCAGTTTAAAAACCACAATAGCATTTGTTTGTGGTCAAATTAGAATTATACCCAAATTACCATATGCCTACACATAGAGCCAAGAGAACTGGCTCACAGGAGTGTCTGCACGCAGATGGCTGTCATTTCTGGTGAGCACATGGTGGAGATGAGAGAGGCCAAACTTGAAGAATGCTGATTGTCTAATCTCTTTTACTCCTTTTTTACTATATCACCATTCTTCTCACTGACCATGAACAAGGGAATCTTCTGCCCATCCTTGAGCTCCAAGACAACTTCCTGAAGTTGCCACCTGAAAAACCAAAAGTATTGTCTCTCTAATCAGCAAACTAGAGGCAAAATACATGATCCAAAAGTAACAGAGAGGAGGGCAGTGTTAAGGATAACGTCTTACTTTTTAAAACATAATTTTACATCAGTGATGTATTAACATAATGTTTTAAAATTCTGTACTGGGCTTTCATTTACAAGGCAGGTTTATGGATGGCTGACTGATAGGTGAATGGAAGGGGCATAAGGAAGGAGAGGGAGCAGCTTACTTCCCATTTCCTAATTCACATCAACCTTCAATTCCTGGCCTGGAATCCAGCCAGCTCCTCTACTAATCCCAGGCTCAGAGGTCAATGAGCCCAGGGTGAGGTAGGTGGGGGCTGCCTCAGGGCTGCCTGTTCCTTTTGTCCTCAGGAATTAAAACACATCCTGGCTAAACAGCAAACATCTCTGAGAGAGGCTTCCCGTGGGGGAAGTGAGTGGATGTAGCTATTGGCAACCAGACAAGAAAAGCCAATTAACTGGGTGGAGGGCTTATGCTGAGAATGTGATGAATAATTTTGGATTAGGACTCCATGCCTTTATTCGTTTGTAATGACTGAGGCAGCAGAGTTAGAAGCTGGAACACAGCATCAAATTATTGTAGACTAGACCACTACAACTATCAAGTGTTTCAAATTCAGAAGCAGGAAGAGAGGACAATTCAGTATATTGTATTGGATAAATTGTCTGGACTGAGCTAAAAGCCAAGGCACTGGCTTGCTGCCCAGCCATGAAGCTTTCAGCTTCAAGCTTTGAAAACTAATTCTTATTACTGCAATCATTTAGCGACAAATGAAAATGAGAATCAGGGTTTTTTCCATCAGGAGGTTCTCCACTCCCCCACATCCTACCACTTTCCCATAATACCTCTGAAAGGGGGCAACGCTGGTTGATCTGGTGTAGACATGGCCCTCTGACTTGGATCCAGAAACAGGAATTTTCAACTGTGGGTGTAATATGACAGAAGAAATGTAATTGGAGACATTGTTGTCATCACAAAACTATCAAAACAGCTTTCTAGAGCCAGGTCTATAAAATCCAGTGAGTATCTGCAGAATCAAGTTTTTTTCCTAACAGCTCATCTGGAGATCCAACTGTTTTTCTAAATGTTCTGCCCTCTATATGTTTTGGTGAGATCAATGGCAGTCCTTTCATTTGGCAAGGAGAATTTATGTGCCAAACTCCCCAAGAGCCTTCTACATGTCTGCATGTCTGTATGTTTGCATTTCCTGTGTAAGTTAAAATCATTCCTCCAACCGGAGTATGAACTCAAAATGTATTTGTTAAACAGAAGAACAAATGTATTTTATCTTCAGGTGAGCTTTTACCAAGCTGAACTATACAAAAAAAAAAAAAAAAGTTTAAAGGTTAAAGAGCTGCTTACATCTGAATGAGGGCTACATTTTACATTTTAAATTCAAAGCCAATTTTGTGGCAAACCACTACTGATCGTTTTTTTTTCCTACTGATGGCAACATTAGCAAACCAACTACATTCCTGCTATATCACTTCTCCCAGAAAGGAAGCAAAATATATGAAAATAAATTAATGCATAATAATGCAAAAATATATTTTATATAAGTATAATGTTTAAAATCCATAATAAAAAATAAAAACTTTTTTTTAAGGTGCTAAGCCTAGTGACAGTCTTACTTAGTGAACTTTACCATGCCAGACCCTTTATGCCAACTTCTTTTATAAGCCTCTTTCCCGATGACAAGACCCCCTCCTCTCCCTCTTCCTAACCTGGCCTATAGTTCACAGGAAGAACATATTACCCAGGCAACGGTAATGTCCACAAAGTTGTGTTTGCTGGGGAGCTGGAGATAGTGAACATGGAGGGGAGTGCCCAGGGCTTCCAGTGCCTCCGGGTGACTATGCAGCTGTTCCAACGCCATTTGATAAAATGAAGTCCTGGCAAAACCTTCTAGATAGGAAAGACAGATGTTATTTTTTCTTTCTTGAACTTGGTCAGACAAATCTCTATAGAAAGTTAAATACAACGGATAGAATGGAAACAGAAACAGAAATGTGAAATTTAAAGATGGAAGAAGAATTAGGAACCATCTACTCCAAACTGTCTGTTTTACATACTCAAAAGGCAGTATTTACAGGGATGTGCAAGGTCATCCTGACCTTTCTGTGCCTTGACTACTTCTCTCCCTCACCTCACTCACTACCTCATTTCCCTTTAACTAAGGGGTTTGATCAGCTCTTCTTTAAGTTCTCTCAGTTCTCAAGTCCTATGATTCTGTAACTTGCTCAAAGTGACACAGTTCTGGAAAGCAGGGGCCAGCTGATTTCCAAACATTGCTGCTTCCACTAAAACGAGGTATATAAAATAGACCACAATATTAACAAGAAAACCTTTGGGCCAAAATATGACATGGAAATGCTCATTTGTCAATTTACAGGCTTGAGCCAACATTTCAAGCAGAACTGCTCTAACACTCAGGAACCCCAAGGCTACTTGAGAGCCCTGGGAAGCATCTCCCTAAAGGGATAAAGAACGACAACCCGCTCAAGGAGGAGAGCAATGGTAGGCTTCCTAAGTAGGATGTTTGGCAACCAGAAAGGACTTTCTTCCTACAAGTCCAAACACAGTAATGAAGGAGGCCTGAGCATGGAGAGGCCAAGGATATACCCCTGCTGTTTCTTCCCAGAAATGGAGCTTCAGGCATGACCAAGGTGCCAGCCATAATAGGAAAAGGAGCAGCAGAGGCTTCATCCAGACAGCAGGTCTTGACTGAGTGTGATTTCTGTGGTGACAAACTGTTCTCAACATTTTCACACGTTCATAATCCTCAAAATCTCTACTCACAAGTTGTGCAACTCAATTAGTTCTCACAACAATTTCATACATACTGATATTACTCTTCATTACACGGGAAGTTTCCCCTGTAAGACTGCACAGCTAATCAAAAACTGGATCTGGGATTCCACCAGTGCAGCTACCGAGCCCAGGTCTCACTACCCAGCTTGTCTCTGTTAGCCAACTCCAGCTTCCTAAGGGGGAAAGACTGTCAGACCAGAAGGCTGAAACCTGACAGAAAATGCACCCATTCCTGTTGAGTCCTGCCCCCATTCTTTAGGCAGACGGGAGAGGAGGCTGAGTTATGTTCTACTCTGAATCATTCTTGGGAATGCTCATCTTGGGCCACCTCCAGATTCAGGGACTTGACCAACTTTGCAGGAAGGTGAAAATGGGTGGAGAGGCCCCTGTGCTCTGTTTGCTTGTCTGCTGGTGACACACATCCTAGAAAGAAGTGAAAATGCTGCAGAGTCAGATTGAGAAGCCAAGCTGGGAGGGATAAAGCAGCATCAAAAACAGTCAGTCCAGGACAAAAATGTTGCTGCTTTGCCACCAGTAGCATTGAAATGACCTTAAATGTCTTGGCTGCTGACGATAATTGTGGCCTGTCTTTACAAATTCAAATTTGGGTGCAGTGAGGCTGGAAGCTGCATCTGTCAGGATTTTGCCTCTGTTGGGATTTTGCCATCCTGGACTCTGCTTTTATTTTCTGCTCCTGCCAGCATATCTTACTCAAGTTCCCCTCCTCCACTCAGTCAATAACAGAGGATGGCAGGGCAAGCAGCCTGGCCACACTTGAGAAGTAGCCACAGTTTTCCCCACCTGTGAACCATCTGGTCTTCCCCTTCTCTCTGTTCTTTCTTTATGTAATCTCAGAAATCTTGATGGACGCCCTGTGTGTGCACTGGAGTGAAAGCCTATCTTACTTTGCAAGGCTTCTTATGCAAATAGATCCTAGTCCTTTTATTTGTACTTGTGGCTCCTGGAAAAAAGGAGGATTATAGGATAAGAAGGAAGCTTTAGCCAATGTGATAGTGGACTGGCTTCTGAAATAGTCCTCTCCTCCTTTCTCTAATTTGCCGAAAGCATCTCAAGCATTTCCTTTGAGAGAGGAGCAGGACCACCAGAACTAGGAAGTCATGCCTCAGGCAGCTCCCTGGATACTTACTTTGTACAAGGTAATAAAAAAGAGGACAGGTCCCTGCCATCAACACACTGGTATAAAGGAACATTTTCCCCAGAGGCTCTGGCATCCTGCTTCCTGGAGACTTAAAAACCAAAGACACAAATTTATTATAAGATTCTGTTCTGCACCAAAAGCTTTTGCCTGGATTGGACCCCAGAGGAAAAGGAAATCTAAAGGGGGGAGCCAGAAAGGAGGCAAGGCCGCTCCCCTCTTTTGCTTCCTTTCTGAATGCTAAGGCCAGTTCTGGAGCCAAAGTTAAGTGCCCTCCCGAGGGTGGCCCTCATCCAGAACCCAGGCTATGGGGGCCCTGCCACCCTCACCCAGCCAAGTACAGAGTGGGCATTCAGCCTCACCATTCTGACAGACAGAACCTGGCCTGTGTGCCAAGCTCAGCACAGTCAGGAAGTACAACCACTGTGTCTCAGGCCCACTGGTAAACAGGAAACTTATCCTTTGGTGGCAATAGCTGGTCATAAAAGACTTCAAATGGGCCAGCGCTGTCACTGGCTTCTTTCTTTCAGATTCTTAAAAATGCCCCACCCCCTGGATGAGGAAACTTTGGTTTTGACTTTTGGGCTGAGTGAACAGATGGAGTGGTGCCAGCTCAGCAAATACAGATACCAGATCCGCCCTGGCATTAACTCCTATCCCTGGAAGGACTGGGTGGGCCTAGGAGCAGCACGTGGGCCCCGATGAAGCCAATTCTCTTCCTTCTGGTAGCGATTTAATCAGTGCTCACCCCAGCCTGAGCCTTTCTGGAAAGCTATAAGTGCCTGACATTAAAACAGAATGAGACACTGGCTATAGGGGACAGAACAGGACAATTTAAATGCCCATAGGGTCAGACAGATCACATTCATGAGATCAGATACTGCAAAAGTGAGGCACCACAACCCAGCCAAGAGGGCAGCTTTCACCTGGCTCTACCTAATTGTGGCTATATGGACCAAGTCTCGATGAATCTTTACATCTTCAAAAAGGTGCCAGGAATCAGATCTTTGATGTGAAACTGCCTGAATTCTAAATGTTGACAACCACCACCACCACCACCACCAACAACAACAACAACAACAAAGACTTAACAAAATACATTTGTGGGTCAAATCTTTCTATGGGCTTTTGGTTTCCTTTGGCTGCCAGGGCATCCTTATCCTAGGTGAGATTTAGGACTTTGTCTTTGATGACATTTCTTCAAAAAGGAAGGTGATTTTAGCTAGAGATGGAAATGCCAGCTTTAGATAAAGAAAAAAACTCCATAAGTATATGTGTCTCCATTTGAAGATTTAATCTTAATTGTTCTTCTTTAGAAAACAAAGTCTTTGATATGACCTAAAGGGGTTAGAGGGCATTGTGGCATAGGACTGGGTATAATGCTAGTTTCCCCCTGGGCTAGATCTGTGTCCCTGCCCTCCAACCCATCCTACTGGGGATTGAACCCAGGGGTACTCTAACA
This sequence comes from Sciurus carolinensis, assembly GCF_902686445.1. Taxonomy (NCBI): domain Eukaryota; kingdom Metazoa; phylum Chordata; class Mammalia; order Rodentia; family Sciuridae; genus Sciurus; species Sciurus carolinensis. The sequence continues at coordinate 101,668,174 of NC_062220.1, forward strand.
TTGATCTATATCCTCAGACCTTTTTATTTTTTACTTTGAGAAAGAATCTTACTAAAATGCCCAGGGTGGCCTCAAACTTATGGCCCTTCTGGCTCAGCCTCCAGAGTTACTGGGGTTATAGGCATGGACCACTGCACCTGGCTCTGGCTAGATCTGTAAGGCAGACGAAACATTTTCACAATTTATTCTACCTTCCAGAACATGGAGAGAAACAACTGTCTACTTATCACTTCTTAAACCCTGAAGGTAAATGAATCCATAGAAATCCTATTGGAAAAAGTTCCTCATGTGGATATTCTGAAAACTGATAATTAAACATATCCTTGGATGGGGCTAGAATTGACTGGTTCTATAAAGAATCATAAATTTAACAAATTAGGATAAAATTTTAGATCATCTTTGTATTATTTACTTAGTACTGTTGTGTTCAACTAAGAAAAGGCTGTTTAAGCTCCAGATGAATGTACAGTAAATGCTGAGTTTTGGACAAGTGTTATATAGTAGGTAAGAATATTTACTGAAGTTGAGTGTAAAGTCAATTAGAGTAATGTCACCTGGGAAAGGCCATTTAGTTCTCATAATGAAAGCAGTCAGAACATCTCCAAAGAATGTATTAGTCAGACCTTGCTTAATCGGAAGAGAACTCAACAGGGCAGGGCAGCTGGACTGAGGTCCACCAAGCTTCCCACAGTGCCACAGCTTCCAAAAGCCAGCCAAGGCACCAGGGAAAAATACATCTAAAACAAGGCAGAAAACATCCACTCAACCCTCATGTGAAGTTACAGCCACAAGTGAACACTAAAGATGAGAAGAAATCCATAGCTACTCCATGACTTTCATTTACTGTCTAACTGACAATGCCCTTGGTGGGTTCTGATGGGAGTTTTGCCCCCTCCCAACACTCCATTACCTTTTGCCACTTTGTAGTACAACTCACTTGAAAATCATCAAAGGAAAATTGCCCTGCAATGAGAAAAGATTGTACATTAAAATCATGTTTTCAAACCAAATTCTCTCTGGGTTCTAGTTTCATACAGTGAAGATTTTTGGGCAAGGGTGTAGCTCAGTAGTGTTTGCCCAACATAAGCAAGGTCCTGAGTTCAATCCCTAGCACCACCATGGAGAAAGAGAAAGAGAGAGAGAGAGAGATTGATTTATTATCAGCCCAGACTTTAGAACATGAACAAGAAGTTAAATTTAAACTCTAAAACAAATCTTGTCTGTAAAGGGCCCTGGTTTGTCCCCTTACTCTTCTGCCAAATTAGGGGAAAAAAACAAAGTCTGCTGGTTTCCTGTCTGTGTACTATGCACCTTTTGTTACAACAACCAGAAAATCAGTGTGGGCGGTAGAGGGGTACACAGTGGCAGGTGCTTTGACCGCAGCATAAATGTGGGGCCAAGCAGCAGGTGGTTAGTGGGACTGAAGAAACTAGATGTTAGCATTCTCAGCTGCACTCATAGATTAAAACTATCTTTTTTAAAGAACTGGGGGTGGAGGGCGCTCAGTGGTAAAGCACTTGCCTAGCATGTGTGATGCCTTGGGTTTGCTCCCCAGCACTACCAAAAAAAAAAAAAAAATCAGCTTTTCAGGGTTAAGAAGAAAAATGGTATAGTAAGCCTACTCATGGACTTTAACAATATTGATAGTAATAAAAAACACATCTCATACTATGACATGCCTAAGCATTTTACATAAAATAATTTATTTAATTCACACAACCACCCCATAAAGTGTGAATCATTATCACCTCTATCTTACATGAGTAAACTGAGGCACAGAAGTTAAATAATAAATCTAAACACAAATAACTGAGACTCAAACTTAGGTGGTCTGACTCCAGGGTCTCTGCTCTGAAAAACAAGGTAAGATGTCTGATTGCAGAAATATTAAAATATGGGAGAACAAGTATCTATAACTTCTTTATGACAGATACATACATAGTATGTGCGCGCGCGCGCGCGTGTGTGTGTGTGTGTGTGTGTGTGTGTGTGAGAAATGGAGGGGAGAGAGAGGTGTAGGTAGATATTTGCTGGGAATCAAACCCAGGCCCTCATGCATGTTAAACAAGAACTCTACCACTGAGCTATACCCTAAATCCCTCGAAATATTTATAGGGAATATGCTTATTATTGCTCATTTCAATTCAAAAATACTCCTTTCTCAGGGCTGGTCAATTTTGCTATCTCTTATGAGCCATTTTAACAGTAGCACTGAAACTTCTGAATAGTGATACAGGAATTTCCAACAATGAAACAATGCTTCAGAACTTGCCAGCAAAACACAGAAAGCATGTCCAGCAATAAAGGGTAGGAACTCAGATAAAAATGGGCAGGAAACTATATAACCTACCCTTACTGAATATGTAAGGATGCAAGGATGGCCTGTGGATAGGGACTCAGAGATATAACTGCTTTGTCTGGAGAATGTGTCCTTTGGGAATGGGACACATGGTACCTAACTGCCCCAAAGTCAACTGGGGTTTTTCTTTCATATTTTTTATTAGTGCATTATAGTTGTACATAATGGTGGGATTTGTTGTTACATACTCAAACGTGCAAACAATATTATTTGGCTAATATCATTTCCCAAAGTCAGCTGTTTTGCAACTTCTTGCCAATATAATGATATCCAGAGGTACCAAGGAGCAGACAGGCAACCAGACAAGTTAAACATTTAGCACTGCTGCCAGGCATGGTGGTACACACCTGTAATGCCAGTAGCTGGGGAGGCTGAGACAAGAGGATTACAAGTTCAAATCCAGCCTCAGCAACTTAGGAAGGCCTTAAGCAATTTAGTGAGACGCTGTTTCAAAACTTAAAGAAAAATTTTAAATGGGATTGGGAAGTGGCTCAGTGGCTAAGTGCCCCTGGATTCAATCCCTGGGACCAAGTAAATAAATAAATATTTAGCTCTGACTTTGAGCAGATGTAACACCAGCTCTTCATCCTCCATTAAAGACAGGCCTGTATCCCAAGGTTTCCCACTTGGCCTTCTATGATTTGTTGGTCTCACATCTTCTATTTTGCTGTTGTTCCTTCTCTTCATTCCCTGCTTTTTCTTAATATCACTAATCTTGTTTTCCACTCTGATTCTTCAGAACATCTGTATTTATTTGGATTCGGAGTGTACTTCAATAAAATCCACCATCATCGTCATCATTCCCATCCAGAAAGGCTTCTTCTTCATCTTTGGTGTTTGTCTTTTTCTGGCTTTTCTTCTAACTTCCCTCTTATTTCAATATTTTGCCTTCATTTTCTTCCTATAGTCTTGTCAAATCTGTCCTCTTCCCGAAGCCTTTCTTTTGCTTCAACTAAGCTGATATCACCAGTGTCATCTTCTACATCTTTCTGCATCTGTGGCCACTGCTGAACCAACTCACCTTCATCAGTAAACATCATATTCTTATTCATATTAAAATTTCTCTTCATTACTTTTTTCTGCGTCTATGACTTTAATTACATTTTTCTTTTAAAAAAATTTTTAGTTGTAGATGGACACAATATTTTTGTTTTGTTTATTTGTTATTATGTGGTGCTGAGGATCGAACCCAGTGCCTCACAAGTGCTAGACAAGTGCTCTACCACTGAGCTACAGTCCAATTACTTTTTTCTTGATACTGGATTTAGAAGATTCTCTTTTGTTTTCAGAGTTTGCAGTCCAAGTTCACTTTGGTGAAGCAAAACATCGTGGCAGGGAGGGTATGGAAGAGTAAAGCTGCTCAATTCTTGGTGGTTAGGAAGTAGAGTTCAAGATATATTCTTATCCCCCTCCCCCAGAACTGGGTGGGGGCATTGAACCCAACCCTGGTGCTCTACCATGGAGCTCCTTTCTCAGTCTTTTTTACTTTGAGACAGGGTCTCCTTAAATTGCCCAGCCTGGCCTTGAACTTGCAGTCCTCCTGTCTTGGGCTACTAAATTGCTGGGATTACAAGCATGCGCCACCATGCCCAACCTCAAAATATATTCTTAGTGGTCAGTGTAAAAGGCCCTGGCAGGCATGCCTTTCCTATTATTTTTCCAGACAAGAGTGTAGTGTAGGTACAGAGTTAGGGATATGGCTCAGTTGGTAGAGTGCCTGCCTCACAAGCACAAGGCCCTGGGTTCAATCCCCAGCACCGCAAAAGAAAAAAAAAAAACAAGAGAGTAGGTACATGTCTGTACTCTTATTCCTCTTTTACTTAGCAAATGGTTACTGAAGGCCTGGTCTGATCAGGCAGTAAGAATATAAACTAATATACAGAAATAAACATTCTCCTTGATCCTAAAGGGCATAGAGTCAAATACTTACAATACTGATAGGGTCATCAGATATAGCTAACAGGGTGCCATCCACACTGTAAACACCATAGATTTATCTTTACTAAGATGGTGGGTGCCTTTTTCTAATTCATATAAAGGAGCTAACAGCAGTCAGGTTCATATGCAAGCAGACATGTGCACCACAAGAGGAAGTAACACCCAGGAAGCGGTTGATTTACTGGAGAGGATCAGCAAAGTTTTCACAGAAGTTTGTCCTGAGCAGAGAAAGGCAAAGGGAGGGACAGAAGGGTTTCAAATCAGTGGAAATGACAAAGGCAGAGCAGGAAGAAACAAGGGCCAAAGAAGTATGAAGGAACAGGAGGGGAGCCACAGGATGGATCTGGAAATGGTAGGTAACAGGAATGGTTACTACTAAGAAAAACACTCTACTCTGAGCTGCTGCACTTGACTCTGCAAGTGAGAAGCTATAGAAAACTCTCTCTGGGTCAGAAACATGCACAGACTGGGGAATGAGGCAAGGCAGCAGGACCAGCCAGGAGGCCTCTGTGACAGACAAATCCAAGAGCTAGGACCAGAATCAAAACCATGGATCAAAAGGATGGTTTCTTAAAATATTTAGGATAATTCTTATTTAATAACTTGTACAGTAGGTTGTTCCAAAAAGGATGATAGGACTAACGAAGATGTATACTTTAGAAAAGAAGGAAATATGTACATGAGGAAATGAAAATAAATAGAAAATAATTTTAAGAAAAGCTAGGGCAAATTTAATGCACAAACCTATATACTATCAGGCATGAGATATTTCCTGAAGAGAGCGACATATGTGACACTGAGTGTCTTACCTGCTAAGCAGAATGGGGAGCCTAAGTAATTACAAAGAGTGTCACAGGGTAAGACAAACTGATGACTGAGGAGAAAGAGAACAGTTCCTAACAATATATGAAGACTCATAAAAACCTCTCCCTCAAATATTCAGAAAAAGCAATTCTCTAAAGCAGCTGGTATTGCAAGCTATATCCTGAGAATTAAAAACAAAAAAGTTCCCAACTTTCAAAGGACTATATTTTTTTTAACAACATCCAAAAGTGAAAGACACAATCATAGTCCCAGAAAAAAACAAACCAATTTTTGCAAGTGGCCCAAAGAGCAAGGAGCCAGTGTGACGTTCTCAGGACGACCTCTGGATGGAGAGCTCCAGCAGCAACAATTGACTGGGCCCACAAGGAGTGTTGGTGGGGTGTGCAAGTAGGGGCAGGAAGGGAGGCTCAGCCCTTGCTCCTTTTTAACCAGCTTCTGTTTATCAGCCCCATTAGCTGGCTCCTGAAGAGTAAACAGTCCCCTACTCACACATATGCATATATACACATAAAAATTAAGGCACTGTGAAGAAACAAGAGAGTGACTTTAGGAAACCTCTGCCAATGTTCCATCTTAGAACTAAGTTTCTGATTAAGAAATGAAACCTAAAAAACTTGATATGAAATTTTCTGCAATAAACTCATTCAACTAGTTTATTAACTATTCAAGTAATGAAGGATTTATCTGTTTCATAGTTAAACAAGAGGAAAAGGCTCCATCCATGTTGAAAAACAAGGAACTTCCTACCCTCAGGAAGGCAGAACAAAGTACAGACCAAGATCTCCCAAAAAGTAGTCCCAGCAGGGCTGGGTGGCCCACAGCTGTAATCCCAGTTACTCAGGAGGCAACGGTCTCAAAATAAAAAAATTTTTAAAGGCTGGGAATGTAGTTCAGAGGTAGAATGTCCCTGAGTTCAATCCCCAGTTGAACCCCCAAACTTCAAAAAGAGAAAAAGGGCAACCCCAGCTCTTTCCTGATATATCTTAGCCTACAGAGACAGTGGTTATAATCATTTTCCAAGAATTTTGCACCTTTTCCAAAGTCCAAGGACAGTGTGTTAAACATGCCAACAGCTACTCAAGCTGGCACAAGGCTGGGGGCTCTTCCTGCCAGCCTCCTCTTGAGCCCTGACTAGACAGAGCAGGTTTACAGGAAGCATCACTAGGGGGATGAACAGGCAGAATCCAACAAAAAAAGGTGGAACCGACAGGTGATGCAACTTCAGCCTGGCATCAGAATTCCCTAAAGAAAGATTCGATTCATCACCACCACTACCATTAAAACAAACAAAAAAGCAAACCAGAAGTCCAGACTAATCCAAAACCAATTACTGTAGAATTCACAGGGCTAAAATCAGGACATTAGTTTTTTTTTTTTTTTTTTTTTTTTTAAACTCCTCAAGTGATCTTAAACTGTAGCCAACCTTGGAAACCAGTGGTGTAACAGAAACAAAGCACATACACAAAGTTTAGAAAGCTGGTCAGGTAATGCCAAAGGGGCTCCTGGAAAGTTAGAGAACAGAAGTGGCTTATTCCCCTATCCATGCCACACACATACATACCATCCCCAACATATTTTGAGGGATATGGAGCCTATGGCAATAAATGGAACAGATTCCTCTTTCTGAGGATTCTTTTTTTTTTTTTTTTTTTTTTTTGGTGGGGGGTGGACCAGGGTAACCAAGGATTGAACTCAGGGGCACTCGATCACTCAGTCACATTCCCAGCCCTATTTTGTATTTTTTATTTAGGGACAGGGTCTCACTGAGCTGCTTAGCACCTCACCATTGCTGAAGCTGGCTTTGAATTCTCAATCCTCCTGCTTCAGTCTCCCGAGCCACTGGGATTACAGGCATGTGCCACCACTCCTGGCCCATAGATTCTTGCATTGGATAAGAAACAGGCTATTCTAAGGAGCCTGATGACAGGAGATTTACCAGCCTCCAAGATAAAATTCCTGAATTTAATAAGAGGAAAGCTTAAGAGACCCTCCCAACAAGGCTATGATCCCAAACACCTGCTGAAAATGAAGATGCACCAAACTATGGATAGAAATCCTTGAATCTTTAAATGATGAATAAAATTGTATACATTTGTGGCATACAATGTGATGGTTTGATATATTATACATTGTGGGATGATTAAATCAAGTAATTAGCATACTTCTCACTTCACATACTTACAACTTTTTGTGGTGGAAACATCTGAAATTTACTTTCAGCAATTCTGAAATATACGTCATTATTAACTACAGTCAAAATGCTGTACAATGGATCCCAGAAACCTATTCTTCCTGTGTCACTGAAACTGAAACTTTGTACCCTCATCCTTACCCCTGCAAATCATTACTTAGCAGGCATTTTCTTAATTTTTTTTTTTTTTTTTTTTTTTTTGTGTGTGTGTGGTGCTGGGGATTGAACCCAGGGCCTTGTGCTTACAAGGCAAGCACTCTACCAACTGAGCTATACCCCAGCCTGGCATTTTCTTACATTGCAATATTTCTGAATTTACCTTTATTAACTAAACAAAAACCAACTAAATTAATTAAACCAACTAAATTAATTAAACCTAAATAATTACTGCTTATAAAATAAATAAAAATATCTAGAACTTGAGTGAGGCAAAGGGTACTGCAGAATGAACCCAGTGGTGCTCTACCATGGAGTTTCATCCCCAGCTCTATTTATTTTTATTTTAAGACAAGGTCTCCCTAAGTTGCCCAGGCTGACCTCAAGCTTACAATGCTCCTGCCTCAGCCTTCCAAAATGCTGGGATTACAGGTGTGTACCACCACACTCAGCTCTAGTAAACTAACAAAGAAAAAAAAAAAAAAAGAAGATATACAATAAATTTACAATAGTCTAAAATTCATGATATTAGCACAATGTAAAATGTAAGTAAAAAAAGGAAATAAAATCATGTTGAAGATACCATTTATTATAATTGAGGTAAAGATACCATTGTTTCCATTTTTTTGTCTTAATGTCAGTACAGAAATTCACAGAATTAAAAGCCTGATGCAAAGTCACTAAAGGAAATAAATGCAAACAAGTCTAAGTCACAGAACAGTATCATATCAACTGAAAAAATAAATGCAAAGGTTTAAACACTCATATCATGCTAGGCAAGCTCCGAAGGGCACCAGTGAGCCACACTTCCTGGTATTATACACTCACAATGAATCTGGGCTGTCCATGACTCACTTCAACCAACAACATGAGGCAGAACTAACCTTGTGACAATTCCATGCCTCAGTCTAAAGGATGGCTGCCTTTCTACTTTAGCAATCATGGGAACCCTAAGCTGCCATGTAAGAAGCATGGTTGGTTATTCTGCTAAAGAGACTGCATTAATAGACCATGCAAGAGGCATGGTGAGCAATGGCCTTCCAGTTGAGCCCAGCCACCCCTACCAAGGCACTACCTATGTGAATGAGTCATCATGGACATTCTAGTTTAGGTGAGCTACCAGAGGCCTGCAATGCCAGCAAAATATCCATGGAGCAGAAGAACCATCCAGATGAGCCAAGGCAACCTATAGAATCTTTTTTTTTTTTTTTTTCCTGTACTAGAGATTGAACCCAGGGTTGCCTTACCACTGAACTATATCCCCAGTCCTTTCTAATTTTTAGTTTGAGACAGGATCTCACTAAGTTCCTTAGGGCCTCACTGAACTGCTGAGGTTGGCCTCAAACTTGCAATCCTCCTGCCTCAGTCTCCCAAATCAGTAAGATTATAGGCATGTACCATGTAATCACTCTAAAGAAATCTATCATATCTAGAATCTTGAGATATGATAAAATGATTCTGATTTTAGGCCACTAAATTTTGAGATGATTGCTATGCAGCAACAGAAAACAAAAACACCTTTTAAAAGATCTTTGAGTTAGGCATGGTGGCAAAAGTCTGTAATTCTAGCTACTTGGGAGGGCTAAGGATATAGCTCAGTGATAGAGCACATACCTAGCATGCTTAAGGCCCTGGTTTCAGTCTCCAGTACCATTTAAAAAATTTTTTTTATTTTAAAAGAGCTTCTGAAAGAATAATGTTTTAAAGCCTATTTCAAATTATGTAGGGATTTTTTCGTTTTGTTTTTTTGAGACAAGATCTTGCTAAATTGCCCAAGCTAGTCTCAAACTTTTAATCCTCCTATCTCAGCCTCCTGAGTCACTGGGATTATAGGTGCACTCCGCTGCACTCAGCAACCTGATATTATTTTTCACTATCTTATGATAGAATAACTTTCTGGTTACATATTAATTTGAATATTCATCCATTCATTTTTTTTCCAAACACTATTTGTTACTTGGGAAAAGAAATAAAGATGCATTTAACAAATAAATTACTTGTTACCACATGACAATCATAAAGACTACAGAACCCATGGCAGTTAGCTTTGCCTGAAGCAATCTGAAAAGATTTCACTAATGACATCTAAATTGGGTCTTGAAGTATGAGTAGGATTATATGTTACTTTTAAGAGGATTAATTAAAATACAAAGAAAGGCTAAAAAATAGAAGCCTTGGCATAGTCAAACAAATACCAAGTAGAGTGAAAATATTCAAAGGGTAGAACTGAAGGTAAAAGCATTTAACTGGGACAAAGAAAAGTATATCACAGTTATGAACAATAATAGCATTACACAAAAGTAGATACATAGTCAAAAACCATTAAAGATTAAAAAAAAAAAAATGGAGCTGGGGTGTAGCTCAGTGGTAGAGTGCATGCTTAGCGTGAGCAAAGCCCTGGGTTCAATCCCTGCACTAAAAAAAGAGAAAGAAAGAACAACTATAAAGGGAAACTAACACATCACTTCCTTCTTTAACAAATCCGGTTAATAAAGTAACTGAGAAAAGAACATGAATAATTTTTTTACCTTAAAAAGTCTGTGTGTGTTATATATATATATGTATGGACATATTTGTAGGTACTGAGAACTTCCAGTGTCTACCAGGCTGTTTTCATCCCTAAACCCTCGTGAGATTGACATGAACTTTCTCCTTTACCACTGCCCTTTCCTGTGACTATTTTCTCTAAAATAAATCTGTGCTACTCCTTGAGAGAGCAGACCAAGTATAGAACAGCAATTATATATCATAAACCAACTTCATCTAAACCACAATGGAAATTCCTCTTACACTATTGCAAGTGGCCGTTCTCCTTAATTTTGAGAATTAATATGGCAAAAAAAACTGAAATTGAGCTTATAAATTAGATGGAAGAACTCAAATCAGTTTAACATCATTTTTAATAAGAATAAAGCAAACTAAAAATGTTAAGTCAGTGATCCAATCAAACAATATTTGTCACAATATCCAAAAAGATAGGTACCATGCTAGACCCTAAAAATACAGCAGTGAACAAAATAGGTTGTTTATACACTATAATGTGAGGTGACAAGTAATAAACTAATAAAGTCATTTTAGTTAGTGATAAATACTGTGGGAAAAATAGGATGTTAAGAGAATGATACAACAACCCCAAAACAACTGGAAAAAAATATTTGCAAAAGACCTATTTGATAAAGGACTATTATCCAAAACTACAAAGAACTCAAAAAACTTAATAGTAAGAGCTGGGTACGGTAGAACAACACCTGTAATCCCAGTAACTCGGGAGGCTTAGATAGGAGGATCCCAAGTTCAAGGCCAGCCACAGCAACTTGGTGAGGCTCTAACCAACTTTAGCAAGCCTTCTTAAAAAAGATTTTTTTATAAATAAATTTTTTAAAGGGGGAGGGAAACAGACATTCAGTGGTTAAGTGTCCTGGTTCAAACCCCAGTACCTCCCCACTAAATAAAACCTAACAAGAAGAAAATTAAAAACTTGATTTAAAATGAACAAAATAACTGAATAAGCATCTCACCAAGGAAGATATACATATGGCAAATATGTATATGAAAAGATACTCAATGTCATATTACATTAGAAAATTGCAAATTTTAAAAAGATGCCTTTTCAAACAACTACACACCTTTCAGAACAGCTAAAATAAAGCCTTCACAACATAGACACTTATTTACTGCTAGTGGAAATACAAAATGGTACACTCGCTTTAGAAAAGAGTCTCAAGGATTCTTATAAAATGTCTTATCATATGATCTATTAGTTGCACTACTTGGTATTTACCAAAATGAATTGAAAATTTATAATCACATGAAAATATGCACAAGGATGTTTACAGCAGCTTTATTCATAATTAGCAAAACTTGGAAGCAACTAAAATGTCTTTGATAGGGGAACAGATAAGTTGTGGTACATCTAGACAATAGAAAATTATTCAGTTTTAAAAGAAATGAGTATCATTTCTTATGGTGGATGCCTATAATCCCAGCAACTCTGGAGGTTGAGGAAGGAGGACTGTAAATTCAAGGCCAATATCAGCAATTTAGCAAGGCCCTCAGCAACTTAGCAAGACTCTACCTCAAAATGGAAAAAAAAAAAAAAGACTGGGGATATATCTTGGATTTAAAGCACCTCTGGGTTCAATCCCTAGTACCAAAGGAAGAAGAAAAAGAAAAAAGAAAAGAAACGAGCTATCAAGCCAGCAAAAAAGACGTGGAGGAACACTAAATGCACATTACCATATGAAAGAAGCCAACCTGAAAAGGCTACATAATGTGCAATTCCAACTATATTACATTTTGGAAAAGGTAAAGCTATAGACGGTAAAAAGATCAGCTACATGTTTGGGGAGGATGGATAAACAGGAAAACAGGATTTTAGCACATTGAAACTATTCTTTTACGACACAACAGGTAGAAACATGTATTTACACTTTTGTCAAAACCCATAGAAGTACAACTCAGACAGTGAACCTTAATGTGAATTAATTAATGATATGTCAATGTAGGTTCAATGCCTATAACAAACGTACCATTGTGGAACCTGATGTTGACAGTGGGGTAGTCTGGGTTAACTGGGGGAGACAATGTATGTGAATTCTCTCTGTAAACTTAAAACTGCTTTAAAAAATAAAGTGTGTTATATTTACATTTTTTAAAAGGGTGTTACCACTGAAAAAAGAACTCGAAGACAAATTGTCATCTTAAAATAAATCAAGCCTTAAAATTAATGATAGGGCCTCTGTGCAGAGGCCACTGCGGCTGCCGGGAGGGGGAAGGCAGGGTGCAGATGCCCCTGAGGCCCCTACCGCAGACGCCAGAAGGTCTTTTCCCTGTGATGGGCACTGCTGCCATTGCCAAGAGGTTTTCTCTTGGGACACAGCTGCCCCTGACGCCACTACCATAAGTACCTAGAGGTCTTTTTTTTTTTTTTTTTTTTTTTTTTAAGTTGTACACGGATACAATATCTCTATTTTATTCATTTATTTTTATGTGGCACTGAGGATTGAACTCACACATGCCAGGCAAGCACTCTACCACTGAGCCACGACCCCAGCCCCACCTAGAGGTCTTTTCTCTGGGCACTGCTGCTGCTGTTGATGGGTCGCAGTCGCTGTTGCCCGGAGGTCTCCTGCCCTTGACACTGCCTTAGATGCCTGGCTGCCATCTATACTGCTGCTACCACTGCTGCTGCTCCCTGGAGGCCACCTAGGGGTCTCCTCTCTGGGTGCTGCTGCAGCTGGAGCCACAGCCACTGCTGCCATCACTGCCACCAAGTTCCCCCCCGCTGCCAATGCGACTGACATCTGCAGCTGCTACTGATCCCTGCCTGCTGCCACCGACTCCTGCTACTACCATTTCCAACACTGCAGCCAGGGAGACTCCAGATTTGGTTGCACACAGCCACATCCATTTTGAGATGCCTGCCAGAGTCTGGTGTTTGTTTGGGGTGCCAGTGGATTTGCTGCCACTGCCATCTGGGGCATAGTCGCCCGTCTGGGGACACCAGCCAGGACCTGGAGGTTCAGTGTTGGGGTGCCTACCGGTTTGGCTGCAACTGGGGTCTTCCTTCTGGGAGTGTAGGTTGCCACCATCTAGTTACTGTCTCTCAGGATTGTTCATCTCTGGTGGTCTCTTTCCAAATTCTAGTGGCACTGAGATCTTGGGATGGCAACATGACCAAACCCAGGACATCTGAGAGCCAGTATGGTGAGATAGTGACTGAGTCTGCCACAGCCTGTCTGGGCCAGGCAGTCTTGTGGGAAGTCAGACAGGGCTGAGAAGCTTTCAGACACTGGCAGAGACAGTTGTTCAAGTTTCCCCCAAGATTTATTTTTACTTTTTTCTTCTCTGGCATCTCTTTCCACCACATTTGGAACAGGGTGTTTTTGTGTATCAGTTTGATGACGACAGAGATATATGCATGGTGTTTTGTAATTCTGCTGTATATTCTGTATATTCTTATATTTTTAACTTTTTTCCTTCTCTCTATATATCTCTTGCTTGTCTGTCTTCCTAGATTCCCCTTCTACCTTTTCTCTACCTAACAACCAATCTCAGTTGGTTCCTCTTCCACTCTTCCTACAGAGTTTTGCTTCTGGCTTCTCTCTTTCTCCCTCATGAACACCATGTCCTGCACTGTTTCTGTTCTTTCTTTGTCCACTATTTGAGATTATAAATCCGTTTGGCAAATTTTCTGTTTTTATTGGGGACAGTGATTGAAATGGACAGTGAGTTCTCATCATTGCTATTTATAGTGAGAGGGCAGTGGACACCTTGCTGGGAGCTCTTAGATTTGAGGCTGTATATTGTGCACACTGGGAGGTGTTGATATTGGTCTCACTCTTAAAGGTGGGATACTGGAAAACTTTAGTGACAACATAGGTCTACAGGGTAGAATCTGTATTGCCTCAGATCCATACAACTAGATGGGAAAACACAATCAACATGAAAAAACAAGGGAACAAAATGCCACAAACAAACCAAGATGCCCCAATAAGAGAAGTCACTAACAACACAATAGAAGAAATGTCTAAGAAAGTTTAGAATGTACATAGTTAATCTGATCTGTGAAGTAAAGGACGGTATAAAGAGTGAAATCAAAGAGAAAATACAGGAAGCAAAAGATCAATACAGAGAGATTGTGGAGAAAAGAAAACAAATAGAAATTTCAAAATGAAGGAATCAATCAAATTATAAATTCAATGGAAAGCATCACCAATAGACTAAACCATCTGGAAAACAACCTCACAAAATGAAGACAAAATATTTAATATTGAAAATAAAGTTGGCCATCCACAGAAGATGGTAAGAATCTATGAGCAGAAGTTCCAAGAATTATGGGATAACATGAAAAGACCAGGGCTGGGGAGATAGCTCAGTTAGTAGAGTGTTTGCCTCGCAAGCACAAGGCCATGGGTTCAATCTCAAAAAAGAAAAAAACAACCAAATTTAAGAGTTATCAGGATAGAAGGAGGGGCAGAGATACAAACCAAAGGAATGCACAATCTTGTCAATGACATAATATCAGAAAATTTCCCAACCTAAAGAATGAAATGGAAAATCAAATACGGAAGCTTACAGGACCCCAAATATACAAGACTACAACAGACCTACACCAAGACACATTATAATGAAAATGACTAAAATACAGAAAAAAAGCAAATTATGTATAAGGGAAAACCAATTTGCATCTCAACTAATTCCTCAACCCAGACCCTAAAAGCTAGAAGGTCAGGGAACAACATATTTCAAACTCTGAAAGAAAATGGATGCCAACCAAGAATTTTGTATCCGGTAAAACTAAATTGCAGATTTGAAGATGCAATAAAAACCTTCCATGATAAACAAAAGTTAAAAGAATTCACAATTAGGAAGACTATACTACAGAACATTCTCAATAAAATATTCCATGAGGATGAAGTGAAAAGAAAAAAAAAGTGAAAACCAGCAAAGGGTGGAACTACACTAAAGGAACAGTCAAAAGAGAAATTAAATCAAATTAAAAGTCAGAAATAAACAAAATGACAAGTCATTGAATACAAGTCATATCTCAGTAATAACCTTGAATATTAATGGATTAAACTCATCAAAAGACACAGATTTGCAGATTGGATTAAAAAACAAGACCCAACAATATGTCTCCAAGAGACTCACCTCATAGGCAGATATCCACAGACTGAAGGTGAAAGGATGGGAAAAACACATCACTCATATGGATTGTGTAAACAAGCAGGGGCTTCCATCCTCATATCAGATAAAGTGGACTTCAAGTCAAAGTTAATCAGAAGGGACAAAGAATGTAATTTCATACTACTGAAGAGAATTATACAGCAGCAAGACATAAGGATTATAAATATTTATGCACCAAACAATGGAGCATCTATGTACATCAAATAAAACCTGCTCAATTTCAAGATTCAAACAGACCACAACACAATAATACACCTCTCTCAATACTGGACAGATCTTCTAAACAAAAACTAAATAAAGAAACTATAGAACTAAATAATACAACCAATCATTTAAACTTAATAGACATATCTAGAATATTGCACCCATCAACACGAGAATACACTTTTTTCTCAGCAGCATGGAGCCTTCTCTAAAACAGACCATATTTAATGCCACAAAGCAACTCTTAGTAACACAAAACAAATTGAGATAATACCCTACATTCTATCAGATCATAATGGACTAAAATTAAAAATCAACAATAAAATTAAAAATAGAAACTACTCTAACACATGGAGACTAAATAATATACTACTGAATAATGAATGGATAGAAGATATGAAGGATGAAATGAAAAAATGCTTAAAGGTAAATGAGAATACCAATACAACATACCAAAATATCTGGGACACTATGAAGGCAGTACTAAGAGGAAAGTTCATTGCATTAAGCTCATTTATTAAAATAATAAAAAGTTAACAAATACATGACATAACATTACATCTCAAAGCCCTAGAAAAAGAACAAATCAACACCCAAAACAGTAGAAGACAGAAAATAATTAAAATCAGAGCTGAAATCAATGAAATTGAAACAAAAGAAACAATTCAAAAATTAACAAAAAGTTGTTTCTTTGAAAAAAACTCAATAAAATTGATAAACCCTAGTCTTACTAACAAAGAGAAAAAGAAAACCCAAATTACTAAAATACATGATGAGAAAGGAAATATCACAATGGACACAACTGAAATACAGAAGACAATTAGAAACTATTTTGAAAATTTATACTCCAATAAAATAGAAAATATTGAAGACACTGACAAATTTCTAGAGACATATGACTTACCTAAACTGAATCAGGAGGACATACACAATTTAAACAGAACAATTTCAAGTAATGAAATAGAAAACACCATTAAAAGTCTACCAATTAAGAAAAGCCCAGGACCAGATGGATTCTCAGCTGAGTTCTACAAGACCTTCAAAAGAATTAACACCAGTACTCCTCAAATTATTCCATTAAATAGAAAATGAGGAAACCCTTCCAAACTCATTCTATGAGGCTAATATCACCCTGATACCAAAACCAGACAAAGATGCATCAAGGAAAGAAACCTTTGGACCAATATCCCTGATGAACATAGATATAAAAATTCTCAATAAAATTCTGGCAACTCGCATACAAAAACATATTAAAAAGATAGTATACCACAATCAAGTGGGGTTCATCTCAGGCATGCAGAGTTGGTTCAACATACGGAAATCAATAAATGTAATTCATCATATCAATAGACTTAAAAACAAAAATCACATGATCATCTCATAGATGCAGAAAAAACATTTGAAAAAATACAGCACCCCTTCATGTTCAAAACACTAGAAAAACTAGGAATCATGAAATTCATTTGGAAAAATAAGAGACCCAGAATAGCCAAAGTATTCCTTAGCAAGAAAAGTGAAGCAGAAGCATCACAATACCAGAACTCAACATCATAAAAGCCATGTATGCTAAACCCAAGGCCAACATAATTATAAATGGAGAAAAAATTGAAAGCATTCCCTCCAAAAACTGGAATAAGACAAGGATTGCCCTCTTTCACCACTTTATTCAACATTGTCCTTGAAACTCTAGCTAGAGCAATTAAGATAGAAGAAATAAATCAAAGGTACACAAATAGGAAAAGAAATCAAACTATCACTATTTGCCAATGATATGTTTCTATATTTGGAAAATCCAAAAAATTTCACCAAAAAACTTCTAGAACCAATAAATGAATTCAGCAAAGTATCAGGATATAAAATCAATACCCATAAATCAAATGCATTCCTATACATTAGTAATGAATTCACTGAAAGAGAAATAACACTACCCATTCACAATCTCCTCAAAATAAATAAAATACTTGGGAATCAATCTAACAAAAGAGGTGAAAGACCTATACAATGAGAACTACAGAACATTAAAAAAAGAAGTTGAAGAAGATCTTAGAAGATGGAAAGCTCTCCCATATTCCTGGATAGGCAGAATTAATATTGCCAAAATGGCCATACTACCAAAAGTGTTATACAAATTTAATGCAATTCCTATTAAAATCCCAATGATGTTCTTCATAGAACTAGAAAAGGCAATCATGAAATTCATTTGGAAAAATAAGAGACCCAGCATAGCCAAAGTATTCCTTAGAAAGAAAAGTGAAGCAGGAAGCATCACAATACCAGACCTCAAACTATACTACAGAGCTATAGTAATAAAAACAGCATGGTACTAGCACCAAAACAGACATGTAGACCAATGGTACAGAATAGAAGACACGGAGACAAACCCACGTAAATACAGGTATCACATACTAGACAAAGGTTCCAAAGACATTCACTGGAGAAAAAAATAGCATATACAATAAATAATGCTGGGAAAAACAGAAAGCCACATGTAACAAAATGAAGTTAAACCCGTATCTCTCACCCTGCATGAAACTCAACTCACTGTGGATCAAAGACTAGAACATAAGAACAGAGAACACTAGAACAGAGACCCTGAGATTACTAGAAGAAAAAGCAGGCACAAATCTTCACCATGTCGGCATAGGACCTGACTTCCTTAACAAGACACCTAAAGCACAAGAAGTTAGATCAAGAATCAATAAAAAGCTTCTTTTCAGCAAAAGAAACAATAATGTGAAGAGAAGAGCCTGCAGATTGGGAGAAAATCTTTACCACATGCACCTCAAATAAAGCATTAATCTCTAGGATATATAAAGAACTCAAAAAACTTAACACCAAATAAATAACCCAATCAATAAATGGGCTAAGGAACTAAAACACTTCGAAGAAGATATACAATCAACAAATATATGAAAAAATGTTCAACATCTCTAGCAATTAGAGAAATGCAAATCAAAACTAAGATTTCACCTCCCTCCAATCAGAATGGAAATTATCAAGAATCCAAACAACAATAAATGTTGGCGAAGATGTGGGAAAAAAGGCACAGTCATGCATTGCTGGTGGGAACGTAAATTGGTGCAACCGTTATGGAAAGGCAGTCTGGAGATTCCTCAGAAAACTTGGAACGGAACCACCATTTGACCCAGTTATCCCATTCCTCGGTTTACATTCAAAGAACTGAAAATCAACACACTACAGTGACACAGCCAAATCAATGTTTATAGCAGCTCAATTCACATTAGCTAAACTATGAAAACAACCTAGATGCCCTTCAACAAATGAATGGATAAAGAAAATTGTGTGTGTGTGTGTGTGTGTGTGTGTATGTATATAGATATACATACACACATACACACATATACACGAGAGAATATTACTCAGCTTTAAAGAAGAATGAAATTCTGGCATTTGCTGGTAAATGGGATGAACTCAAACTAAAAAGTTTCTTTTCAGCAAAAGAAACAATCATTGGAAAATATGCTAAGTGAAATAGGCCAAGCCCAAAAAACCAAAGGCAGAATGTTTTCTCTGATAAGTGCATGACAATATATAATGAGGGGGGTGATAGAGGGGAAGAGAAGAATGAAGAAAGAATGAATGAGGAAAATGGGGTGGGAGGGGAGGGGGAAAGAAAGATAGTAGACTGACACAGACAGTATTACCCTATGTATATGTATGATTGTATGAATGGTGTGAATCTACATTGTGTACAACCATAGAAATGAAAAGTTATACCCCATTTGTGTACAATGAATCAAAATGCAGGCTGTAAAAATAAAAAATATTTTAATTAAAAAAAATAAGGCAGCACTGGGGTTTAAATCAGTGGAAGAATGCTGGCCTAACATGCACAAGGCCCTGGGTTTGATCCCCAGCACCAAAAAACTAAAAAAACAAAAACAAAAAAACCACCTTGACACCTTGAGCACTCAAAACTACTACACAGGTCAGATTTTAAGTAATAATAAAGAATCTTGGCAGAAAGTTTTAAATAGTGTATTATAATTTCCAAATCCGACTAGTCATGATGTTTCCTCTGTTTGAACAAAACACATTTCAAGTTCATTCTCTTGAAGCTTTTAAACTACAGCAAAGAGCTATTCAGTACTTTCAGGCATCAAAAACTTCATATAATAGACTCTGATTCACAATCATTTTGCAAGTGAATATGAATAAGGTAAACCCTATTAAACATTTAGTTCTGGATTTTTATTTAAAGCTTCCACTATAGAAAAATAATTATTAAAACAAAAAAAATTGGCATCAGAGTTTGGAAATGGAATTTGGGAATTTTGTGGTTGATCCCATCATTTCTTAACCCTACCTTTTATTTTCACTAACTCACATCTGTCTTTTACCTCTCTGGACAGACCTCTTCAGTCACTTATTGCAATCTCTCTTCCTCTTTTCCATATTCTCCCTCACTCTGTGTTTATGTTATGAGCTGAATTGTAGCCTTCCCAAATTCATACATGTTTTAATTTCTAACCTCAGTTCCTTAGAATGCAACAATATTTGGAGAAAAGGTCTTTAAAAAGATAAGTTAAAATGAGACTTTTTTTAAGGGTGGACCCTAATTCAATATGACTGATGTCCTTACAAGAAGAAAGGTGAATGCATGCACAGGCAAAAGATCATTTTTAGATAAAGGGAGACAGTATCATCTACAAGCCAAGTAGCCTGGCCTCAGAAGAAACCAAACATCCAGAACTGTGAGAAAATAAACTTACGTTGTTAAATCTACCCAGGTTATGGTATCTATCAAATTGAAAAACTCTACATACCCCTTTTTACTTTCTTACCCCAGTCTCCACTCCAATATGATCCTATTCAAAGGCCTGAATGAGTCTATTGGGATGATTCCCAAATCTCTATTTCCATACTAGGGGTCCCTTCGGCATTTAAACTAAATTTCTATTAAACATTTCTAAAGTCCCCAGGTAGGCTCCTTCTCCCTCACTCCTCCGACCTCCACCAGCTTACCCATTTCTGCATTCCCCACTGCAATAAATGAAACCAACCCAGGTGCCTAAGTCAGACACCTGGGAGTCATTATCGTAAAAAATAAAATTAGCTACCATATATTTACTAAACACATAAGAGCTTTGCATACATCTCATCAAATCTTAAAAAGTCCCCAAAAGCAGGAATTAATAGCCCTATTTTAAAGCTGAAGAAGTCAAAATGTAGATTAAGTAATTGCCTGGAATCATTCCTTTAAGAAGTTAAAGAGCCAGAATTTGAGTCTCAGTCAGTCAGACTCCAGAGCTTACAGTTCCTAACCTCAGTTATCCTTCAACTTAATCAACCCCTCTCAAACCCATTCAATCTACTTCCTAAATATCTTCTGACTTCTTCCTCCTCATCATCCCCCAAATGCCATTAATTTGGCTTCTCAGTGAGTTGGGAGTTTTGGCGGGAGGGGAGTTTGTTTGTTTTGTTTTGTTTTGGTACTGGGAACTAAACCCAGGGACACTTTTACCACTAAGTTACACCACCAGCCCTTTCACTTTTTATTTTGAAACAAGGTCTCAATAAGTTAAGGCCTCACTAAGTTGCTGAGGCTGACCTGGAACTTGTGATCATCCTACCTCAGACTCCTGAGGAGTACTTCAACAACTCTTAAAGGTGGTCCTTGTACCTCTGGAGGTTCCTGAGACCCTTTCAGGGAGTATGCAAAGTCAAACCTATTTTCACCAAAATAACCACTGTATTATTTGTATTTTATTGCCTGAATTACATGGTGTCTGCACTGCATTGACATTTGCACTGAAGTGCAAAAGCAATGGTGCCTTTGTACTAACAAGTAGTACCACCAAGTTGTACTATTAGTAAATGTATTGTGCACCAACAAAGTAAAGAAAGTGCCAGTTACACTTCTGAATGTGCTTGAAGAAGCAGCAAATATTATTGATTTTATCAAATCTCAACTCTGAGTACATATCTTTTGAATAAACAGTGTAATGAAATGGGAAGTATGCATAAAGTTCTTGCATCTGAAGTGCAGTGGGTGGCTAAGGAAAAGAACTTGTAGCACTATTTGAGTTGTAAGTTTATCAATCCACTTTTTTCACAGATCACCACTTTTTTCTTGAAAAAATGACCAACGGATACTAGGGTTATTCATATTTAGGTATTGGAAGATATTATCGAAAACATGACAAACTTGTTGCTTCAAGGAAAACAACTAACAGTACTTGCTGTCAATGTTAAAAAGTAAGTTTGGGGCTGGGGTTGTGACTCAGTGGTAGAGCGCTCACCTAGCATGTGTGAGGCCCTGGGTTCAATCCTCAGCACCACATAAAAATAAAATAAAGGTATTGTGTCCAACTACAACCAAAAAATATATATATTAAAAAAATAAAATGTAAGGGGTTTTTTTTGGTACCAGAGATTGAACTCAGGGGCACTCCACTACTGAGCCACATCCCCAGTCCTATTTTGTATTTTATTTAGAGACAGGGTCTCAGTGAGTTGCATAGCACCTCACTTTTGCTGAGGCTGGTTTTGAACTCTCGATCTTCCTGCCTCAGCCTCCCAAGTCAGAGATTATAGGTGTGTGCCACCGCGCCCAGCTAAAATTTAAGTTTTCAAATCAAGTAAAAACTTGCATCTACCACTCAATAAATAAGACCTTCTTAATGAGATTAACAGTGACAGTAACAAATACAAACTTTTGACATTATATAACAAAAATGTTTTAATATTTGTTGAACATCTATCTTCATAAGTCGATAAAAATCAGTATTTTTCAAATGATCATGGCATGGTATTTCAAAATCATGAATATTATGGTAGATAAATGGCAAAAGAATGCACAAAGTTCACTGATCAAGCTTCAGACTCCACACTATAACCTTTAAGAAATTATCACTTGTGAGTTTTGGTTTGGTATCAAAGAACATCTACAATCATCTGAAAAGGTCTATTAACATGTCTCCCTTTTCCATCTACGTATCTATTTTAGGAAAGATTTTCTTCATATATATCAACCAAAACTACCTAATGCAACAAAATAAATGCAGCAATGAATGTCTAGTTGTCTGCTATCAACTCAGATATTAAAGAATGCTCCCAATGATGTAAAATAATATTCTCACTAAATCTTCAAATTTTTCATAAAAATATTTTATGTTAATATTAAAAGGGTTTATTTTCCTAGATGAACTAAGATTTTTTAAAAATTCTCAGGTTTCATTTCTAACATAGTAATATCAATAGATATAACTCTATAAATAACAGAATACAACAGGATCCAGGGAACAAAAAGTTTTGAGAATTACCTTTTTCTTTCTTTTCTGATGGAGGAATAAACCCAGGGACACATTACCACTGGGTTACATTTCCAGAACTACTTTTTAAATTCTATTTTGAGATAGGCTCTCACTAAATTGCCCAGGATGACTTTGAATTTGCAATCCTCCTGCTTCAGCTCCTGAGTGACTGGGATTATGGGTGTGTGCCACCACTCCCAGCCTGAGAATTGCCTCTTTAAAGAACTAAAAGGCCCAAATTCTCAAAAGTCAGACATATCTTAAGACTGCTCTGCTATCTTTGTCGTAAAGCGTGGTCATAGGGTATTGATCTGTTCCTAGAGTCTATTCTGTACCACTGACCTCTTTATCCTTGAAATACTACTACTCTGACATAATTACTTATATCTTTGGTAATTCCTTTTTTTTTTCCCCTGTGAATTGAACCCTGGGCCTCACACATGCTAAGCACATGCTCTACCACTGAACTACATCCCTAGTCCTTTTTTAAACTTTTATTTTGAGACAAGTCTCCCTAAATTACCCAGGCTGCCCTTAAACTTGCAATCCTCCTACCTCAGCCTCAAGAGTAGCATCAGTACAAGTATGCACCACCACCCAGCAGGATGTCTAGTAATTCTTGATATCTGTGATAATTCTTTATATTTCATTAGAGATTTCCTATGCCCAAAATTAAGAAAAAACAGGGCTGGGGATGTAGTTCAATAGTAGAGAGCTTACCTAGCATGCACAAGACCCTGGGTTTGATATTTAGTACCAGCAAAATCAAGAAGAAAAAGGGGATTCCAGAACATCAGCCATGGCCCCCTTTTCTCTCCCAGGAGAAGACTGCGTTATTACTAATTTTAAATAAAACCTGCTTAATATGAAAAAAAAAAGTAGAAGAAGAAACAAAAAAAACACTGGGATTTTTGTTAGGATTACATTGAATCTTGAATCTAGAGATCAATTTGTTATACAAGTGCTAGGATGGGTGTGTGTGTATATTTCTATAATGTCTGTGTGTATGTGTGTACTCAAGCATACAAACATACCATGAACATGGTATATGCCTTATTAAATGGCCTTTAATTTTTCATAGTGTTTTGTGATTGTCTTGTTCTTGGGCCTTGCAGAACTATTGTTAGATTTATTCCTAATTTATACATTCATTGTAAAATGATAGTTTTTATATTTCACTTTTGTTTATAAGTTGGTATGTAAAAGAGAATTGATTTTTATATGGACCTTCTATTCAGCTGCCTTGCTAAATCTACATGTTAATTCTAAGAGTTTATCTACAGAGTTCTTTGTAATTTTCTCTATACACAATCATGCCATCTGCAAATGAGTTTTATTTCTTCCTTTCCCATCCTGGTATATTTTTAATTCTTTGTCTTATTATCACACTGGCAAGGATCACAAATACAATGTTGATAAGAAGTGATAACAGAAAACATCCTTGTCTCAATTGTGATCTCAAAGGGAAAGCTTTCACTAGTTCACCGTTAAGTATGATGCTTGCTATATGTTTTCTATGGCTACTCTTTATCAGATGAAGGAAGTTTTCTCCTATTTCTAATTGGCTAAAAGTTTTTTTTTTTTTAAATATTGTTTTTTAGTTGTTGATGGGCCTTTATTTTACGTATTTATTTATATGTGGTGCTGAGAATTGAACCCAGTGCCTCACACATGCTAGGCAAGTGCTCTACTGCTGAGCCACAATCCCAGCCCTGGCTAAAAGTTTTTACAAGGTAGGTATTCAAATAATTTTACTGAATGCTTTTCTTGCAATTAATCAAGATCATCATATGATTTTTTTCTCCTTTATCCTTTTAATGTAAAAGAATTATACTGAGAAGGTACTGGAGAATGAGAATGACCAAATTATATTATGTGCACATGTAAATAGGGCATAATGAATCCCACTATTATATATAATTATAATAAACCGATAAAAATGTACCCACCCCAAAAAGTATACTGAGTAATTTTTAAAATGCTAAGCCTGTAAAAAAAATGCAGCTCAGTTTGGGTACCAAGGCAGCTCAGACCCTTGAATCCAGGGGAGCAAGCACTCTGGGGTGCCCGGTCTGAGTCACAGTCCTGCGACAACACCCAGAAAGCCACTCCGGACACCGGAACTCACACCAGAGGTTTTATTAGGTGGATGACCAGAGTGTCTACTTGGGGCTGGGAAAGAAAGAAAGAGAAAATGGCACAGGAACTTCTCCTAAGCATTGGAATTTTGCGGGCTAACAACTGACCAATGACTAAGAAGGAGACTCGCAGGCTGACTAGTGGACCAATAACTAGCTAGGATGTTCACAGACTGACTATCTAGGTTGAAAGATGGGAGGGGGAGAAATGGCAGCGGCATAAAGGGCAGGGGAGCAGCTTTATATTATAAAGCCAAACTTACATTCCTAGAATAAAGCCAATGTGATCATAGTGTGTTATCTTGTTAAAACATTATGGACTGTTTGCTAAAGCTTTGTAATTTTGCATCTGGTCTGATGAGAAAGATTAACCCATGTATTTCCCTTTCTACATTGAACTTGCCATATTTTGGGACAAAGGTGAGTTTTACCCTCATGAACCAAGTTCTCTTTTTTATTTTTTGAAAAAGTTTGTTGTCTTTTCCAATAAATGATACCAGACCAACAGAAGGCCCATAAAGGAAAAAAATGAATCTTGACTCTTTTATCATTCATAAAAAAGTATTTTAGGTGAACTATAAAGTGTGAAAAGTAACATTTTGGAAGATAACCTATTTTCATGATATTAACATTTTCATGAACTTGGGGATATTTAAAGTTTTTTTTTTTTTTTCCTTCAGTATGGGAGACACTGAACCCCAGGCTTTGTGCATGCCAGACAAGCACTCTACCACTGAGTTACCACCCCCAAATCCTTTTTGAGATATCTAGGGAGCAGTGGTTTAGATCAGGGTCTCTGATTGCCTCATGGTTGTAATATACTTACACTGGGAACTTCCTGAGCAAATGTACAGGTCAAGATTGCCCAGTTGCTGTGGTGATGCCCTGCCCCAAGAGGCTTTGTGAAAAAGCAGTTGTATCAGTCTTGGCCTTGAGCTCAGGCACCAGCTCCCAGGGATAGATTCTGAGTATGACAAGATAAACATAATGTTTCACCAGTGCTGTGACCTCTAAGCCTGCCAGCTTAGTAGAAACTTTGGACAATGGGCTTCCTAGGTGCTACAGGAAGTTCCAAGCATTGCAACACTGAAATAGCCACAAGAGTGTTCCCAGTCCTTTAACTTTTTGGTGCACCAAGAACAATGCCTCTATCATCTTTTACTTCCTATGTAATGCTACATAATAAATGTGCTGTGCAGACTCTGGGTCACTGCTTCTCCATCAGAGATCAGTGTCCCACCTGATCCCACCTTTCTCTCTAAATGTGTGTGTGTGTGTGTGTGTGTGTGTGTGTGTGTGTGTCTTTCTTAATCCCCCATCACTCCTCACTGGTTTCACTCATGCAGGTCATGGCAATTATAGCTCCAAAGTATTTTTGAGACAGGGTCTCACTAAATTTCCCAAGCTGGCCTCAAACTTGAGATCCTCCTGACTCAGTCTCTGAAGTAGCTGGGATTATAGACGTACACCACCAAGCTCAAACTTTTTTATTTAAGTTGTATATGAACACAATACCTTTATTTTATTTATTCGTATATATGTGGTGCTGAGAAATCAAATCTAGTGCCTCACACATGGTAGGCAAGCACTCTACCACTGAGCCACATCCCCAGCCCCCTCACCCAAACATTTCTTAAACAAGATACAAAAAATAATAACCATAAAGCAAAGAAATCAATAAATTGGAATACATTAAAAAAATAAGAACTTCTATTCAAGTAACAAGAGTAACAGTAACAAGAGTGAAAAAGCAAGCTTCAAACTTGGAAAAGGTATTTATAATTAATATAATACGTATAGAATTATATCCAGACTATATAAAGAAATCCTACAAATCAGTAAGAAAAAGATGAACAGTGGCATAGAAAAACAGGTAAAGATTCAGATAGGCAATTCCCAAAGAAGATACTTAATTTGTCAATAATCAAAAAAGGTGCCTAAACTCATTGGTTATTAGGGAAGCACAAAATAAGACATAAGATCCCCATATATATGTCTCAGAATGGGAAGACTGACAATTCCAAGTGTTTGCACAGATGCAAAGCAACTAGAACTTGCACATGGTGCTAGTAGAGTGTAAATTACAAAAGGCACTTTGGGAATTTTTCATTGTTGTTGTTCTTTTTAGTTATACATGACAATAGAATGAATTTTGGTATATTATACATATATGGAGTAAACCTTACTCTAAATAGGATACCACTCTTGTGGTTGTACATATTGCCTAGTTATTTTGGTCATGTATTCAAATACAAGGCTAGGAAAGTTATGTCCAATTAATTCTACTATCCTTCTATTCCCCTTCCCCTCCCTTCCTTTCATTTCCCTTTGTCTAATCCAGTGGATTTCTATTATTCCCCTCCGCACCCTCCCTTGTTTGGGTTAGCATCCACATATCAGAGAGAACATTCAATCTGGTGTTTTGGAATTGGCTTATTTAACTGACAGTGATATTCTCCAGTTCTATCCATTTACTGGCAAATGCCATTATACTATTCTTTATGGTTGAGTAACATTCCGTTGTGTATATATACCCTTTTCTTTATCCATTCATCTGTTGAAGAGCATCTAGTTTAGTTCCACAAGCTATTATGAATTGAGCTTCTATAAACATTGATGTGGCTGTGTCACAGTATGCTGATTTTAAGTCCTTTGGGTATAGACCAAGAAATGGGATAACTGGATCAATTGGTGGTTCCAATTCAAGCCTTCTAAGGAATTCCCATACTGCTTTCCATAGTGGTTGCACCAATTTGCAGTCCTACCAGCAATATAAGAGTGTACCTTTCTCCTCACATCCTCGCCAACATTTATTTTTACTTGTATTTTGATAATTGCCATTCTGACTGGAGTGAGATGGAATCTGTGTGGTTTTAATTTGTATTTCTCTAATTGCTAAAGATGTTAAGAACATTTTTTTCATATATATTTTGACCATTCATATTTCTTCTTCTGTGAAGTGTCTGTTCCATTCCTTGCCCATTTATTGATTCTTAACAAAAACTGGTAGTATCATTTAAAGTATGCATATACATACTCGATCCAGCAATTCCATTTGATATATGTCTAAGAGAAAAGCATACATATAGCTGGGTGTTGTGGTACACACCTGTAATCCCAGCTACTCAGGAGGCTGAGCAGGAGGGTTGCAAGTTTGAGA
Organism: Sciurus carolinensis; assembly: GCF_902686445.1. NCBI lineage: Eukaryota > Metazoa > Chordata > Mammalia > Rodentia > Sciuridae > Sciurus > Sciurus carolinensis. The sequence goes on from NC_062220.1 coordinate 101,696,111, forward strand.
CCATCCTGGGAAACTTACTGAAACTCTTGCCACCACCCCCACCAGCCCCATGGTTCAATCCCCAGTACAACAAAAATAAGTATATAAATAAATAAATAAGAAGTAAAGTTGCAAAGGAAGAAGGAAGGAAAAAGCATGCATATATACCTCAAAAGGTACATACATGAAGGTTCATGGCCATGTTATTTAAAATAGTCCCCAAATCAAAATACCTATTAATAACAAAAAAAAAACTTGTGTATTTATACAATAAAACACAACAATGAAAATAATTAGCGAGCATAAATCTTTGAAACACAATATTAGGTCAAGAGAAGTCTGCACACTGAAGAGTTCTCTATACATCAACATTTTTCCTATCCAAAGGTTTTTTTTTTTTTAATTGTGGCAAAAAAAAAAAAAACCCATTTACATAAAATTTGTTAACCATTCTAAGTGTACAGATAGTGTATTCACATTGTTATACAACATATCTTCAGAACATTTTCAACTTGCAACACTAAAACTTTAGGACCATTAAACAATTCTCCACTTCCTCTTCAATCCCATTCCTGGCAACCAATATTTTGCATTCTGTTTCTATTAATTTGACTTCTTTAGATACCTCAAGAGTAGAATTACTTATTTTACTTAGCCATCATAAAAAGAAAATTGTTTCACATAGTGTGGTGTCCAACCTCAAGGTTCATTCACATTTTAGCATGTGACTGAATCTCCTTTCTTTTAAAGACTAACTAAAATTCTGTGCATAAATTTTTAAATAGGTAAAATTTATGTTTTTTTAAGACAGGATAGTAGTTACCTTTAGGGAATAACTACTATGAAGATAGTGCCTGGGCACAATATGAAGGAAACTTCTGGATTAGTAATGTCTTATTTCCTAAGTCATATGGTGATTACAGAAACACGTTCACTTTGTAGTAACTTATCAAACAGTACAAAGATAATCTGTGTACTTTTAAATATAATTCAACAAATTTCAAGACAAGTTATATATTAAAATGTATGTCAATATAAAACTTGAATACAGTATTCCATATTTTCATTTTTAAATGATTGCTTGATGCTTCCATATTCCCAGAAATACTCATATTTCTATACCTTGGATCTGAATACAGTAGTGTTTAATGATTTTTTTTAAGATTAATTCAGTCTTTGTTGATTTAGGGGGGAAAGGAGATACAAGGGATAAAACCCAGGGCCTCATGCATGCTAAGCACCACCAATGAGCTATACCCCAGCCCTCATTCAGTCTTAGATTTAAGATTTTTATTTTATATTCCAGCAAAAGAGAAAGGTAACTGGCTAAAAATGATTCTTCTGTTATAAAGAATTTAGTTCCCAGGAGTAATCAAGTCCACAGGAAATGTCTGATAATTTGAGTCAGTGAAGAAAGACTCCTATAGTCACTGACATTATGAGTATTTGCAGGGTGCTAATATGTGGTACCCACTAAGGATCTAGCATTCAGATACCCATTCTTTAAACCTAGATGGTCTAGCTTTAGAAGATAAATTTTCATACTTGGGAATATGAATGTTTAACAACCACCTCAGGATCCACCTACACCTTTAACTGGTTCTTAACCACCACATGCAAATCTATCAGGCTGAAGCAGTTTCTACTTGAATTAAAGTGGACAGGCTTGCAAAGTAGGTAAAACTATCAAGAGGTTCAAAGAAGGAAAGTAATAAAGCATAACCTTTTGATGATACCTGCATCCCTGCCTCCACATCAATGTCACAGATGGGTTCAAGAGTCAATGCTCCTAAGAATAAGAACAGCAGAGAGCATGCCTCTCTCACACACCATCACACCCGATTCCAGGTCTACAGGGCTTCTTAAATCTAACAAGGGCACATTTCTAACTTTCCTGTTGCACTTTCTTAACTATAGTAGTTTCTCCCTCTTAAAACTAATCTAAGAGCTGGGGAGATAGCTCAGTTGGTAGAGAGCTCGACTTGCAAGCACAAGGCCCTGGGTTCAATCCCCAGCATCCAAAAAAAAAAAAAAAAAAAAAAAAAAAAAACTAATCTAAGATGAGAATAATAATTGTGAGAATCTCAAATGAGAGTTAAAGATAATTAAATTATACTGTCCAATAAAGAAACTCATGTGCATGGCCCTGCAAATGTTCTTAAAACAGCTTAGGAGAATATCTGGAGGGTAAGATATTTAACAACCAAAGAACAACAATTATCAGTATATTTAATTAAAGTTTGCTACTATTAGAGGTCCAAAGATTATTAAGCCAATAAATCAGTAATCTGTATTTAAATCAGTAAAGCATATTTTTCTTAAAAGTATATAATGTGAGAAAAAGTCCCACTTTTTTTCTCTAAGTAATCTTGTGGAGAATTACTGAGTTTTCTTCATTGTGGATTTGCTACTTTGTAGAGCCTGATGTTTCAACAAAAGAAAAATAATATCTTCTATTTGTGTTTCTGGTCTTAATTATAGTCAACTAAGGACTAGTACATAGTCTTTAAAAATACACAGATGGGTAAAGTTAGGGGCAAATTTTTCTTCTGAGCTCTGTTTCTTTTAAAAGGATATATCACAAGAAACAAATAGGTCCTAAAACGGATGAATTCATTGTTAAGGCAAGAATATGTATAAAATGTTAGATTTAGGTTCATGACTTATGATAGTTTTAAACCCCTCCTCTCTGTTCTACCCTTAATAAAACCAGACTTGACACTAAATATTGTTCTAAATTTATGAACAGTTTCAAAATGCCTACTTCCACAACTGGTCATCAGCTGGGACCAGTTCTCCCTACAAGAATATACCACAAAGTGTAATAGAGTTCCTGATAGTTTAAATAAACTGACATTTATCATTCTGCTAGCATTTTCTTCATGTTCTCAATTTTTTATTTCTTTTACTTTCAAAAATCTCAATATTCATAAGTTCTCATGTGGCTTTTCCTTTTATGGAAGCATGTTAGAAATTTGTATAGTCAAATATGAGAACTGCTATTTCAAAACATACTTCTATGGGGTGACTGTGAAATTTTTGCATTTGGATACAAAATTACTCCATAACCCATTTATTAAGCACTCCTACCCACTGGACCTGCAGTAGGTGTTTACATATTAATTACTTAAATCATGTCTATTTACTATATTACCATCATTATCATTGTGAACTACGCCATCAATGGAACAAGGGAAAAACAGATATTTCCCCAAATAGATTTGAGCTCTTTATCTACATCAGATGTCTTATGAGATCAAAACATATAGTAATTGATACCCTACTTTTATTGTGTGGGGAAAGGACTTATATCCTAGTAGGGGTGAAGGTGGATCTCAGCATCATTTGTTTTCTTGGATTCCCATACTTACCTGTAACTGCCAGGTCTTTGGCATTCAGCATGATAAATTACTAAAGGCAAAAGCAAAAACAAATAGAAGTGCCAATGAATTATAATGCCTGATCCATACTATGAATTCAATAAATATCTGTCCAAATAAGAAAATGTAAATATCTTGTTTCTTCATTACCACCAAACCACTAAATGACTGTTTAGCCATTTTATCCAGAAACAGTGATCCAACAATACAGGATTTATTCTGAAGATTCCACACAGTTCTTTGTACTATATTACATAGCTTGTTTCATAAGTTAACTAATTCTTTCACAATTAGTCAGTATTTGAAAAAGATAATGCAGAAACATAGAAATGGGCTGAGTAGCCCCAGCTAGAAGGTCTAAATGGTACTATTTTAAAGAATAATGAAGATTAAAAAAAAAAAAAAAAAAGCAATTTACACTTTGTAAAAGCCAAGAAAGTTTTGAGTTGTTCTTATGAGCTTATGCTTTGATTATCTTGGTATAATCAAGTCATTAATCTTTGAAAACACCAGTGGCTATGAGAGTTTTTTAAATAAGAGGGGGTTCAATAATGGCTTCCTAAACAGAATTTTTAAATGTCTTCCTCTTTCCCCACCCAACAACATTTCTACCACTTCAGTGTTATATAAATTGTAAATTTCCAACAGTTATCAGTGACTAAGATGGTCTCCAATAAAACTCAAAACAGTTCTTAAAATTTACTTGGGTACTTCTGTTCTGTTTCATGTGTTAATTTGCCTTAGATTCAATATAATACCATGTTAGGCAAATGGTAAGCATTTAATATACAAGGATTATTTCTTTCTTGCTCCGAAGTGAAAAGGGTTTTAAAAACAAGAATTTTGAGGAAGAGTTGGAAAAATCACCTGAGACATATAAAACTCCTGGTAATATTATTATGGGCAATGTGCTACTAAACCACTCCTTGTGCATTAAAAGAATTAACATAGCAATTTGCTTTGTCTATAATTTCAGCCTGATGTAATTGTAAAGTTGGAGGGTGTGATTTATGACAAATGGGTCTGAGTCAAGGACAAGATTGCCTTGATGAATAGGCTTCATTTAGTTAGTTGCCAAGGAAGTAAATATGGAGAACTCACTATCAGGGCTTATCTTTGGGACTTCTAAGGGCAGACTTCCCAAGAACACCCTCCTTCCAACTAAGTCTGTGCTCTACCCAGCTGAACTATGGCATGGGAATTAGGTATTTTCAAATCATCTAATAAAACTGACAGAATTGCTTGCGTGAAGGTAATTTTAAGGGTTAAAGGTCATTATCCAAGTTTATTCACAACAGATATGCTTTGTTTTTCTTAGAAACCCTCAACATAGGAATGGCCTTTCTGCCCCCCCTCCTTCACATGACGAGTGACATTACAATCACAAATATGCTGCAGATTATAGAATAAATGCATTCACTTTAGCAACATCTTTCACTCCTGCTCAATGAAACAAGTTGAAACTATTACAATGTAAATCCATCTTAATTTGTATTTTGAAAGTAAATTAATTACAAACTTTAATTCACTTTTGGATAACTGCTACACTTCAGAACCACTCACTCACTATTCTGAATTATAGGGGGATAATGGCACAGAGATAGATCATACTTCAAAGGAAAAGTGCTTTTGGCACACAGTTCAAGAGAATTTACATGAAAAATCTTATCAAGGAATCCTATTTTGAAGTCCAGCAAAGCCAGATGTTAATCACTGGCTCATCTGTAATATTTGAATAAAATTAATGATTCTCACATCCTTGATAGAAAACTCTTTGTTTCTCCAACTAGTCACCTAACCTAAGATTTCTAACCTAAGATGAAATTTAGACTACTGAATTATTTGGTTATGTATTTTTTAAAATGCTGATGAGCTATAGTTTATTCTCATAAAAAATTGCAACCAAACAGTACATAAAAGTCAAGAATTCGGACTAGAAGCTATTTCCTGGGCTGGGGATATAGCTCAGGGGTTAAGCACCCCTAGGTTCAATCCCCGGTACAAAAAAAGAAAAACTGGCTTGTAATTGAAGCTATTTTCTCTGCATGTCTTATATGATTTAAGGCACTACCTATGCTCTCATCAAGTTCACTTAAACCATTAATGAAATTTCTTACTACAATAACAGTGAACTAGGTTTTAGAGATTGACTCTACTATAACTTAATCTGTATACAGTATTTAAAAAGGCTTTTCAATAGTGTTAAAAAAATGATAAAATAGTAAGAAACTACCAAGTCAAAAAATTAAAGGAGGAATTCAACAAATGGTGCAGCAACCTATCAACATACAAAAGAATGAAGTTGGGCCCTTACCTTACAACATACACAAAAATTATGTGTTAGATCAAAAACCTAAACGTAAGAGCTAAAACTATAAAAATATTTTTAAAAACATAGAAGGAAAGCTCCATGACATTGGATTTGGCAATAATTAATTGGAAATAAAATCAAAAGAATAGGCGACAAATGAAAATAGATCAATTTGACTGCCTCAAAATTAAAAACTTATATATGAAAGAACATTACTGACATAGTAAAAAAGCAACCCATGCAAGGCTGGAGATATAATTCAGTGATAGAGCATTTGCTACCAGGAATAAGGCCCTGGGTTTGATTCCCAGCATGACCAAAAATAAATAAATAAAAGCAATCCACAGAACTGGAGAAAATATTTGCAAATCACATATCCGATAATGGATTAATTTATGGACTATATCAAGAACTCCTAGAATTCAACAAAAAAATGGGGGAAGGGGGTGCCTAAATAGACATTTTTCCAGAAAAAAAAAGTTACTATCACTGTATAACAAATTACATCAAAATGTAGTGGCTTGAAAAAAGTTTTATTGTAGTCATGAATTCTGTGGGTCAGGATTATTAAAGAGAACAAAAAAGTAATAGATAATGTCTCAGACTGCAACTACGAAGACTCTTAGGGATAACTTAAGGGTATCTAGGAATGACTTAATGGTTGCATTGCCTTCTCTCACCTAGTCTCAGTTCTCAAGTAGTACTTTCATCACATTCTATTGGTCATAAGCTAGTCATGAGCCTGTGTAAATTCAACAGATAGAAATCCCTTCTCTCAGTGGAGGAGTATTAAGGTTACAGACTCTAAGAAGTAGGGAGCTGGAAGTATGGTTATCTTTGGAAAATACCAAGTGCCACCATCTTATAGTGTACATTCATAGTACATGCTTTTAACTACCATACTTAAAGATGTAGCAGTGCTTTTAAAAAGTAGGACTTTTTTTTGGTACGAGGAATTGAACCTAGGGCACTTAACCACTGAGCAACATCTCCAGCCCTTTTAAGACAAAGTCTCACTAAATTGGTAGGGTCTCACTAATTTGCTGCGGCTGGACTTGAATTTGAAATCCTCTGCCTCCCAAATCGCAGGGATTACAGGTGTGGTGCACCACCACACCCAGCTAAAAGAGGCACTTTTTAAAGTGTATAACAACCATGCTCTTGACCAGATTTGAAAGTTCTGAGGTAGTTTGAAATACTGTTCAGAATCTGGAAAGGGCAAAGGAACAAAACTTCTTTAGGCAATATTTCCTTTATTTACATTCATCTCCTTCTGGAACCCATCAGGGAAGACAGTGATTCCATTAAAAAAAAAAAAAAAAAAAAAAAGGTGTGTCTCAGCTTCTCCATGGTTGCTGCCAGTGGTAGCAAATTCCCATCATAAAGATCACTATGGATGGCTCTGGAGAAAGGGGGAAGAATGCCCACAGGGTATCCTATTCTCAAGAACTTTCAATAGTCTTCACGACCTTCTGTTGCCCAATATTATAGACCCAACCCAAATCAGACCTTGATTTTCTGAGGTCTTATTAAAATGTACACAACTCATGATTTACATAATTTACAAGTAAACCTACACATTTTTCATATTCAGATAGGAAGCTGCAAGTCTAAGTACAAGTTTACAAAATTTGGGAGGAATATAGCTGGGATGATGAATGTTGACAGTGCCATTCGGAACAAATATTAATTCTCTGTGTCATATGTTCTTAATCAAAACTCACTGCTAATTCTTCTGCCAATTTCAAATGATTTAGAGAAACTAGAGTGGAACTAAGCTGAAAAAAATCAGACTATGAAAAGCCTTTCTAATGTTAAACCTTTCAGAATCAGAGTCCTGAGGAAAACAGAGGCAAGTGTGAAATACAGTCTCACTGTTCTAAACACCTCTACCTTTATGAGATGCCAAAAGAGGATGATGTTTTATAGTGGTGCAGTTATTACTGGGGCTTTGAACAAACACCTTCTCAAGAGAACACTGTTCTAAAAATGGGAATTTCCATTAAATCTGGTTATGATTTGTTAAAAAATAAAATAAAGTAAAAACTGTATTTTTAACAAATACTTCATTGATACAAAAGGAAAAATCAAGAATACTTTGATTTATGCACTAGTGAATATATAAAACATAGCTATGATGCATTTGCAATTTACAGAGAAATATTTTAGTAAAAATCAGCATAATTGGTTCAATATTATTTGGAAATATTAGTTTAGTACTAATTTTAAAAAAATAAAAACTGCTTTACCAGTTCAACTTTATTTCAATAATTCAAGTCAGATTTCCATTTTGAATAAAATTTCAATTAACACAAACAACTTGGACTGGATAACTGAAACAACCAAACAAACATTTAATGAATAAACTTTCCTGCTAACACTTTGCCTAAGTAAATTTTTCCAAAGGTACTGTGATCTTGACTAGTGAGCCAGGCTTTGTATCTTTCAATAAATTAGAGAAGGGGAGAAAGTGGGGAGGGGAAGGTGACAATCGCACTAAATCCACCCCAGGCTGCCATATGTCACTTTTTGTCCTTTGCTGGTTCATTGGTTATTCATGAATTAACTACCTGAAAAGTGCTACATTTATCTTTACAGTCACAAAGCTATCAATACATTTCCAAGTATTCTGAGCCTTTGTTTTCAATGAAACAGTTTTGAAACAAAGACTCTGTTGTAGATGTCACTGCCCTAATACTATAACGCAAGTATAAAAAACTACATAAAATATGGTGAGTTTCCATGTTGACACTAGCCTGTGCCTTACTACTATTTTTTAAAGACTGTTATATCAAAGGAAAAGTAAAGCAGTCTCAGCTTTTAGACCCTTTGGCTTCTCGGGATTTCCACAGGCCCCAAAAATCCTATTCCCTCCTGTTTTTTGTTATCAATGGTCTTACTGTTTTCATTTCTTTTCTTTTTTTATATGTGCTTGTTTCTGGCAGTATCCTCTACTATTAACTTACCTCCTCAAAGCTACCAAGCTCTGACCATGGCTTTCCCAGGATGCATTACATCAGCTTTTGCTGGGAATCTATCCTAGAGTTCCTTTCCACCCACAGTCATCACTACAAAAGACTGCATGGGTCATTCAAACTCCAATTTGTTTGCCAGTATCTACGGAAGACATATTTTTTAAAAGGTATAAAACAGTTTCATCATATCAACAAAGAGAAATAAGCTTGTCTAAACCATTTTAGAGTGATTCCTGGATGGCTTCAAGCTTAAAACTACAACCACAAATCCATCAAATTTGTCCTGAAAGAAAAAGATTGGTGGGGAAAGATAAATTAAAAACATACCTGCATCTTAAACATTCTTTGAATAGTTTGAAGAATAAAAGCACAGTAAAATCTACACTCCAAAATTACTAGCATTTCAAAGTTTTTAAAAAAGAAAAAAAGTAAATTGAAGTTAATTTTCCCTAGATGTACTCAACAATAATTTTGTCAAAGTTCAAACACATGATAAAAGTCCTTTAGTGACTGAGGCTAAAGATCTACTCCAAAGAGAAAATAGCACTTCATAAATAGTCCCAACATATCATGTAAATCTGTTTTACTTCACTTTATCTTTTGAGGATGCTAAAATCTAAATTTCCTTATAATTCAAGAATGTGGCTGAGACCTGTACCTCCATCAGCAAACAGGAAAATGAGGCAGACAGAGACTTGATATTTCAGAACTCCACTATGATGTAAGATTAAGTCATCAAATTCCTAAAGTAATTACTACATGAGTTCAATGTTCAAATCTAAGAACACAAAAGGTAAAAATTCAAATACAGCTTGAACATTTTTATAATTTAAAATAACTTCTAATTGAAGAGGGTTTTCCATGTCAGTACACAGATGTTTTATAAATTATTTACTTCCCTAAGTCCCTAACCTGTTTCTTCTTTTTCAAGTACATCACCACTCGCTCAGTATTCTAGTATAAAAACCTCTTCTACCACACTGCTTTCATTCATTAGGATTAGGTTCACTAAAAATTGATTGTGTTCTCACAAAAAAGAAGCCCAGATATAGGCCAGTATATAATAGCTCATAGTGTCAGGGTTTTTCTTCATTTTGATGACCTGGCATCTCAACATGTGCCTTCCATTTTAAGATGGCTGCTTGAGTTCTTGCCATCACATGCATATAACATCTAGAAGGAATGAGTTCAGTAAAACAGGGTTCAAACCTTTTTTTTTTTCAACTTTTTTTTATTTGTTTTAATTAGTTATACATGACAGTAGACTGCACTTTGATACATCATATATAATGGAGTATAATCTCTCATTATTCTGCTTATACGATATAGAATACCATCTGTCATATAGTTATATATGTACATGAGTAATAATGTCTGATTCATTCTACTATCCTTCCTGCCCCCATCCTCCCTCCCCTGCCTTCACTCCCCTTTACCTAATCTAAAGAAGCTCTATTCTTCCCTAGCAGCCCACCCCATTATGAATTAGCATCTGGATATCAGAGAAAATATTAGGCTTTTGGTTTTTAGGGACTGGCTTATTTTGCTTAGCATGATATTCTCCAGCTCATCCATTTACCAGTAAATGCCATAATTTCATTCTTTAGGGCTAAGTAATATTCCATTTGTGTGTGTGTGTGTGTGTGTGTGTGTGTGTGTGCGCGTAAATATATATATATCCCACATTTTTTTAATTCATTCATCTGTTGAAGAGCACCTAGGTTAGTTCCATAATTTAGCTATTAATTGAGCTGCTATAAACATTAATATGGTTGCATCACTGTAATATACTGATTTTTAAGTCCTTTGGATATAAACAAAGATATGGGATAGTTGTGTCAAATTTTGGCTCCATTTCAAGTTTTCTGAGGCATCTCCACACCACTTTCCATACTGGTTGCACCAGTTTGCAACCCCACCAGCAATGTATGAGTGTGCCTTTTTCCCCACATCCTCACCAACATTTGTTGTTGTTTGTATTCTTGATAATTGCCATTCTAACCAAGGTGAGATGAAATCTTAAGAGTAGTTTTAATTTGCATTTCTCTAATTACTAAAGATGTTGAACATTGTTCATACATTTGTTGATTGATTGTATTTCTTCTGTGAAGTTCAGTTCCTTAGCCCACTTATTGATTGGGTTTTTGTTTGTGTTTGTTTGTGTGTGTGTGTGTGTATTAAAGTTTTTGAGTTCTTTATGTATCCCGGAGATTAATCCTCTGGGGTACATGTGGTAAAGATTTTCTTCCATTTTGTAGGCTCTGTCTTCATGTTTCCTTTGCTGAGAAGCTTTTCATTTTGAATCCATCCCATTTATTGATTCTTGATTTTACTTCTTGTGCTTTACACCTACTAGAATTTAAACAATGCTTCCACTTTCATTTTACTGGTTTGAATATAGATATGGCTGCTCTAGTACAAAAAGAACCTGAAAATGCAATTTCTTTTTCACTGAACAACAATGTGCCTGGCTAAAAAATAGGGTTCCATTATACCAAAAAAAAGCAAATGGATGATAAGATTGGCATGGTCACAGTCTCCAAGTTATTTCCCTCTTACACCATATGCTTTAAGTCCTCTCAATTCTTTATCACTATTTAGTCAAGTCAGCCCATTCAGAAGGATTATAATCATGTCATCATCACCTGTATGTGAACTGTAGCATCCTAACTCATCACTTTGACCCAGATGGTAATTAATGGTTTCAGTCAGGCACAGAAACTCAATAATGCGAGTTTACCCAAGTGTGGAAAGCAGCATCTCAGTAGGAGGCACCATACCATCTCATTCAAGCTCTTAAATGGCCCCTAAAGGTTCGAGTATTAAAGGCTTGATCCACAATGCAGCAGTGTCCAGATGTGGAGCCTTTGGGAGACGATTTGATAATGGAGGTTCTGACCTCAGGAATGGATTAATTAAGCTATGGTTCATAGCTTAATGGGTTGGGGAGAGGAGTTTCGTTATAAAAGCAAGCTCTCTCTTTGCTTCTCAGATGCCATGAAGTAAGCAGCTTTGCTCCACTATGTGCTCCCCACCATGTGTTCTGCCTTGTCAGAGACCTAAAAGCAATAAAATCAGCCCACCATAGAATGAAACCTCTGAAAACATGAGCCAAAATAAACCTTTCCTCCTTTTAAGTTGTTTTACTCAGGTATTTTGTCATGACAGAAGGGTTACTAACAGTAATTTCTGAGGAGCAATATAAATGTTTGTGACTAGTTTTATATAGCTGCTTAACAATTGTCACAAATTTAGTGGCTTGAAACAACATGAATTTGTTGTCTTAAAGAGTTGTTATTTAGAAGTCCAACACAGATCTTACTTTGAGATCGAAATGTCAATAGGGAACGTTTTTTTCTGGGGGCTCTATGGAAAACTACAGGTTTTGCCTTTTCTAGTTGAAGAGGCAGTCCATGTTCCTTAACTCAGTCTACTTTTCTTAACGTCCTCCATCTTGAATGCTATCAACAACAAACCTAGTACTCAGTCAGCAATCTTGCTGGCTGTCTCTCCCACTTCCCTCCTCTGCTTTTAGTAATCCTTGATTACACTGGGACCACAGACTCAATCCTAGATTATTTTAACAGTTTAGCTGATCAACAACCGTAAGTCCCTTTTGCCAAGTAACCTAATATATTCAGAGGTTCCAGAGATTAGGATACAAACATGTTTAGGGGGTTTATTCTGCCAATCACAGGGCTCCCACTATAGACATTTCTTCACTGGTTTGCATGGATAAAGCAGAGTTGGTTAGGAGAAAAAGCACAAACTGAGGAAAATAAGGATAACCACTGTGGTTCCAAGACTATGTTTTGTAGATTTTCAAGAAGAGGTGTAAACAAGGCTGCCATAGTGGCATCAACAGTAATATGGACCGGATTGGTTCAGAATAAAGTGGTTGGGCATCATTAGTACCAAACTATAAAAAATACAAAGAGGCAAAAAAATGGGGATGTGGACTGAGTTAGATACCAGAGTCTAAGGTTTAGTACCAGCTCAACATACCAGATCTCAGGTGATTCTCTGTCTTTTCTCATCTGTAAAACAAAAAGGTTAATCTAAATTATCCTCAAGGCTAGCTTGTGACAGGGAGCGGGGAGAAGGCCGGCCTGCATAAAAAGTGCCTCTCTGTCCCTGTGCTCCTGGGGACAACACCTCACAACACAACACCTCAGCCCTGCAGTTAGCTCCTTCCCCCAGGATCTCTCTGGCTGGATTTTGCCACCAATATGAGGGAAGCAAATCCACAGCCAATCAACTTTAAAACATGAAGAAATAAAAACCAGGAAATAATCACAAAGCATTCCTCGGAGAGAGTTTCCAAACATGAATGAAAAATCAAAACTAACTAGCCGTGTTCACTGAGCTCAGATGTTTCACAAAGCTGACAAATTCTTATCCAACACCACGGATAGTGAAATGGATGACAAGGGCACATCAGATACCCAGTGGGGATGGTTTTACCTGGCAGAATGTGGGAAGTAGCATATGTTTCAGTCAAATACCAACTTTCAAGTGAAATAGTAGTGAAGATATCGAAAAGAGCTTCAAAACAAATCCTTATGGCTCCATTTCTTTTACTACTTCCAAATTAGCTACAAGATAGACTTTGCAGAAATGAAGTAAATGAATCTCACCACTGGAAAACGGGACTTAATAAAAAAGGTTCCTTTTCTATCAATGCTTTCAGTTATATCTATGAAAATGAGGCAATCCCTATGCCACCACACTGGGAGAACGTGAATACTAAAGTACCATGTCAGCTTATTTCTCTTCACAATCAAACACATGAATATAACGAGGTTTCCAGTCTCTTTGGGAAAACAATGGATTGTAACTGAATTAAACGAATTTAGAGAATCCAAAATTTAGACCTATGGCAATTGTTTTGCAGGGTTTAAAGCTGTTCCTTTATTTTGGTACCAGGGATTGGACCCAGAGGCACTTCACTGAGCCACATCCCTAGCCCTTTTTTATATTTTATTTAGAGAGAGGGTTTCGTTGAGTTGCTTAGGGTCTCACTAAGTTGCTGAGGCTGGCTTTGAACTCTTGATCCTCCTGCCTCAACCTCCAGGAGTCGCTGGGATTACAAGCATGCGCCACTGCACCCAGCAAAGCTGTACATCTTGATGTAAACAGACATTACTAGTTTCAGGAACTGTTCAACTTTAATTTATGTTGAATTAGAAATCTCTGGAAACATTTTCACCTTTTTTATAAAAAAATAATTGCACTATCTTGCCTATAGTCATTTGCTTGTATTGATTTAAAGAACACTTTAAAACATACCTTCAAATTTCCTACTTAGCTTAGAGTTTATGCAGGTTTAAGATCTCAATTCAATACTGGATTTAGTTTAGAAATGACCTATTAGGTTGCTCAATGTGCATTTAACCTAAAAATAAAGCCCATTACAGAAAACAAAAAACAAATAAATTATCCTCTAAAGTTCCTTCCTTCCAAATCAAAATGCTATGAAGTAATGTAACGGGAGAAAAGAGTAGGGGGAAGGAAGACCAGAAGTTTAGTCTTCTTAAATCTGAAACCAGGGTTTAGTATTTCACCTTCCCAAAGGAATGAAGAATAGAAGAATAGATGTTTCTATTTTGAAGTCAGATAAATGATAACATGAAAACAGTAAGTAGTGGAAAAATCTGACTCTATAGCATCTCCATAACTCAAATTCAACTTAATCCATTTAAGTAAAAATAGTCAATAGGTGACATATTTTGATAATTCTAACAATATATAAAATAATAACATACCATTAGGAAAAGAAAGAAGATTGCCCAGTCCTTGTTTTGGGGGAGAAAGGATTGGGAAAGATGAAGGAACCCGTTCCTAAGAAATAGAAAGTATCACTCAAGATAATTTATTAATTATTTCTATCAAACAACAATATTGTCCATGAGATATGAATACTTATGAAGTACTGATTAAAACATTATATCACCAACTTGTATACTTTATATACAATTTTATTTTTTAAAAAAGAAAGAGGAGCTGGGGTTGTGGCTCAGTGGTAGAGCACTTACCTAGCAAGTATGAGGTACTGGGTTAAGTTCTCAGCACCACATAAAAATAACTAAATAAAATAAAGTTATTATGTCCATCTACAACTAAAAAAAATTTAAAAGAAAAAAAGAATCAATGTTGATTGCAGCAGTTTTCAATATATATTATATATTATATATTATATAGTCAATATAACCATACCCCTAGAAACAGTAACTAGGCTTTTTTCCCAGGAAAAAAATTATCAACATCTTATATAACTTTATCAGAGGAATATATTTGATACTAAAAAGCATAAAGAATTCCAGTCTACCTAAAGTTAAAGGGAAACTCCCTCCAAAATTATAATTAAGATGTTTCCTTTTGGTGCTAATTAACATTTATATAAAAATATGTAAAACTGTTTGAGAATTGAGAAATAGATTTATCTGGGCAGTTTACTGAGTAAGAAGAAAGCTGCTACAGTGGTTAGATAGACAGATATAGATAGATGAACATATAGATATCAATATATAGAGAACGAAATTCCCATTCTGAATAGTGAATATGTAAAATACAGTTATGTGGAATTGATACTTTAAGGACATAATATCTGGATTAAGAGTTAGACTATTAAGACCACGGAATCAAAGTATGGTGGTTTTGGTGACAATGAATTAAAAATTTGGAGACCTGAACACTATCCCCACAACCTCTAAAGACTAGGTTTGCTAATCTGTACAATGATAATATTCCAATATTTGAGAGGATGATAGTTATTTTAATATTTTTCACTGATAGCAACTATTAGAAAATAAGCATATACTGTCCAAGGAAAGACTTGCAATAAGGAAATTATGTTATGTTAAAAAGTATTAAATATTGAAACATGTCATCAAGAAAGCCGGCAAATTATTTTTCTATTCCTGTAATAGACTTTGTTAGAGCGGCAATATGTTCACAGCAAAACTAAAAAGAAAGTGTGCTTTCTTTTTCCCATGCTACTTTACATTATCTTTATTTTTCAACAGATTCTAAAAATATACCTAAAATAAATAGACCAGTATTGCCTGCTCCTAATAGTAATAAGTTCATTATAATATCCTATAGCTTGTGTTTCCCAGCTAAAGGAAAAATGAAAATTTTCCCAGAAAAATGAAAAATGAAGTTCATTGTGTTTTTTGTTTGAGTTTTTTTACAACAGTGGTCAAATACTAAATTGATAGTTGCCAAGGACAAAAGCAGAAGCTGGCAATGCACATTTATTCAATATATTTTAAATTTAAGAAAAATCATGGTGATCATTCACTAAGCTCTTCCATAAGTCAAACCTGGCTGGTGGCTATTTTCTAATCCCTAACTCTAGACTTCACATCAGCATCTTCAGTGTTTGGAACCAGGAAATGGGATGCGTACAAGTCCTCCCAGGTAATTTTATTATGTAGTTGAGAACCACTGCCAGCTAAAACCTGGCTCTCTCCTGCTGACCTCTTTTGCTGTGGCTATCTTCCCTTTTACACCTTTCTTTCCAATAGGCCTAGAGACAGGGTAGGTGTTCTCTCTTTCAATTATCTCCCCTGCCTCTCTAAAATTTCAGATGTGAGTTTCACATTATCAGTCTGCACCATCAATCCT
This sequence comes from Sciurus carolinensis, assembly GCF_902686445.1. Taxonomy (NCBI): domain Eukaryota; kingdom Metazoa; phylum Chordata; class Mammalia; order Rodentia; family Sciuridae; genus Sciurus; species Sciurus carolinensis. Next base: position 101,712,385 of record NC_062220.1, read on the forward strand.
CTTTGTTGCAATGATCAACATGACATCCCCAATGTTAACCCTTAAAAGATTTCAGCTCCTGGCAGTGACACTCTCTCCAACACTGCTCTTAACAAAATACATGTTTTATTTTTACTATCTATATAGATGATCTTTGACAACATCCTCTTCTATATTAAAATACCAGGTCTACCATCCACTGATCCTACTACCTTTTCACTATCCTTTAAACTAGTTTAGAATCCATGATCCACCATTCGAATCCTCCTACTTGGAATACACCCTCAATTATTTTGCCTCTTCTTCCTCCATCATCACCAGGCAAACCTCAATCCTAGATAAACCATACTCTCTACCTAATCTACCCAGGTGAATTTGGCTAGAGAATAAAACAAACATAACTCTTCTGGCTGATCTCACTGTACACTTAGGATCCACTGACTCCAACTGGGCCCTTGGTGTGACCTTGTAACCACATACCAGTTCACTAGTCTCCTGGTCACAACTTTTCCTCTCTTCCCACTTCCATGAATCCTCTCACTCCTCACACTCAGCAGCTGATCTTAATTCACTGAGAAAATAAAGGCAATCAGAACCTATCAGTTTACCTGCATTTGTGCCAAAGTACTCTGACCTGTGGCACTGTGGATGAAGTATCTGTGCTCCTTCTACAATCAAACCCTTCACTGTGCACAAACCCATTAACTTTCTACTCAGCTTTCCTCCACAAATCTCCCCTCTGTGTGTCATTAATTTCCTCTTCTCTGTTACATCATTTATATTAGCATCAATCACACCATAATAGCTCTCCTCATTTAAAAAACTCTTAATCCCACATCTTTCTCCTCCAAAGTTCGCCTTTGGAAAAAGACTCCTCAAAAATGATGTTTATTTTTGCTGCCTCCAATTCTTGTTTTCCACTCCTTCTTGAGGGCACATGGATCTAGCCTTAGCTCTTCACTACTCCACCACAACCAGCTCCTGTGAAAGGCTATAATAACACCCATGTTGTTAAAACCAATGGTCAAGTCTCAATATTCATCTCACTACATTTATCAGAACATTTGACATTGTTGACTAGTCCTTTTTTGAAACAGTCTGTACACACTAGCTTTCTGGATAACACTCACTCTTGGTTCTTCCCTTTACTGAGGAATCTTTTTCAGTCTCTAATGTTGGTAAGCCCCATACTCCAAAGCCTCATACTCCCAACACTGGAGTAGCCCAGAGTTCACCTTGAACTTGTACTTCTACACTAACTCTTTCATCAATCTCATAAGTGGCTTTAAGCCACTCCTGTACGCTGACATTAATACCTCTAGTTCAGACCTCTTTGTATTCCAGGCTCCTGTCATCACCTGCCTCAACCTCAATGCTGAGTAGGCATCTGGAACTTGCTTATTCAGAAACAAACCGGCTTTCTCCCTCCACCCCAAGTCTGCCACAGATCATTTTAAATGAATGGCAACTCCAATTACCCATCTGCCAGACCAAAAACCTTCTACTTTTCTCTTTACATTCCCACAGCTAACATATCAACATATTTTGTTGGCTCTACTTTCAAAATAAATCCAGATGCTGACCATTTTTCACCACCTTCACTTTTTACAACCTAAGACTAAGTTACCATCAGCTCTTGACTGGATTATAACAGCCTTCTAACTGTAACTAGTCTCCCTGCTTCCTCCCTTAGACTCCCTTATAATCTCCCCTCAACATAGCAACTACTATGATCTTTGTAAAACCCAAATAAGATCATGCCATGTACCTCTTCGAAACTCTCCATTTTCAGATGATGGTAATATTCAAATTATATGGCATAGTCTTTACAATGGCTTATAAGGCTCTCTATCAATTCTCTCATGTCTCACCCCCTTACTCTATTTCAATCACACTGGACTCCTTGCAGTTCTATGACCATCTCACACATAAGGGTCTAGTCATTTGCTATTCCCTCCACCTAGAATGTTCCTCCTCCAGTAAGCTATGTGGCACTTGCTCCCTTCCCTCTCTATCCACAGCACTTATTACCACATAAAGTACTATTCATTTTCTTGGTTATTCATTTTTCATTTCCCTTCACTAGAATGTAAACACATGGACGTCTGCTTGTCACTTAGCAGTCCTCAGCTGATCTGCTGAATAAATGAATGAATGATGCTTATACTCATTAATTAGAAAAATGTAAATGGGACAATATGAGGAGTCATTATAGTATCCTCACTTCTCCATTGAGGTATGTGTTCCAAGATCCCTAGTAGAAGCCCTAAAGTACAGATAATACTAAACCCTATATGTACTGTTTTTTTTTCCCCCTATATGTACATACCTATGTTAAAGTTTAATTTATAAATTAGGCAAATAAGAAATTAACATCAATAACTAATAGTTAAACAGAACAATTACAACAATATGCTATAATGAGAGTTACTTAAAACTTATGAGTAGTGTATTTCTATAATTTTCCACCTAATATTTTTAGAACAAAGGTGATCATGAGTAACTGAAACTGAGGAAAGTGAAACCACAGATAAAGGGGGTATACAGTACATATTAATCATGTGTCAAGAATTTAAGTCTGCTAAAATTGAGAGGGACCAGAATATGAAACAGGAAGTTTTATATGCCACCACTGGGAGTATAAATTAATACAAATAATTTAGAGAACAACTTGGTAATGACTTGGAAAGCTGAAGATGCATATATCATTCACCCTGGCAATTGCATTTCTATGGATATATCCTAGGCTCTGGGGCCTATAGGAACTCTCTCACAAGTACAGAAGGAGATCCCTGTAAGAATATTCACTACCAGGGGCTGGGGTTGTAGCTCAGTGGTAGAGTGTCCGCTTAGCATGTGTGAGGCACTGGGTTCAATTCTTAGCACCATATAAAAATAAAAATAAAATAAAGGCATTGTGTCCATCTATAACTGGAAAACAATTTTTTGTGTGTGGTGCTGAGGATTGAACCCAAGGCCTTGTGCATGCAAGGCAAGCACTCTACCAACTGAGCTATCTCCCCAGTCCTAAAACTGAAAATTTTTAAAAAAAGGAATATTCACTACCACACTGTTCATAAACCTTAGATATCTAACATCAGGAAATATATAAACTGTGATAGAAATGCACAATAGAATACTACACACAGCTAAAACGAATGACCAATCTACAAATATCAACATGACTCTAGTCCAAAACCACAATGATGAACTAATTTTTGAAAAGTTACAGAATGATATGTACACTATATTTCATATTTATATATAATGTGCACATACATACATATGTATAAATAATTGGAAACATGGAAGACAAAGCTATCTTGTATGTGGCTGCATTCATACATAATGGTATATATCAGAAGAGTGGTTACCCCTGAGCAGGAAAAAAGGGAGAAAAAGGTTCACAAAGATTACACAGTTGCTTCAACTATATCCACTTTCTTTCAAAAAAAAAAAAAAACTGAGAAAATATCAGTTTCAATAGAAGTGAATGATAGGTACATGGGTAATTATATATACTATTCTCTAAATTCTTCCATATATTTAAAATATTCGTTCTTTTTATCAAGTATAAGTATATTCTATGGAAGCTTATTTGATTAAAATTTCACATTTTCCAAACTTCATACCTAACAATAGCCAGGCTTTTCTAATTTAAATGAATGGCGAAGCTGCCAGGGCTTTTCTGAAAATTCTGGAATTCCACAGAAGGTTGGCTGCCCAAACACTCACTTTTATTTCTACCTTAGCTTCCTTTCCTTAAAAAGGCCTCCAAGAGGGTCGTTTCTATTTAAATATTAATCATCTGTAAACATCATATAAATGCACTGCCCTAGGCAAGGGCTATGAAATAGAAGTGCAACTCAAAGCAGACACAGCAATAGGCAGAACTCATGTGAGCTTCTATAATCACAGTTGGTACTGATGACTAATGTAAAGGCATCATTTAGAGACTTGGGTTTCTAAATAATAGCAGGAGAAGGATATCTCTGTGTTCTCAGACATTTTACCAAACCCAGAAAGTGCCTATGTGAGTTCAAATCAGGAGACAAATACTCAAGACTGTTTATAAATTAGATAAGACCAACTGAAAATCCTGGCTCACTAAATCATAATCTATAGCAAAACTGACTTTGCAAGGTCAAAGCAAAAGTTATGGAATTGTATACAATATGAAGGGCAAATGTTTAGCCAATAAACAGATTAATCAGAAAATTTAGCTTAATTTCAGCAATTTCAGTACAGCCAACTTGACCTCATAGACAAGATCATTTTTTTAAAATCTCAAACATGAGAACTGATAACTAATTTATACACCCAGAAGCATATACTAAGCTCACCGGTATAAAGAACAAACTTCTTGATGCCATGGTTTCCTTGTTATAACACACTATACTTGCCAGGCATCTACTAATATTTACATAGTATCTTTAAGAATCCAAGGATAATGACCAGACACCATGGTGATCACCTATAATCCCAGTTACTGGGGTGGCTAAGTAGAGGGATCGCAAGTTCAAGGCATGCCTGAGCAATTTAGTGAGACTCTGTCTCAAAATAGGGCTGGAGGTTGGGGATATAGCTCAGTTGGTAGAGTGCTCACCTCACAAGTAAAAGGCCCCGGGTTCAAATCCCCAGCACCGCAAAATAAATAAGTAATAAATAAGTAAATATAGGGCTGGGGATGTACGTCAGTGGTAGAATAACCCTGGCTTCGATCTCCAGTACTGAAAAAATAAAATAAAATCACAGTACAAAAGGCAATATAAAACCTGCTGAACATAATCATAGTGAAGATTTCAAAAGTTGTTGCACTAAGCAGCCATGAGCCAAGAAAAAAAAAAAAACAATGCCTGCCAACTAGCTCCAACAACTCTATTATGCTTGCCATTTGTATAAACTATGTTAGTGGCTGTGAGATGTGAATCATAAACAGCTTGTAACATTTGCATGATTTTGGATCCTTGGTTTCCAAGGGCACTAATCTATACTAGAATGTGCTTTAAAGGGCCATTATCAGTTAGTACTGATTAAATAACTAATTTTCACAATTAGACATTGTTTGGAGGACACACCAACCACACACTTTTCTACCACAAATGATCCCTCTGCATAAGGGTTGCTATATTCATTCTGAAAAGCATCTGCACAACTGAAAGTCACAAGCTCTCACCATTACCACCTTATATTAGCATAAACATTCTTGCAATTGTACACAAGAAAGTTCAAATTCCCTAAGGCTTTATTTTAGCACTGAAGCAACATCTAGGCCTTGGGAAAACTCTGAACTGGGTGGGTTAGGAAAGCTACAATTATATCTTGACTGCCTTCATCAAATTACAGGAGTGGGAGGTAAAGACACTAATTGAGACACTCATAAAAGTGCACTATTAAGGGTGACTCCTACTTTGATACATTAGGATCGAATACAGAAAAAGTCACATGTAACCCTTAAACTTGGTGAATTTTACAGAGAAGAACAAGGAATGCATAGTTCATATCACCTTGAGAGCAGAGGTCTACGCATCTTTCTGCTGTAACCAAGGCAATTATTCTGATTTAATAAAAGTTCTTATTCACTTTATTAATTAGAGTTAATTATGACTGTTTAAAGTGGACCGTGGGATTTGCAGAGCCAACCTGTTATTTGTTTTTTTTAAAAAAGTGAAGACATTTTTCCCTAAGTACTAATTAGCACGGGTGTGTTTTATATTTATTCCTAATACAATTTCCAGTCTTGAAAGATTACACAGATTTCCACAGACACCACCACTGTTGCATGGTCACAAAATGCAAATGTTAATTGTGTTGGAAAATGTTTTGATTCAATGTGTCCTACAATAGAAACTTATTTTGAATGTTGTTAACATCCCAATGCCTAATTAGCATATTACAAATACTATCATTTCAGAATTATAGCTATTGTAGAAGTTATAGCCACAGGCATTTGAGAAAGAGAAGAGAAATTAGGGAGGAAGTGAAAAATTCTTGGGCATGAATAGTTGGTCTTTTCATATACACAAATCCAGGGCTTGGGACTATGTTAGGTTATTTTGGGTTTGTCCTTTTGATTTTCTATCTACTATATCTATGTTAAGTATATATTTATATGATTAAGTTTAATATAATTTTGTAAGTACTTTAATGACAAGCAAAAGGACAATTTCTACCTCTTTAGTGTTTCCCACTAAAAAGTTAAGACATGAAGTCCAAGGACACTTATGGTAGTAAAACAAAAATCGTAACTGTGCCAGCAAATCTGGAATGCTCCATGGCTTTGATGGATCTTATCCAAATTATGCTCTAAATATTTAGCACCATCTAGTGGCAAATTTATTTAAGCTAGAAAAAAAAATATGGAATACAATAAGTAATGTAAAACCTCAAATCAGTAATAACATTATAATATAAGTGCAAATTAACACTTTTGACATTTACTGCATGAGTAACAGATAACAAGAGTATCCACTATGCTATGCTCTCCAAATTTATGTATGAAATTTTCTACAATAAAAGAACAAAAAAAAAATCTCTGAAAAGCAGTCTGATACATCTTACAGAAAGATCTTCTACACCCATATCCTGACTCATTGTGGCCTGAGGTTTCCAAAATAACTTTTGATAAACATCATGAAGAGAATCTGGCTCAGTAGCTCTGATCAGTTTTATAAAAATGTAAAAAGATATCTATACATCTGAGGGGGAAAGACTTAAATTTACAGTTTAATGCTCAATGCTCACAGAACTTGCAGCATTTTATTACAACAGTTCCATTTAAAAAAAAAAAAAAAAAAAAAAAAAGGTAGGGGGCTGTGAGACCCACCACTGACTTCTATAATGAAAACTACAGAACACTAAAGAAATAAACTGAAGAAGACCTCAGAAAATGGAAAGATCTACCATGTTCCTGGATAGGCAAAATTAATATTACCAAAATGACCATACTATTGAAAGTGCTATACAGATTTAATGTAATTCCTATTAAGATCCCAATGACATTCTTCATAGAAATAGAAAAAGAAATCATGAAATTCATTTGGAAAAATAAGAGGCCCAGAATAGCCAAAGCAATCCTTATGAAAAAAGTGATGCAGGAGGCATCACAACACCAGACCTTAAATTATAGTACAGAACTATAGTAACAAAAACAGCAGGGTATTGGCACCAAAACAGACATGAAGACCAATGAAACAGAATAGAAGATACAGAGACACCTACATAAATACAGTTATCTCATCCTAGACAAAGGCACCAAAAACATACTTTGGAGAAAAGAGCCTCTTCAAATAATGATGCTGGGAAAACTGGAAATCCATATATATCAGAACACTCTCGCCTGCACAAAACTCAACTCTAAGTGGATCAAGGACCTACCCATTAGATTAGGAACCCTGCACTTACTAGAAGAAAAAGTAGGCCCTACTCTCCATCATGTCAGCTTAGGAACCAACTTCCTCAATAAGATTCCTAAAGTGCAAGAAGTAAAATCAACAATCAATAAGTGGGATTGTATCAAACTGAAAAGCTTCACAGCAAAGGAAACAATCAAGAACATGAACAGAGATCCTACAGAATGGGAAAAATCTTTACCACCTGTACCTCAGATAGAGCATTAATCTCCAGGATACAAAGAACTCAAAAAACTTAACATCAGAAAAATAAATAACCCAATCAATAATGGGCAAAGGAACTGAACTAACACTTCACAGAAGAAATATGAATGGTCAAAAATATATGAAAAAGTGTTCTCAGCATGTCTAGAAATTAGAGAAATGCAAATTAAAACTACATTGAGATTCTATCTCACTCCTGTCAGAATGATAGTTATCAAGAATTCTAGTACAATAAATGTTGGAGAGCATGTGGGGAGAAAGGTCCTCTCTCACATTTTTAGTGGGACTGCAAATTGGTATAACCACTCTGGAAAGCAGTATGGAGATTCCTTACAAAACCTGGACTGGAACCACCATTTGATTCAGTTATCTCACTTCTCAGTCTATACCCAAAGGACTTAAAATCAGCATACTACAGTGACATAGCCACATCAATGTTTATAGCAGCTCAACTCACAATAGCCCAGCTTTGAGAGTCCTTCAAATGGATGTCCTTCAATGGATGACTGGATAAAGAATATGTGGTATATATATAAATGTAATATTACTCAGTCATAAAGAAATGAAATAATGGCATTTGCTGGTAAATGGATGGAACTGGAGAATATCACGTCAATTAAATAAGCCAGTCCCAAAGGTTGAATGTTCTTTCTGATATGTGGATGCTAACCCAAACAAGGGAGGGTGGGGAAAGGAAGAATAGAAATCCATTGAATTAGACAAGGGAAATAGGGAAGGGAGAGGGGAGGAGAATAGCAAGGACAGTAGAATTAATTGGACAAGACTTCCCTAGCCTTGTATACATAACCAGGGTAACTCTGCATTGTGTATAACTACAAGAGTGGGATCCTAAACAGTAAATTATACTCTGTACGTATAATTTGCCAAAATATATTCTGTCACATATAACTCTCTCCCCCTCTCGCGCTATTTCTCCCTCCCTCCCTCCCTCCTTCCTGATGATGCTAGCTGCTTCCCTCTGCCACACTCTTCCACCATGATATTCAGACTCACCTTGAGCCCTGAGGAATGGAGCTTCTATGGCTAAGACCTCTAAAACCGTGAGCCCTCAAATAAACATTTTCTCCTTGTGCTGGTCAGATCATTTGGTCACAGCAGTGAAAAAAGCTGACTAAGACACTCAAATTAGATGAAAAGAAAAATCTTGTATGGAATATTTACTGGGTAAAAACAGGGTGGTTCTTTTTTTTTCCATTGAAGTGTTACGCAAAGAAAAATGAACAAAAATGTTCAACTCAATAAATTGAAGCTGGGCACAATGGCATGTGCCTTGTAGTTGAAGCCTTTGGGAGGCTCAAGCAGGAGGATCACTGGAGCCCAGGAATACAAGACTAGCCTGGGCAACACAGCAAGACCTCATCTCAAATAATAAATTTGTCAAATTATATGAATTGATGAGCTGATGCTCTGTAAGGTATAACACTTAATAGCATGTAAGAGTTCTGATGGAAAAAAATAGCAATTATAATAAAATAAAACAAAGCAAGCATCCATGCAACCAGCAGAGAGGTCTAGAAGTAAAGCATAGCCATTACCCTAGCAGATCATTCCCACTCCCCCCAACTCCTCTTTCTCCTTATCAAGTGTAAATATCATCTTGATTTTCAATATTTGAGTTTAGTAACATGTGAATTTGAAGTTTGTTTAAGTGAGATTACATAGTATTTTTTTTTAGGGGGGGTGGTATTTTGCTCAAGACTATGTTTCTGAAATTCTTCCAGATTGTGTGTGAGCTGAGTTTGTTCATTTTCACTATAATATAGTAGTCCAAGGTAGAAACAGCATAATTTACTTACTCACTAGACTTTTGATGGAAATTCATCCATCCTCCCTGACTTGGAACTAGTATAAATAATGCTACTATAAACACTCCTACACACACGACTTTGTTGCGCACAGGCATGCCATTTCTGTGGGGAGCAGGAGACAAGGTCACAGTAGGTATACATTCAGTTTCTATACTGCCAACCAATTTACCAAAGAGGTTCTACTCATATATACCACGTATATATACCACGTATACCCATACCAAACATGTATGAGAATTTCCTTGCTCCATATTCTAGCAAACCCTCTGCACTATGTTAATCCTTCCAATTTTAGTATTCTGATAGGCATGCAGTGGTTGTGTGCTATTATAGTTTTGCTTTGCATTTCTCTAATGACTTACAGTCTTGAGTCCCTGAAGTATCTGTTAAGATTCTTAACCATTTTTCTCCTGCTTTGTCATTTTCCCTGTGTTTACAGCCCTTCCTATGACTCTATATATGAGCCCTTCGTTGCAGTGTTGCAAATGCCACTCTTTAGCTTGCCTTTCATTCTCTTTAAGGTGATTTTTGATGAATAGAAGGTTTCAATTTTAATAAACTCAAGCGAATTTTTTTTCATGTTTAATATTTTTTGTGTTCAAAGAAAACTTTTCTTACTGCAAATTTATATAGATATTCCTCTGTGTGGTCTCCCAAAATCTTTATTGTTTTGCCTTTCACAGATAGGTCCACAATTCCCCAGAAATTGAATTTGGGTGTGGAACAAGATAGAAGTTCTCATTTACTCATATGAATATACATGATGTTCTAGCACCATTTACTGAAATACTAAATCTCTACTGTCTGCATGCTGCCTATATCATAAATCAAGTATCTATAAAAGTATATCACTGTTTCTGTACTCCTCATTCTGTTCTACTGATCTACTGAATCAAGAATGCTGTGCAGGGGCTGGGGAGATAGCTCAGTCGGTAGAGTGCTTGCTTGCCTTGTAAGCACAAGGTCCTGGGTTCAATCCCCAGCACCCCCCCCCCAAAAAAAAAAAAAAAGAATGCTGTGCATCTTTGCATCAATACAACTCTATCTCTATTAATCTTGATATTTCATAAAACTGTTCTACATTGTCCTTAAAGAATGTCTTGGTTCTTCTTAGCATTTTGAACTTTCATATAAATTAATCGTATAATGATGGTAACAACTATAACTAAATTATCTAACCCACTTTAAAAACATTAACATAAGCCTAGCAAAAGTATATCACTTGCCTGAGGTCATAAGACCAGGGCTTAGATCTGAAGAGAGCCACTGTACAAGATATATTTTTTTACTACATATCCTGCCTGCTTAACTCATATCTGTGAAAGGTTAGGCCTAAAGACAAAAATAGATAAAGTAAAAACAAAAATAAAATATTATTTTAATACCTATTCAACTTACTATGGATAATTCTTAAGAAAATTTATATTACTGATTGTCTTAGTCTACCTTGTGCTGGCTATAACAAAATACTTGAAACTGGGTAATTTACAAAAAAGTCAGTGGTTTCTTTCTTAACAGTTCTAAAAGCCAGGAAGTCCAAGATTGAGGGGCCCACATCAAGCAAAGCATCTTCCCACTTCTGAAGGTAAGAGGGTAACAAAACATGAAAGAGAGTCAAGAGAGGGTCAAACTTGCTCCTATAACAAACTCACTCTCACCATAACAAATTCATTCTCCTGATAAGAGCAGAACCCTCTCAACCTAAATGCCTCTTAAATGTCCCAATTCTCAATACTATTGCATTAAGTTTCCAATATATGATCTTTGGGAGACACATTCAAATAATAGCACCAGTGATGGCAAATTTATCATGAATTAGTACTAAGTACCAGTAAAAGTGAAAATTACTACAATCCTTTTAGAGTTCTAGAAATTAACAGTAACTACTACTAGTAAAGGTGCAAGAAAACTTAAGTGTCCTAAAGGATTTAGTTACTGCCTGCTTAAAAATCCAATTGTTATAAAATGTGGGTCATGTCTCATTCTATATTGGAGCTATTAAGGTAATGAAATGAATAGACTTTGAAAGGTAAAGAAAAAGGATTAATTGATAATTCCTAGATATCTGGCTTGAGCAAAAGATGCTCATAAAAAGGAACTTTACTAGGCAGTGTTGTAAGTGCTTAACAAATTTTATCTAATTTTATCCTCCCAATTTTAGCAGGTATTGCTGACCCACGTTATGAATTTAAAAAGTAGGGTTGGGAAAAATTAAGTCTCTTACTCAGTCAGAAAGTACTAGATATATCAGATCTTAACTGGAACTTTAAGTACTAGCCCTTTCCACTACAGCAAACTGCTAATATCCACAATATTTGTTGGACAACCGAGCTGAAAGACTAGATTTTCTACCACAAAACAGACAAGTGACACTAAAACATCCAGGCAGCTGCCAGGGTTTCCTTGCAATTAAACGTAGTAAGACACATAGGAGCCTTTTGATATTACTGCCTGGAGCAGTTACCTTTTAAATAACACTGTATTTGTTGCTTTTTATTTTTTGGCGATTTTTTGTTTGTTTTTTTGTTTGTACCAGGGATTAAACCCAGGCTCGCTTAACCACTGAGCCACATCCCTAGATCTTTTCTATTTTTTATTTTGAGATGAGGTCTCACTAAGTTACCTAGGGTCTCGCTAAGTTGCTGAGGTTGGCTTTGAACTTATGATCCTCCTGCCTCAGCCTTCTAAACCTCTGTGATTACAGGCAAGCACCATTGTACCCAGCTTGTCAGGCTATTTTTTTTTTTTTTAAGATACCATATTTTTAATGCATATTAGAAAACAGGTAATATCCACCCTGAACTTTTTACAAACCTTACTGCAGTGACACCAGAAATCTTGTGTTTTGGTTTTTAACATATGCTAAGAGAAATTAACACAGGTAGTGTAGACTCATGAAAAGATAAGGTATCACTATGATACACCTTGGTGTAACTGAGCAGAAAAGAATAATTTCTTTATTGACAGAGCATGGTTTATTAGATGTAGAAATGTTCCCACCTTATTGTGCACTCAAACCACATCAGTAATGCTAGGTAACACAGGTAATAAAAACAAAAGATAGAGAAATGATTCTATCCAAGAGTAAGATTCATAATGTGAATTCCTGGGTACTATTTATTAAGTTTGATTCATTGGATCTGAAGGTGTGGCTTAGAAAACTTTTTTTAAAGTTTGCATTTTTACATGCATCAAGTCTTAAGAACATATAAAATGCATATATGACTATGAAGAGAAACTAATACTCCCCTGAATCCACTCCTGTTGAAACACAGATCTTTAGCAGGACCTTAGAAGCCCCCTGATTCCATCCCCTTCACTCCTCTGATGCAACTATTTTCCTGATTTGTGTTAACCATTTCCTTGCTTTTCTCATTAGTTTTACCTCTAGTGCATAACAATATATGCATTTCTAAATACATTTTTAGTTTTGAAAAGGTGATTATAAGTTATAAACCTAGATTCACTAGGACAATGGCACAATTCCAAATGAAGAAAAAAAAAAACCAGTATCTGTGTCACTCGTTTGATTCCCAGAGAACTGACACGTTTCCTCTCTGCAAAAGTTAACAAAGACAGGAACCCTGGGAAACATACTGGTCAACCAGAGTCAGGACTTCTATAGCAAGAGAGTATAGAATGGTATTATTGAACTTGCAGCAGGATTATAGGAAGGCAAGCAGCCTACTGATTTTTTGTTTCTAAATTCACCATGGCTACCCCCCCAACAAGAGTAGATGGAAGCAGGATATGTGACAAGTGAAGCAAGTATCCTCAGCAGAGCAGGCAGCAGAGCAAAAGGCAAGAGCAAAAACTGCTCAAGTACATACTGAAGAAAAGCTAAGAACAAGTTGAAACCCAGGTCAAGCTCACCAGGGAATTCTATCCTCAGCTTAAAAAGACAGGAGTGACAGTAAGCACTGTGGTGAGTGTTTTAGTCAGCTTTTTCGATGCTGTGACCAAAAGACCTGACAAGAACAATTTAAAGGGGGAAAAGTTTATTTGGGGGCTCATGATTTCAGAGCTCTCAGTCCCATATAAGGCTCACTTCATTCGTTGGGGATCAAGGTGAGGCAAAACATCATGGAGGAAGAGTGTGCCACCAAGCAGAGAAAGAGCTTCACTCAATAAAGACAAAATACATAGCACAAAAACAAGCCCCCAAAGACCTACCTCCTACAGCCACACCCTACCTGCCTTCAGTTACCACTCAGTTAATCCCCTGATGGGACTGGATTAGGTTAAAGTTCTTATAATCCAATCATTTACCTCAAAACCTTCTTGCATTGTCTCACAGATGAACTTTTGGGGGACACCTAAATCATAAGAAAGTATAGGCCTCCAATATAGAGTGGCTGCCATCTACACTGGATACACAGCAGCACCGTGGCATCTCTTCACCACTGCTCTAGGGATTCTCCTCATCTCCCTCCTGTGTTGGAGCTCCTGTTTCCTAAATCCCATGTCTTCCTCTTTTTTAGGTTGGTGTTTCTCACCTTCCAATAGCTTTTAATAAAGGGAGTAGAGGAAGTAAATGTTCTGAGACCTTGCATGTCTGAGAATCTTTATTCTAACTGGCCATAATTTAGTTACTTAATGAACACAAAATTATTTTCCTTCAAGATTTTGAAGGTATTGCTGTACCATTTTCTCACCTCCAGGTTGTTGCAGAGAAATCCAGAGTAATTTGGATTAATGATACTTTAGACATGGCTTGTTTTTGTTTTTGTTTTCCCCCACACTAGAATCATCTCTGTCCCTCCCAGTGTCCTGAAATTTCCTAAGGGTGGCCTACTGTAAGTATATTTATTACGCAAGGCACCCAGTGGACATATTCAATCTGATAACCCAACCTTCAATTACGGGCATTTTCCTGAATTATTTATTATTTTCTCCTTTTCATTCCCCCTAATCCTCTCTATCTTTTGGAACACAGTTGTACAATTACTGAACCTCAGGAATAGTCAGCTAAATGTCATCTCTCTTCTATTTTCTACCTTTTTATTCTACTTTCTGGGAGATTTCCTGAGCATTATCTTACACCTTCCTAAGCTTCTCATTCCTACTACTAAGTTTTTTCCTGACCAGTCTTTTACATAGCATGTTATTTTTATTTCATCCTCATCTCTTATCTCTCTGAATATATTAAAAATTTTACACTTTCAATATTGGATGTTTTCCAAAAATAACTGATAATCCTTTGGTATTTGCTTATGATTAAGAATGGGGACCTAGAAAGCTTATAACTGAACTTAGGGATGCAGCTAGGTGACTTGGAGTTTCAAGAAATTCCACCTTAGTTCTTTTATTTTAATCTACCCAGAAATCCAACAATAATATTTCAATCTACAAGCATTCTGTGAGCCTAGAGAAACTGTGGGGGAGGTAAGCACATTTGAAGAGGTGACTTCCATCTGTGATTCAATATGTACACAATCACTTCCTCCTCTATTTTCAGTTTGATAATGACTATGCTCTTTTTAAATTCTGAATAGATATTAATCTTAAGAATTTGAAAAAAAAATAGATTCCCCCCAAATCACAAGCTATTCTGTATTATTCATAAGACTTCATTTAGGTTTTTTAAAATAATGAGTGATAAAAACAATAAACAGCAAATCACTTTCCTGTGATAGTGTTACACTAAAAGTTCCAAAGATTGTTAAAAAATAAAGATGTAATAATAAATCCAAGGTTTATTATTTTTGTAAACCAATATACTGTGATAAGTTCATTGAGAAAACAAGAAAAATCATAATACATTAAAAATTAGTACAAAATAAATGCCAAATAAAAACCATAATAAGAATTGAAACAGTATATTTAAGCATCCTTAAAATGAAATTTTAAAACACACCAAGTATTGCTTGCCTTTTCTAATAAGCTTGATATTCCATTCATAAAATATTGCAAAAAAATATTTTTGTGGGGAAAAAAAATCATTCATTTTATGTTGACACTGATCAAAGAGTGCCTCAAAAAGCATCTTCAAGTTGATTGTTAAGAGTACTTGTTGCTTCCTATAAGCTTATTTTCTTAATAAACTAGTTTTTGTGCTTATTCTGATTTTGGTTTTGCCTTTGAAATCAACATTGCTTTTATTAATTCAGATTTTAGATCAAATTCTCATTTCAAGTTGGCATACTTCACAAAAACAATCGTATTTTTTCTCTTGCACTTCCTCTCTTATTTATAAAGAACTACAGTCTACAATGAATATTCTAAACTCAGAAACACTAGAAACATTGTTGGGTAGTATTCACACATATATTTGGATCTTATAACCAAGGTTAACAGTACTATACAGAATAAGATGTTGTATTGCCAACTTTAGGGTTTATTTTGCTTCAAAACTTATTCCTTGGAACACCACTCACAGAATTTACATGAAGTATAATATGCATGTGAATTTCTCAATATTTATTTCTAAGAATAATTCACTAATAATTAGCAGCAGATAGAGCATGAGAACACATTTATAAAGTAGTAACAAGCAAGACTGACTGATTAGATCATGATATTAAAGATGTGATGGATCCTCCGTGTGGTAGAAAAGACTAGAAATATACAACATCTGAAGTCTCACTGATCATATTCTATGACTCACAGATTTATCCATAACCCTGAAGTTATTTCTGCCACAAAGGTTAATTTAAGGAAAGAGTTAATTCTGCAAATATTTAAAACTCTTGGAAAACAAATATATTAAAGAATACTTTTATCCATAGAATGCTTTACTAATAACATTACAAGGATAAAACATTTTGGAGTAGATCCAAAAAAAAATCCCAGAGTTAAATGTCAGTTCTTAACTGTCTTATTTTTCTGACATAAAAACAGATCAATTATTTTCCAGCTGACAGAAAGCCACACAATCTAGTGTTCTGAGATAACACAATACTGCCACCTGTTGGAAGACATCACTAGCAAAATGTCTTTATTCCTCATAAAATGTATGTTTCTAAAAGAAAATAAAAAGGGACTATGTTCGTTTTATCCTTTATACAACCATCACACTTAGATAAACCACTAGTAAAGAGAAATATAGGAGTGGATCTTCTTTGTTTCCCACAATAAAAAGCACAAAATGATATTCACTTTTTGGTTTTCGTTATCTGGATGAGGGGAAGGTATGAACATGAAGAGAAAGCACCAGGGAGTAACTATTTTGTATCCTAATTAACAGTGGTAGTTATGCAGGTCTATACCTGAGTTATAATTCACAACTTATACCAAAGGAGTTTTACTATATGACAATTTCTTAAAAGACAGACACAGATAAGAAAATTAAAATGCTTAGTGCCAGCCAGAAGTATTGGCATTTGCCTGTAATCCCAGCCACTCAGGGGGCCAAGGCAGAAAGATTACAAGTTCCAGTCAATCTGGGCAAATTAATATGTTGTCTCAAAATAAAATACAAAACAGGCACACAGCACTTGCCCAGCATGTGCAAGGCCCCAGTACCACAACCAAAAAAAAAAAAAAAAAAAAAAAAAAAGCCATATATATTTATAGAAAGGAGGGAATTTTTTTTAAAATTAGAACATAAAAAGTATTCACATAAAATTCAACAGTTTTGCCACTTATATCTCAAAGATCTAAGGCATAAACACAATTAGAAAGGTCCTAATGTGATACAGAATGTTGAATTGTGTAAATATGAACTCAAACACTTTGTTATAACATAGGAAGGTCTGATGACAAAACAATCCATAACCAAAAGCTAGAAATCAATATCTACCTTTTTAACCTGATAACCTCAAAGTCTTATATAGCCCTTTTTTACTTGTGTTTTTTCTCCCTTAAAAAGCTGGGGCAAGCTTTCTGAGGAATCTCCATACTGCTTTCCAGAGTGGCTGCACTAATTTGCAGCCCCACCAGCAATGTATGAGTGTACCTTTCTCCCCACATCCTCGCCAACACCTATTGCTGCTTGTATTCTTGATAATCGCCATTTTAATTGGGGTGAGATGGAATCTTAGGGTAGTTTTGATTTGCATTTCTCTTATTACTAGAGATGTTGAACATTTTTTCATATATCTGTTGATTGCTTGTAGATCTTCTGTGAAGTGTCTGTTATTTCCTTAGTCCATTTGTTGATTGGATTATTTGTATTCTTGGTGTAGCGTTTTTTGAGTTCTTTATATATTCTGGAAATTAGAGCTCTATCTGAAGTATGAGTGGCAAAGATATTCTCCCACTCTGTAGGCTCTCTCTTCACATTACTGATAGTTTCCTTTGCTGAGAGAAAGATTTTTAGTTTGAATCTATCCCGGTTGTTGATTCTTGCTTTTATTTTTTGTGCTACGGGAGTCCTGTTAAGGAAGTCTGATTCTAAGCAGACATGTTGAAGATTTAGACCTACTTTTTCTTCTATAAGATGAAGGGTCTCTGGTCTGATTCCGAGGTCCTTGATCCATTTTGAGTTGGTTTTTGTGCAGGGTGAGAGATAGGGGTTTAATTTCATTCTGTTGCATATGGATTTCCAGTTTTCCCAGCACCATCTGTTGAAGAGGCTATCTTTTCTCTATTGCATATTTTTGGCCCCTTTGTCTAGTATGAGAAAATTGTATTTATTTGGGTTTGTGTCCATGTCCTCTATTCTGTACCACTGATCTACCTGTCTATTTTGGTACCAATACTATGCCATTTTGTTACTATTGCTTTGTGGTAGAGTTGAAGATCTGGTATTGTGATACCCCCTGCTTTGCTCTTTCTGCTAAGGATTGCTTTAGCTATTCTGGGTTTCTTATTCTTCCAGATGAATTTCATAATTGCTTGCTCTAGTTCTGTAAGGTACGTCACTGGGATTTTAATTGGAATTGCATTGAATCTGTATAGCACTTTTGGTATCTCACCCCAATTAGAATGGTGATTATCAAGAACACAAGCAACAATCGGTGTTGGCGAGGATGTGGAGAAAAAGGTACACTCATACACTGCTGGTGGGGTTGCAAATTAGTGTAGCCACTCTGGAAAGCAGTATGGAGATTCCTCAGAAAGCTTGGAATGGAACCACCATTTGACCCAGCTATCCTACTCCTCAGCCTATACCCAAAGGACTTAAAATCAGCATACTACAGAGATGCAGCCACATCAATGTTCATAGCTGCTCAGTTCACAATAGCCAGATTGTGGAACCAACCTAGAAGTCCTTCAACTGATGAATGGATAAAGAAACTGTGGTATATATATACAATGGAATATTACTCAGCCATAAATTATGGCATTTGCAGGCAAATAGATGAAATTGGAGAATATCATGCTAAGTGAGATAAGCCAATCTCAAAAAACCAAAGGACAAATGATCTCGCTGATAAGCAGATGATGACACATATTGGGGGGTGGGAGGGGTTAGTGTTAGTGTTAGGGAGGGGGGCAAGAATGGAGGAAGGAAGGACTGTATAGAGGGACAAAAGGGGTGGGAGGGGTGGGGGGAAGGAAAAAAATAACAGAATGAATCAAACAACGTTACCCTATGTAAATTTATGATTACACAAATGGTATGCCTTTACTCCATGTACAGAGAAACACGTATCCCATTTTTTTACCATAAAAAATAAATAAAATAAATAAATTAAAAAAAAAAAAAAGCTGGGGCATAAACAGGCAAAACTGGAGGCTTAGCATCTATGTAATCTTAGTTATTTGGGGATGTGGAGGAAATCATGTAAAAATCTATGTGATACCAAAGTCCCAAGAGATCCAGAGCATCTAACTCCATCTGGGAATCTTTTCATTGCATCTTATAGATGCCAAATGACATAGGTGCCAAGAGCCTACAAGATCACAAGAAAACAGGTAAGAGTTCAATTAACAAAAAGATTCAAACTGAATGCAAGAGTCACATTAACACATTTATTCCTCCCATCGCTCTGATAATACACTTGCTATTTATAATGTGATATGGGTTATAACAATGAGAGAATATTAAACTGGAAGCTTATGAAAGATGTGTCAGTGGAGGGCTGGAAATGTAGCTCAGTGGTAGAGCCCGGGGATTGATCCCCAGCAACACAAGAAAAACAAATGAACTAGTTGAAGCAGATTACAGCATATTTTTCAAGCTATAAAGACAGGAAGAAACAAGTGTCTCAAAAAATGAACACTAATAGGTTAAATATGAGTAGTAACTCAAATGTCACACTAATCTGAGAACTGCTATAGTAGTTTCCAAAACACCTCTAATTTAGAAACAATATCCCAAACTAACCAGAAGCCCTTTAAAGGAAAAACTAACATTCCTGACGAACTAACATTCCTGACCACATAAAAACATAAAACGTCAGTACAATAAAAGATACAAAACAAAGACAATAGGCAAATATGCTGAAAATATCTGCCACATTATACATTATATAACAATTGGTTAATATCCCTACACAAAGAATTCCTACAAATCAATGAGGAAAAGACAATGAAGAATGGACAAATAATATAAACAGTGGATTCCCTCACAGATTTTTCATTTTTTTCCTGGGCTGGCCTTCCACATAGAAGTTCTTGGTAAACAGTTCACTCTGAACTATCCTCACACACCTCTAATGAGGTTTCTATGAGTGTAAAAATTAACTCCATGTGCTTTTCATTTAAAGGAACCAAAGCATAATCTAAAAGACTGTCATATATCTGATAAGCAAAATGCATCTAGAATATACAGAACTCCTACAACTCAATAACAAAACAACTTAAAATTGGTAACAAATCTGTATGCACATTTTTCCCAAATAAGATATACAAATGGGCAATATGCACATGAAAAAAAACTCGACATCCTTAATTCCTTTGATAAAGCAAATCAAAGACACATACTTCACACACTAGGATATGGAGAATTAAAAAGATAGATAATGACAAGTGTTGGCTAGGAGAAATCAGAACCCTAATACATTACTTGTGGGAATGTAAAATGATGCAACTGCTTTGGAAAAAATCACCATATGACCCAGCAATTTCGCAAGTATATAACCAAGAGAAATGAAAGCATTATGTCCACACAAAATATTGTACACCAATGTTCACAGTAGATTCCTAATAGTCAAAAGGTGGAAACTATCCAAATGTCCATCAACTGACCAATGGATAAATTGTGGTATATCACTACTATGAAATATTATCTGTCAAGAAAATGAAATGAGGTTTGGATACATGTTACAACATAGATGAATATGAATGTTAAGTGAAAATAGTCAATGAAAAAAGACAACATATTGTCTGATTTCCTTTACATGAATTTTCCAGGATAGGCAAATATATAACAGTAGATTGGTAGTTGCTTAGGGTTTTAGCATGGGGAGCTAGGCTGGGAAAATCAGGACAGACTGCTAAATGGGTAGAGTTTCTTGGGGATGATAAAAATTTTATAAAATTGATTGTGGTGATGGCTGTACAACTTGTGAACACATTAAATATCATTATACATTCTGAATGGGAGAAGTCTAAAGGTATGTGAACTATGTCAATAAAGCTGTTACTGTTTTTAAGGGACTGTGAACTGAATTCCACCCCCTTCCCATTTTATCCCCATCTTTTCAAACAGCACCTCTTAAAACAGTACCTGGCAATATTAAGAATTAAACAGATTCTGGATGAAAGGCAGAATAAAAAAAAAACTCGGGTAAGCCACAAACAACTTTGTCATATCCAAAGTGATCAAATTTACTGCGGGTTGGTATGCTGAAAGCTTTATCTGTGCGAGTTTTTTTCATAAAAGGAATTGAGAATGAAAACTTCAGCCCAAGACATCTGCATTACAGTGAACACAACGATAAGGCCAGACAGATTCTGTGCACAAAAATATCAATAAGACCTGTGTTAAAAGTGCAAAGTGTAAGCAGAGTTGCTACTTCTAGCCAAAAGGTCTTAGAAGTACAGTGATATCTCAGGTGAGAACGGCGAGGAGTTAAAACAGGTGGAGATGACAATTAGCAAATAATCAGAATCTCTAAATTTATTAAAAATTACACCTAGCATTCTGCCCCACACACACCCTCCCGGCCGCCCCGCGCGCGCACACACACACACACACACACACACACACTGTTAACATACATTTCTGCAGTCTGTTCCTGTTGGGTGTCCTATTTCTCAAGCGTGATGGGAACAATTATGACCACCAGACCATAAAATTCTTTCCCACGATCTGGGCAGATGTAGAAAAATCTCCAGTGTAATTTAGGACTACAAACAAAATCTCAAGGTGTTGTGATTTAGGACCACCAACGAAAGCGCCCAGTTCCATTTCTTCAAGAGGACTTCAACTCTCCACGCATGTGCTGTTGTGGATGCTCAGCAAAAACTGCAGAACAAGGCCATGGCTGGCTTCACCCAGTCAAGTAACTCGAAAGGAGACATCCCGAGGCGCATCCCGAGGCGCCACCCACGCAGCGCACGGAGGTCGCGCCCTAGCACGGGCGCAAGTCGCCCGAGGTGACCTGAAGGCACTTCCCTTCGCACCAGCCACCCTGCACGCAAAAGCAGCCGCCGGGACTGCGGGTACAAACGCAGCTGGGCGCCAGAAAGACCGCAAACCCGACCGCCCGGGAAATCTAACCTGTCAACAACAGAAGTATCGAATTATGCAAAGCTCGAAAAGTCCTTCCGCGTGTGGGCAGCCGGCAGAAAACAATCCGCGCGCCTCACGAGGAGCAGTCGAGACTTCCGGTATCTCCTCGCGAAGCTAGAGCGTCGGGACTCGGTGGCCGCTGTCCCGCGCGTACCAGCGCTTTGGATCTAGACTCTAACGCTCGTGCTCCCGGGGAAGGGTTTATCCACCTCCCATTTGTTATGCATACCATAAGATTTTACCAAGACAGAGCTTTAAAAAGGTGAGTAGAAATATTAACAACTTGTATTCCTCCCACACAACACTTCGGTTGCCATTCATACATTCCCTCATTTTGGAGTCCACTAGCCAAGTGAACACACTATCAAAGAGGCCTGCCATTAAATTGAGTCCCCACAAATGTTTCTTTTCTGAAAAAAATTAGGAACTATCAGATGTTGAGGTGCTTGAACTATTTGGTTCTTAGATCGCAGGAAATAAAATAGGCATCCAAAACAAACTAAATAATCAAAATAAACAAGAAATAGACATTCACTGAACAGTGTTCATTAACCCAACATTGATAATTGACTAAACTTTCAGAGGTTAAGATTACAGTACCTTGGGGTTGTAGCTCAGTGGTGGAGCACTTGTCTAGCATGTGCGAGACACTGGGTTCGAGACTCAGCACCACATAAAAATAAAGTACTCTGACCATCTATAACTAAAAAGTTAAAAAAAAAAAAATTACAATACCTTATACCAAGCTTTTTGACCTACCTTTCTTTTTCTTTTTTCCTTTCTTTTGTAGATAATACTAACTGAATAGAGTTGAAAGTCACAAAAGACCAGTCAGTATATGATAGCATATATTTGCATATGTATATATATATATATATATACCTTTATATAAACACAAATACAAAAACTGTCACCCCTTTACATTTTAATAACCTTATTTTTCTTTTACACATTTAGGCAGTGTATTTCCTTCATAAAAAATTAAAAACATTCTGGTCAGTATTTCTACATCATATTTGATGACATCTTACAGATGACTGATCAAGACAATGACTAGTGTATTAAATGTCTGATAATTTTCTTAGTATATTCTGAGTGTGGTAGATCTATGTTACTATGCAAAATCTGGCAAATGAAGATTTTCTCCTTTTTAATAAAACTAACGTAATTTTCCTTATGACTTTAAAAGTCATAACTATCATGTCAGCTAAATGCCCAAACTGCATATTTTCTGCCCTTCCCCAAACCTCCCTATGTCTGAAATAGCCTTTAAAATATTATCACATGAATGTATTTCATTCAGATCTATGTTTTGAGATATTCAAATTCCAAAATTACTTCCTTATTCAAAATGGCCATGAAGACAGCAATTTTACATATAGTATGAAAATAGCAATCTATATGCATATGTTACAGAATTTTTTTCTGTATAGCTTCTTTTACAAACAAATGGAAACTCACAAAAAGAAAAAAGTCAAAAATTTAGTTGATCTGAAAAAGTACTCCAGCTCCTTAATTCCACTTTTGAAGAAGGCAGAGGCAAATTTATGCTATCCAGAAAACTGAACAAATGGCTTTATTGGATATATTCAAGAAGCCTCCACGTCAACAGGAGATGTAAGTGTTGTGGGAAGAACTTGAACTATCATGTAATTCTATTTTCACGTGAAAATCTGTAAGATGAGCTTCTGCTCTGACTTTTTGGTGTAAACCAGTGCTTCTACCTCCAGCCCCACCTCCAGGGCTTCCTGGAGAACCACTCTTTTTACTCAAGTATTGAAAAAAATTTTGACAGGATGCCTTCATTTGTAACCCCAGCTTTCGAGTTTGGAACTTTTTTTTTTAAATTGACCCAGCATATAGTGGCATGTAACATTTGATGATCTGTTTGGTGTTTTAGGGGAGCTTTCTTGGTCTTTTGATGAGTCATCCACAGGCCTTCCAGCTGCAGATTATGTCTGCTTTGCTAAAAGGAACTATAACTTCACAAGAACACTTGCTAGGTGTGGTGGTACATACTTGTAATCCCAGCTACTCAGGAGGCTAGAGCTAGAAGATCACAAGTTCAAGGTCAGCCTGGGCAACTTAGACCCTGTCTCAAAATTAAAAATATAAAAGGGGCTGGGAATGTAGCTCAGTGACAGTACTTGCCTAGCATGCACAAAGCCCTGGTTCAGTCCCTAATACTGAAAAGAAAAGGCAAAGAAAGCAGCCTTGGTCATCTTCTGCCATAACAGCCTTCTCATGCATAAACTTTCTCTGACAGATGGTATCAAAATTATCTTCTGTTTTTAGTGTTTGAAATTTTTCATATAATTCTTGCTCATTTCTGTAAAGATTCCAAAGCAGTTCAAGACTAACACGTGTAACTAGTGTCCTTCAGAGAAATGACATCCAGTGAAAATATGAGGCTTTTGTGATGCAGGTCTCCATCTAAGATCCACATATTGCATCTTGTTTGATCATCTTTGTCTTCATTGTGCACATTTTAAGTATAAATATTTCAATACTCCTCCTTTCTTACACATCCCTATTCCCTGAACTTTTCTTATTGAGCTTGGTTTTCCATCTCCATCTTTACTCAGCAACAGCACATTCATCTTTCCCTGCTGGGAACTTGACATGTGAGTGGGGAGAGACCTTGCTAAAGATGCAAGATCAAAGGTTCTGCTGGTCCTTGTCATCTACTACTGTAGCCCCAACATTGTCCAATGCTAGTTTGCTAGATTATTGGCAAGAGGTCTCCCAGTGTAAATTGAGACTAATTCTGACAAGAGAAACTGAAGGAATCAATTTGCTCCAGGGCTGCTATTTTGGTCAGGTATCACACTATTCTAAACTTGATATTTCATAGAATAAATCAATTAATAAAAAGCTTATGAAGTTTTATATGTATATTTCATACAATTCATAAAAATCAGCTCCAGATCAACTAACTCCTGTTCTATACCAGGAAAAAAAAAAAAAAACATTGAACTGGGCACACCTGTAATCCCAGCTACTGGGGAAACTAAGGAAGGAGGATTGCAAGTTTGAGGCCAACTTGGGCAATATAGTGAGATACCAGGTCCCCCACCAGAAAAAAAAAGAGGGGGAGAGAACCATGTTTTCTTTGTAGCAAAGATGTTTTTGGACCCCTGGCTTAAAAATTCAGAATTTGCATTTCTAGCACTAGATTTTAATCTGTTTAAGTTTTAATCTAAATGTTAAGTAAAGCAAAACAAAACTCTATAGTGAATAATGTTATTATATATCTACCCAATATTATCACCTAAAACTTTTATTTTTTTCAGGTAGCCACTCTATTCCCAGCATCAGAAAATGATACAGCTTAAGTCTAAACCAATCATCAGACAGACTTCCCTTAGGAATAGTTATTGATCAAGGAATGAGCAAGTGATCAAATTGGCTCCATCTAACTAAAGGAAAGGACTTCTACTTTCTGCTTAGGAGAAAGTTTCTAGCACAGTGCCCTCTTGTCATGGAAACATCTAGCCCACACTGTTACTGGCAGTCATATTACCCATGATGAGAGAATATAGTCCATGCTGAGGACAACTGAACAAAGTGATATAAAGATGTCCTTGGTGACATCATTCCAAACCTGGAGCTCACCTCTTTGAACTGCTTATAGGGATGACTAATAGGTTTGCCTATATTCTTATAGAGAAATCATGAAGATTAAAAAGCTAAAATAAAACTGGGTGCAGTAGGGCACGTCTGTAATCCCAGTGACTCGGGAGGCTGAGGCAGGAGGGTAGCAAGTTTAAAGCCAGCCTCAGCAACTTAGGCTCTAAGTAACTCAGCAAGACCCTGTCTCTAAATAAAATACAAAAAAGGGTTGGGGATGTGGCTCAGTGGTTAAGCATGCCTGGGTTCAATCCCTGGTACAAAAAAAAAATTGCTAAAATAGTACTGGTCATATTGTAAGGGCTCAATATTATTTATTGTTGCTAAATCAGCTTTAGTCAAGGATTCTGTTTCTTGTAGCCAAAAGTTCACTATCTGACAAATACTCTACCCTCTTTTTTTTTTTAATATTTGAAGAAAGAATATCTTTTGCTACCACTCAACTTCTAAGAAGCTAGGACAGGTGTAGGTGTTGGAGAGAGGAGGGCCTGGCCTTAATGCTGTCTATGAGGAGCACCATTAAGTGGGGAAATTGACTACTTTGAGAAATACACTTGGTAGCAATAGAATCCAATCCAGTATATTCAACCTGTCATTAAGCAGCAGTGCAGTACCACTGGAGTTGAATGGAGTTATTACACATGGTAGTTGTTTATATATATAAAAATCATTTACTGCATATTAGTTTTACTCTGTCATCTTACTAAGTCGTCATATTCTTTTAGAATTTCTAGGAATACAATCACATCATTGAAATAGAGCATTAGCTATTGCTTTCCAAGTTTTATGACTCCACTTTCTCATGTCTAGTGCATAGGTTATTATTTCTAGTAAAATATCTAAGAATGGTGTTGTCAGTGGGCTTCCTTGTTTTTTTTTTTTTTTCTACCATTAAAGAGATATCTCTAAAATTTTTTCAACTAAAAATGATGCAGGTTTTGTGGGCTGAGGTGAACATCTTTTATCACATTGAAGAAGTATCTAGCTATTGAAAGAATGGATAAAATTTGACTCCGGTCTGAAGAAAACAAAACATTTAGCATGCCATTGGATCTTGTCATAAAAATCTGTATAAGCTAAACAATATTTATCTCAAGGATACCAAGAAAATTAATACTAGCTAGGTTGGGATAAATATCCTTTCTTATTTATATACTACCATTATAAAATTGAGTCTTGACTAGTTTGTTTTTAAGAAACTTCCTGGACTGGGGATATGGCTCAGTTGGTAGAGTGCCTGCCTTGCAAACAGAAGGCCCTGGGTTCAATTCCCAGCACTGCAAAAAAAAAAAAAAAAAAAAAGAAAGAAAGAAAAATTTCCCTGTCACATCCTGATTTTTAACTGCAAAAGCTTTTTGTTATCTCTTATAAAACATCATCTTAATCTGAATCTTACACTTGCTCTATATGTTTGTTAATGGAAGTCCCATGAACCTACTATTATAAGAAATTATATCTGTTAAAATATGCTGATTTTAAAATATATGGGACATTTTACAGTAATAAAGAGGCTGCATCATGAAGCAGATATAATAGTCCTAAATTGTATGGAATAGCAGAGCTTTAGTGTCTATGAAGCAAAAACCAAAACAAAGTAGAAAAATCAAAAGTTATAGTGGATAATTTTAACATTCATCTCTCAGCAATTAATGGAAAAACTAGACCAAAAAAGTGCATAGAAGACTGGAATATCAGCCAACTTAACCTACTTGATATTTATAGAGCATTACCAAAGCACACCTTTTAAAAGTATACAGTATATAGTATATCACTTTTATACTGACTTATGAAATAAACCTTGATTTAAAAAAAGATTTAACATACAGTATGTTATAATTATATTGGAACTCAGTAACAAAGATATCTGAGGAAATCCCAAATATTTTAAAATCAGTGCACTTTCAAATAACTTATGAGTTGAAGTAATTGCAAAAGAAATTGAAATCTATTTTGAACTCAGAATTAAAAGCATATATCAAAAAGTATGAAATGGCACATGTTCATAATCACAGCAGCTTGGGAGGCTGAGGCAGGAGGTTTTGAGTTCAAAGCCAGCCTCAGCAACTTAGTGAGGCCCAAGCAACTTATTTAGAGACAGGGTCTCAAAATAAATAAAAGGGACTGAGGATGTGGCTCAGTGGTTAGCACACCTGGGTTCAGTACCAAAAAAAAAAAAAAAAAAGGAATGGAATGCAGTTAAAGTAGTGCTCAGCAGGAAAAATTATACACTTACTGGCTTCTACAACCAAAGAAAAGTCTCAGCTAAATTATGTAAGTTCCCACTTTAAGAAATGAGGGGGGAAAGAAAATTAAAATAGGAAATAGATAATTTTGGAAATAAATTGAATAAAAAAGCTGGCTCTTTTAAATGATCAATAAAATCGATCTAGCTAAACTGATCAATCAAAAAGACAAAGAACACCAATTTCCAATACCAGGAATGAAAGAAGAGAATTAAGTAGAGATTCTGCATACAATAGAAGAAAAATAAGACATTCTGCCTTTGTTAACAGTGGAGTACTTCCTATTGCCCCAGCCCTCCATGAGTTAAGAACTGCAAACTGGGCTACACACAAAAAATAACTACCTGAAAGTAGTCATTTCGGTAGTTACTAGGAAAAAAAAAAATTTAGAGGCAAATATTGGAGGGAAGTTGATGATTGAAAGAAAGGGACTCAGTGAGTTTTCTGTTTTATGCAGTTTTTGGTTCTTCAGAGTTTTTATTGTTGTGTTTTGTTTTGGGGTTTTGTTGTTTTTTGTTTTGTTGGGTTTTTTTGGTTTTTTTGCTTGAGAGCAGGTTTTAGTTGTTAACCTTAATCCTACTGGCTTAAAAATCAGAAGACAGAGTTGGGACAACGGCAGCATCTAGAGAGTAGGGGGAAATTTGTGAAAGGAAAGCCCTAAATCCCTAAAAAGATAGAATCAGAAAGAAGGAAATTCTGTGTATAAGCTACCCACATTTCTGGCTGACAGCTGACACACATGTCAAGCAGACTTTTAAACTGCTAAGGCTGTAAAACTGAGGAGAGATATCAGCAAGTGAGAGTAACACAAAGAGAAATAAACAATAAATAAAATAAAGGCGTGCACCACTGCACCTGGCTCAAACTCTAGAAGATTGAAATCCTGCAGGGTACTTTCTCTAACAGTAATGGTATTAAATTAAAAATATAAAATATTTGGAAAACCTAGATAGGAGTTAATTAAAATTTCATATGCTTGTATTGCAAAAGAAGAAAGGTGTAAATCATGACCCATATTTCCACCTAAGGAAGTTAAGAAAGGGAGAACAAGAAAAACCAAAGAAAGTACAAGGAAGAAAATAATAAAGACGAAAGCAAAAATCAATGAAATGGGAAGAAGCAAATTTATAAAGCCTATGGTTGGATCTTTGAAACAAAATCCATGAACTCCTACCAAGACTGATCAAGAATTAGAGAAAACATGCATTAACAATATTAGGAATGAAAGGAGTTAGTCATTACAGACCCCACAAACATTTAAAGATGGAATGACCTAAGATGTCCTGAGATGAGACAATAGGGGGGACTTTTATCCCCCCATGTTAATTAGTCATTGGATGTTGGCCATTTGAGGAAAGGGGCATTTCTATAGATGAAGTGACACATTTCAAATGAAGCAATTCCTGAAGGGAGCTCCTGAACCAGTAATGAGTTCTTCATTCCAGGCGTGAGCCACACAAACAACCATCCACGCAGGAGAGGAAGAGACACACGTTCAGTAATTATTGGTTAAAGACTGAAGTTATATCAAGTTGCTCACTAAAAAAACAAGGAAATAATGAATTAGGTAAAGCTGCCTGGAGAATGAATTTAGAAGACAGGTAGGATTTAGATATTGGAAGGCAATAGTATTTTCAGCAGAGGAAATGCTATGAGACAAAGCACAGAGTTATGAAGATAAGTAATTAATTTCTGAAATTATACAAACTTTATGTGGATTTGCAAATATGTAGTATTTTTAAAACTTTGTTTTATTTTGAAATAATTATAAATTGACAGGAAGTTTGAAAAAAATTAAAAGTTGTCCTGTGAGTCCTTTAACCGGTATTCTCCAATGGTAACATCTTTTAATAACTAAACTAAAATAAGGAATTGACATTGGAACAATCCAAGAACTTATTCAGATTTTACCATTTATAGCCACAGTCCAATTCCTGTCTTTCTATTCCCAATCAACTTTGTAGCCCCTGCAAATCATTGACCTGTTCTCCACCTCTATAATTTTGTGGCAGTTTTCTTCAGTTAAAATATAACTTGCATCACAGTCCATATTACCTTAAGAGGAAATTATCATCACTTTAGACTTTCAAAGTATTTCATAAATCTTTTCATATATTATTAATATTCTTTAAAACACTACATACCTACTGTCTTTAAATTTCTATTCTCCACTTCCTCCCTATAACTCTACATAATTGTGTCAAATGCTTTACAAACCAGCTGTGACCACAGGAGGTATGAGTCGTTTTTATTTACTTTAATTGGTTTTTAATTTTTTTGGTATTTTTTTCATCCTCCCTCCCTCCGTTCACTCCCTTTTGTCTGATCCACTGAACTTCTATTCTTCCCTCCCCCCACCCAGAGAACATTCAGCCTTTTTTTTGTATTGGCTTATTTCACTTAACATGATAGTCTCCAGATCCATTCACCAGCGAAAGTCAAAATCATTCTTTTTGATGACTGAGACCAAATCAACTGCACATTGTGTGTGTGTGTGTGTGTATATATATATACACACACACACATTTTCTTAATTCATTTATCTATTGAAGGGCACCTAGGTTGGGTTCCATAGCTTAGCTTACTTTTTAGTCTTTGCTTTAAAAGCTTACTGTCAGCATATCGTCACTGATCCTTTCCTTCAGCCCTAAGGTCCAGATATTCTTATTCTCTTGTTTTTGTAGACACTTTTCAAGTTTTCCTTCCTCTGAGAGTGTTATCCTCTCCCTCAACAATTTATTTTGTGAGTGTGTGAGCTTGTAACCCTTCTAAAATGAATATTGATTGAGAATCCATGTCAAAGTTCCAAGCCACAAAGGAGTCTTAGCCTAGCAAGGGAGACATATCTCATAGTAAGAGCTTGAATTCTACCATGACACACCAGTGCCAGTTCTCTAAGACACTGTGTATCCCACCTGGAAACAAGGACCTTAGCTCTCTCTGAGACTCACCAGACATCCCCATGACCCAGCAACAGTCGCACAGATATTGTTACTGCCTGCAGCAACAATTGCGCAGGTATTTATCGGAGGTGGAGTGGAGGCGAACTATTTCTACTATCTTTCTTTAGTGGACTGCTTTCTTGCTTGTTTGTTCCCTAGCTTATAGAGGAAGAGAGGCTTTGAGAGAAGAGAGAGAAAGGCTTTGCATAAGAGAGAAAGTCTTTGAGAGGAGAGAAGAGAGGCTTTGCCCAAGAGAGTCTTTGCTTAAGAGATACTACACTTTCAGAGATGCTACTTCTTAGTTCTGCTGCTTCTTCTTAAGGGTGCATCCTGCATCCTTCACTCTGCTATCTAGAGATGTGGCTTAGTCCTGCCTTCTGCCATCTGCAACCTGCGTTCTGCCATCATTCAGAGGTGCTGCTTATCCCCCGCCCAGCGATCTAGAGGTGTGGCTTATCCTCTCTACTAGCTGCTTATCCGGTTATCTCTGGTGCTTCCTATAGGTATGTCTTACATACCTAAGGCAGCCAATCAGCTTAGTATTAACACAATTGAGGCACGCCCCTTGGTACCAATCAAGAAAGAATGAAGAATATCTGTTGACCTTAGCACAAAGGAGACATTAACTAATCAGGCAAAGGTAGATCACGTGTTAACATTAATATGCGTCACCTCTTGGCTCAACGCCAGCCACCATCTTAGGGTTACCCAAACATGTCTTCTGCAAGCAACCAAAGGCCTGGCACTACAGACAGCTTCTGTTATGACATTTTGAATATCACTTCCTCCTCTACCATAAAGTACAACAAAACGTGACAAAATGTTATCTTGGTGACTTTTAAAAATGTTACAGAAATTCAGAGAGTGGAGTACTCATTGACAACATCAGATGGAATGAAGCTCAGAGAGATTGAGAGCATCTGGGAAAATGCTGAGTATATTAGTGCTTCCCAAACTTTCGATAAATAATAGTCATAATAAATACCATTTTTCCAGTCCTTGCTATGTCATAGAGTCTATGACGAATGCCTTTTAGGGACAGACATTTCTATATTTATTTCTCCCAAACTGCGAGACATATAATTACAATTCCATTTTACAGATAAGCAGTGTTGGTCTTCAACCAATGCACACTGATATGGCTAAACCAGTTATTCAAAACCTTTTATTTGGTTTGGTCACAATGTTTGTTCTGATCCATTCGCACCTGGGCTGTACCCGTTATTAAATTGTTTGAGTACCTCCCCTATAGGTAAGAAAACTGAGACCAAATCAGCTGCACAAAATCACAGAATAAACACTAGAACTTGAATTTCAACCCAAGACTGAATAACATTAAAGCTTATATATACTCTGAATTACTCTTTTAGCTACCTTTCCAGTATGAAAAGAACTTTAAGAGAAAGTTTTATGCTTTTATTCCTCTTTATGTCTTCTGGGAAGATGACAGTAACATGTTTTTTTAATTCCCTGAAGCAACCCCCCCCCAACAAAAAGAGAAAAGAGGGAACAAAGTCAAAACAAACAAAAACCCACAGATAACATCAATAATCTAGGTGGAAATTTATTCTCATAAACTCCCAAAGATAGGAAGCAACCTCCAACAGCAACAAAACTAACATTTCTACAAGGAGGAGTGGCGAAAGATGGAGGATTAGCCCTCCATCTCTGGTAGCCCTGAGAGCTGCAGAACCCTCCAGTTACCACAGATCCTCTCAGAAATGCTCAGAAGGGCAGTGTGAGAACAGTCGCCAAATCTAGAAACAGTTTTTGCAGACGCCAAGTTCTAATTAAGTAGAAGAACTGGAGCAATCTGAGCCCTATGCACCCAATTTTTGTGACCAAAATTTTCGTAGAAGATAAAGCTTCACATTAAGGAGAAAGTGCTAAAAGTAGAATCCTAAATGAGCAAGCCAGGAACAGAAAGAACAAAAGGAAACCAGGTGCAATCCGAAGGGAAGGGGGAACGTTTCATGAAAACGGCAGAAGAGGGAGCCCTAGAGCTGTGAAGTTAGTGCCCTACCTCCTTCACTGGCACAAAAATATTTATCTCAGGGGCTGGCATGTGCAGGACTAAAAGCAAGAGAATGCATATTTGGAACTGATTCGCAGTTTCTATCACAAATTCTATTCTGTTTGATAGCCAACTATGAATCACTGGATGAATATCTACTCCAAACAGTAGAAGAAATGAACAAACTTCAATTTTTCCATGCAAGTGGGACAAATTGCCCAGGTGTCTTAAATAAAAACTAAGATTTAAGTTTGGAAAGACAAAGATCAAGGATAAGAGTCAAATGTATGAAGTCATGAAAGGTATGAAGAAGTTAACACTTTGCCACAACTTGATGTGCTAGAACTAAGGAGGCCGTAGCCTGAATTGGGGCAATGGGTGGGAAAGATGGTCTGATAATGGCCCTAGTGACTACTAAGCATATTGCTAGGCAGTTGGAAAAGCAGAACTGGGTCAGAGGACATTTGCCACTTCCCAGTTTGTCAGATTGGTTGGGTTCATAGCTGAATATTTGAAAGCAGAGAGAGGAGCAGAGTTGGGGGAATGCCAGGAACATCTGCACTGATGAAGTCAGCATTCTCACCGGAGCCAAAAGGGAAGCATGCAAGACACTGAAGGGAGACAACTAACCCTGATTTTTTTACTAGGCCTTACCCTTAGAGCCAGTGTATGAATGTTCAGTGTTTTTAGTTGTCCCAAATCCTTGTCCCCTGCTCTTGATACTGTACCAGGTTCTCTCAAGAGAACTCCTTCCTGCTATTCAGTCTACCTGCCTCAAGTGGTGCATTGGACCTATTCCTTCCATAGCAAATCATTGCTTTCCTTTGGGACAGTGATCAACCCAATGATAGTTATGTAGCTTAATTGGAGTCAAGGGGGTGCAAAAAATTATTTTATGGGGCTCTGAGAATAAGGCAGGTACTTCTTGCCACTGGTCCTTAAGAGGATATAAAACTATTTGCTTTTCACATTTTCCCAGAGATATTCTGTCCAAGGATTGTGATAACAAGCAGTAGCTGATAGACACAAACAGAAAAAAATCAGGCTCTGGGACATTGCTTGCAAAATTGAGTTCAGCTGTGCCTGGAGCAAATGCTACCCTTAGAATTTTGTTACTGCCACAAGTCAACACATTTTCTTCTTGCACAAGTCTTCATAGATTAAGTTTTCTCTCACTTTCAACAGAAAAGAATATAATACTAGTAGACCTTTTAAATACATCATGTCATTTAATTTCACAACACTTGTGTGATATAGGTATTATTACTATTAATACACATGAAGTAACTCAAAATTAAAATTTAGTATCTTTTTAAGTTAATGAACAAATGATTTGCATAGACATCTCTCAAAAATGGACATAAGACTAGATGCAGCCCGTAACCCCAGCAGCTTGGGAGACTGAGGCATGAGAATCACGAATTCAAAGCAAACCTCAGCAAAAGGGAGGCACTAAGCAACTAGATGAGACCCTGTCTCTAAATAAAATACAAAATAGGGCTGGGGATGTGGTTCAGTGGTTGAGTTTAATTCCTGGTACCCCCTCAAAAAATGGACATATGAATGGCAAACAGGTATATGAAAAAAAAAATGTTCAATATCACTAATCTTCTAGGAAATACAAATCAAAACCACAATGAGATAAGAATGGCTTATCTTAGTTAGAATGGCTATCATCAAAAAGACAAAAAAATAACAAATATTGGAGAAGATGTGGAGAAAGGGGAATTCTTATGCCCTGAAAGGAATGTACACTAATACAACCATTATAAAAAACAGTATGATTATTTCTCAGAAAACTAAAAATAGAATCACCATACAACCCAGCAATCCCACTAGTGGGTATACATACAAAGAAAATTAAAGCAGCATCCTGATGAGACATTTGTACTTACAAATTTATTGTAATACTATTCACAATAGTCAAGATGTAGAATCAACATAGGTGTTCATCAATGGATGAATTTGAGAATGTATATCATCTTCCTTGCAGGAACCACACCAAGGATCATCAAAGATTTGTAGTTTTTATTTCTTTAAGAACTTTAAGATATTTTACTTTCTGAAAATTTGAATGCAAAACACTACATTTTTTTCTTCCAGCAGGTTACAATTGCTTGCCCACATCCAGTCCAAAAGATAATTTTTTCAGTGACCCACTTCTATCAAGTCTTTCCAAAACATTTGACTTAATTTTTCTTAGAAACAACTTATTGTTGCATTAATTCATAGGTTTATACATTTACTTAAATTACATAATTACATTAAAAGGTATAACTAACATTGGCATACTTAAGACTATATTAGCTTTGTAGGACTGCCATAGCAAATTGTCAGAAACTAGTAACTTAGAATGACATAAATTCATTGTCTCATAGTTTTGGAATCTAAAAGTCTGAAACCAACAGGCTGGGGTTGTGGCTCAGTGGTAGAGCACTTGCTAGCATGTATGAGGCAAGGGGTTCAATTCTCAACACCACAAATAAATAAATAAATAAAATGAAGATTCATCAACAACTAAAAAAAAAAATTTTTTTTTTTTTTTTAAATATGAAATCAAGGTGTCAGTGGGGTCATGCTATCTATTAAACCTGTAAGGGATGTCTCATTCCATGCCTCCTCTTAACTTCAGGTAGTTTGCCTGACAATCTTTGGCATTCCTTGTCTGGTAGATGTACCACTCCAGTTCTCTATCTTCACCTGACCATCTTCTATGTTTGTGTGCAAATTTCCCCTTTCCATTAAGAACACCAGTCATACTGGATTAGAGCCCACTCTAATAAACTCATTTTAACTTGATTACCTCTGTAAAGATTTTATCTCCAAAGAAGGTCACATTCTAAAGAACTAAAGGTTAGGATTGCAACATCTCTCTCTCAGGGACAGAATTCAACCACTACACTGACTCTTTATTGCCCAGATGGTGGGGAAAAGCAGGGGTGCCATATAAAAGTGGTGAATATTTATCATTGGTCAGTATGTTTTGCCAAGGAAAAATAATATATGGATCAATAAAAGGAGGCAATAATATCCTGTTTCACAAAGGGGGAAAAGAGCAAAGAGAATGACAGAAAAATGGATCTGGAGCCCTAGTATATTTCCTGTTTGAGTATTTTCTGCTATTGTGGACTAAGACAGCCTGTCACTATTCCTCTGTCCTACTGGGTTGGAGAGGGTTATACTAGGTACAATGGGAAGTTTCTATTCAAAAAAGGAATTGAGACTGAACATAAAATGTGTTAATACATTCAACACAACATTACAAGAAATTTGGGGTTTGGGAGGTCACATCCTTAACTCTGCCTTCAAGGATGTGTAGATTCTCTCTCACACGCTTTCAGAAAGCTCCTTTGGGTCAGTCTGACTCAGCAAGTGATCACCTTTTTTTTTGTTTTTCGTTTCGTTTCGTTTTTTGCCTGACCAGTATTCCTTCTAGTAACAGAATTCAGTATTTCATTTTGTGCAATCACTCCTTCCCCTTGTGGTTTATTTAAAAATGATGGTACATTCAGATCCCCAAATTTGGCTTATGGCCTAGGTCTTGCCAGTGAAATGATGACATGTCTCTGGTGTCAGCTATTTTTCTGAGAAAGGACATATCATGGCCCAAGAAGCCAGAGCATGGGAGGGTAGATAGAACAGACAGATCATAATCAGTAAGCTAAATAAATAACGGTGTGTTAGAAGACGACAAGTGCTATAAAGAAATAATGCAAACTGAGGAAGTTGGGAGCAGGACAAGTGACAATTTTGAAAGGGGTGATTAGGGTAGTTGTCAGTGAGGTACAGCATTTGGGCAAAGATGAAGAGTGGGAATTAAGTATGCATTCTAGAGAAGGATGAGCCAATGTAAAGGCCATTCAGCAGAAGCCTGCTGTCTTGTTTAAGGAATAGCAAGGAGGCCAAAGTGACTGGAGCAAAGTGAGTCAAGGGAAAGGTAGCAGTAGGTAAGGTTGCAAGGGTAATGGAGGGTTTCAGCTTTTACTCTAAGTGGGAAACTACCAGGAAGGTTTTGAGCAGAGAATAGATTTGATCTGATTTGATGTTTTTTAAGGTCACTCTGGCTGCTGCATGTAGATGAGACAGTAGGGAAACCATGGAGGACACTGCTGTAATGACCCAGGTGGGAGATGATGGAAGCACAAGTAAGAAGTGGTCAGACTATGGGTATGTGAGGAAAGTCAAGTGAAGACAATTTCCTGGCCCTGGAGGGCAACCATAAGTCAAGGATAACTGAAAGGTTTGGGACTTAACCACTGGAAGGACAGAATTTTATTGAGATGGTGAAGAAAAGGAGAAAAGTAAGATTAGGGGGACAGATTTGGACATGGTAAGATTGAGACATATTCTCAAGGACGCAGGTGAGCAAAGGAGTAGAGAGGGGTTCAGGAGACAGGTCCAATCTGGGGATAAAAGCCAAGATACAAGACGCAACCAACAAAGCCTCACCTGGGGTTTAACAGAATAAAGGAGAGCTTTTTGTTGGGGGAAATGCCAGTCAACTTTACCAGTCAGACTCCCACCTTTGAGATCAGAGACCTCATTCCTTCATCCTAATCTCCCTCTCCTTGGTTTTCCCCTGGTCTCCCCGAGTCCTTGTGATACCTGAGGTTTCTTCGAATGTTGAAGTGTAACACCAGAGAAGCATGCCCAGGCAAATGTAGAGTAGAAAGTAAGAAGCTTTATTTAAAGAATAGTAAAACAGGCTTCTCCCGGGAGGGAAAAGGCTGAAGAAGTGGGATGAGGAAGTCCCATACCTTTTATACATCTAAAGTTTCCTTTATTCCCCTGCGTTTCCCCCTTATCTTGTTTATTTTCTCCCATCCTGCATATGTGACTGGGAGATGCCGGTGGGATGGTCAAAAGGTGAGAAACAGGTGGGCTGGAGGAGCCAAGGTGGAGTGATCCTGGCAAGAAGGGGGCTCAGGGTGCATTAATTAACATCTCCCTGTCTGCTCAGGAGTTGCTTCATTAACAACCTTTTGAGAGGGGCAGTATAGACAGGGCTCTGGGGGCAATAACACTTCAGTCTTCCAGGGGCGGTCTCCAACTTCCCAAATCAACTTCTGTTTTCTTGATCCGACTGGATTAACTATCTACACTAAGTGCCTGTCTTTGATTCTGGTTCTACTAGTAAGCTAGACCCCACAACTGCCCATTTGCTCCCTGCTTCTGCCCCTCCAAGACCCTGTTCTTGGGCCATTCCCTAGGAAAGTGTCCATTTCCTAGCCACCCGCAGGCAGGGAATCGCTACCCTCCACGAATCTACACTTCTCACTTTTACATAAAGGACAAAAATAAGCCTGTTCAGTTGAGCCTGGGTCACTAACCCAAAAATGTCCCGGCCGGCTCCACGTGGTGGAAGTGGAATTGACAAGAAGGCTGCGAAGCCCTCCACGCTAGGGTAAGACACGCTGTTAGCGGTCAGGCGACCCTGATCTCCCGTCGCCCAACCGACAGCCAAAGTTGGTGTAGTGAGCAGGTCAGGGCACCTCAACAGCTAGCTGGGCCGCTGAGCCCGCACAGCCAGACGAATGCGCGGGCGGGGCAGAGTCCCCTCCCTTTCCCCCCTCCCAGGCGCGCCAGCCCCACGGCCGGGCAGCCAATCGGAGCAGGGCAACCCCCGGGTCCGCAGACCCGGCTGCAGCGGCGGTGCCTGGAGGCTGCGCGGAGAGCTCCTGCTCGACCTCGGTACCCACTGGCCTAAGGTAAGGTGCGCACGGGAGGACCGCAGGCGGGCACGGGTCGAGGAGCCAGGGTGCGTGTCGGGGAACCGGGAACACGGAACGACGCGACTTGCATAAAGCGTTAGGGCAGAAGCTTTAAAGGCCAGAAGGAGGCCCAGCGCCAATCCCCGACCTGGGCCCGCGGCTGCCGGAGCCCAGGACGCAGTGGCGCCGCCTACCTAGTCCGGCCC
Organism: Sciurus carolinensis; assembly: GCF_902686445.1. Lineage (NCBI taxonomy): Eukaryota > Metazoa > Chordata > Mammalia > Rodentia > Sciuridae > Sciurus > Sciurus carolinensis. The sequence goes on from NC_062220.1 coordinate 101,751,120, forward strand.
TGCCCTGCCCAGGGCCCGATCCCGGCTGGAGGACACGAGTCTCCACGGGCCTTAGAGGGGCTTTCTCAGATAAACAAGACGCTTTAAAAATAAAAAAAAAAAATCTGTATTTCATTTTTAAATGTTATGGTTTCGATTTTTAGGTAGACCGTACGGGGTCCGGTGCAGTGTATGTGTTCCGCGTGGTCTAGACGGCTGGGTTGAGCGAGAGGTTCTACTGGGGACATCCAGCGTGGGGACTTGGAACTCTGCCCCTGACCTTGAAATGCCCGGGGGGTGGCCGTTCCCGGAAAGCGTCTTAGCCTCTCCTAGCCACACTTTCCTCTTTGAAAAGTGTGAAGTGTTTTTCGTAGGCATTGTTGTGAGGGATAAATGAATTAATGTTCTGTAGAATACCTTCTAGACATGAAGTGCTCTGGAATACTGCTGAAGAGTTCATATCCTACTTTAAAAAAATTTTGAGGCATCCTTTATATACTGTTTTGGATCCTGATATTTTTTTCACTTTACATTATGTCATATATGTCATGAGTTTTTCATCATATACTACTCTGAGATCTTGGGTATATGAAGCTAACATCTCGGTGCCTCAGTTTCCTTTTCAGGAATAGTATGTATACTCATACTGCTTGGTCGGATGGTTATGCAAAGTAAATGACTTAGTAAACCAAAGTAGCTTACAGCAGGGTTTTCATCATGGTAAAGATTCAACAAATGTTAGCTCATCATTATCTACCAAGCAAGCAATACTGTGCTGAAGGTACCCCCTCCCCATAATTACTGTAATTTCTTAGTATTATTTCCAAGAATTTTTTGAAATTACTAAGATACAGGATATTGATATATTACTCATTTTTGCATTGGTAAATATATACGTCCTTTCCTTACATTATTCATTACAGAAAAAACACTGAAGTCAAATGGTAGACAAAGTACTATAAGTGATAATTTTATTGCATGAAAGGTTCTCCAACTGCACTTGAACTTTTAGGAGTAATTATTAATATCTTTCTTGTTTTTCATACATATTCTTTCTTTCTTTTCTTTCTAATACTCTTTTTACTCCCTTGCAGTTAGCATTTGATTAAAAGTCAAAGATTTGACACACTGGGCCACCTCTTTCCCTCCTCCCACCCCTCTCTTTCTCTTTCTCTCTGAGACAAGGTCTCACTAAGTTGCCCAGGCTGGCCTTGAACTTTCTCCATCCTCCTACTTCAGTCTCCCAAATAGCTAGGATTACAGGTGTGTGCCACCTTGACCAGCTGGGTCATGTGTATTAACCACTTTGTTGTAATTGTATTTAGTTTTTATCTATACTTCTTATCATTCCTAATTTTTTTAAATAAGGGTAAAATCTGATAAAATACTCTAATCGCAATGGTCTTCTGTCTAGAGGCAGCACTGTACCAGAACTGGGGGCTGAATAGGGTACTTGTGCAGGAACTATGGCAGCACTTCCATTCTTGATTCTCATTGGCATATCCAGGAGTCTGTTTACATGATCATATAGATCACTAGTAATAAGTTGAACCATTTGTGTGTACCATAGTAGTACATTTAGGATTCTAAAAAAAGCTCATTTTTAGACACATATTCTGGAATTTGAAAAAGACATTTTCCTGCAAATAAAATGTCTTATTGTTCCTTCAAACAGTATCTGTTTGAAAAACTTTTCATTAATGCACAATGCATACTTTTTCATTTATGAGAAAAATGGAAACAAAACCACACACACACGCACAAAAAAAAAGTCCTGAAAGTTGCTTCTGTGACAACTGAAAATGTCTTCAAATTTAGTTACTTACTGGCTCTGCCTTATGGTAAAAAACTGAGGGTGAGCTCCCAGCAATGGAGTTACATATACACAGATATTTGAAAAGTATTAATACTCTGAATTATTCCACAAATGAATTAAGGCAGTTTACAACAAAGTCATATATAATATTAACAGATAAATATAAATATAAACAGATATTGGAAGCAGAGAAAAAAATGTAAACACAGGAAATGAGTATAAGGGGAAAAAAGAGCAGTGTGCCAGTGCTATCCAATAGCACTTTCCATGATGACAGAAATGTACATTTAATTAATTTACATTTAAATAGACACCTATGTCTGTGTAGTGGCTACCATACTGAACAGTGCAGGTCTAAATTGTTTTTTGTAGTTGCATCTCAAATTTGTCTCTGGAAAGGTAAACTTAGTATGTTATATGGTTCTTGTCATTTAGAAGTAGAATATGCTTAGCAATTTCATCCATCCATTCATTCATTCATTCATTCCCCAAATATGAATGACCTTGAAAGGAAGCAGAGCATATCCTGACACTTAGCTGTAAAGATAATTTTCTGTGGACTTTATTGTCAGGGTACTTTGACATATTGTCTTGCAAAACTCTCTTCAATGAAGGAATTGGGGCCAAGAAAGATGAAGTCAGCCCCTGTGATGTCCAGCACTGGGCTCTGACCACTCTTTGAGGACAAGGTGCCCCCCCAGGACCTTTGACACCTGGGGGTCTGAGGGGTCCTGGTAGGGGGTAGATTGGGGAAAAAAAAAAAAAGAAAGATAAAGTCAGTGAGTATGGCATCCTTTCTCTTTTCAGAATTTTGAGTAATTATACTAAACTTTATAGAAAATTTTAAAGTATATAGGTAAGCATTAAGAAACTAAATCATAAAAATTTTACTACTCAAAGACATAATTACTACTAATATTTTCATGTATGCATTTCCAGTTTATATTTTCCTTGATAGGTCTTGAAATACCCAGTTGCCTCCATGAAAGAGACATTCATTTGGAAGGTGAGGGTCACTCACCTTGAACTCTCAGGCAAGCACGTGGCATTACCTGGAAGGTCGCCCTTTCCCTGGTACTTCATCATATGTCAGTGGCCTGGCTTTGGGACAATGACCATAAGTGCTTGAGAGGGTCTTTCCAGAGGAAAGAAGAGGACTGTTAAAACTAGTCAGTTTTGCATGATGAGTCACCCAGCCTTGACATTATTGACCTTTGGAGCTGGATACTCTTTGTTGCGGGGAGGGGGGGGGTGTATTTGGGGAGGGGAGTGCCCTGTGCATTCTAGAATGTTTAGTGGCATCCTTGACTTCTAACCACTAGATGCCACTAGCACATTACACCCCCCACCCCTAGCATGACAATCAGAAATGTCAGTGAGAACCACTGAGTCAATGGAAAGCACTAAATTATTGTTGACATGCTCCAGAGAGTTTCAAATTCCCATTTGTGTGTGGGAGACAGTCTGAAATTGAAAGACAATCATAAATTAAGAAAGCTAATTTGTCCTAGATATACTGTTAATTTGCTGTGAGAGTTTGGTGGGCAAGTGTAACAATTAGGATCCTAACAGGAAAAAGCACAAAATGAAAGGAATTTTTGAGAGAACTCTTTTATAAAAGAATGGGCAGGATTATGGGAACCAACACATGGTAGTGAGGTACCCAGGGAAGAGGGTAGACCACCCTCAGTGGGCCGTGTTCCTTACTCTTGTCTGAAGAGACAGGAATGTGGTACCAGAGCTGGGGTGGGGTGGAGGCAGCTGGGGCACTGGAGGAGGAGCTGCCTTTTCCAGGTCTTCAGTGGCCATGACAGAATGCAGCCACTGCCAGAGCAGCCCCCTGTGGGACCAGGCAGGTGGGGTGCAAGTACCCTAGTTTTTCTCTTTCTGTTGCCCACCCTCTGATTCTCCATTGGTTAAACCCAAGTGGAAACTGAAGAGTGAAGGATGGGAGAACACGGGACAGGACAGGGGCTGGCAGAACCATCATCTAGCCTAAATACCTCGGGAACTTTGTGCCTCTTCAGAATGAAGGTTCTCAGATTCCACTTCTCTCTCTCTTTTTAAATTGGTGTATTATAATTATACATAATGGTGGGATTCCTTATGCCAAGTCTGTACATGAATACAACATGATTTGATCAGTGTCATTCCCCCTCCTCTATTTCCCTCCATTTCTCCCTCCCCTTAATCACTTGGTCTTCTTTACTGATTTCTCTTTTATTATTATTGTTGTTATTATTATTATTTCAATGACTGCATTATAATTATATGTATGTAGGCAGGATTCTTTGTGCTGTGGACATAGCATGGACATACATGTCTTACATGGACATAGCATAATCTGGTAGATTTCATTCCCCAGTACTTCCTCCTTTCTCCCCTTCCCTCCCTTTTGATCCTCTGAGTCTTCTCTGGCTCCACTTCTTAAGCAAGTACACATATAGTCTAGTGCTGCTTATGGCCTCTGGCTCTGTTTCATGAAGGAATGCGAGGTCATTCTGGTTTGTTTGGTAATTTTTTTGGCGGGGGGCAGAGGTTGGTACTGTAGGATATAAGTTGTTTGTTTTGGTTTGGTTTTTGTTTATTGTTTTTAATCATTACTATTTCAACTTGTGCTGTTTGGGGCATTAAAGTAAATATTTGCTGGAACCTGAGTAAATAGTTGGCTATTTCATTTACCTCGTACTTACTTGTACATAAATGTTTTTTTTTCATATAGCTTAATTCTTTCCCTTTTTCTGTCTCAAAAACTGTTTAAGAAAACCTCAGAGTTCAAAAGGACCTTAAAGTTTCTCACCTGAAACCTGAGAATTTGCCACCCCTTAACCAAACTGCCTAGGAAACAAAACAGTGAAAGAATACCAAATAAAATGATTTTTATAATTAATATCAAAGACACAAATAATATATTGTGAAATCTTGCTTGTTGATTTGCTAAAGAGAGAAAACATTATTTTCTCTAGGGATCTTTAAAGCCATAATTATTAGACTTTTAAAATGTTAGAAACAGAAGTTAGAAGTGTGGAAAATTTTCATTCCTTTAACCCCACTTGTGAATTGTGCTGGGTGTGCTCAGTTAATGCTTTCCTATGTACTGGGCCAGAAAGAAGTAGCCTTGGGACCCTGGAATATCCTGATCTCAGCCTAATTTTGAAACTGAGTTGTACCTTGTTCTACATCACTGGAGTTAATATGCAACTCTTTTAAAATGTGGACATACCTTCCAAGTTTAAGTACACTAGACATTTATTCCTTAGTAAGAGCAATTTGCCATGTTATATCATTTCCCTCCAATTATATCAGGATCACCTTTGCTAAAAGGTAAAAGCTATTGAAATGGTGATGAGGAAGAATAGGAGATCCTGGAGCAGAAGGGAGGGTCTGTTAAGGAGGGCTGGGGAAGAGGTGGCTTTTGTTTGGGTGATGGCGGGTAAAGCCAAGGACAAGGTCCAGGCACTTTTCCACTTGGAGCCTGGACGGCAGCAATTTCATAGCTCTGATATTCTGAGCTTAACCTAGTATACTTGTGTCTGTCTGTCTCTTGGAACCAGAGAGAGACAGAAACTGTTCACTTAACCAAGCTAAACACCCAAGAAAATTAAGCCAAAAGAAAACAACAACAAAATAGTATGTCAGCACTGAAAGAGAGTGTAGAGTCATGTAAGTTCATCTAAGTTCCTCTGTCCCCTCCTTTTTCTAGGTACAGGTCTCCAGTAGGAGACCACATGCCCAAGCCTTGATTGCACAGTTGGTGGGTGCCTAAACCAGGCCTAGAATTCTGGTCTCATGAGTCACATACAGGCTCTTCATCCCCCAGAAAGAGAGCTTGACTTTCTCTATCTGCGTGTATTGTGTTTTGAGGTCAGAACAAATGAAGGCTCAAACTCCAAGGCTGTTTAGCAGAAATGATGAGGAAGGTGGCAGGATGTGGGGCAGGGGGAAAATCTTGCTTTAAATTGCTTTTCTTTTAACTTTCAAGTGAACTACTGTAGCCTCAACTGTCATGTGTCATTATATAATTCAGGAACTAACTCAAGATGATTCTTCCCCTTCTCTTCCTTCCCCCACTTTGCCCCTAACTCCCCTCTTCCCCTTCTCCCCCGACTCCTGTCCTTCCCCTTTCTCTTTCTCCTTTTCCTCTTCCTCTCCCTTCCTTCCTCCTCCTCCTTTTCTATTAATTTTCTTAATTAATAAATACCATGTTTCTGGATGGGAAGGCTTATTTCACCCTATTTTAATTTATAATTTTGGTGCATTTATACTTATAGTCCCAGTGGAATTTTTTTTAACTTGTCAGAGATGTTGTAAAATTAATCCAGAGATCTAAGCAAGCAAAAATAGATAAGAATACTGAGTAAGATTAATGAGAGAACTTGAATGACCAGGTGCCAACACATTGTAAAGCCATAGTCATGGGAATAGTATATGAATCATAGGCCTGGGAATATAGGTTATAGCACAGCAGATCAGTGAAAGAAAGAATAACTACTAATAAAAATTTAAGTATAGAGTCACTAGAAGAAAGAATGAAATATTCAGTTAACAATGTGGAAGAGACACTGTATTTGGGTAAGAGTAGAGTCTCATGCCAAATGCCAAAATACAATTTAGATTGATTTAAAAAATTAAAATGTGGGCTGGGGATGTAGCTAGTAGTAGAACACTCATCTAGCTTATATAAGGCCCTGGGTTCAACCTGCAGCAACACACACACACACACACACACAAATTGAACTGGCCTGTAATCCCAATTACTAGGGAGGTTGAGGCAGGAGTATCTTAAGTTTGAGGCCAGCCTGGGCAACTGTGAGACCTTGTCTCAAAATAACGATGATGATGATGAAGACATTTTTTAAAAATTTAAAGCTAGGTTCCTCTCATTTCTGAAAGGACCCCCCTCTCTCCCTTGAGTGTGTCCCCCTTTTCTCCCTTTCTGTCCCTTCTAATAAATGCATACCTGTTACTCTGAAAAATCAAAGTTAAAAATATAAGGGAAAATAAAGAAGTTATTCATATGTCTTTTAGGAAAATGGTTCTAAAAATCATACTAAAAGCCAGACAACTTAAAGTGTTTTCATGTTTGACCATTTAAATATTAAACCATTGAAATTAAAAATATACCTAAACAAGCCTAAATCTTCTTGTTATAGGATTAGGTCTTAAATGATTTAGGATCTATTAAAATATATAATAAAATTTTTCCTGGATTCTGTTCAAACTTGAATGGGTCTCAGCAGGACACTGGGGAAGAAAGGAAAGAGATACGTGTTGGGCAGGTCTAGAGTATTATGCTCAAGTCAGTTTTGCCACTGTACAAAATACCTGAGATAAACAACTTATAAAAAAGAAAAGTTCAGGGGCTGGGGAGATAACTCAGTCAGTAGAGTGCTTGCCTCGTAAGCACAAGGCCCTGGGTTTGATCCCCAGCACCCAAAAAAAAAAAAAAAAGAAAGAAAAGAAAAGAAAAGTTCATTTTGGCTCTCTGTTTAAGAGGTTTCAGTCCATGGTTGATTGGTCTGTTGCTTTTGGGCCTGTGGCAAAGCAGTATATTTTGGTGGGAGCACATGGCAGAGGAAACTACTCACCTCCTGGTAGCTGGGAAGCAAAGGGAGAGTAGAAGGGAGAGGGTCCCAGTATCCCCTTCTAGGGCACGTTTCCACTGACCGAACTTCTACCCACTGGGCCCCACCTCCTCAAGGTCCCATCACCTCCCAGTAGCAACACAGGCTGGGACCACACTTTTAACACGTGGGCCTTTGGGGACATTTCAGATCCCAGTACAGTCAATGTTGAAAGGTGGAGACAGATCTCACCTGGTCTGGGGTTGCTGCTCCTGACAGTGTCATCTTATTATAGCGGGAGCTGAAGACTGGAGAGGAAAGGACGTAGGGAAGATCTGACTGGCTTCTGTAATTATGTGACCCTGGCAGATCTCACCAGTCACTCAGAACTCTCTGAGCACCAGTCAGGATGCCCTAGTAGTGCAGTTCATCACGGGTGGTATACCCCAATGCCTTAATGTGGTAGAATTTCTAGGAAGGATTCTTTCTCATGCATACACATCTCTTTAAACCTCTATCTTTTTTCCTTTTGTTTTTTCCAGATTCTGTGGGAGAACAGTAAAGTTCATAAGTAAGGAGAAGCTGTACTTATAAGTTCTCATTAGAAACAAATAGTATTAATGTTTCCAGGAGGACAGAAGATGCAGGGTAATTTAGTCATTTCCTCTGAGTATGGTTTGGGGGATGGAGATAGAAATGGGAAGCTGTGGAATTGATAGGTCAGATGATGAGTGCTTTTGGCATTTTGATAGCTGCCTTCATATTTAACTGCCTTCATAGAACTGGCACCCACCTGCCATCCACTAGAACAGCACAGAATGTATTCTTCACTGCACTTTGACCAATACATTCTGACAGATGATTTGATCCATCAGTCTGAAAGAATATCTTGGTGATATCATAATTTATATTCTGTGATCATGACTGAGGCCGAGTATTCGTCTACCTATTTCAAAAGTTACCTACATTTCCTTTTTTTGGAACCAGAGAGCACTGTAGAGCTGGGATAGAGCTGGAATCAAGTTCAACTGTTCAGCCTGCAGATGCAGGGCCTGTTTGACCATGGTTGCTTGGGTAGTTCCTGCTGACCCCAGGATCAAACACTAGATCCCCTCTGTAAGATTAAAGCTCTCTAGGTGAGTGTAAGACTGGTCCTGAAAAAGTCTGAGGACAATTTGGGATTTGCCTGTAGAACCAGAAAGTCTCGAAATGACAGGGCGGCACCACAAGGCCTTGGTAGTGAGACCATGGTTGTGAGACACTGAATACTATGGGTGTGGAATACCCTGTTTTGTTTTTCTTTTAAAATAATGAATTAAAGTCCTCTGGAAACTCAGCTAGGGCTGCTTTTACTTTCTATGAACTTCAGGTACCTCTCTTTTGTAAAATGGAATTAATTTTTCTTTTTTTTTTGCCAAGGTTATGAGGATTAGGTACAAAGCTGTTGACATGAATAGGCACACAACTGTTATCACCCGCTTCATATTTTGTGTATTTTCTTATCTGACACCTCGCTCACATGTAAGCTTCAAGGGAACTTAGAGTTCTTGTTTTTTTTTCTTTTTTTGTTTTTCTTTTGGTTTTTTGGTTCTGATTGGTACTGGGGATTGAACTATTGAACTCAAGAGCTCTTTATCACTGAGCCACATTTTCAGCCCTTTTTATTTTTTTTATTCTGAGATACTAACTTGCTAAGTCCTTAGGGCTTCACGAAGTTGCTAAGGCTGGCCTTGAACTTTCCATCCTCCTGCCTCAGCCTTCCAGGACTCTGGGATTACAGGCATGCATCACCAGGCCCAGTGGAACTTTAAGTTATTAAAGTAAAGCATTGAGTGTTGGGAGGGCGAACAGCATGCCCTCCAGGGGCCTTTATGGTCCAGACTATTGACCCTTCACTTAGTGCTGGCTCCTCCCATGCCCCCCAGCTCTCGGTGTATTAGTCATCATTCTGAGATTTTTTTTTTAATTTATTTTTATTGTAAACAAATGGGATACATGTTGTTTCTGTTTATACATGGAGTAACAGCATACCATTTGCATAATCATACATTTACATAGGGTAATGATGTTTGATTCATTCTGTTATTTTTTCCTTCCCCCCATCCCTCCCACTCCTCTTTTCCCTCTATACAGTCCCTCCTTCCTCCATTCTTGCCCCCCTCCCACCCACAGATGTGTCATCATCGGCTTATCAGCGAGATCATTTGTCCTTTGGTTTTTTGAGATTGGCTTATCTCACTTCACATGATATTCTCCAATTTCATCCATTTGCCTGCAAATGCCATAATTTTATTATTCTTTATAGCTGAGTAATATTCCATTGTATGTATATATACCACAGTTTCTTTATCCATTCATCAATTGAAGGACATCTAGGTTGGTTCCACAATCTGGCTATGAGCAACTATGAACATTGATGTGGCTGTATCTCTGTAGTATGCTGATTTTAAGTCCTTTGGGTATAGGTCGAGGAGTGGGATAGCTGGGTCAAATGGTGGGTCCATTCCAAGTTTTCTAAGGAATCTCCACACTGCTTTCCAGAATGGCTGCACTAATTTGCAGCCCCACCAGCAATGTATGAGTGTACCTTTTTTCCCCACATCCTCTCCAACACCTATTGTTGCTTGTGTTCTTGATAATCACCATTCTAATTGGGGTGAGATGGAATCTTAGGGTAGTTTTGATTTGCATTTCTCTTATTACTAAAGATGGTGAACATTTTTTCATATGTTTGTTGATTGCTTGTAGATCTTCTTCTGTGAAGCGTCTGTTCATATCTTTAGCCCATTTGTTGATTGGGTTATTTGTATTCTTGGTGTAGAGTTTTTTGAGTTCTTTATATATTCTGGAAATTAGTGCTTTATCTGAAGTATGAGTGGCAAAGATATTCTCCCACTCTGTAGGCTCTCTCTTCACATTGCTGATAGTTTCCTTTGCTGAGAGAAAGCTTTTTAGTTTGAATCTATCCCAGTTGTTGATTCTTGCTTTTATTTCTTGTGCTATGGGGTCCTGTTAAGGAAGTCTGATCCTAAGCCAACAAGTTGAAGATTTGGACCTACTTTTTCTTCTATAAGATGAAGGGTCTCTGGTCTGATTTCTGGTCTGATCCATTGTGAGTTGATTTTTGTGCAGGGTGAGAGATAGGGGTTTAATTTCATTCTGTTGCATATGGATTTCCAGTTTTCCCAGCACCATCTGTTGAAGAGGCTATCTTTTCTCTATTGCATATTTTTGGCCCCTTTGTCTAGTATGAGAAAATTGTATTTATTTGGGTTTGTGTCCATGTCCTCTATTCTGTACCACTGATCTACCTGTCTATTTTGGTGCCAATACCATGGCATTTTTGTTACTATTGCTTTGTAGTATAGTTGAAGGTCTGGTATTGCGATACCCGCTGCTTCGCTTTTCCTGCTAAGGATTGCTTTAACTATTCTGGGTTTCTTATTCTTCCAGATGAATTTCATGATTGCTTGCTCTATTTCTGTAAGGTACATCATTGGGATTTTAATTGGAATTGCATTGAATCTGTATAGCACTTTTGGTAGTATGGCCATTTTGACAATATTAATTCTGCCTATCCAAGAACATGGGAGATCTTTCCATCTTCTAAGGTCTTCCTCAATTTCTTTCTTCAATGTTTTGAAGTTTTTATTGTAGAGATCTTTTACCTCTTTGGTTAGATTGATTCCCAAGTATTTTATTTTTTTTGAGGCTATTGCAAATGGAGTTGTTTTCCTCATTTCCCTTTCAGCTGTTTCGTCGCTTGTGTATAAAAAAACTTTAGATTTATGCGTGTTGATTTCATAGCCTGCTATTTTGCTGAATTCATTGATGAGGTCTAGAAGTTTTCCGGAGGAGGTTTTTGGATCCACTAAATGTAGAATCATGTCATCAGCAAATAGTGACAGCTTAAGTTCCTCTTTTCCTATTCATATCCCTTTAATTTCTTTAGTTTGCCTAATTGCTGTGGCTAGAGTTTCGAGGACAATGTTGAATAGAAGTGGTGAAAGAGGACATCCCTGTCTTGTTCCCGTTTTTAAAGGGAAGAGATATTTTATGTATAAGAAGACATCACATTTACTCTGACTTCCTAGGATCTAAGAAGAAAATCAACTGGTTTTGTTACATTCTGCTTTTTAAGGTTTTCTTCTGCAAGATACCTTTTCAAATATTTGTTAGGAGATAGGAAAAGGTTCCACACTGCAAAAGACAAGACAGCATGTGTGCTGACCATGTCATGAGACTACTTGCAAAGCTGGAAGGAGAAGAGGGAAGACAGAAGGGAGGGGGAGACTGGATGGAAAAATGTTCTTAACACAAAGCCCATCTGATCACCACATTGTCTTCCCCAGGTGGTCTTCCCCAGGTGGTCTTAGGGTTGGTTGTGCGAATCAAGGTTGTTTTGTTCTGTTTTTCTTTTCTTGCAGTGCTAGGGATCAAACCCAGAGCCCAGGACTAGGTAGGCAAGTGCTTCACCACTGAGTTGCATCCCTAGCTCTATCAAGGTATTGGTGGTGGTTTTATGGGTGTTATCATTTCACTGTTATTTATGATTATTATCATCCCTGTGCTTCACCAAACCAAAACAAAACAAAATCACATGCAACGCCAGGTCAAGGATGGAGCGACCTCAGCCTCCCTTTCACAGGCAACAGAAGCCTCTTTTCTCCCCATTGGCCTACTGGAAGGGCCAGAGAGGTATTTTTAGTTCTTCCTCCATCACCTCTAGTTATCCACTTGCCCTGCCCTTTCCTGCTGAGTCTTAGTTAAAATGAAGTAGCAATCCTAGCAGCTCCAAAAAAATGAATGAAAAGTTAATTTTATCTGTCTCTGTTATACTTAAAATTCTACTATTTTTTCAAGGGTGACTCCTGACTTTCTCTGTATGGTCTCCTGGATGCCTGATGAAAATGCAGATTGTTAGCCTCCCTCCACTCCAGGCCTTCTGGGCCAGACCTGGGGTGGAGCCCAGAAATATACATTTGCAATAAACAGTCCCAGGAATACACTGAAATTTGCTACTACCACTGTTATGCCATGTCATATTTTTTAGGTGTTGATGGATATTAATTAATTAATTAATTAATTTATATGTGATGCTGAGAATCTAACCTAGTGCCTCACACATGCTAGGCAAGTGCTCCTCCTCTGAGCTACAACCGCAGCCTTCCCTTGTTCCTTCTTAATGCTAAGGGTCCAGAGTAGTCTGCCAAACTGTTCTTTTTAGCATAATATATTTAAGTCCTATGGAAACTCACTAGGACAGGAAAAAAGAAATACTTTATTACCTTGTTTGTATCTATAAAAGAAAGCCAAATAAAAAGCTGTCTTCTCCAAGCACCAACTTTGGGAAATGCATCACTTTTATGGAAGCACTTTTTTTTCCAGCTGTTCTTCCAGTATAGGAGATGGACCGTGGTGTTTGGAAATGCCCTTCTGTAAGAAACATTGCTGGTGGGACATCCCAGGGAAGTTGGCCGCCACTAGCTCCAAATAGAAGACATTGACCTGAATACCCTGTGGGTGGGCACAAGGTGGGGAAGATGGGACTGATGGGACAGGAAGTAGTGGAGGAGGAAGTGGGGTAACATAGGGGAGTGCTTGTGTGGAGTTTGGAGTAGTACCACTAGGGTCCTGAACCTCTGCTTTTGTTTTCACAGCCACTGAAGGAAGAGACCAAGATGAATGCAGAGGTGAGTCCTTTACCAAGACCATGATTTTTATTGCACTGTTCCTTATTTTTCCTCTGCAGGGTATCCTTTCTCCCCACAGAGCTTACAGAAACTTCAACACAAACTTGAAAACATTTCTCCGCCAGCCTACTGACGTGCTCATGGTTCTGGGTGATGTAGGAAGAATTAGGCCCCTCTGGAGTTCTTAGCCATGTCCGTCCACCTACAGCTAGAGTTGAATTTTCCACTACATCTAATTCTGGAATAGTACTCAGGAGCTGGGATGGCAGTGGGGTGGGAGGTGCTGCACTCACAGTCCTGCTTTGTGTTAGTCTAGGGACTCTTGACTTTGTTTACTAGGACCTGTATTTGCATTGTTTTCTTGGTGCTCTCATTTCCTGTTCTTTGATCCAAAGAGGTGTCTGGCATCTTTACCCCTCTGTTTTCTCTGTTTGACTCATCTGTCCCTTCCTGCTTTCACTCCCTCCCTAGTCTAGCCTGGTGTTCGTTCCCACTATTTTGCTGATGCCCCCAACTCTTCCCCCCGCCCCGTCCTGTTCATTTACCTTGGCAAGCCCAGAGACTGTCTCTGAGGAGTGGCAGTCTTGGGAGACTGGCATAGCCATTTGCTATTTGCAGCTGGCAAATGTCTCAGAATTCTTGTCTAGGAACTCGGAATTGTTACATCATCCCAGGCAGCTCTCTTTCCCATTACTCTAGACAATGTGGTCTGGTGTTCATCTTGCCCACTAAGCCTCTGTACTCCTCACAGTTCCCTCCCATTCTTAACATGTAGATCACTTTTTTGCAGACAAAAATGTAAACGTTCCATGTGACATCTTCTCTCTTGGTTCTTGCCTCTTCAAGTGTCTTGTTCTTTAGTCACAGTGGAAAAGATTTTTACCAGTGGGAGAGGCTGTAAATACTGGACACTCCAACCCAATGTAGCTTTTTTCCTAGAAGTTCAGATGAAGGGCAGGCTATAGGGACCATTGATCCTGTGGCTTAGTATCAAGGATACAGGATTTTTTCATCTCCCTGCTTTCCCTCCAAGTGTTGTCTTTATCCTAGGGGAATTTCCCCTTGTGGTTATGGGATGGCTGCCAGCTGCAATTGGGTCACACACTTTCACATTTCCTTTCAGCAGAAGAAAGAAGTGGCTTCCAGCAGGTCTTTCAGAAAAACGAAAACCACTTTTTCTTTAGCCCCACCAAATGCCTCCTTAGGTCTTGTTGGGCAGCATCAGTCCACATGTCCATTCTGGAAACAATCACTGTATCTGAGGCCCAGAGATTTTGCTGATTGGCTTAGACTGGACAGGCCCATCCTGGAGCCCCCTCACCTTCTACCTCTAGGCCAAGAGTTATAAGAAGAAGGGCGAGTGAATGTTGAGTAGGATCCATTAGCATCTAAGACATTTCTGACAAAGGCATACTCTTCTCCATACTCAAATTGCAAACCCTACACTGCCTCCTTAATTATTTCCTTTATCTGCTACATCGTTCACCTCTCCTCTATCTGCTGTTTCTCATCAGTATTTTAAAATGCTTTGATTTCTGCTGTCTTCAGAGCAAAATAGCTGTCACTTTGCTTTTCTCCCCTTTGAGGCAGGCTTCTTAAAAGAGATCACTGTAGGTAATGTCTGCATTTTCTCATCCTTCAGTCAATCTCATTTTGTTGTAGTTTGGCTTCTTTTCCTACCATTATACTGAATTAGGCTTGTCAGGGTTACTGATGATCTCTTTAGGTTGTATAAACATTTACTTTTACAATAATTTAAATACCTGCATCTAGTACAGAACTCAAAAGCTATAATATGTAAATAGTCAAAAGTAAGTCTACTACTACCTTATCCCAACTAGCCCTTCCCTGACTGGGGCTGACTTGCCAGCATCAGGCCTCATACCGTTCTTGTGCCTCTGACCTTATCTAAAGGCCCCTATGGTTCACCATGGGACTATAATTATCAGAGTCTTTTAAGTTCTGAAGAAACAGTAAAAACTCTGAGTTACACACCTTGCTCATATACTCTGGTCTAGTAATGGTTCTATTAATCATCTCTTCTGTCCTATAATTTCAACCTTTTCTTTAATGGCTTTTTAAACCTCTTAAAACTTTAGAAAACACTCCTAGATTTGGGTCCTTCTCTAACTAAAGAGGAGCTTCTTGCTTCCCTTTTATATCCAATTCTTCCATGGTCTGACTTTGTTCTCAGAGCTCCATCTCTGTGGGTAAGGTTGCCAATGGGGTCTATATCATCAAATTTGGTGGAAATTTTTCTGGAGCATTTGACACTAGTGCTATATTTTGGATCTTAGATGTCCTCCAAAGGTCCGTGTGTTGAAAGCTCAGTCCCCCAGCAAAGCCCTGTTGGTAGGTGGTAGATCTTTACAAGGTGGGGTTTAGTAGGAGGTCTTCAGGTCACTGGGGGGATGCCCTTGGAGAAGATAGTGAGATGTGAGTCTCTTTCTTTCTCTGTTTTGCTTTCTGACCATAAGGTGAGTGGTTTTGTCCCACTACTTACTCTTGCTGTGATGTGCTGCCTTGCCACAGGCCCAGAGCAATCAGGCCAATTGGCCATAGACTGGAACCCCCAAAACCATGAGCCAAATACATATTTTCTCTTTAGAAGATGGTTATCTTAAGTATTTGTTATAGTGCCCAAAAGCTAACTTGTACAACTATTGACCATATTCTTCCTTCAGATGTCCCCTTGACACTCCAGAGTTTCTGCCTATTTCTCTGGTTACTTCTTCTTAGACTCTTTCATAGGTTCCTCTTCTTCCTACTCTTTAAGAGTCTATGTTTCCCAGGGTACTTCTCACCCTACCCAGCCCCGAGGGTTGGGGGTGCTAAACAGTTCCCATAGCTTTCCTTTTCAGGAAATGTTTAGAAAAGTCCCAGTGGATCTGTTCAAGCAGGTCTTTTGCCTCTACTACAGATCCATACAGCCAGCAACCAGTTACTCATCATTTATAAGTTCCACAGGGACCCCAAACTCATTTTAGCCCAAGCTGGGCTTGCTGCTTTTCTTCTGTCCCAAATCTGCTTCTCCTTGTGGGGTCCCTTTGGAGACTGCACTCCAACAGTCAGTTTCCAAATGCTGTAAATCCTTTCCTTAATTAAGTCAGTCCCCAAATTTATGTCACACCACACTGCCAGACTCCAGTTTGACTTGATGGCTATAATGCTTAAAAAAAAAAAAAAAAAATCACAGCTATGATCCTTGGAATCATGGGACTTATTGAAAATATCTTTCAAAACTCTTTCTTGTCTTACTTTCTGCCTCTTCTTCACTTCCTCACTTACTTACCCTCCTGTGGGTTTCTCTCTCTTCTCCAGGTACAAAGGACAGTCCTCCTCCCCAGTGCACAATACATGGTCTTTATTAATCAGTCTGAGGGCCTCATTGCATTTTTTCCTTTTTTCCCATCCCCATTCTCACCCTGCCAAAGACAGCTTTGTGTTTGTGTATATTCATGAAAATATGTTTTCATTTTTGTTTAAATATTTCTTAAATTTACATTTGGTAAAATTGATCTTCTTGCGGGAGTTGCCCTGGTCCATCAGTTAAAATCCATGCATAAATTTGTGTGACCTTACCACAGGGTGCAGAAGCTCACTCCAGAGTTTCCCTTTGTAGTCCAACTCCCCCTTGTTTCTAACCTGTGGTAACCATTGTGTGATATACCTTTAATTTATCACTGTATTTTGTGACAGTTTACATCTCATCCTCTGTTATTTTCGCACTCTTCAGTGTATTCCAAGATACAATATTACACATTCATTTAATCCTAACAAAAAGCCTTTTATAGTATTTTTTGTTTTTGTTTTTGTTTTGTTTTGTTTTAGTTGTAGACACAATACCTTTATTTTATTTTTATGTGGTGCTGAGGATCAAACCCAGGACCTCACGCATACTAGGCAAACGCTCTACCACTGAGCCACTACCCCAGCCCACAAAAAGCCTTTGAGCAAGATATATTATTACCTGTGTTTTGTGGTTGAGAAGAATGAGCATCATGTAAATTGGTCTAAGAAACAGGAACAGGGTATTAAGAGGCAGGATGGAGATTAAGTCCTGATGTGACTCTATGAATAACTTTATTCATGTCTAGATTCAGCTAATCCTGTCCATCCAGTTGTCATTTCTGCTGCTTGAAAAGTTTTCTTGGAGCCCACTCTCTAGGAGGGATACCTCTCATGAATTACCATCACTCTTTATCTTTTCTTTTGTTTCTTTCTATTCTCTGATTTCAGATATACCTGTCTGCATGCCTGATTCATCTTAGTTTTATCATTATATTCACTGAATGTCAGTCAACTAAACAACAAGATGATTCAGAGGCTGTTGAGTAACCTTGTGATGCAATACAGAGGTTGGGTGGTCAGTGAAAACATAGAGGAAGGAAATCATATGGCAGAATTTTCAGGGAAGACTTGCTATGATGATTCAGAGGCTGGCTGGAAAGGAAAGGTGCAGACAGATCCTTAGCCACAATCCACTCTTTGAACTCAGAGATGTTTGTCTATGGCAGGAATCACAAACATTTCAGGCTGGGTGCCTGATAGGATCGTGGGGTCTCTGTTCTTTGTTCAGAGGACAGGCAGTCAGAGGGGCTGAATGGTGGGAGTTCTTCAGGGCATGGAGAGGCCATATCAGGATGAGACAGCCAGGAAGAGATGTCCATTTCTTCTTGGAACTGGAGCTGGTAGAGGAGGTTGGCCCATAGCTCAAGGTGCTGGAGTGTTTCATCATAGAGATGGTCGGGGAAGCTTTAAAAATGAGGGACCCCTTACTCTGGGAATATGGAGGAAAAAAAAGGAAAGAGAGATAAGGTTTGAACTTTGGAAGATATGAGCACCTAGGG
Organism: Sciurus carolinensis; assembly: GCF_902686445.1. Taxonomy (NCBI): domain Eukaryota; kingdom Metazoa; phylum Chordata; class Mammalia; order Rodentia; family Sciuridae; genus Sciurus; species Sciurus carolinensis. Next base: position 101,769,022 of record NC_062220.1, read on the forward strand.
GGTAGGATGAAGAAGGAAAGTGGTAAAGAAAACTTCAGTTCTGTGAAGCAGAAGATGAAGGAGTAAGTTTAAAGAAGGTCCAGTGTGTGTGAGGTCCAGGAAAGTGTGGGAGTGAAACTCAGATTACAGTGGGGCCAGGAGGGATGAGAGGAGGCAACAACAGTAGTCCACTGGTGTGAGGAGGGTGATCTGGGGGCCTTGGTCAGGGGCAAAGTACCCCAGAGCTGGGACAGCAGAGGACATTGAGCACTGTTGAGGGAGCTTCAGGAAGAAAGATGAGAGTGAGCCAAAGGTGCCACCAGCTGCAGAGCTCCCATCTTCTCAGAGCATCCCTCTGGTATTTGAATTTATTTTAAGTGGTTGTTTTTATTTCCAGTAAATAATATAATCACATATTTCAAAATTTTAGAGGATAAAAAAGACTATGAGAAACCCTCTTCTCTCCTACCCATTGCCCAGGTGCCCTGTGTCTTATGCTCCCAGTGAGAATTTGTCACCACTTTCAGTGTTTCTGGTTTCTTGACTATCCTTTAAGAGAGATTTTAAACATATATAATACATATTTTTTTTCTTTAGCTCCTCCGCCTTTTAAAAAATAACTTTAGCACAAAACTCACACTGGTCTATACTTTGCTTTTACACCTGACAATAAATCTTGGTGGGCCATCCTTGTTATTTTTTCTCAAAAACACTCTTGGGTATTAAGTTCAAAATAGAGGATCTCTGTTTAGCATTACACATGGTAGAAAATCTAAATGTGATTTTAACAGCTCCGTGAACAGATGCTCTGAAGGGCTAAAAATTCCTTAATAGTCCTTTCCTCCCTGTTGCTTCCTGGAGCATTAACAGGTGTAGTAGGTCTTAGGTGAGCTGAAAGGCATGAGTGACCATTGGCTGAAGTGATCCCATGATTAGTGAGCCCAACTAGATGTTAATCTCCCAAATAAACATTGTAAGAATATAAGAGGGGAAGAACCTGAGTCTCTGAGGACTAAAGTCCACACAGATAGTTAATGATGGAACTGGAATTTAAAATCAGGTCTTGATAACTTCTGCTACAGCATATCAAGCAAGCTCTTTATTCTTTGGTACATTAGGCAGCTGAGAGCAATCCTTTTCCATACTTAAAGAACTTTCATTTCTTTTTGTAGCTGTGTGATATTTCATTTTACAGGTATACCATAACTTATGCAACCAGCCTCCTGTAATGACAGATACATTGTTTTGATCATTTGCTTGTTACAATCAAGGCTGCAGTAAGCCTGTAGGCTACATTTTTATAGATGGACTTACCAGAGTATGTTTGCATTTTAAGCTGGGATGAATTTTCCCAAGTTGCTCTCCATAAATTAGGTTGCTTCTTTCTCTCTCTCTCTGTTAGCTTTTTGTTGCTATGACTAAATACCTGGAAAAAAAATCAAACTAATAAAGGAAAAGGTTTATTTTGGCTCATGGTTTCAGAAGTTTTAGTCCATGTTTGCTTGGTCCTGTTATTTGGGCCTGTGGCCTCATAGTAATTGCAGGAACATGTGGCAGGGCAGCCAGGAAGCAGAGAGACCCAAAGAGGCAGAGGTCCCAGTAATCCCTTCAAGGGTGTTCTCCCAGGGACCTCGCTTCCTTCATCTAGGCACCACCTCTTAAAAGTTCCACCACTTTCTAATAGCACCATAGGCTGGGACCATACCTTCAGCACATGGCATTTGGATGATATTTCAGCAAAGCATAGCACTCTCCCTCCTGCCACCTGAGAATATCCCTTGCCAACCAGTGTGTTGTAAACCTTTTCATCCTTGCAAACGATGGATGAACTACTAACTTTTTTTTCTTCTGTTTTGAATTGTCTTTCCTCTTCTCAGAGTAGTGGTCTGGTACCTCCCTTCATGTCTCACACCTTGAAATTTCTTCTACATTGATTTTATATTTTCTTCTAAACTTTTCATCTCAAAAAAAATTTCTCTAAGTTGGCAGAATACTTTCTCTTAATCCTAACTTTCTGTGAATTCTATTTTCAGGTCTGGAGTGCCAAACACCAGTCTCTTTATCCAAGGATAAGGGAGCAGGTTCACTCTGTGACTATGATTTGATCCTGAATTCATTTTTTTAGTCACTTTGCTGACCTTTAGATGTGTTCCTTTTCTGTCTCTTGTTCCCATATTTCTTAAAATACCACCTCCATAGTGGTGTTTTAGGGGATGATTAAGATATTGGAAGACAACTGAAAATGGAATTTCAGACATTCTGGTTTCTGGAAGTCCATTGCCCTCTCCTCCATTGGGCATTTTTACTGGTTCCTTTCTCTGCACACTTCAGCCTCCTCACAACCTGTGTGCACTTTCCCCTCCTGCCACTTTTCTCTCCTCCCAGTTCCTCTGCCTATGGTTCCTACCCCCAAAGTTTTGGTGACTGCTACAGAGCTATACCCCGAGTCCTCACCATCTCTTTGATTTGCAATTTCCTTTGCTCTGAACAGGCCTTATATAATATGAAGAGGCTCCAGCAGTGATTGTCCTTAAAAATAAAGTTCTTTCCTTAAGAGGAACTCAACTGTTATGAAATAAGTATTTTCATAGACATCAACAACAAAAAGAAATCAGTATTTTCACCCATATCTTGTCTCTGGGAACAATATCTAAATCAAACCCTAAAGCAGTTCATAGTGCAATCTGACACACTTTAAACAACCAGGTTTTGTGCACAAGTTGGTTAATAAAATGAAGAAAGCAGTTTGGCTTATAGATAATGGAACTGTTTCTACTGTTTCTTAACCTTGTAGTTTTTTTTTTTGTTGTTGTTGTTGTTTGTTTGTTTTGGAAGCTAGCAGAATCTCATTATCCTGGTTATTATGTAGAATATAGTCATTCAGTAGTTAATCTTAGGAATGCCATGAATATTTAACCTATGAAGGGAATTGCTTGTCTCCTTTTATTTGTTAAAAGAAAAGTAAATGTTTGATCAGGGAAATGTGTTTTGGCTGTACAGGTTTCTCTGAGGCTGTCTTGCTGCTTTTTTTGGTAATGAAACTGTCAAAACAAACAAACAAAAAAACAACTAGACTGAACTCAGAAGGGATTCACTGGGTTAAATTGCCTATTGTCAGTTGGGCATTATGGCAGAAGACAAGCCTGGACCTGTATTTCCCAGAGTCCCTTTTTATATGTGAAGTTTGCCAGGTATAAGCCTTCCCTGGAGACTTGGAAGGCTGAAGACAAAGACACTGTTACTCATAAACAAGATCAGTGCCAGTCAGTGTGTGAGACAAGGTACGCTTGTGTCTTAGTGTCCACTGACCTTCAGTGTCAGGAATCACTCACTCCCTCCAAAGCTGCAGGCCCAGAGAGGCTTCTGGGCAGACATCATGGCTTCTGGGCAGGCTCTGAAGAACCACTTGGTTCCTAATGGCAGGAAGAAAGTGTTGGCTTCTCTAGCTTTAATATCCCAGGAGATGAAACGGTTATGTAAACCTTTAATCTTTATGCTTGGAATACATTCATGTACTGCATAACGGCATTCACTTGCACCATGGGCTGCATATATGATGGTGCCTATGCTGTAGAGCCTAAGTTTGCAGTAGGCTATACCATCTAGGTGTGTGTAGATGCACTCTGGTATTTGCATCATGACAGAATCACCCAACAGTGCATTACTCAGCAGGGCCTTATTATTAGTGACACATGACTGCATATAGAATCTTTTTCTCTCTTCCAGCAAAACCCTGACTGGTATCTTGTGGGGTTGTAACAAATGTAAAGGTAATTATGTAATAACAATACAAGGTTCACGAAAGAGGAAATACAAGTGTGCTATTGCGAGGTTCTTACATACACTGTGATGTAATATTACTTTAAGGGGGGCAGTGATAAGTAAAGTACATATAATAAAAGAGCCTTTTAGTAGCCTCTAAAAAAATAATCACAGCTCTTTTTCCATAAGTAGCCAAAAAATGAGATATAATAGAATCTTAAGAAATATTCTGTTAATCTAAAAAAGGGCAGAAGAAGAGGGAGGAGGGAACAAATTGGCAATTTGACAAATTAGCAAGAGTTGGATTTGATTTAGATTAAAACTCATCCATATCAATAATCCCAATTTAATTGTCAAAACACTGCAGCTAAAAGGCAGAGATTGTTATAGTGAATTAAAAAGCAAGACCTGAATATATGCTACCTATCATAAACCCACTTTAGATATAAAAACACATTTTAAGAGTAAAAGACTGGGGAAACATACTATGTTAACACTAATCAATGAAAATTGGGAATGAATTGTTAATATCAGATGAAACAAATTACCGGGATATTTCCAAGAATAAAAATAGTCATTTTAGAATGATGGAGTCAGTTAATCAAGGAGATGTAGCAACCATTCTAAACAAATATATTTAATAATAGAACTTCAAAATATATGGGTCAAAAACTGATAGAACTGAAAAAGGAAATACACAGACCTCCAATATAATTATATTCATAAATTTTACTGCCCCTCAATAATTGCTAGAACAAGTAAGAGATTCAGTGGATATAGAAGACCCAAACAATGCTATTAGCCAAATTGATCCAACAGACTTACAGAACACTCCTCCAAAGATTAGCAGAAAAAGAATGTTCTTTCCAAGTGTGCCCTAAACATTACCAAGTATGTTAGTTCAGCTTTCCATTACTGTAACATACCCAGGATAAATCAACTCATAAAGAGTATATTAGTTACTTTCCATTACTGTAATAAAGTACCTGATATCAACAAATTAAAGAAGAAAGATATATTTTGGCTCATGGTTTCAGAGATTTCAATCCATGTTGACTTGGCTCCATTGTTTCTGAACTTGTGGCGAGGCAGAACGTCATGGTGGGTAGGATGTGGCAGAGGAAGGATCTTTACCTCATGGCGACCAGGAATCAGAGAGGAAAAGAGAAAGCAAGGAGCCAGGGACAAGATAAACCCTTCAAAGTTATACCCTCAGTGACCTGCTTTCTCCAGCTAGGCCCCACTTCTAAAATTTTCACCACTACCCAACAGTGCCACTAGCTGGAGACCAACATATAAGCCTTTGGAGGACATTCCAGATTCAAACTATACCAAGAGGAAAGGGTTATTTGGGCTTATGGTATTGGAGGTTTCCGTCCATGGTCAGCTGGCTTTGGGCCTGTGGCAAGGCAGCACATCATGGTAAGGAGCACATGGCAGAGCAGAGCGTTTCACTTCACAGCCAGGATGTGAAAAAGAAAGGAAGAGATGAGTCCCTTTAAGGGACCACCCACAGTGAAGAGCTCCCTCTAGCCCCTCTCTTAAAAGTTTCCACCACCTCCCAGTAGTGAAGACCAAACTGGGAGCTAAATGTTTAAACACGTGGGCCTTTGAGAGACATTCTAGAGCCAAACTACAGCACCAAGATAGACCATATCCTGGATCCTAAAAATATATCTCAAATTTAAAAGGATTCAAATTATTTAAAGGATGTTCTCTGATTACAGTGGAATTAAACAAAAAATAATAGGACAACATCTACAAAAACTCCAAACATTTGGAAGAAATCTTGAATCAAGATGTAAGCAATAGGCACAGGAAGAGGGGCAGAATGGTGGGGGGTGATGACATATGGATCTCAAAGGGGCCAGTCTGAGGTACATTTCATGTCTCTGTTTTCAGACATCCAAGAAGAACTGTGTTTAAGGAATGTGTATTTTTACTAAAGATCATTTTTAATCAGTTGAGATTATATTGATTTGCTCTATAATTTTAAAAAGTGGACTTGACTCTTCAATAATAAATTCACATACCACCTCCAGCAGTATATTTAAGTGATTTTAAAGTATCAAAGTAGAGTTGGTTGAAACTCAGGTGATGATGAGTTAAACCCTGTGGGATCTGAATCTGAGTAAGGTGACAGGTCGTGTCTTGCCCTTTTACGCCAGTGTCCCAGTGCCAGTGTCCCCCCAGCATCTTACTAAGCATCTGTAGCCTCTGAATGACTCCCAGATAATTAGGTTCTCATATCAGGGAGCACAGAGACTTAGGGTGTAAAGTGGGAAACTGCCTCCTCATTGGAGAGGTGGCAGTGGAAGGCAGAGCCAAAGGAAGCCTTTTTGTTGGGTGTTCACAAAGTTTTCAACACAAAGACATAGTTGAAGCCACCTAGGAAAATGTTTTGGGTGGAGCTGACTTATCACTGAGCCCACATTTCCAGGAGTGTCTTATCCCACCCTAAGCATTGTGGGGTTCTTAGGTCTTCAGGGTTGGCAGCTTACTTGCTTGTTGGGACCCTGACTGGTCCTTTATTTTGCTGTTCTCTGCTAGATGCCTGGAATGTTTTCAAATCCTGCCTTGATCCCTTGTGTTTCAGCCCGAGAAGAAGTTTGGTGTGGTGGTGGTTGGTGTTGGCAGAGCCGGCTCTGTCAGGATGAGGGACTTGCGGAATCCACATGCTTCCTCATCGTTTCTGAACTTGATCGGTTTCGTGTCCAGGTGATTCATGCTTGCTTTGTGTCTCATAATTTTTAGAAAGCACAGTGAGAGATGAGGCACAGCATGTGCAGATTTCCCGGACTCAGGAAGGGAGAGCCAACCTCCACCCCCAACCAAGAGAACCATGTCAGCCCCACAGGGTCTCGAGTTTGGGTGGGTGGGGAACTGAAGAGAGCTGGGCTTGCAGTTGGGATGTGCAGTGAATAGTGTGCCTTGTGGGGACTACAAAGACAGAGGCAGAGAGGATGAGCACAGGGTCTCCATTACTGAAGGGGCACAGTGAACACATGGTAGGTTTGTTCTCAAAAACAGCTTCAGGTATGTGCCAACTGAACACTACCTCAGTCATCAGAAGAGCCACCCTTGTGGTGGCCCTGGGCTTCCCTTATATTATTTCATTCTAAGTACCATTCAAACTCAGTTTACAGATAAGGAAGCTGAACCCCCAGAAAGTCTGAATAATTTGCCTTTCACACAACTAGAAAATCTAAGAGTTAGATTTGAATGCAAGTCTGTTTGATTCCAAAGCCCATCTTCTAAACACTGTGTGTTCTTTTCCCATTGAAAATTTTGAGGCCCACTTTTCTTTAAGGATTCATTTATTTCCTATAACACATTGGAAAGCAAACTTAATACCTTATCACCTTTTGAGTGTGGGTCAGGGAAGTTTCTTCTTAAATCTTCACCCCACCCCTACACACACACACACACACTCTCCACATATCTCTCACTAAGATAATCCGTGCAACATCATTTATCAATATTAATTTTAAATTAAATCCAGACCCTGGGCTTAGCATGGAGGCATGGCAGTCAGCAATTTAGGCAAATCTCTGTTTCTAGTGCTTTAGAAACATTGGATAAGTATTTTCACAAAGCATAATTATTTTGATGGTCCATGCACAAATTTTCTCATATTTTAATTCATGAGACCACTTTATTCCAGTCTGCCAGTCTTAAAACTATTGTGAAGATTTAAAATGGGTTTTAAGACACAGGGAAGCCTTAGAAGTGCTGGAATCTGCTCTTAGAGAAGCTTCTTCTCTCAGATTTCAAGGGAGCTGCACACAATGGGGAGATAAAAGTTATAGCACACTCCCCTGCACCCCTACCTGAAGCTGGAATTGAGCATGATACTTGGACTCAAGACTGAAATGGAAATTCTCCTTTCCCATTAATTCCTTATCCTTGCCACTTGACTGCTATGAGGGAAACAGTGGGAACTCCTCAACTATCCAGGTCATGTAGGAAGATGGCCGGCTCGCACTTGTGCTCTACTGCACACCTGTTATTACCCACACTGCTCCCCATCACCTACTTGCTAAGCTCTGCTGCCTCTACAAAAAACCTGTTCTGAAACCCTAAGCTAACAGCGTTCCTTGCCTTCCCTGAGTTTCCCACTCCCTGCTCCCAGCTCATTTCTCATGTTAGTTTTGCGTCATTGTTGTTGATGGTGGTGGTGGTGTGTGTGTGTGTTTGTGTGTGTGTATGTCTTCCTCCCTCTACCAGAATTTTGAGCTAATTGGAAGATGAGAATTTTGCTTTATTCTCCATGGTCTCTCCTACAGTGCCTAGTACACAGTAGGCAAACAATAAATATTGGTCAGATGGAGCAGTGTAGGTGGATGACCCTGTGGAAGAAACCGAGCAGGCTATCCCTTGGGAGTGGACTTTGCCTGCATTCCCTCTGCCTGCTGCAGAGGGAGGTTGGAGCTTCCTGCTGGCTTCCCCCTATTGCTCTGTGACAGCAACCTTTCAAGGACCTCTCTTCTTCAAACTTCAGAGAAGTAATTCAGACTCTCCCAGGTCCTACACTCTGTTACTGGTCGTGTTGGCACAGTGTGCCAAGTCCCTTGACTTCAACCCTGAGGCTGTTTTTCTCACTCCACAATGGAAATGGGAGGGAGGAGATTAGCTTCTTCATTTCCAAAAGCCAATCACTGGGACTTTGTTGGGAGGAGGGAAGAAGGACGGCACTCATTTATTCTAAGCTGACATCCTGCCTACTTTTGAGTTCTATTTCTCTGTTGTTCTGATATAGACGGGACCTTGGGAGCATTGATGAAGTGCAGCAGATGTCTTTGGAAGATGCTCTTTCCAGCCAAGAAGTGGAGGTTGCCTACATCTGCAGTGAAAGTGCCAGTCATGAGGACTACATCAGGTAGGAGTTTGTTGTTGTTATTATTGTTGGTTGTTTGTTTGATTGTTTTGCATTGCTGGGGCTGGAACCCAGAGCCTCAAGTGCTCTACCACTGAGCCACACCCCAGCCTCAGGTAGGTTTTTTAATGCAGGTAGTCTTTGCTTTACGTGTAAAAACATCTGTGAAAGCTAAAACCCTACAGATGAGTCTTAATAGGGGGTGGGAGAAATTACAATTGTTCTGTTACCTTTAAGAATTACTGTGAACAGTTAAAAAAATTCTTATTTTCAGTTATGAATGTATAAGAAATGAAAGAATGGTAAAACTAATATTTATTTAGTACATTGTAATCTGAAACATTAGACACATTAAGAATTCAAGTGTTTATTTCTTTGTAGAAACTCCACTGAGAAGAGTTTGAACAGAGCTTGCCTCCTTATTATACAGCTTAGGACACAGAGCCAGCATCCTTTGCAAATTGTCATACTCCTTTCTAAGTTCAACTTAGAAATCAGCTTTCAACTTTTTTTTGGTACTGGGAATTGAACCCAGATTAATTTACCACTGAGGTACAGCCCCGGGGCTTTTTTTTTTTTTTAATATTCTTTTTAGTTGTAATGGACACAATACCTTCATTTTTTGTTCGTTTACTTTTATGTGGTGCTGAGGATCAAACCCAGTGCTTCACATGTGCTAGGCAAGAACTCTACCACTGAGCTACAACCCCAACTCCGCAGTCTTTTTATTATATTTTGAGACACAGTCTCACTAAGTTGCTGAGGCTGACTTTGAAACTTGAAATCCTCCTGCCTCAGCCTCCCAAGTCTCTGGGAGTATAGGCATGTGCCACCACTCCCAACCAACTTTCAACATTTTATTCTTTGCATTTTCAATGTTGTGAAATATCTCGAGAGTTCCTTTAACATGAAATGTTTCTGCTGTGAGATAAGTGAGTAAGGAAATTGTAGTGTCATTGAACAGGTGAAGTGACATTGTAGGGGAGGAGAGAAGTGAAGTGTATGAATGCGTAGCCTAGAGCCTTTTAAGCAATTGGTGGGACCCAGCACAGAAGAAGAAACCCCAGGAAGAACTTGGCAGCCAACAGGAAAGTCCAGCTGAATTCTTGAGTCAAAGCTGCCCTTGTAGATTCTTACATAGATCTCCAGCTGCTACTACTGTTCCATGGGTGCTGTTCCATGGGTGCCCTTGAACTTCTCTGGCACCAGAGTTTATTTTCTTTAAAAAGTGATCATATAACTTTGTGCTTATAAATATTTATACCCTGGTTTCAAGGTAATAATGTCCAGCCAGATGTGGTGGTGCACACCTATAATTCCAGCTACTCAGTAGACTGAGGCAGGAGGATTCAAGTTACAGGCCAGCCTGGACAACTTTGCAATTTAGCAAAACTCTGTCTCAAAATAAAATTTTAAAAAAGGGCTAGGGATAAACTTCAGTGGTAGAGTGCTTCCCTAGCATGTGCAAGAACCTGGGTTGAATCTTCACTACTGAAAAAAAAAAATAATAATAATGTCATAATTCTTGCTCTGTATCCTCTGGCACTCTTGCCCCCATTCATGACATATTCACATAGACTCTTTTGCATTTACAGCATTCTGTTCTCTGTCATGCAGAGCATTTCAGTGAAACTTACTTGAAGTGTTCTTTCTGTGTTTCACCTTTCCCAAAGGAAGTTCCTGAATGCTGGCAAGCATGTCCTTGTGGAATATCCCATGACACTGTCTTTAGCAGCAGCTCAGGAATTGTGGGAGCTGGCTGAGCAGAAAGGTGATGTATGCTCTATCTTGAACACAGACCCACTTAGTAAGACCTTCTGCCTCTAGGATACCTGTGGTACCTGTGTTAGTCAGTATTCCATTGCTGTGACAAAATGCCTTAGAAAATGAACTCAAGGAAGGAAAGGTTTATTTGGGCTCACACTTCAGAGATTTCAACCCACCGTCACTAGGCTACATTATTTCTGGGACTGTGGTAAAACAACATCATGGTAGGGAGCATGGTGGAGCCAAACTGTCACCTCCTGGGAGCTGGGAAGCAAAAAGAGCAAGTAAGGTGGGACTGGGGACAAGATACGCCCTTCAGGGCATACCTCCAATGATCTACTTCCTCCAGCTAGGTCCTGCCTCCTACAGTTTCTGCCACGTCCCAATAGTTCAATCATTTATTAACCCATCAATGGAGTAATACATTGATGAGGTCACATCCCTCATGATCCAGTCACTTATCAAAAGCCCCATTTCTGAACCTTGCTGCATTGAGTTGAGTGTTCAAGCCTTCAACACATGAGCCTTTGAGGGACATTCAAGATCCAAGCCATAACAGTTCCATCTTTATTCCTTTCAAACTTAATCAATCTCATATATATATGAGATTTTATATATATATTTGGATACTGAGAATTGAACCTAGGGGTGCTTTTTCTTTTGGGAGGGTACTGCGGATTGAACTCAGGGGCACTCAACCACTAAGCCACATCCCCAGCCCTATTTTGTATTTTATTTTATTTATTTATTTATTCATTCATTCATTCATTTATTCATTTATATATTTATTTTGCGGTGCTGGGGATTGAACCCAGGGCATTGTGCTTGCAAGGCAGGCACTCTACCAACTGAGCCATATCCCCAGCCCTGTATTTTATTTTGAGATAGGATCTCACTGAGTTGCTTTGAGCCTTGCTAAGTTCCTGAGGCTGGCCTTGGACTTGTGATCCTCCTGCCTCAGCCTTCCAAGTTGCTGGGATTACAGGTGTGCACCACCATACCCAGCTCAGATATATTTTCCAAGCCATATTGGTACTATGGGCTCTCAAGATCCTTCCTATTCCCACGCCGTAGGCACCCAGAGGGAGGTACATGAAAGCCAGAGGGATGGGTATTTGCAAACTTTTGCTCTCATGAAGAAAGATAAATTGACTCCACCTGTGCTAGTGTCATAACATTATTCTGGTCTTATGTATGTGATACTTACATTTTTAATGGAAAAAATCAGAATAAATACCTTATTTGCATACTTTATAGTCTTTGTTGTTTCACAAAAGGAGTAACTATAATGTTACATGCCAGGAGCTTAGAAATTGTTTGAAGCATTTCATATGCTTAATTCTCAGAAACTATTGGAGATAAGTGTTTTAATCTATTTTCTGTTGCTATAATAGAACACTTGAGACTAGATAATTTATAAAGAAGTTTATTTTTACTTCATAGTTCTGGAGATTGGAAGTCCAAGATCAGGTGTTTGCCCCTGTTTGGCTTCTGGTGAGGTCCTCCTGCAGCTCTGTGCATGGGGGAAAAGTAGAAAGGCATACTGGCATGTGCAAAGAAAGGGGGCCAAACTTCTCCAATAGCCAATTCAGTTCCAAAAAGAGCAAGAACACACATGAGAAAAGCATTCAGCCATTCACAGAGGTACAGATGCCTTGCAGTAGGTCCCACCTCCCAACACTGCTGTATTGAGTCCCGATCCTCAACATGAGTTTCGTTAGGAAAAACCATATTCAAACCTGTGTAGTGCCAAGTATTTGCTTACAACCAATGTAGACAGAGCACACTTTATTGAAACTTTTGATTGTCTTTTTCCAACACTGGGATGTACTCCTAGAGACCAGAGTCCATCTTCTACCTCTGTAGCCCCAGCAGCTAAACATTGCTTGGAACTCAGTAGACCTTCAGTAGATGTCAGTGGAATGAACAAACAGATGAATGCATACAGAAGTGAATGAAGGTAGGGGGAGCTTTATGGTTATCACATCTTGAGTGATTCTCATGACACAGATGTCTGTAGGGAAAGGACAAGGTGCTGCAATACATCTCACAGGTTTCTTGCTAATTTCAAAGGGAAGAAAATGTACTATTATTATGAGGAGCTCTGCTGTCAATATTGTAACCAAAATGATAGCCAGTATGAATCAATCTGACATTACCAGCCATCTGGCATTTTTGCAGAATGTTTACCTGGATATAATGACTTTCAAATCAAACTTTTAGTTAACAGAAAATATAGGGATAGAGGAACAAGTTAAACATTAAAAAAATGAGCAAAGTAGAATGTGGAACAATAGTATGTTAGCATGAAGAAAATGCCTGAGGTAATCAACTTATAAGACAGAAAGGTTTATTTTAGCTCACAGTTCCAGAGGGTTTAGTCCTTGGTCTCTTGGCTCTGTTGCTTTGGGTCTGTGTGGTACATCATGGCAGGAGTGCATGGCAGAGGAGGACTGTTCACCTCATGGCAGGCAGGAAGCAGAGAGATGGAAAGTGGAGAAGGACTGTCTCTATATCCCCTTCACACAGTGAAGTAACTTCCTTCCACTACCCACCTCCATGATCCCATCACCTCTTAATAGCACTATGGGCTGGCAACCAGGCCTGTAACACATAGACCTTCGGCAGACATTCCAGAGCCAAAGTATAGCCAACACTAGACAGTGTAAGAAGTTAAATTTCTTCAGAGAGATAATGCCTTGTATATAGTAGTGTTCTTCCAAAGAGTACAATGTAGAAGGAAGGGGATAGGAGTATCTTTACACTGAAGAAACCAGACAAACACTACCTCAATCAGATGACCAAGGTCTGTGTCAACAGTCAGGTGAATAGTGTGTATGCTTGATATGAAAGATGAAAATGACCTTTAACCTCTGTAGTCTTCCTCCCTAAAACACGTAACCCCAGTCTAATCATGAGAAAAATATTAGACAGCTCTCGGTTGAGGGACATTTTACAAAATATCTGACTAATACTCTTCAGAACCATCAAAGTCATTAGGAAACGGGAAGTCTGAGAAGCTTTGCAGTGCAACAAGAGCACAAGGAGACATGACAGCTAAATGTATTGTGGGCTCTTGAAACAGAAGAGGCATGTTAGAAAAAAAATCAGGATAAAGTTTTGACTTTATTTAATTTGAGGAAGGGGTTTTATTTTATTTTTAATTGACAGTTTTCAAAGTTATGGGTACAGGGTTGTTTTGATAAACGTATACATTGTACAGTGATCAAACAAGGGTAATTAGCGTACCCATCACCTCAGACATGTTTGTTGTGTTAAAATATTTAAAAATCCTCTCTTCTAGCTACCTTGAAACATAGAATAATTTTTATTAACTATAGTTGCCATGGAACTCTAGAACTTATTCCTCATATCTTACTGTAACTTTTTACTTATTGACCAACCTCTCTCCTTCTCTGCTCCCCCTACCTTCTCCACCTTCTGGTAACCACCATTCTACTCTCTACTTCTTTCATGCGTAGTAATAGCAATGTGTTCTTCACACTGCATCCTATCAGGTGGCACCCAATTTCAATTTGTTCAATTACTGATGATGCTGCTTGGGTAAGGTTGTTACGTTTCCATTATTCTTTGAGTATTTATCTGCTTTCTGCACAAAATTGTTTAGGCTGTTCTTGTACTCTCTGCCTCAGCCCTGTAATTAGCCATTTCTCCAAAGCTAATGATATGTAGATGCTAAAATTTTAGATGCTAAGTATGCTTATTGCTTTCAGGTATCTCTGCTTTTAGGCCCTTTCAGTTTTAAAATGCAGGAGTATATGCATATGAGAGAGAGTGTGTGTGTGTGTGTGTGTGTGTGCACATACACTCTATGGTTATATCGTGTTTTATCACAATATAGCATGGAGTGAATGAAAAAAAAAAAAGATGCAGTTAGAAGACGTAAAGCTTCTTTAATAGCCACAGATATGGAAACCCAGAGACTCTTACATAGAGCTAGAGCAAACAGCATGCTCCCAAATATGGTCCAATTTCCCTGCTGCCAAAGGACTCTCAGAGGTGTAGACAGAACTACCCACAAGAAGAGAAGTTCTGTTTATTGCAGACAGGGTTGTGCACCATTTTGTGCTAGAAAGCCTCTACTTATCTGAAAATACTCCTGTTGCCATGCAGATGTGCTAGGAGGCCAGTGAGAGGGATTCATACCTGCTAACTCCTGGGGTGCAGAAAAGCCGAGAACATTGGCAGTGTTTCCTGTAATGCTGGGATGGGCAAAGGCAGGTGTCCCAGGAGCAACTTCCCATGGCCCAGATTCTGCTTCAGTGAAATTGTTGATCAGAACTATACTTTGCACTTAATCACAAAATAGTTTTAGTATTTTACAAAGCCTTTACAAAAAGGCCACCAGGGCAAAAAATTTTTAACAGCTTTCTTTTAATTCAAGTAAGACTTTCTCCTTCCTTGGAGGGAATAATAAAATAATTAAAATAATCTGGTTCTTCCAATTCTTTGGATAGTCACGTTATTTCCCTTTAATCTTCAAGAATTCATTTTCTTCTGCCTTAGCTATTTGTGCTGCACTGCCCCCTACTGTGTAGAACATGAGCTAACACCCTGCTGGCTCATCTTGCCTTTGAGGACAGGTGGACACCATCCCACTCCCTTAATTTTCATTTCTGCTGTAAGCTTTAGGCTTAGAACCTACTTCATCTGGTGGGTGTAAGGGTGTGGTACATGGTGTAGCCATCTGTGTACTCAGGGAGTTATTTTAAGTGCTGTGGGTCCTGTGATGAAGAAAGATGTAATCCCAGGATTATACAAAACTGTTAAGTGACTTCTTTTTGTATTCTGTTTGTCAAAACAGGAAGAGTCTTGCATGAGGAGCACATTGAACTCTTGATGGAGGAATTTGCGTTCCTGAAAAAAGAAGTAGTGGGAAAAGAACTGCTGAAAGGGTCGCTCCTCTTCACAGGTCAGTTTTAGGAAGGATCACAAGTCACATGAGGTCAGAAGGCCAGCTGGGTTCCTTACTGTCTCTCTAGGATGTGAGCCGGGATTCATTTCTGCTAAAGACTTTCTGACTCTAGGCCAATGTAATATAATTTCCCTGTGCTTCCATGAGCAATAATATACCTATTTTTATTCTTTCCTCAAAGATTTCATTGCTTCATGGGCCTCAAATAAAAAGTATATTAAAAATCTTATGCAAATTTATACTTACATCCCAATCTATTTAGCATAATTTTCCCTTCTGAAAGCTTTAGTTGGAAATTATGTTTCTACAGGAGGTTACACATGAAAACTCTAAAAAAGACTGGTAGGTGGGTGCTTGGAATGGAGAACATTTGTTTACTTCTTTCAGAGAAAAGAGAATATGCATGGCCCCTTTCCTCCTCCAGCAAGTTATAGGGACACTGGACTGCAACCACAGCTTCTAGTGGCTGCTCAGGACTCCGTTTAAAGGACCTGAGCAGATGGTGTCCTGTACAGAGGACGTTTGTTTCCTTTCTAAAACTGATGCTTAGGTTCTAGTCCTAGTGATTTCACTAATGTTGGTTTGCTTTTATTTTTAACTTATTTTTTTGAACATACTCATTATGTTAAGTGAATTTCAAAGTCATAAGGCATGTTTGGTTTACAATATATAATGAAATAGATATGGAGCCTTTTAAATTTAGGTTATGTTTTAATATTTGGGCTGAGGGCAGAGTGAAGCAATATTGTAACCCAACAGATTTTACACACAGATACTAGATGTGCTTTTTTTTTTTTTAACCCAAGATTATAAAGACCAAGAAAATATTTAGACTAGATCAACTTTATTGATGTTGAATTAGTGTAAAGTTATTACTGTTCTCTCCACCTTTCAAGCTATCATGACCTATGCCCTATTGCCATTTACATACATGGTATTGACATGAACCTGGGTTTCAGGAATAAAATACCCCATTCTTCCACTTTTACCAGATGACTTGTAATCACTAATAGAAGAGGAAATGTACATATGGATATGCATACTATCTATGTATATGTACATAAATGCACTGAATATATTGGAAGCCCAAAACTTTTTTATTGTTCTTTTTGACTGGATTGACTATTGTTGCCAGTAGAATTTCTTACTTTACTAACAAAACTGAATTTCACAAAAAAAAGAAAACAGGGAGATGCTTTTGTGAAAGAGTTTGCATTTACCCACCTTTTAATCTCTGTGCACACCCACCCCATAAAGCACAGTCCTGGTCTCTTGTCCTGATCACCTGGCCCTGTTTTTTCACTGCCCCGGGTGTTCTAGGTCTTGTTTTTCATCTGGCAGCCCTTTCTTCCATGGTGTCTGTGATTCCCTACAGCTGGCCCTTTGGAAGAAGAACGATTTGGCTTCCTTGCATTTAGTGGCATCTCTCGCCTGACCTGGCTGGTCTCTCTCTTTGGGGAGCTTTCTCTTGTGTCTGCCACTTTGGAAGAGCGAAAAGAAGATCAGTATATGAAAATGACTGTGTACTTGGAGACTGAAAACAAATGGTAAGTCCTGAGAAACTGAGGAGAAGCAAACTTCAAGACCTCCTCAGGTATCCAAAAAGGTGACTTGAGAGGGAGCCCTGAGGGCTCTCACTGTCTTTCAACTCCAGATCTGTCTGTCCGCTTCTGCAGGTAAAGAACTGATTTCATTTATGTTGCTTCATTTCATCCTCAGCAGTATTGTGAGGCAAAGACCAACAAAAGCCCATTTGCTAGTAAGTAAATAGCAGCTTACAAAATTCAAGCAGATAGTCTTAAGACATGCAAGTAATTAATATTAGCTTTATTATTTATTTGTTAATTTACTTTAGAGATTGAGTCTGACTATGTTGCCCTGAACTCCTGGGCTCAAGTGATCCTCCTCCTTCCGCCTCCCAAGTACCTGGGACAACAGGTCTGTGCTACTGCACTCAGCTAATATTAATTCATTTTTCCTGATAAGGGAATAGAAGAATAGGAATATCTTGACATCTTGCGTTGCTCAAATCCCCAGACTCCATGTTATTTGGAAACACATGAGAGATCTTCTTAGATAGATAAAACTATTTGGAATACCTCAGATTTATTTTTAACCAGTGTCAAAATAAAGGAGTGAATAAGTTACATTAAAGTTAATCTTTGTCATCACATTCTGGAACATTTGCAAGGCTGTACTGTGAACTTTCAAAACTAGCCATGGGAATTAATTTTAGGTGAAGTGAGATCAACTTTTTGGTGGCATTTGTAATAGTCATTAATTCTTTAAAATTAATTTTTGGTCAGAAAAAAAAATTTTAATGGATAGCTTGATTACTGTAGTTTTATATACTTTGCTTGCTGGAATCTTTGTCAGACCTGAATAGGAATTTTTGATTTGTGGGCTAGCACTAAGCACACGTGGATCATTTTAATCACTTTCAGCACAGAAAACTAGCTGAACTCAGTTCTTCGAAGCAGGTTGAACCCTGCTGGGTTTATGTTCCCCTGATACAGCATGTTGTGTGTGGTGGGAATGAAACCATCTTATCCTGCAAATATTTGCAAATGAAGGTTATCAGAGAGAGAAGATTTCAAAAAGGCAATGCCTGTGAATTTAGGCCTGTGTTTTTGTTGGAATGTCTGGAATCAGCTGCTGTCCCAGCCCTGCGTGAGTGGAGGCCCTCTCATTAGCTCCACTCCACTGGGTGGAACATGCCCACAGCCAGTGTTCTCACTTAAACCTATAAGAGTAAAACTGCAGGCTTTTAGAAGACAGCCACAATATGAGGAAGTTACTCAATAATCTCTCCTGGTATCTTCCTGCATGTGTGGCTACACTATGGCTCCCAGTTTGTGCACTTCAGCTCTGTTCATCTTAAACATGGTCCTGAACAACTCCACTGTTGGTCATGGTAAGAAAGTTAACCTAGGGGAGGGCTAACCTTCACCCAGTATATCAGTCAGGGTTCTTCAGAGACATAGCCAATATGATATGTGTATAAATAGATGAGAGGGAATTTATTATAGAATTGGCTCATGTGATTATGGTGCCCAAGAAGTCCCATGATAGACTATCTACAGATTGGAGACCCCAGGATGCTGGGAATCATGGCTTAGTACAAGTCCAAAGGCCTCAGAATCAGGGAACCCCAGAGTGTAACTCTTGGTTCAAGGCTAAAAGCCTGAGAAACTAGGAAGGGGACCATTGGTGTTATGTTCAAGAATTCAAGGACCAGAGAACCTGGACTTAGAAAGTACAGGGCAGGAGAGAAGCATGCCCTAGGTCTCAGGGGAAGAATCCAATTAGCCTCCTGTGTTCACTCCAGGGCCCTGGCTGATTGAATGTTGCCCACTTACATTGAGAGCAGATCTTTCCCATCAAGTCCACCCAAACTCACATGCTAACCTCCTCTAGAAACTCCTCCACAGACACACTCAAAAAATGCTTTTTCAGGTTTCTAGCTATTCTTTAATCAGTCAAGTTGACACAGAGTGAATTTTCACACTCAGGCTGGAGGCAGCCCTGTGCTTCCTGCAACACCCCAATCTTCAGTGTCCTCCTTGCAATCCCCCTGCTAAACCTTAAGCCTTTTATTGCACACCACTCTGGAAGCAAATAATAAAAAGTGATTTCCCTGTATTTTTTACCATGGCTCATCTACCTGTTCACCCGAGGCTTGACCTGTTGCAGCCAAACAGGAGTGAAGAGTGGAAATCCCAGGCCCTAGTGTGATGTGTGTTTAGGATGTAACACTGTCCTATTCACACTGACAGCTCTACCACTGAACTCAGCAGTCCAACAAAATGACATTGTCCTTGACCCTGGCTCATCCCAGTAGTGAAAGAAAGGAAAAAGCAAAGAGCATTAGCCAGGGCCAACACCAGGTCATTTCTCCCTTGGGATTTCGTTCTAAGAAGAAGGGAAAAATATATATGGGTGTATATATGTGAAGATGTTGAATGCAGGTAATATATTTTAAAGTTGGAAAGGGTACAAATATTTAGCAATGTAGAATATTAAATTATCTAATCAATCATATGTAGAAAAAAATAATAGCAGAATGTATATGATCATTAAATTATTTTAAAATAAGCAAAAGAAATGGTCAAAAATTGTTACCATGTACAGTGACCCAGGCCTGTCATCTTAGCTACTTGGGAAGCTGAGACTGATTGTGAATTTGAACCAGTTTGAGGTAACTTAATAAGACCCTATCTCAAAATAAAATATTAAAAGGTCTGGGTGTGTAGTTCTGTTTTAGAGTGCTTCCCTAGCATGCCCAAGGCCCTGGGTTTAATCCCAATACCAGGGAAGGGGGAATCTTATCATTTTAGGGTTTATGTGCCATGTATATACCTTGTGTATATTGACAAATATTAGAAAATATTGTACTAAACTTAAGATGTGTTTACTTAGGTACAAGAATTTATAAATTTTTTTCCATTAGAAAAATCCCTTAAATTGATGTTCTGTAGTTTTTTATAGTATATTTGAAAAAGCAGGGCTGAGGGTGTAGGTCAGTGGTACATGCAAGGCCCTGAGTTCAATCCCCAGCACTGTAAAAGCAAAAAAAAAAAAATTACAAGAGTAGATTTCTGTCATAACATTCAATGAAGCTATTTACTTTTAAGCCAAAATCTGCTTAGGAGATCTGTCAGTTTTCTATAAGCAGGTATCATAACTCTTATCTTCTCTACAGAGAGAAACAACTTAGGGAAAGGAGAGAGATTGGGCAAGTTTATCCTACTTGATTATAGCTTTTTATGAGTGTTGATGTGAACCCCAACTGGAAATATGAAATGGGGAGGTTCTTAGTTAACTGGTAGTGGGGACTATTTGGTATGTGTTTGAGTTCAGAGACTTCTTTGAGTTTGTGATAAAAGTAGTCTAAAAATGTGTCCTTATCAAGAATACGTCTACCACAGAAACAAGTTTGCACACAATCCAGGTGGCTCGTGGATTGAATACCTGCCATCTGGCCCATATCAGAATCCCCTAAAAGGATCCATAAGAAAAAATTGGCATTTACACAAAATTCTTTCAAAAAATCCCCCTGCCTAATGGCAAACATGCATAAATGACTACTTGGCAGTAAAGTTGGAAACAACCATCCATGGCCTTTGGGAGGTGGTAGAGATCAGGGTGCCAGTGAGCCACCTCATTTAACCAGAGCTGTAGGGAAGAGGGGCACCAAATGCGGACCCATACAGGGAGGTCAGGTGCCAGCAAACATCTATTTCCACTCCCATGTAACCTTTAACAATAAGATCCTCTTGTCTTTGCAGTCCGCTGTCATGGATTGAAGAGAAAGGACCTGGGCTAAAACGAAACAGATATTTAAGCTTCCATTTCAAATCTGGGTCCCTGGAGAATGTACCAAATGTAGGTGTCAACAAGAACATTTTCCTAAAAGATCAAAATATATTTGTCCAGAAACTCTTAGGCCAGTTATCTGAGAAGGAACTGGCGGCTGAGAAGAAGCGCATCCTGCACTGCCTGTCTCTTGCAGAAGAAATCCAGAAGTACTGCCGTCCAAAGAAGTGAAGAGGAAGTGACCCAGTGCCTCTCCAATAGGACCAGAGTTTGATGTTTTATCAAGAATTGACCTTTATTCTTACAATTAAACATCGGGTAAAAAAGGATTAGTTTACTGTAGGAGTTTCTTTGGGGTGATATTTGGGATTGGGGCCATGCAATGTGGATGATGAAAAAACTTACCTTGGTTGAGCTGAGCCAAATGTTCTGTATGCTGTTTTCATTTCCTCCTCCCACAGCCTTATGAGAAGGGCGTGGGCATACCTGCTCTCATGAATGAACCAGAAAACCTTGTTTGAAGTCAACCAGATAGTAAATAGCAGAACTGAACTTTTAAGCCTACCTGTGATCTGAACCATTACCAAATACTGCCTTAAACTCTTTCCTGCTTTAAAGGATTTTTATTGTCTCCCACAAACATTCACTGGGTGAGTCTAGTGGGTGCCGGAAATTCTAAAATTAATAAAATGTAGCCATTGCACTCATCAGTTCAGTGTCAAAAGGGAACCAGCCACATAAACGGGTCCTTATGACATAGTAGTGCCAGTAAAAGATACACACAGTGAACCTGGATAAGCATTTGGATTTCCAAAAATGTCTTTGCTGACAAATGGGTCAGCTGGGGGAAGGTCAGGAGAGGGCATTCTTGGCAGAGGGTTGGGATAAGCAAAGGAATGGGAATGAGAAGCAGCCTGGAGATGGCCCCAGGAATAGTGTTGCTGGAACATCAAGGTCTTCAAGAGGGAAATCCAATTGGGGGAACTTATAAAACAAATGTAAGACCTGGGGTTTCATTTGTTGGCAGCACAAATGCTCTGAAGACGTTTAATAAAGGAGCGGAATCACTGGTTTCAATTGAGGTAAAGAAGGCTGTCTGGAGGAGGTAAGAGTTGAGACAAAGAGGAGGCATCGAGTTGCATCCACAACTTCTGTGCCTGCAGCCTTGGCTGCTCAGGTCAGCTCAGGCTTGTTGCCCTGTGTCAGGAAGCTGCTCTTTTATTTCGCTGTTGATCCTGTTCCATTTTCTCTGAAACTTGTGTGTGCTCCCTACTGGCATCATGATGTCAAACCAGCTTAGGAGCCAGGAGGGCAGTGATGGAGTCCAACCCTACTCACTACGTCTGTTTCTATTCCATCACCACAAAACTTCAAGAAAAAGCAGTCAATTATATTACGATTTTGAAAGTCCTCGAAGTTATTATCATATGCAAAATAGTTTGCAATAAATTGATCAGTTGGTTCTCTTGTTTTATTGCCCACATCAAATGTCCTGTGAGGGGCGGGATAGTGGGTGTCCGGTACCCTGTTCCGTACTGAACAGGAAGTAAATATCAAACATATTTGATTATTAAAATTCAATGACTCACCTTTCCCATTTGGGTTTGGTAATTCTGCCATCTCAAAAAAAAAAAAAAAATACTGGCCTTATTTGATATTGGGAGTGGAAGTAGGTATCAAAACCAGAGTTAGACAGAGGTTAATGTAGTGAAAACAGATTTAATACAGCCATTATTACAATAGGGAAAGTGACCTCAGTCTAGAACTAGGCTCAGTTCCACACACAGCATGGATCATTGGTGGTTTCACAGCCCATAAGCAGGATAGGGACCATTGGGTAGAAAATTAAAGGAAAGATCATGACTAAGGGGGATTTCTAGTTAAGCCAAATGGACAGAATTGTAACTTTAGGCAGGCTGGGGTGACAGGATTCCAATGGTGGTAGAGGAGAAATCTGATCAGATGTTGAGAGTGGTCAGATACCAAGAGTAGGGACCAAGTAGATTAGTAGGAATTTTGCTAAACCTGGGCCATGGCAAGATGGACACAGAAGTCCCAAAGTTCAGGATATCTGAAAAGAGTTCACAGGAGCCTGACTGATGTCTGTTAGCAGAGAGTCTATCCTGGGCCACGTGAATAATAATTGGTATTGATGACTACTCATTGATTTGGTCAAAAGGTTCAAAGTAAAACATCCATTGATTTTACTCTCTGATGAGAACTGCAGAGGCAGAAGGAAGAAGAAATGGAAGAAAACAACCCAAACGATGGAGGAATAGCCTTACTTACTTTGCTGTTTCAAACTCCCTGTCATTCCATGAGATTGCTGGACCAGTCCTGCCTATGAACCACACCCGGTTTATGCCACTGCAGTATTTCCTAAGTACTCCTTCCACTGAAGGTGGCACCCAACCCCCATCACAATTTCTCTGGAACAGCGTCAGGAAATAAACTGCAAGTACCCTCAGGTATTGTCTCATACAATGTGAATAAAAACCTTTTTGTCCCACTTTCTACTACCCATAAGTATTGGGGGGTTCTCTAGGAGGGCCTCATGTATTCAGTTAAGAGTCACTGCAATAGTGTCCTTGACCCCCTCTGTCCCTTGGATCCTCTCCCAATGACAGGAGTGTTGTGCTTGTAAAGATGAGAAAAGGAGTAAGCCCATGAAACCCTGCACCCTCTCCCTGAAAGAACACTTTTTTTTTTTTTTAGTTGTAGATGGACACAATGCCTATATTTATGTGGTGCTGAGAATCCAACCCTCACATGTGCTGGGCAAGCACTCTACCACTGAGCCACAACCCCAGCCTGTGAACTGACACCTTTAAGATATACAAGAGTTCTCCACTTGTTCATGTGGTTTGTGACCAAGACATATTGACCAGGGTGTGGCTGACAAAAGCAATTCAGAATGAAGATGCTTATTCCTCAAAGGCAAGGCAGATTAGCAAACCTATTCAGCATTTCCCAGTCAGCTTTATCTTAAAGCTTTAAAATTTCATCTCTTTTATTACCTTAATTGGCCCCCACAATTGGAGGGTGTCTCTTGTGGGACCTTGAAAATCCTAACAAGAAATCAGGTTAAGGAAAAGGGAGAAAATACATTAGCTAGTGATGCTAGAGCTCCTCATAAGGCTGATTTTTGGAAAATCCTCTGATAAACCAGCTCAGTGGTTGTGATATTAGACATGGTGAAGGATGGGAACAAGAGGCTCAAAAGAGCTGAACCTTTGATTCTCGAAGTGTGGGATGTTGACCACATTTAACTTTGGCATTGGTGAGGTAAGATTGCTTCAGCAATGGAAATTCTCAGGCTTATCTCAGACCCACTTAATCAGAATCTGCATTTTAATAGAATCTCATAATGATTGTGTGCACATCAAAGTCTCTTGGAGCTTATAGACCAGTAAGGAATATTTATTAAATAATATATAATATGTAAACAATAATAAATAATATTTATTAAATAATAAATATTCAAGCATAGTGGTGAAAAGGGCTATAAAGATTTTAAAAGTGTATGGCTATTCAAGCTACTTGGGAGGCTGAGGCAGGAGGATTATATGTTGGAGGCCAGCCTCAGCAAGTCAGTAAGGCTGTCTCAAAAGAGAAAATTGAAGTACTAAGGGTATATCTCAGTTGTAGAGCACCACTCAGTTCCATTCCCAGTTCCAGTATTTAAAAAAAAAAAAAAAAAATCCTAGGGAGAGGATAAGCTAGACAAGGAGTCAAAAAGGCTTCCCTAAAGAATGAGGAATTGTCTTAGCACATACAGATGGACAAGGGACTGGGTGAACATTCCTGGCAGAAGGAACAATATATGCCAAGCCCTTTTAGTGGTCATATATAAGGCCAGCAACTACCCCTGGAGGTAACACAGACACTCAGTTCCCCTTGGTGGATTCTAATTGACTATTTTTATTTTTTTGGTACCAGGGATTGAACCCAGGGTCACTAAACCACTGAGCCACATCTCCGGCCCTTTTTTTAATGTTTTATTTTTGAGACCAGGTCCACTAAATTCCTGCCCCTTAAGGCCTTGCTAAATTGCTGAGGTTGGTCTCGAATCTGCAATCCTCCTGTCTCAGCCTCTTAAGTAGCTGGTATTACAGCTGTGTGCCACCACAACCCAGCTTCCCTTAATTTCTAAGTCAAGGGTTGACAAAGTCTCATGGCTCACTGCATATTTCTGTAAATTGTTCTTGGAACAGTCATGCACATTCATTTATGCATGCTGTATAACTGCTTTTATGCTACAACAGCAAAGTTAAGTAGTAGTGACAGAGACCATATGGCCCACAAAACCAAAATTATTGACTATCTGATCATGAGCAGATAACCTTTGCCAACTTCTGTTCCAGATGGAGGACACGGTAGTTGAGGTCAGGCCTCCCTCTGAAGTTTTCCTGTAGGTCTCCAGGCACTAGTTCAGTTTGAGGGATAAGTATGGACACTGTTAGGTAATAAATATCCAAATCCAATGCTCTGGAAATTGCAATGGAGCACACAGAATAGTCTCTTTTAATTTCTTAACTATTAACTCTACTTTTAGTCATTTATGCATGAAGTATTATAGAAATAACATTTAGAGATCTAAAATAGCTGTGTATTGGTTATGCTGGACTCTGGCAAATGAGGTAAGACTTGGCCTTTGCCTCCAGATGAGACAGCTTCTAGAGGAACAGCTGGAGAGTGCAGGGCCCAGGAGGGGACATTTCCCATCCAAAGGATAACACAGCACAAAGGAAGACACTACATGCTTCTAGGCTCTCCAGGAGCTCTGGATTACTATTCTAGGAAGGGAACTTCATTTTTTTCCTCAGATTTCCTGAAGAGTCTAAACTTTGCTGAATTGCTTTTCTGGAATAGGGAGAGAAGGCAACATCCCCTTGAGAGGGAGTACGTATTAGTCAGGTTTATACTACTACAATGAAATACCTGAGACAGCTACCTTTGTAAGGAGAAAAGGCTTATTTATGTCATCATTTTAGAGGTTCAAAGTTCAAGATTGGGAAGGCCCCCACTTGTGTGGCATCTGGTGAGGGCAGCAGATGGTGCCTCAGCATGGCAGGAGCACTAGCAGCCACATGTTGGCACTGTAAGCAGTCACATCATGGTGGAGGCACAGGTGCGTGGACGAGCTTACACTGCCAAACAGGAAAGCAAGGTAGAGTGGGGTCCACCAACACTTTTGAGAGAAACTCCCAATAATCTAAGGACCTCCCATAAGGCCTCACCTTTTTAAAGGACAACAGTACCTCCCGACACCACTGCCAAGGGACCAAGTCTTCAACACGAGACTCTGGGGGACACCACAACCACAGCAATCTTCCCAAGGCCCCTGAGATTTCATCTCCATCTCACAATGCAAAATGCTTTCATTCCATCCCTAAGAGTTCCAAGCAAAGTCTTAAATGCTCCAATATTGCTCAAAAGTCACTCTTAACATCTCCACCGAGACTCAAACCAAACTCAGCTGAAAGCCACTATAAAATCAAAACAAATTACATACACCCTTCAGGTTTTGCCAACAATGAATTCCAATGTAAAAGACAATTCTATGTGAAAAACATAGTTGTTTGTATGCAAAAACAGCCCTTATGCCACTTTATTGGCATTGCATGTAGACATTAGTGTAAAATCAAATAAACATACAAAGTAGCAGGAGTTGGTATCAGATGTGATAAAATGTGAGAGAGAATGAGTGAGTAACGAAGACTCATTTCAGTGGCTTGAAGTACTGACATAATGGTAATAAAACCATATGTAGGGGGCTGGGGAGATAGGGAGATAGCCCAGTCGGTAGAGTGCTTGCCTTGCAAGCACAAGGCCCTGGGTTCAATCCCCAGCACCGCAAAAAAAAAAAAAAAAAAAAAAATATGTAGGGGAAGTAAGGAAGATGTACATGCCACAATGGATTTGTTGACCATAAGCTACCTTTTAGGTAGCAAAGAAGAAATGTTCAACAGGAAACTGAACCTATGGTCAATTCTGGGGTAGAGATCCAATCTGGAAATAAATATGGGTGCAAACCACAGAGCCAAATTGGCCAAGGACAGCCAGGGTCACAAATGGGGAAGAGGATGGGACATTTGGATAAACTGTGGTATGGGGGAAAAGAAAATAAAGTAAGGAAAAAGTATAAACATCCGAGACTCTAACAGAGATTAACAAAGAAGCTGGGTGCACTGGGGCACACCTGTAGTCCCAGCTACTCAGGAGGCCTAGGACCAAGGATTGATGGGGCCCACAGATTCAGTGACTGAATTTGATCATTCACAGTGACTGAATGTGACCAATTCACCTTCGGTCACTGTGACGTAATACAGGAGAAGAACAACTTAAATGAGAAAAGATTTATTTTGGCTTATGGTTTCAGTTCGTAGGCAGGTGACATCAATGGTATGGACCTGAAGTGAGGCAGAACATCATGACAGTCCAGAGCCGAGCAAAGCAGCTCACTTCATGGAAACCTGGAAGCAGAGATATACAGAAAGGGACTAGGGACAAAACAAACCCCTCAAAGGCACTCTCCCAATGAAACACTTCTTCCAACTGGGCCTCACCTCAAGTTTCCACCACCTCCAAATTGTGCCAGCTGGGGATCAAGCTTTCGACACATGAGCCTTTGGTGGACATTCCAGACCCAAACTATAACACCCACACACAGTAATGTCACGGGGCAAGATTGGGTCTGCACAGAGGTCACAACTATTTCTCTTGGTTTGGGGTCATTTTGCCTATCACTTATGTGTTTCCCATGTTCATTCTCTACATAAACCCTCTCCATTGGTTCCCCAGGCACACAAAGCACAGCACTTGTTGATTCCAATGTTTTGTAATTGTGTACAAAATATTGCTCTTTGTTATCACCTTAAAGAGTGATAACATCATGTGGGAAGGTAACAGGATCCTTCAGTGGCAGAGCTGGAATGTGAGCTCACCTGGCACACCTCCCAGCTTGTGCTGTGTCAGAGGCACCCTTCTGCTTCCCCATCCCATCTAGGACTACAATACCTTCTTCACAGAGGTTCTGGAACCAGCCTTACAACACTGAAGTGACACATCCAGCCTTCTGGCAGTGTACCATCTACTGACAAAGCAATCACAAAAGCACAGCCCCAGTAACAGAACTGCAAATCTACACCTTTGGATGCAACACTAGTGTAACCTCCCTAACAAAGGGATGATACCAAGATAAGCTCAATACCAGCCATATATAGTGTTTTTCTGTATTCAAGGTTACACTTCTCCGTTGATGTTATTCTTAAGTATTTTGGGTATTTAAATTTTTTTTCAAGGCTGGACATTGAATCCAGCGACTTCGGCATGCTAGACAAGTACTCTACAACTGAGCTGTATCCCCAGCCATAAGCATATTGGTTTTGGTAATTCTAAAAGTCAAATTGACTTGTGAATTTCATTTTTGATTGTTTTTTGCTTGTGTTCTGAAATAGAACTATTTTTCTACAAGGATCTGTGTCATTTTGCTGAACTCATTTATTGGTTCTAATAGGTTTTAGTGATTCCTACATAATTTTCCACATAAAAGATCAGATCATCATCAAATACAGATAATTATACTTCTTCCTTTCAACCTCAATGCCTTTATTTCTGTTGCCAAATTATCCTGGCTAGCACCTCCAGCATAATGGTGAATAGAAGTGATGAGTGGATATATTTCATTCAACCTTATGATAAAGGTGTACGTTCTTTCACCAATAAATATGAATATAATCTGTACGATTTTTTTCTTTTTCTTTTTGCATTGCTGGGGGTCAAACTCAGGGCCTTGAAAATACTAGGCAAATCCTCTACCACTCGGCTCCTTCTACAGTCCACCTGAGTTTTTATATTCCTTTGTAATCTTCTATTCTTATTCTACTGATTTTTTCATCATGAAAGGATATTAGATTTTCTCAAATTTCTTTTATGCATCTATTGAAATGATCATGAAGTTCTTCTAGTTTTATATTAGCAAAATTTTACATTAGCATTCTATGCTAGCATTTTATGTGCAGTCAACCTTGTATTCCTGGAATCAATCCCATTTGGTCATACTGTATAATTCATTTTGTAAGTTTCTTACCTGCTTTCTTGTATTTGCTGTAGATTTTGGCATCAATATTCATGAAATATATTGGTCTGTATTTTTATTCTCTTGTCCCTGCAAGGGTCCTTGGTATCACGATATTTGCCTCATAGAATGAGCTGGACAAATGAGTCTCCTGTGTCATGGAAGAATCTGGGGAAAGCTGATGTGCACACTCCTCCAAATGTTTAATAGAATTCATCAGTGACATTTCTGGATGTTTTTCTTGTTGTGCAGCTGTTTATTATTCATGCATTCACATCAATTCCCAAGTCCATTCAGATTATTTTCATGAGTTAGTTTTGGTAGTTTGTTTCTAGTAACTGGTCCATTCATGTGAATTATCTGACATATCATTGTTTATTTTTCTAAAAAGTCGTCTTTGTTCTTATTCCTGCATTATAATGCTTAATTGTGGGATTCATTGTCACATATTCATACATACACATAATTTGACCTATCTCATTACCCAGCACCTGCCTTTTCCACCCCCTCCTCCCTCCCCATGATCCCCTTCCTCTCCTCTATTGGTCCCCCTTCCATTTTTGTGATGACCCTTTTTTATTCCTTTTTTTCCCTGTAGCTTCTACATATAAGAGAAAATATTTGACTTTTGACTTTCTGAAGCTGGCTTATTTCACTTAGCATGATGATCTCTAGTTCTGTCTATTTACCAGCAAATAGCATGATTCATTCTCTATGGCCAAGTGAAATTTTATAGTATGTATTGTATGTGTATATATGTGTGTGTGTGTGGCACGTACACACACACACAATTTCCTTTATACATTCATCTGTTCATGGTCACCTACACTGATTCCATAACTTGGCTACTATAAGTTGCACTGCTATAAACATTGATATGTACCAATATAGTAAGTTTATTATTATTTTTTTTGGTACAGGAGATTGAACCCAGGAGCACTTAATCACTGAGTCACATCCCCAGCCCATTTTTTGTATTTTATTTAGAACAGGGTCCCACTGAGTTGCTAGGGCCTCAATAAATTGCTGAGGCTGGCTTTGAACTCACTATCCTCCTGCCACAGCCTCTCAAGCTGCTGGGATTACAGGCATGTGCCACTGTGCCCAGCTCTATTTTAATTCTTTTGAATAAATACCAAGTAGTGGAATATCTGAGTTATATGGTGGTTCCATTCCTAGTCTTTTGAGGAATCTCCATACTGATTTCCATAGTGATTGTACTAATTTTCAGTCCCATCAACAATGTAACAGTTTACCTCTCCCCATACCCTGGAATCCTTACCAGCATTTATTCTTTGTATTCTTGATGACTGCCATTTAACTCGAGTAAGATAAAATCTCAGTGTAGTTTTGATTTGCATATCCCTGACTAGTAAGGATGTTGAACAGTTTTTCTTGTATTTGTTGACTTTTTGTATTCTTTTAAGAATTGTTCATTTAGTTCATTTGCCCATTTATTTACTCGGTTATTTTGTTTGGTTGGCATTGTTTTTTGAGTTCATTACATATTCTGGATATTAATCAACCATCAGAATTGTAGCTAAAGAAATATTTTGTCCCATTCTGTGGAGGCTCTCTCTTCACACTGTTTCCTTTGCTGTACAGAGGCTTTTTAGTTTGATGCTATAAAACTTACTGATTTTTTAAAAATTTTGTTTAGTTGTAGATGGACACAATACCCTTATTCTACTTTATTTTTATGTGGTGCTGAGGATCAAACCCAGTGCCTCACACGTGCCAGGCAAGCAGTCTGCCACTAAGCCACAACCCCAGCCCCTGATTCTTTAATTTTTTTTTTGAGGGGGGGGGTTGTAGATGGAAAACATGCCTTTGTTTATTTTTATATGCTGCTAGTGATCAAACCCAGTGCTTCATGTGTGCTAGGCAAGTGCTCTGCCACAGAGTTTCAGCTCCAGCCCCAAACTTACTGATTCTCAGTTGTATTTCTTGAGCTTTAGGTGTTTTTTTGTGGAAGCTAATGCCTAGGCAACATTTGTGGAGAGTTGACACGCCAACACATTTTTTTTTATTTAATTTTTTTTTCTTTTTTTTATTGTGAACAAATGGGATACATGTTCTTTCTCTGTTTGAACATAGAGTAAAGGCATACCATTTGTGTAATCATACCTTTACATAGGGTGATGTTGGTTGATTCATTCTGTTATTTTTTCCCCTTCCCCCCAACCCTCCCATCCCTCTTTTCCCTCTATACAGTCCTTCCTTCCCCCATTCTTGCTCCCCTCCCTAACCCTCACTCTAACCCTAAAACTAACCCCTCCCACGCCCCATTATGTATCATCATCCACTTATCAGCGAGATCATTCTTCCTTTGGTTTTTTGAGATTGGCTTATCTCACTTAGCATGATATTCTCCAATTTCGTCCATTTGCCTGAAAATGCCATAATTTTATCATTCTTTATGGCTGAGTAATATTCCATTGTATATATATGCCACAGTTTCTTTATCCATTCATCAACTGAAGGGCATCTAGGTTGGTTCCACAATCTGGCTATGGTGAATTGAGCAGCAATGAACATTGATATGGCTGTATCTCTGTAGTATGCTGATTTTAAGTCCTTTGGGTATAGGCCAAGGAGTGGGTCAAGCTGGGTCAAATGGTAGTTCCATTCCAAATTTTCTAAGGAATCTCCATAATGCCTTCCAGAGTGGTTGCACTAATTTGCAACCCCACCACCAATGTATGAGTGTACCTTTTTCCCCACATCCTCGCCAACACCTGTTGTTGCTTGTGTTCTTGATAATCACCATTCTGATTGGGGTGAGATGGAATCTTAGGGTGGTTTTGATTTGCATTTCTTTTATTACTAGAGATGTTGAACATTTTTCCATATGTTTGTTGATTGTTTGTAGGTCTTCTTCTGTGAAGTGTCTGTTCATTTCCTTAGACCATTTGTCGATTGGGTTATTTGTAGTCTTGGTGTTGAGTTTTTTGAGTTCTTTATAGATTTTGGAGATTAGTGCTCTATCTGAAGTATGATTGGAAAAGATTTTCTCCCACCCTGTAGGCTCTTTCTTCACATTTCTGATAGTTTCCTTTGCTGAGAGAAAGCTTTTTAGTTTGAATCTATCCCAGTTGTTGATTCTTGCTTTTATTTCTTGTGCTATGGGAGTCCTGTTGAGAAAGTCTGGTCCTAAGCCGACATGTTGAAGATCTGGACCTACTTTTTCTTCTATAAGATGCAGGGTCTCTGGTCTGATTCCGAGGTTCTTAATCCATTTTGAGTTGATTTTTGTGCAGGGTGAGAGATACGGGTTTATTTTCATTTTGTTGCATATGGATTTCCAATTTTCCCAGCACCATTTATTGAAGAGGCTATCTTTTCTCCATTGCATATTTTTGGACCCTTTGTCTAGTATGAGGAAATTATATTTATTTGGGTTTGTGTCTGTGTCCTCTATTCTGTACCATTGATCTACCTGTCTATTTTGGTACCAATACCATGCCGTTTTTGTTACTATTGCTTTGTAGTACAGTTGAAGTTCAGGTATTGCAATACTCCCTGCTTCATTTTTCCTGCGAAGGATTGCTTTAGCAATTCTGGGTTTCTTATTCTTCCAGATGAATTTCATGATTGCTTGTTCTACTTCTGTAAGGTACATCGTTGGGATTTTAATTGGAATTGCATTGAATCTGTATAGCACTTTTGGTAGTATGGCCATTTTGACAATATTAATTCTGCCTATCCAGGAACATGGGAGATCTTTCCATTTTCTAAGGTGTTCTTTAATTTCTTTCTTTAGTGTTCTGTAGTTCTCATTGTAGAGGTCTTTCACCTCTTTTGTGAGATTGATTCCCAAGTATTTTATTTTTTTCGAGGCTATTGTGAATGGAGTAGTTTTCCTAACTTCTCTTTCTGAAGATTCATCACTTATGTATAAAAATGCATTGGATTTATGAGCATTGATCTTGTATCCTGCTACTTTACTGAATTCACTTATGAGTTCTAAGAGTTTTCTGGTGGAATTTCCTGGTTCCTCTAAGTATATAATCATATCATCAGCAAATAGGGGTAGTTTGAGTTCTTCTTTTCCAATTTGTATCCCTTTAATTTCTTTGGTCTGTCTAATTGCTCTGGCTAGAGTTTCAAGGACAATATTGAATAGGAGTGGTGAGAGAGGGCATCCCTGCCTTGTTCCAGATTTTAGGGGGAATGCTTTCAGTTTTTCACCATTAAGAATAATATTAGCCATGGGCTTAGCATAGATGGCCTTTACAATGTTAAGGAACGTTCCCACTATCCCTACTTTTTCTAGTGTTTTGAGCATGAAGGGGTGCTGTATTTTATCAAATGCTTTTTCTGCATCTATTGAAATAATCATGTGATTCTTGACTTTAAGTCTGTTGATATGGTGAATTACATTTATTGATTTCCTGATGTTGAACCAACCTTGCATCCCACTTGATCATGATGCACTATCTTTTTAATACATTTTTGTATGCGATTTGCTAAAATTTTGTTGAGAATTTTTGCGTCGATGTTCATTAAGGATATTGGTCTGAAATTTTCTTTCCTCGATGTGTCTCTGTCTGGTTTAGGTATCAGGGTGATATGGGCTTCGTAGAATGAGTTTGGGAGTGTTCCCTCCTCTTCTATTTCATGGAATACTTTGAAAAGTATTGGAATGAGCTCTTCTTTAAAGGTTTCGTAGAACTCGGCTGAGAAACCATCAGGTCCTGGACTTTTCTTTGTTGGTAGGCTTTTGATGACTTCTTCTATTTCATTACTTGAAATTGGTCTATTTAAATTGTGTAAGTCCTCCTCGTTTAGTTTAGGCAATTCATAGGTCTCTAGAAACTTGTTGATATCTTCGAAATTTTCTATTTTGTTGGAATATAGATTTTCAAAATAGCTTCTAATTATGTTTTGTATTTCAGTCGTGTCTGTTGTGATATTTCCTTGTTCATTCCGAATTTTGGTAATTTGGGTTTTCTCTCGTCTTCTCTTTGTTAGTGTGGCTAAAGGTTTATCAATTTTGTTTATTTTTTCGAAGAACCAACTATTTATTTTGTCAATTTTTTGTATTGTTTCTTTCGTTTCAATTTCGTTGATTTCAGCTCTGAGTTTAACTATTTCCTGTCTTCTACTACTTTTGGTGTTGGTCTGTTCTTCTTTTTCTAGGGCTTTGAGCTGTAGTGTTAGGTCGTTTATTTTTTGAGTTTTACTTCTTTTATTAAATGCGCTCCATGAAATAAATCTTCCTCTAAGTACCGCTTTCATAGTGTCCCAGAGATTTTGATACGATGTTTCTTTGTTCTCGTTTACCTCTAAGAATTTTTTAATTTCCTTCCTAATATCTTCTGTTATCCATTCCTCATATAATAGCATATTGTTTAATCTCCAGGTGTTGGAGTAATTTCTGTTTTTTACTCTTTCATTTATTTCTAGTTCCAATCCATTATGGTCTGATAAAATACAAGGAAGTGTCTCTATCTTCTTGTATTTGCTAACATTAGCTTTGTGGCATAATATATGGTCTACTTTAGAGAAGGATCCATGTGCTGCTGAGAAGAAAGTGTATTCACTCTTCGTTGGATGATATATTCTATAAATGTCTGTTAAGTCTAAATTATTGATTGTGTTATTGAGATCTATGGTTTCTTTGTTCAATTTTTGTTTGGAAGATCTGTCCAGTGGTGAGAGAGGCGTGTTAAAATCACCTAGTATTATTGTATTGTGGTCTATTTGGTTTCTGAGATTGAGAAGGATTTGTTTGACATACATGGGTGAGCCACTGTTTGGGGCATAGATATTTATGATTGTTATGTCTTGCTGATTCATGGTTCCCTTAAGCATTATGAAATGTCCTTGTTTATCCCTTCTAATTAACTTTGGCTTGAAGTCCACTTTATCTGAAATGAGGATGGATACTCCAGCTTTTTTGCTGGGTCCATGTGCATGGTAAGTTTTTTCCCATCCTTTCACCTTTAGTCTATGGGTATCTCTTTCTAAGAGATGAGTCTCTTGCAGGCAACATATTGTTGGATCTTTCTTTTTTATCCAATCTGCCAGTCTATGTCTTTTGATTGATGAATTCAGGCCATTAATATTCAGGGTTATTATTGAGATATGATTTGTATTCCCGGTCATTTGACTCATTTTATTCATTTATTTGCTTATTTTTGACACAACTTGGTTCCTCTTTATTTGACAGTTCCTTTAGGATATCTCCTCCCTTTGCTGATTTGCTTCTTTGTTTTTCATATCTTCTTCATGGAATATTTTGCTGAGAATGTTCTGTAATGCTGGCTTTCTTTTTGTATATTCTTTTAGCTTTTGTTTATCATGGAAGGATTTTATTTCGTCGTCAAATCTGAAGGTAAGTTTTGCTGGGTATAAGATTCTTGGTTGGCATCCATTTTCTTTTAGGGCTTGAAAAATGTTATTCCAGGCCCTTCTAGCTTTTAAGGTCTGGATTGAAAAATCTGCTGATATCCATATTGGTTTCCCCCTGAATGTAATTTGGTTCTTTTCTCTCACAGCCTTTAAGATTCTGTCTTTATTTTGTATGTTAGGTATTTTCATTATAATGTGCCTTGGTGTGGGTCTGTTGTAATTTTGTGTATTTGGAGTCCTATAAGCCTCTTGAACTTGATTTTCCATTTCGTTCTTCAGATTTGGGAAATTTTCTGAAATTATCTCATTGAATAGGTTGTTCATTCCTTTGGTTTGTTTCTCTAAGCCTTCCTCAATCCCAATAATTCTCAAATTTGGCCTTTTCATGATATCCCATAGTTCTTGGAGATTCTGTTCATGATTTCTTACCATCTTCTCTGTTTGTTCGACTTTGTTTTCGAGGTTAAATATTTTGTCTTCAATATCTGAGGTTCTGTCTTCCAGGTGTTCTATCCTATTGGTTGTGCTTTCTATGGAGTTCTTAATTTGGTTTATTGTTTCCTTCATTTCAAGGATTTCTGTTTGGTTTTTTTTCAATATCTCTCTTTATTGAAATGGTCTTTTGCTTCCTGTATTTGCTCTTTTAACTGTCTATTGGTGCGTTCATTCAATGCCTGCATTTACTCTTTCATTTCATCATTTGCTCCCCTTATCATGTTGATTATGTACATTCTGAACTCCCTTTCTGACATTTCTTCTGCCGTGCTGTCATTGGATTTTATTGATATAACATCCAGATTTGTTTGAGGCATTTTCTTCCCTTGTTTTCTCATGTCGTTCAGGTGTCAGTGGACTGCAGAGATGTTGCAGATTTCCTCTATTGACTTATAATGTCCCTGAAGATTGCTAGTGTATCCCCTCTTATCCTTCAGTAGCCTGAAGTCTTAGAGGAAGTTGATACTTCGGTGTTCCCCTAGGTAGCTGCCTCTCTAGGGGTGGTGGTCTTCAGGTGGGGTATATTCCCTGCTAGAGGGCAGAGGTGCCTCTACTTGTTGACCAATGGTCATCCAAAGGGGAACTAGACTGCGGGCTGAGGCAATGCCTGTTTGGGCCTGTGTCTCTGGTTTTACCATCTTGTGGGAAAACCTCACTCGGCGGGGAAGACCCACCCAGTGGGGAGGTCTCGCTAGTCCGTTCCCCTCCTAAAGGTTCCCCTCAGTCCACAACTACCGCCTGGGTAGGGCAGCCTTCCCAGGCAACGTTTCCAGGGGCCTGGACCTACCTCCCGGGCTTGGGAGCCCTGCCCTTCGCAGACGAGTCTCCTTAGGTGGCCCCTCCTCAGAGAAGCTGCCTGCAGTCCTGGAACCTTCGCTCCACCCCTCAGCTGGTCTCTGTGTAGCTCTTTCAAGAAAAGGTGCTTAGATCCCCGGCTCGGACCGTGCTTTGCACCTAATCACCTGGCTATGCGACCCCTCCTCTGAGCAGTCACTTGGAGCCTCGTACATATGCTCCAAGCCCCAGTGACCCGTCACTTGTCTCTTCCTCCAGGCAGCCACCCGGTGTTCTGTGTGGGCGCTTGGAGACCAAGCCACTCACTGCGCACCTCCACCTCCTCAGGACAGCCCCCTCCCCGTTGTTCAGGCGGTTGCTGAATCCAAATCCAAATAGCTCACCGCCCAACTCTTTCTCTGGCAGCCCCCGGAGCCCTGGCAGATTGCTCCAAAAAATCAAAACACCAAGCGGTGTGCTGCTCAGCCTCCTCTGCAAGGTTCCCCACTTTCCGAGTTCACTGTTCCAGCGGGGGGAGGTGTGCCTTGCTGCCTGGGCAGGGCAGCCTTCCCAGGGGCCCAGACCTACCTCCTGGGCCTGGGAGCCTCACCCTTCGTAGACGAGTCTCCTTAGGTTGTCCCTTCTTAGAGAAGCTGCCGCAGTCCTGGAACCTTCACTTCGCCCCTCAGCTTGTCTCTGTGTAGTTCATTCAAGAAAAGGTGCCTAGGTCCCTGGACCGGACCGTGCTATGCACCTAATTGCCTGGCTATGCGACCCCTCCTCTGACCAGTCACTTGGAGCCTCGTACATATGCTCCAAGCCCCAGTGACCCGTCGCTCGTCTCTTCCTCCAGGCAGCCACCCGGTGCTCTGTGTGGGTGCTTGGAGACCAAGCCACTCACTGAGTACCTCCACCTCCTCTGGGCAGCCCCCTCCCCGTTGCTCAGGCGGTTGCTGGATCCAAACAACTCGCCGCCCCACTCTTTCTCTGGCAGCCGCTGGAGCCCTGGCAGATCGCTCCAAAACCAAGCGGTGTGTCGCACAACCTCCTTTGCAAAGTTCCCTGCTTTCCGAGTTCACTGCTCCAGCAGGGGGAGGTGTGTCTTGCCGCCTGGGCAGGGCAGCCTTCTCAGGCAACGTTCCCAGGGGCCCGGACCTCCCTCCTGGGCTTGGGAGCCTCACCCTTTGCAGACGAGTCTCCTTAGGTTAGAGAAGCTGCCCGCAGTCCTGGAAACTTCAATCCGCCATTTTTCACTCCGCTTCGCTGTCCATGTTTACCGCTTTGGCGGGGGAGGGGCGTCTCGCCGAGTCACTCTACTTCACAAAGTTCTCTGCGTTCCGGGGCTACTGCCCCATCCGGGACGCCTCCCCTATGGGAGAAACTCACCCGGCGGCTTTGAGTTGGTCCCAAGTCACTATCTCCTCTTTTGAATCTTGAGTCCTGGAGCAACATGAAATGCAGCCACCCTCTAGTCCGCCATCTTGAACCCCTTATTTAATTTTTTACAGACTGCATTTTGATTCATTGTACACAAATGGGGTACATCATTTCGTTTCTATGGCTACACAAGATGTAGATGCATACCATGTGTGTAATCATATATGTACATAGGGTAATGATGTCTCATTCCACCATTTTTCATACACCCCTCCCTCTCATTTCCTTCTACATAATCTAAAGTTCCCCCATTCTTCTCTCCCTCCCCACCACCCATCCCCATTATATATCATTCTCCACTTATCAGGGAAAACATTCGGCCTTTGGTTTTTTGGGATTGGCTTATTTCACTTAGCATGGTATTCTCCAATTCCATCCATTTATTTGCAAATGCCATAATATTCTTCTTTTTTATGGCTGAATAATATTCCATTGTGTATATATACCAGAGTTTCTTTATCCATTCATCTGTTGAAGGGCATCTAGGTTAGTTCCACAATCTAGCTATTATGAACTGAGCTGCTATAAACACTGATGTGGCTGTGTTACTGTAGTATGCTGATTTAAAGTTCTTTGGGTATAAACCAAGGAGTGGGATAACTGGGTCAAAAGTTGGGTTCATTCCAAGTTTTCTGAGGATTCTCCACACTGCTTTCCAGAGTGGCTGCACTAATTTGCAACTCCACCAGCAATGTAAAAGTGTGCCTTTTCCCCCACATCCACGCCAACATCCACTATTGTTGTGTTCTTGATAATAGCCATTCTAATTGGAGTAAGATGAAATCTTAGTTGTTTTAATTTGCATTTCTCTAATTACTAGAGATGTTGAACACTTTTTCATATATTTATTAATTGCCTGTGTGTCTTCTTCTGTAAAGTGTCTGTCCAGTTCCTTGGCCCATTTATTGACTGGGTTCTTTGTATTTTTGGTGTAAAGTTTTGTAAGTTCTTTATAAATTTTGGAGATACTATCTGAAGTGCATGTGGAAAAGATTTTCTCCCACTCTGTAGGCTCTCTCTTCATATTCTTGATTGTATCCTTTGCTGAGAAGAAGCTTTTTTCCAATACATTTTCTTCTGTGATTCTGGTCTTTGATCCTGAGTTGACTTTCGTGCAGGATAAGAGGTAGGGATCAACTTTCATTCTTCTACATATGGATAACCAATTTTCCCAGTATCAGTTTCCTTTCGGGGCAGGGGGAGGGTTGCGGGGATTGAATACAGAGGCATTTGACCACTTAGCCACATCCCCAGCCCTATTTTGTATTTTATTTAGACACGGTCTCATTGAGCTTCTTACTGCCTCACTTTTGCTGAGGCTGCCTTGACTTTCCAATCCTCCTGCCTCAGCCTCCCAAGCCACTGGGATTACAGGCATGTGCCACTGCGCCCAGCCCAGCATCAGTTTTTGAAATGATTTATCTTTTCCCCATGATGTGTTCTGGCAACTTTGTCAAGCATTTATGTGGATTTGTCTCTGTCTTCTATTGTATTCCATCGGTTTTCATGTCTGCTTTTAATGCCAATATTGTTTTTGAATTGTGATGTCTCCAGCATTGCTCTTAACTGTTCTGAATTGCTTTGGGTATTCTGAATCTTTTGTTGTTCCATATAAATTTTAGGGTTGTCTCTTCTAGTTCTGTGAAGAATGTCATTGGTATTCTGATAAGGCCTGCATTGAATCTACAGGTGGCTTTTGGTAATATTATAATTTTAACAATATTAATTCTGCTTATCCAAGAATGTGGAAGGTCTTTCCATCTTCTAATGTGTCCTTTGATTTCTTTCTTGAGTGAATGTTCCATAATGTTCATTGTAGAAGTCTTTCATCTCCTTGGTTCAATTTATTCCTAGGTATTGCGGCGGGGGGGTTTGCTATTGTGAATAGAATTTATTTTCTTGATTTCTTTTTCAGTAAGTTCATTATTGCTATAAAATAAAAAAGATTGACTTTTGTATGTTGCTCAATCTTTAGTATATCAGCTCTACAAGTCTTCTGGTGGAGTTTTTTGGATCTTCTAAATATAGGACTATATCATCTGCAAACTGATCATTTGACTTCATTTCCAATTTCTATCCATTTAATTTCCATCTCTTGCCTAATTATTCTGGCTAGAATTTAAAGTACTATATTGAACAGGAGTGGTGAGAGTGAACATCCTTGTCTTGTTCCTGATTTTAGAGGAAATGCTTTCAGGTTTTCCCCATTCAATAGGAAGCCTTTAGGTTTGTCATATATAGCCTTTATGATGTTGTGGTAAGATCCTCTATCTTTAGTTTATTCAGTGTTTTAAACATGAAAGGATACTGAATTTTGCTGAAGGTTTCCTCTGCATCTATTAAAGTGATTGTGATTTTTATCCTTAATTTTATTTATGATGAGTTACATTTATTGATTTGTGTGTGTTAAACTAAACTTTCATCCCTGGAATGAAACCACCTTGATAGTGTATAATGTCTTTTTGAATGTGGATAGTTAACATTTTATTAAGAATTTTTGCACCTATGTTCATCAGAGATACTGGTACATAACTATCAGGGTGATACTAGCTTCATAGAATTTATTAGAGAGTGTTAGCTCCTTCCTATTTCATGGAATAATTTGATGAGGATTATCTTAAGTTCTTTTCTTTAAAGGTCTGGTAGAATTCAGCTTACAATCCATCTAGTCTGGGCCTTTCTTTATTGTCTATATTTTTTACTGCTTCAATATTATTGCTTATTATTTGTTTAGGTTTTCTTTATCCACTAGGTTCAACTTGGGTAGGTCATATGTATCTAGAAACTTGTCAATACCCTCAAGATTTTCTAATTTTGGGGGAATATACATTTTCAAAATAGTTCCTAATGATCTTCTGAGTTTCTGTGATGTCTGTGTTGATACCTCCTTTTTCATCTGTCTTTGTTGATTTGGGTCTTCATATTAATTTGGGTAAGGAATTATCAATCCTGTTTATCTTTTCAAAGAACAAACTGTTACATTGGTCTTTTGTATTGATTTTTATTCTCTATTTCACTAATTTTGGACCTGATCATAATTATTTCCTGTTTTCTACTGGGTTTAGAATTAGTTTGTTTCTGCTTTTCTAGGATCTTTAGATGTCATAATGCAACATCAGGTTGTCTCTTTGTAATCATTTTTTTAATGTAGGCACTCAATGCTATAAGCTTGTCTCCTAGAATCACCTTGTATCCCAGAGATTTTGCTACATCGTATAATTTCAGGAATTTTGAAATTTCTCCCCTCATTTCTTCTTTGATCCATTAATCATTCAAAAGTGTTATTGTTCAATCTCTAATATATTTATATGGTTTCCATAATTTTTCTTGCTGTCAATTTCTAATTCCATTCTTTTATGATCTGACAAACTGTGAGGGATTATATCAATTTTTTTGTATTTGCTAAGGCTTGCTTTGTGACATGGTCTAATTTGGAGAAGGAATGAGCAACTTAGAAGAAAGTGAACTTAGTGATTGTTGAACAAAATATTTTGTACATGTCCATTTGGTCCATTTTATTATTTTATTTTCTAGATCTGAAGTATCTATTGATTTTATGACTGGATGACCTATCTACTGGAGAGAGGTGTTTGAAATTACACAGTATTATTGTGTTTGGGCTTTTCAGAGTCTCTACGTCAAGCAGTTTGTTTATATAATTAGGTGCTTCAATGTTTGGGGCACAAATATCTATTATCATTATATTTCCTTGTTAAATTATGCCCCCTACTAGTATGAAGTGATTTTTGTCTCTTTGGTTAATTTTTTTTTTTTTTTTTTTTTTTTTTTTTTTGTAGATGGACACAATACCTTTATTTATTTATGTGGTGCTGAGAATCGAACCCATTGCCTCACATGTGCTAGGCAAGTGCTCTACCACGGAGCCACAACTCCAGTCCCTCTTTGGTTAATTTTTGCTTGACATCTGCTACTGCTTGCTTGGGGATTCCATTTGCATAAAATGTCCTCTTACATCATTTCACTGTCAGTGTGTATGTCTTTATTTATAAGACAAGCCTCCTGAACCAGTGTGGTGGTGCATGCCTGCAATCCCAGCTACTCAGGAGGCTGAGGCAGGAAGATCACAAGTTCAAAGCCAGCCTCAGCAATTTAGTGAGGCCTTGAGAAACTTAGTAAGACCCTGTCAAAAAATAAAACATAAAAAGGGCTGGGGATGTGGCTCAGTAATTAAGTATCCCTGGGTTCAATCCCTGGTACAAAAAAAAAAAAAAAAGAGCCTCTTGCACACAGCATAGAGTTGGTTCTTGTTTTTCAATCCACTCCACTCTGCCAATCATATCTTTTAATTGGAGAGTTGAGACCATTTACATGGAAATATATTATTATGGAAATATATTTATTAATTTCTACCATTTTGATTTGTTTCATATATTTAATTCACTCTTAATTCTTACTTGCTTAACTGTTCTTCTAGTGAGCTTCAACCATTTGTGAACTCTGGGTGATTTTTGTTTGTTTTGTTTCTTCCACCCCTCGCAATCTGTGTGTAGTGTTTCTGTATTTTCTATAGTGCTGCCATAGTAGTCATGAACTTTTTTAAAGAATTAATTTATTTATTTAGAACCAGAGAACCCAGGGATGTTCAACCAGTGAGCCACATCCCCAGCTTTTTTTTGTTTTGTTTTGTTTTGAAACAGGGTCTTGCTGAGTTGCTTAGGGCCTCAATGAATTGTGAGGATGACTTTGAAGTTGCAATCTTCCTGCCTCAGCCTCCCAAGCCACTGGGATTACAGGCATGGCCCCAGCATGAACTCTTTTAGTTGATATGTACCATAAAAAGTTTTTACTTCTGATTCAATTCTGAAGGATAGCTTTGCTGGATATAGCAATCTTGAATGGCAATTATTTTCTTTCAAGGCTTGAAATATCTTGTTACAAGCCCTAATGGATTTTAGAGTCTTTGTTTTACTGCTAAACAAGTGAATATTTTGTAACGTAACATTTCGATTTCTTCAATCTTTTCACTTCATATACTCCTCAATGCCGCAGAGAGTATACTTGGGATTAACACATACATCTAAACATCACTAGCATGTTCCTGAAGTGTGAAAAATGGGAATGCTGAAAAAATATAATGTCAATTAAAATTTGCACGGTCTTTAGTTGGAAATAATGGTCACAATTATAACTTCAAACCCTGGTAAAGCAGCTTGTTCCATAAGTAGTCTAAGTTCTATTTGAAGTTTTGTTGCCAGCCAATGCCTTGAAAAGAATGAGGACTACAGTGGAGCTTGGATGTCTGAACAGTTTAATGAAATGAAGGAGATATTTTGAGGGCCATGTCATATCTAGTACCTGATGTGGAAGACAATCTCTTAAACAGGGACAGAGCCCCAGCCCAATTTCCACCTTGACTGAGTTTTTCAGCCTCAAGAGATATGTTCAGATCTGAAAGCTTCAACCCATGCAACTCCAGGAGAATGAAGAGAGAAAGGGGCCACTGGTCCTGCAGACTGGGAGTAGGTAGTACAGAAGCCACAAAGGCAAGAGAGTCAAGGATCAGAGTACACTGCCTCAAAACACCTGAATAGAGGGGATTCAGAGACTATCAAATTAAGAAAGAGCTCAGCAGAGACCGCCTAAACAAGATGGAGAATCTTACTGCATTTTCAAGTAGGCCCAGGGAATGTGTCCCAGCCCCATGGAGCTCTGGATTTTCAGGTTACTCATCTTCATCCTTTCTGCCACAGTCTTCCCCCTATGGAGCATGTAGGAGTCTGTATCCATTCACTCTGAGATCTATGCACACACAAGGATTCCTCTCAGCAATGCTACCTTCTTTATAAGAGCTAAGTTCTGCAAATTCTTGTGGCCTCATCTCTAGGTTCCCTTCCCCATGGTCTGGAAAGCTGGAGTGATCATGACACACATATGATCTTACTTTCTTATTCTCCTCTAAAATTTAATAAACCCAGGGACTTCTAAGAATACTTAACATTTAACTTCACAGTTGAGGTAAAAATTTCCAGAGAAAAAATGTTCACACTCAAGTGTGTAGGAACTTTGTTGTTGAGGCATAGGCTTTCTGTGCTGCCCAGGTTGGCCTTAGACTCCCAAGTGTCTATGATTACGGGTGTATACCAGCTTTGCTTTTGACTAGCAACAGCTGGCTGTTAGAACCTCATTTCCCTCATTTGTAAATTAAGTTCCTGTACTTTACCAAGATGCAAAGATAGAATGAGATGTGACCATACAATTCCTGACATATGGTGGATGACTCACATGTGTGTTCTTTCCCTTTCTTACATTGTTTGCCTGCTAGGGTAG
Organism: Sciurus carolinensis; assembly: GCF_902686445.1. Lineage (NCBI taxonomy): Eukaryota > Metazoa > Chordata > Mammalia > Rodentia > Sciuridae > Sciurus > Sciurus carolinensis. The sequence continues at coordinate 101,813,089 of NC_062220.1, forward strand.
GTGATGAACATTTTAATTATACACACAAATGAGTTCTCTCTTTACAAAGAGATATGAAGAGTATGTAGCTCTTGCATGTGCTGACATGACTGGAACAGTTAAATTTACTCAATTTTTCATGTTTTATTCACAAAGTTTTGTGCAAGAACTGTCCATACTGGCTCTTTCTACTTCCTACCTTCACATGTTCCTCTACCTAAGGCTTTACATATTTCAGACACTCATTTCTTAGCAGTTTCATGAATTTCAACTGAAATACAATGTTAGAGTACATCACACTTTTCTTCCACTATGATTGTGCATTTGTCTATGTCAGATTGAGTTATTTTCACTTTACATATGCTCAGTTATGAGGTGGACAGACATTTAGAATTGTGGTATCACCCTATAAGGAGGAATCATTTATCAATATATTTTGTTCTATCTTTAAAGTCCCTCCCCCCCCCCTTATTATCAACTCTTATCTAGAGTAAGTGTAACTATGTTTTGGTTTGATTTTTCCACAAAACACACAACCACGTAATTCCCTCATGTTTCCATACTGGTATTTCAGGCCTGAAATCTCATGATTAGCTTCTGGGAGATGTCCAAGTCATGATCAGGGCCACTGGGCCTGTCCACAATGGGTAGTGGTACAGGTGGCAAAGGTGACTTGGAGGTCTGTCCCTGGTGTGGGCTGTGAAAGGAGCAATTTTAGCCAGAACCCCACTGTTGTATTTATAGAAATGACCATGCCACCTGGGTGAAGTGTTCCATTCCACATGAGGACCCACTGAGATCCAAGCTGAGTATTAAGTTCTATCAAAATTCACAAAAGGCTCTAGTCATATGGAAAGGCAGCCAACACAGATTTAAATGAAATTATGCATCAGTGTCACTGCTGGTAATGAAAATATATTCACCCTCCACTATATTAAAAGGAAGGTAAAGCTACTATAATTTTAGAGATCAAGTATGTGTGAATAGTTCTGTGAAATAAAGAGAAATCAGACACAGGCCAATTCATTCAAGTTGGGACTCGATTATAAATAGACATAACCCACTGCAGGTCTGTACTCCCAGTTACTCTGGAAGTGGAGGCAAGAAGCAGGAGAATCATAATTTCAAGGACAGTCTGGGCAACTCAGTAATACCCTATATCAAAGTAAAAGGGCTAGGGCTGTAGCTCGGTGTAGTTCATTTGTCTAGCACATGCAAGGCCCTGGGTTTCAATATCCCAGACTGTAAAAATTAAAACAAACAAACTAAAAAACAAATAACCTCAATGAATTGTGAGCAAAATAAGGAAACAAAAGAAAAAATAATGCACTGGTAAAGAATCATTCACAGGAACACACTGTGCTGTGGGCCTCAGGGTTGCTCAGAAGGGCTGGACATTTAGGGTACCAGGACACTCTGCTCAGTTTCTCTCTACCCGATAAACACAGACTCCAAACAGCATGGACAGCTGCAAGCCCACAACAAACAGGTCAGAGATTACCCAGATTAGAGAGAGGTCAATGGACACTTACTTACCATCAAGGACAAAAGTCTTACCATGCAGGCCACATGATATACCTGTAGTAATACAAGTATCCTGTCACTAGAATGGGAAAGAAATATTCAGTAGACAAAAATAACACCCCTAACAATAATTTAAAACATGATGAAAATGGCATTTCATATCAGTGGAAATTATGCATCTTCCCAAAATTGGCATGTAGAAGTCCTAACCCTCAAGAGACTATATTATGAAAAGGGACCTGAACTGCAGCCATGACAGGCTGCGTTTAGGGCATGAAAGATTTCAGGCCTAGATTTCTATTTCCTGGTGCTCAGATAGTTAATTCCAGGAAGGCCACTAGATTAGACCTACTGGCCTTTGGCAAACAACCAATCAGGAGCTAACGACCCAATGCCTAGCATCCCAAACCATATATGTCAATATGTTAAGACCTGGGTACCCTAAGCCAATGGAAACATGCCAAACCACATATGCTGAAAAATCAGCCAACCGTCTACTTTGCTTTGTTCAAATTTCCCGCTCTACTGTGGAGTACATAAAAATCCCACTGAATCGAAACTCGGGGCTTTCAGCCAGTACATGCTGCGTCAGTGAACGCTGTGAGTCCGAGCTCGAGCTTGCAATAAGGACCCTTTTGCTTTTGCATCGGAGACAGCTCCCTGGTGGTCTTTGGGAATTCGTGATTTGGGCACATTAGACACGGGATTTAAAGAGGTAATTTAAAGTCAAATGAGACCTTGGTGCAGGGCCCTAGGCATAAAAGATTGCTGTCCTCAGAAGAGGAAGAGACACCAGAACTTTCTTCCTTATCAGTAGAGTGGAAAGGTCTCAAGAGGGCACAGTGAAAAGGTGGCCATCTCCAACCCAGGAAGAAAGACCTTACCAAAAACAAAACTGTCAGTCTATTCCTGATTCACTTTCAGCATCTCCATTGGGATAAAATTAACTACTATTAACTTATATCACCCCATTTGTGTATCTTACTCCATTTCCAAAGGCTAAGATCAAAATACCACAGACTGGATAAAGTATAAAGAGGAAGTTCACTTTGGATCACAGTTCTGAAGATGCAGGTCAAGGTGGTGGCTCCCAGCGCCATCGTGAGGGTCATATGAAATTTAACCCCACAAGACATGAAAAATCTAAGAGAACAGAATGGCTGTTTTTATGTTGGCAGGTTTTAAAATAATGTTCATCCTTTTTTTCCATATTCCCCAGACAGCTAAGTTAACTGATGATAGTGACCATATGAAAACCTGAGAAATGCAGGCTGTGTCCCAGAGAAAATAAAATAGTTTTGGGGGGACAAGTAGTAAGTCTATGCCATATAAGATTTTTTTCTACTTTGAGTTCACTGACGCCCACTGAGGTCTGCTTCCGGTAAAAGGTTTTTTCCACCCTGATTATATTCACAATGTTCTCCTCACTGTGAATTCTTTGATGCTTCCTGAGAACTAACCTCTGATAATAGGTCTTCAACACTGAATATGTGGATCGTTGTTTCTGCCCTGTGTGGATTATCTCATATTTAGTGAGGGATGACACAGTAGAAACATCTCCTACATTTTTTTTTTTTTTTTTTTTTTTTTTGGTACCAGGAATTGAACTCTGGGGTGCTCAACCACTGAGCCATATCCCCAGCCTCTTTTAAAAAATATATATTATTTAGAGACAGGGCCTCACTAAGTTGCTTAGAGCCTTGCTAAGCTGCTGAGGCTGGCTTTGAACTTGTGATTCTCCTGCCTCAGCCTCCCAAGTTGCTGGGATTACAGGCTTGTACCACCATGTCCAGCCTTTTTCTATAATACATTCATCTGGTTTCTCCAGTGTGAACACCTGATGCATTCTGAGCCTTGACTTCTGGCAAAGGTTTTCCCACATTGATTACATTCATAGGGTTTCTCCCCTGTGTGAATTCCAAGATTCCTGAGGTAGGACTTCATATAAAAGGTTTGTTTGCATCCATTACATTCCGAAGTTTCCTGAGGTAGGACTTCCAGTAAAAGGTTCTTTCCCGCATTCATTACATTCAGAGACTTTCTCACTTGTGTGAATTCTCTGATGTTTTCCAAGGCTGGACTTTCTTCCTAGTGTGGACTGCCTCATGCTCAGTCAGCTGGGACTTCCTGCAAAAGGCTCTCCCACATTGATTACATTCATAGGGTTTCTCTCCTGTGTGAATTCTCTGATGTGTCCTGAGGTCTGACTTGTGGGAAAAGGGTTTTCTACATTGATTACATTCACAGGGTTTCTCCCTTGTATGAATTCTTTGATGTTTCCTGAGGTAGGACTTCTGGTAAAAAGTTTTTTCACATTCATTACATACATAGGATTTCTCACTTGTGTGTGTTTTCTGGTATTTTCTGAGGTTGGATTTTTGGAAAAAGGTTTTTCCACACTGCTTACACTCACAGTGTTTCTCTCCAGTGTGGACAGCCTCATGTTGACTCAGTTGTGACTTCCAACAAAAGTTTTTTCCACAATGATTACATTTGTAGGGTCTCTCCCCTGTGTGAATTCTCTGATGCTTCCTGAGGTTGAACTTCTGGCCAAAGGTTTTTCCACATTCATTACATTCATAGGGTGGTTCCCCAGTGTGAATTCTTCGATACTTCCTGAGGTCTGACTTCTAGTAAAGGGTTTTTCCACACTGCTTACACTGATAGTGTTTCTCCCCAGTATGGACAGACTCATGATATGTCAGTTGTGACTTTCAGCAAAAGTTTTTTCCACATTGATTACATTCATAGAGTCTCTCTCCTGTGTGAATCCTCTGATGATTCCTGAGGTTGGATTTCTGGCCAAAGGTCTTTATACATTGATTACATTCATAGGGTTTCTCCCCAGTATGAATCTCCTCATGTCTAGTGAGGTGTGATTTCTTGTCAAAAGTTTTTCCACATTGATTACATTCATAGGGTTTCACCACAGTATGGACAGCCTTGTTTATTGACTCCTGGCTAAAAGTTTTGCCACACTGAGTACATTCATAAAGTTTCTCCCCTATGTGAATTCTCCAAGGGTTTCTAAGGTGGGATTTTTGGTAAAAGGGTTTAATGCATTCAGTACATTTGTAAGGATTCTCATCTGTGAACTATATAAACTATAAGATCTAACCTATAGCTGAAGGATTTCTCACGCTGGTTACATGAATAGGGTCTTTTCCCTGTACGTGTCCCTAGATATATTGGAAGATCTAATTTGCTTTTCTCACATCCAAGACAGGATGTCATCTCTGTTTGTATTTGTTGATTTTGTTTGAGAGTACACTTTTGATACAAAATCTTCCTTCCTACCTTGTCAATAAGAGCTGACTTACAATGGGTATTCCCATATTCAATATGGTTACTGGAAATCTCTCAAATCTGAACACTCTTAGATGTAATAAGCTTTTTCAATGCTGCTGCCTCTTTGTTGAAAACTTTCCCTTCTCCACTATATTCAAAATTTTGCTGCCTAGGGTGAATCTTGGGATGCTGATCAAAATATTGAGGGCATCTGAGGAATTTCCCAGTCATGTTATAGTCATCATTGGGTTTCTCTCCAGAATGCATCTCTTCAGGCTCAGTAGAGAGCTGAGAGTTCTGACATATATTAAACTCCCCCAGGTTTCATTCTTGAGTACTTTCCATTATTTACAATCAAATCTGAAATACAATTTGAGATCAAATAATAAGTATTTTCTAATTCAACTCTCTTTTCCATGGACATGTTGTTGGTGTTGACTCCATCATGCCAGAAATGGCTGTCTTGCCTTTCCTGGTTAGTCTCAATTATGTCATCCACTTTCTGCACATCTAAAATGAGGGAAAAAAGAACACACCTATGAACTACATCAAAGCATTTCTTCTTATTCATGTGACAGTTGGGATGGAACCCAAGGTTTCATGCATGGTAGGCAAGCACTCTTCCACTGGGCCACATCTACAGCCATTTATGTTTTTGAGACGGTCCCACCAAGTTCCCCAGGCTGGTCTTGATCTTGTGATCATCCAGCCTCAGCTTCCCAAGAGGCTGGGATTACTAAAGGCAAGGGTCATCACACCTGGCTTAAATATTTCTATGGAATGCTCATGTATATGTATGAGCATATCCTATTGGCATAAAATTTTATAAAAATTCACAACAGGTATTAGTTTATACGTTTTTTGCATTTTCTTCCTACTGACTTCATTTAAATAAATTACACTGGTAGCTTTTCTAGTGCACAACTGTTTTTCTGCGTTTATTTCATGAAGAAATATTTGGTTAAAATATTCAGCTACGTCTTGCAATAATTCTTCACTGAGTTCTTATACCTTGCCATTAGTTTTCCCTGTTATTTACTTCTACTTTTTAAAAATAACAATTGTGGGTGTCTCCTGCTGAAATTCTTCTCATTATTCTGCTTTGAAGGTGGCAAGAATTTCCATGACCAGCTACTTGCAGAGTGAGTCAATTCAAATGACTGCCACCTAGAGAAGGAACATGGGTAATGGAAAGTGTTTTGTATCTACATTTAGATTTCATTTTCCCCTGGGGAAAGACTATGAGCATCTGGGAGTTTTCTAAATATAAAATTGTTTTACACTCTAGAAAAGGACAGTTTTCTACCAATTGCTAATTTAACCTGGTTTCCTCTGGTTCTCAGAACCAAAAAAAGTACAGGAAGCTTCGGAGTCCTACCTTGGACACTCCAACTTTGGTGCCTACAATCTCTGGAAAGTGTTGATCTAGTTCCTTCTGAGATCAACAGCCCTGGAGTTTTCCCCACAATTCCTGAGACATGTACCAATTGGTTAATAACCCACTGCTTTTGAGGAATATAATCTCATGCACTGCAGTGTCAGCAGTTTTACTAGTTCTATGGAAAACGGAGACTTCTGTACATTTATCATTGTGTATGTTTTTTAGAATGATAACCACAAAGAGAAGAGGGAAAGGCTAACTTCAGATTCTACTCCCCAAAATGTCAGCTCAAAGTAAACCCTTGGTTCTGTTGTGCTTCAGACCAGAATTTCCTGGCTCTTCCCCAAGTCCAAGACCACCCTTTTCCATGCTCTTATATTGGATCCCCACTTTGATGATTTCTGATATCCTGGTTCTCAAATGTAACTCTGAACTTCTCTCATTTTCTTTGGAATCCTTTGTTGAATTTCTAAGAATAACTTCACCACATTTACACTATCAAATTTCCAAATTTACATCTCCAAGACTGATATCTACTTGCAAATATATATATTTTAAAAAATCAATCCATGTATTACATGCAAATTTTTGAAACCAGTAGCTGAAACAATACCGGTGTAAACATTAATAATTCCCCTAAGAATATAACTTATTTGAAAAGTGCTTGACAAGTATGCACAAGGACCTGGATTTTATGGCCAGGACCATAAAAATATATCAACTAACAAACAACAAATCACCCTAAGACTGTCTTCTCTGACCATCCTTTTTAAATTATAACATTTCCTGTTTCTCTTTGTCTCATTCTGGTTAAATATTCTTCACAGTTCTTAACTGACTACTCAATATATATTAACTTCTTGTTTGAATAATATCATAAATAAATTCTATGACAGCTACAGAATCTCCATCATTGCTGTCACAAGTACAAATGTAAAATCACCAGTACTAAAGATCTGCTCCACTAGGATGTGCTGAAGCATAAATAAATTTATGAAGAAATGTCTGACAGCAAAAAAAGTCCATGAGAATGGAGGATAAGAGATAACAGAGAATCCAGAAAAAGTAGATATCAAAGAAAAATGTCTAAGAAATGTCTAGGAGATTAGATTTGGTGTAAAGATAAGAGAATATTTAGCAAAACTGAAGATGGAAATATATGTTAGAGTCCTCCTTGGTGATTATGTTGCACATGTTTTATGCATACAGAGCAGCTGTCCTCAGGTCTGGGACCTGGGGAAAAGCTGGTGAAGACAGCACAACATGGCCAACATCTGCCTAGCTCTCCTCTTCAGGACCTCCCTGCCCAGTATGCACTCACTGATGCTCTCATTTGGGAGTTCTCTATCCATGGCTCTGCTCCTTGCTCCAGCTTCAAGATCACTTCAGGTTTGGTGATGCAATGCCCTGTTAATAGGAAATAACTTAGGACCAAACTATTAAGTTTGTCATTCTTTAAAGAATGACAAGAGTTCAGTTTCAGGGGCTGAAGAAGCCAGTGTAAACCTTTTAGAGATGGGTACACAATTACATTTTTCATAGACTGGAATCTTACACCTCAGTAGCATTAAACCCTACAAGTGCTCACGTGTTTACCATGAAGAAAGGGTTTCTTCTGCAGAGTTTCACTCACCCAGCGACACCAGGGAGCTGTAGGTCTCCAAGATCACATTCCTGTACAGGGTCCCCTCTGGGTATCATCCAGGTCCTGCCACTCCTCCCAGGTGAAGTCCACAGCCACATCTTCAAATGACACTAGTACCTGTAATGGTAATTTCTCAACTCATCAGTCCTAATCAAAAGAACTAGAATTTGGGAGTTCTGGCTTTTGTATTGCTGTGGGTGGTGGTTATGCGACTTTTATATAGGTGCAGCTTGCTCTGTACTCTACATAGCAGGAAAAAGAAAAATCATACACTATCCTTCCCTTTTAATGAAATACTTTATCTTTACTACTGGGAATCGTGCTCACAGCATTACACACGTTAGGCAAGCACTCTACCACTGAGATACAAACCCAGCCCTGTTCATTTCATTTTGAGATAGGGTCTTGATAAGTTGAACATGCTGGACTGGAACTTATGATCCTCCAGTCATAGTCTCCTAAGTAGTTAAGATTAAAGTCACGCGTCACTTTATTAATTAGTACTAATGCTATTATCCAGCTTACCTTCTGGATCTAAAATCAACCTTATTGCTGGGGATTAAAGTATGAGTACAATTTTGCTTGTTCAAGACACTTACCAATTGGTATGAAGGCAACCCACAATAATTTCTTTGATGAACTAGACACAGCTTCCATGTAGATAAAGCGAGGAAGGAGAATACAGTTCCATTTTGTACTCTAAGATTGTCCCTCATTGAAAAACCAAAAACATTTAGCTCTGCCATGGATCAACTGTGTGTTCTCATCACTATCAGGTGACAGAAGGAGTGCAGTCACTAGCACACAAGCACCACACATCTGGCTACCCAGAACTGAATCCAGGTGAAGGAACCTGGATCACGATACACATAAACGCAACAATGAAGGAAGAGATTACAGAGTGAGTGATTCTACCCTTAAATACTGAACAAATTCCAACAAGAAACTTAAAGCACCATTGTTTATAATTACCTACAAATGAAAAGCATGTATACAGGCATCCTAATGTTCCCTTCCTGCATGCCAAAGGAGTGTTTATGTCCACTCCAGCCTGAGCACCACCACTTTTCAAACCACAGGGTGTAAACAGTGAGATCTTGGAAGAACAGGCCAGTTAATTAAGAAGTTCTACATTTCAGTACTTTTTCCCTAAAAAAAAAAAAAAAAAAACTGGAAAGGGTTAATGAAGGATCTAAGGGAAGAAATCAGAAAAGAGACATGGATGGACTACATCAGGAAACACAGAAGTAGGAACACGAAATAAGTAATCCAAAAAAAGGATCAAAAAGAAAAGGCAGGAACAGAATTTCACACTAACTTGCTGAACAGAAGATAAAAACAGACGTTTTACTTCCAGGTTCCTGCATGTGTGCTGCTAATTAGACACTGGTGCTATAAAGAGAATTTGGAAAACAGAAGGAGAATATGATGGCAAAAGTAACACATACTTGAACATATCATATCGAAATCCTGAGGTCCCAGATGTGGAATGTCCAAAAGGCAATTATAAACCATATGAGATTTTGGAGAGTCCAGGAGAGAAGCAAGCTGAATGTTAAAAATTTAGAAAGTAACAGAATTTAACTGTTGCCTAAAGTCATCAGAGTGAATAAAATGGCTTGAAGACAATGTAAGAGATTGAAGAAGAAAAGTAACAGGAGAAGAATCCAAGGAAATTATACATGTTGATAAAAGCAGAGAAATAAAAGTGTAAAGAACAGGAAAGAATTTGATTTTATCCCATGGATAGAGGAAAATTCAACATTAAGAACACTACTAAAATAGTTTATCATACACATACTGCTACAGAGATAAATTCTTTAGACTGTCTGCACAGACATTCAGATGACACTGTAAAAATTACCATCCTAGTATGCAGTTCAACATGTAAAGAGCCTGGAAGTTGTTTTAGTATGCAGTGTACCCCAAATGCCCATGTGTGAAAGGCTCAAGTTTATAAGAAGGGGTGGATTAAGAGGTGGGGCTTAATAAGTAGAAGTTAGATTATCAGAGTCCTGTAATTGGAGGGGACACCGGGACCCTGGCCTGTTCCAGCATCCTGGCTAGCTTCCACCGCCATATGCCACAGGCCCAAAAGCAATTGGGTGAATCCACCATAAATTGCAACCTCCTAAACTATGAGCCAAAATAAAACTTTCCTCCTTTTAAGTTGATGACCTCAGGATATTTTTTCTCAGTGATGGAAATATGAAAGACAGCTTTCCATTCTTAAACCAAGTAAAGAACTTAAGAGACAAAAAAAAAAAATCAATAAATTTTCTTGTATATAAAAGTAAGAAGACACTCAGCAAACTGTACCCTCATGGCTAGACATAGGTAAGTGGAGGAAATAATTATGGCTTATAGGACAAGAGAATCACTAGCCAAAACAAGCATGGGAACCAGTTCCCCAGGAGAAAAACATGAACTGTAAGTGATTAACTGCTGGAGACTCATTGTAAGTAACACTCAAGAGTTAAATTTCCACTGGAACCCAGTTATTGAAGCACCCCCACAATGCTATGAAATTTACCTCCAGGATGCTACAGAAAATATTTGAGAAAACACCCCTTTTCTGCTTATACCTGTGGGGGCGGGGGAGGAAGGCAAATCATTTGGCAGTACACTAGAGCATTCTCTTCCTCTTAACAAAGGCTGCACTTGGGAAATACTACTTAAGATCTATATTTGATGTAGTATTATCAGAGCATAAGTGACTAAGGGGAAGGGAACTCCAGAAAAGTCATCCACAAAGGAGAAGAAAAATGCCCAACTCCAGCCTACCTTAGACATCCTGTTCTTTAAAAAGGGAGAAGAAACAGAGAAATTTTATGAAACTCATTCCACATGAAGAGGTTCCCTCAAACACCAACAACTATTCATAGGAACACAGAGCCCTTTTTTAGGAAGGAGGAGGGTACTAGGGATTGAACCTAGGGGCACTTAACCACCGAGGAACATCCCTTTTTATTTTTATTTATTTAGAGACAGGGTCTCACTAAGTTGTTGAGGCTGGCTTTGAACTTGAGATCCTCCTGCCTCAGCCTCCTGAACCACTGGGATTACAGACATGTGCCACGACACCTGGCTACAGAGCCCTTTAATATGGTGTAAATGTTTGTGTCTTTCCAAAATTCATATGTTGAAACCTAATCCCCGCTGTAGTAGTAATCAGAGGTAGGGCTTTGAGGAGGTGATTAGTCCATGAAGGCACAGCACCAGTAAACAGGATTAATACCATGATAAGAAGCCTAAGGTAGCTTTTTCACCCCTTTTGCCAGGGGTGTAACAGCACACAGGGCCATCTATAAAGAAAAGGCCCTCACCACACATCCATTCTGCTGGGGCTCTTGGACTCTAAAGATTCCAGAACAGTGAGCAATAAATTCATATTGTTTATAAATTTCTCACTCTAGGTTATTTTATTACAGTAGGTCTTGTTGATTCCTGAGATGCTCTCAAGCCATCTTTCTTACTCTCCTGCTACAAAGTACTTGGCTTCTTTTAATGGTCCTAATGTCTTCAGCAAACACCCCTTCCTCAGACCTCATTTCACATTTGCTGCATTTTTGGTCAAACTACAAGTCTGTAAATCTTTCCACGCTACTCTTCTCTCTCAACTTCCACAATAAATCGGGCTAAGAGCAGCCAGCAATGCCCAAGAAGGCACTGTCTGAATGCTGTGCTGCCTTGAAATTTCCTCTTCCAAATTAATTAGCCCATCACCTTTATGCTCGGCCTCACACAAAATCTCAGTGCACAAACGAAATACAGACAAGTTCTTCACTAGGAATGTAACAGAAACGGCCTCTATTCCAACAGAGTTCTAATTCCTATCTGAAACCTCATAAGCATAGTCTTTACTATATGCATACTATACTTTATATGCATTTCAGTGAGGATTCTGGTCTTCTGATCTCATAGAAGAATTGCCCACTAAGCTCTACCTTCAGAGTTCCAGGGCTTCTCGACCCTGCATCTCTAAACCTTTCCAAACTCCTACAAACCAGTTCCAAAGGTTTCTGATTCCAATGGTCAGATCCAGTCAAAGCAACAATCCCAATTCTTGTTACCAATATTCTATGTTAGCCAGATTTCAGTCACTGTAACAAAATACCTCACATAAACAAACTAAAAGGAGTAAAGATTTGTTTTGACCCTCTGTTTCCAAGTATTTAGTCTACAATTGTTTTGGGGCCTGCGATGGACCACAACATGTTGCTAGGTAAAAATGTGTTGGAGCAAACTACTCACATCATGATGGCTATGAAGCAGAGAGAGGAAACGACTAGGGGCAAGATTTACCCTTCTATCATGTGCCATCAGTAACCTACTTTCTGCAATTAGGCCCTATATCCCAAAGTTTTCACCACCTCCCCCTGCCAAAAAACACTCAAACTAGGAATACATAGAAACAACCTCAATATTAAAAGTACATAGTTGACAATAACTCAATGGTGAGCTCTAAAATCTTTTTTTTTTTATGATCTTTTAGGGGAAAGACTGGGATAAACAGCAAACCTACACTCCCCTGTGCAGTTCCTGACAACACATGGTTACTCATAATGAGAATTCCTGTCTAAGCCAGTAAGTTTAAGCCAGTAAGTGGGGGACTTTAACATGCAGAAGATAATCGGAACACCTTAAAACTCATTACAGATCATAAACAGTACTTTAGTTTGAAACATGGAATGTGAAGGTTTTGATTTAAAATTCAGTTCAAAATAAATAAAGATTACTTCACATTTTGTTATATCTCAAAATATAATAATGAATTTAAATGTTCAGTTCATGAGGTTTCATTCTTTAATTCTTTTTTTAAAAAATTATTTTTTTGTGTACAGTGCTAAATATTGAACCCAGATTCTGACACATGCTAGGCAAGCGCTCTGCCACTAAGCCACAGCCCCAGCCCAATGAGGTTTTATTCTTACCCAATTATGAACTAGAGTTATAGTCCATAAACACAACCATGTCACACATCCATTTTTCCTTATCCATGGTTAAATGGTTAGATGAAATAGCAGAGAAATTAAATGCAGTCTTTGAAAGACTTTGAAAACATAAGAATTTTTTAACTGTAACAACACAACTGTGAATTATAAAAACTCCACATAGAGGGTTGGGGTATAGCTCAGGGGTAGAGCACTAGCCTAGCACATGTGAGGCATGGGTTCAATCCTCAACACCACAAAAAATAAAAACATATAAATAAAATAAAGACATTATGTCCAATTACAACTAAAAATATTTTTTAAAAACCCCACACAGAATCACTACAACATCACAAATTTTTATGAAGACAAGGTACCAATTAGAAAAACTGTTCTTGTTTTCATTTTCTGCACGACTTTCTAGTGGCCTTTCCATGGGACCCACTAACTCCTGCCTTCTTGCTCCACTGGACTCCTGAGGAAGCCACCACCTGTGCTACAGAGCTGCACCACCCAGGGGACTGAACGGCATCACTGAGCGGCCTTCAGGTCTTGCCAGGAATGGCATTTCTGTAGTTATCATGTTTGTTCATGAGCATGACCAGTTCCTCCCATATACTGGGATTGTATGAGGAAGAGACAAATCCAGGAAAAACCTCGTTTTTTTAGGGCTGCATCATTGGCAAGATGGACGTTATTTTAGCCAGCTTTTTCACTGTTGTGCCCAAAAGAGCTAACAAGAACAATTTTAGAGGAAGAGTAATGTGAGGTCTCAGTCTACAGACAGCCGGCTCCACTGCTTTGGGACCAAGGCGTGGCAGAACATCATGGTGGAAGACTCTGCTGGGGGAAAGTCAGGACATGGCCACCAGGAAGCAGAGACTGCTTTGCTCAACAAGGACAAAATATAAACCCCAAAGGCATGCCCTCAGGAACCCACCTCCTTCAGCCATATCCTACTTGTCCACAGTTACACCCAGTTAATCCCTATCAAGGATTATTGTACTGATTAGGTTAAGGATCTCATAAACCTAATGTTTTGCCTCTAAACTTTCTTGCATTGTTTCACATGGCTTTTGGAGGACACCTAATATCTAAACCATAGCAGAGGTGATCTATATGTAAGAAAAAGATCGGTTTTCATTTTGGATCTGTTGGACTTGACGTGCCCCTTGGAGAGTCAACAGGGAGGTGAAGTGCTGGGGCACAGGTCCACACTGGACAGAAACAGGAGTGCAAACCACAGGAAGCCAAATCCATCAAGGAGAACCGTAGAGTGAGAAAAATGGAGCCCAGGATGGAGCACTTGGATGAGCTATGTTAACATGCAGAAATGGGAGAATTCAGGGAAAGAGAGAATAAAGGCATCACGACAGAGGCTGTGACAGTAACTGACAAAGAATTTCCAGGAGTAAATCACAGGCAGTGATTTCTAATATGGCAAGGGACTCTGGATTCAACTACACTTTAGATTAATAAACTTATGAACAACTGAACTAAGACAGCATTGAGTAGGATAAAGTATAAATGAACAAGGGGAATATTTGCCAGAAAATGACTTTAAACAGTGTATGTAGATGGGCTGAGATGTGTACGGAGAGTTAGTGAATGACTTGTGGGAGAAGAATCCTCCAGACAATCCACAAATCAGATACAGCCTTCCAAAACCTGCCTAGGACCACACTATTTTAGTAACTCCAGAAAAACCTTAAGACAGTTTTCCTTTAGAACCAGCTGTTTCCACTGCAGAATGTTAGAAGTGTTTATTTCCAAGACTGTTAGTGAAAAAACTCGCCACAGCATCGTCTCCATGACTAATGAAGTTAATGTTTTCAGTTTTTGATGTTAAATTGTTAAGTCCCACCAAAGGTGAGCATGCACTTCTCTCAGGTTCTTTTCAAATCATGTAGCAAAAGTGAATGCATTGTGTCAGGCATCAGAAAGACAAATTCTACTCAACATAGGTGTCTTTCAGTTCTCAAAACCTGCCTGTAGCTGGTGCGATGGTTTATATATGCAATATCTGCAAGCTGCAAGCTGAGGCAGGAGGATCACAATTTCACAGTCAGGGCACCTTAGCAAGACCATGCCTTAAAATAAAAAATAAAAAAGCTGGGGATGTAGCTCAGTGATATGCACCCATGGGTTAATCTCAAGCATCAGAGGCAGGAAAGATGACTCTCCCTTATCTCTATGCCAGTTCTACCTTATATATGTACACATCCCTGATGCTGAATTTGACTCATTTCTACAATTCCATTTTAATTCCTGGACTTCATAAAGCTCCCAACATATGATGTAAAATAAACAAGAAAATAACAACTCACCAGAGATTTACTCAGGTTTGGTTTCTCTTGAAAACATGCAGAGGATGCTGGAGGTATGACTGCCAAAAGGCAAGGGAAGCAGTCAGGACAGCACAGGCAATGTTTGGTCCTAGATTCTCCTGCTCAAAGCACTCTACACACTAACTGGAAAGAGAAAAAAAAGAAAAGAACAATGACAAAAATTCTCAGTAAGAGAACAGCCCCATCAATGAGATAGGGCAACAGATCCCATTCAAAATGTACTCACAAGTCTTTCAATTGGCAGAGATTAGACAACAAATGTATTAGTGGATTAATGAAAACATACATTATCAACTGATTTAGCAATGATTAATGTTCCCTAAAGAAATAGCTTAATACTTTAAGCCAAAGAAACACTATACCTTCACTAAAATGAATGTTATAGAAATGCTCTTGGGCTAGATGAACTATTCTTTTAATACCCACACAGGAATCCACAGGAGCATTCCACTACAATATTTCCTGCTTTCATATACCTAATTTTCATGCAGAATGTGTGTGTTGCAACTCAATATTTCTTGCCCATGCTCACAAAGGACGAAAACATACAGAATCGGACTAGGGATGTGGCTCAATAGTGGAGCACTTGTCTAGCATGTGTGAGGCACTGGGTTCAATCCTCAGTACACATAAAAATAAAAAAATAAAATAAAGGTACTGTGTTCATCTACAACTAAAATATTTTTTTAAAAAACATAATATATTTTTTTTTTGTGCGTGTGCTATATGTTTCAGTAATGGTTCCAAATGAGGCATGTATCTACACTCTCTTCTACTCCCCACTGATAATAACCTGGGCTTGAGGCATTTGACTTGCTTTTGCCAAGAAGACATCACTCAATGTGATGCAAACCTAAGTTTGAAAAGTATTTGCTTACTGGTGCTTGCTTTCTTGGACACAGTCATGAAGAAGCCTGGGACCACCCTACTGGGCATACAGGCAACAGTCAGCACACACTACCAGAAATGGGAGTGAAGCCATCTTGAACCAACCAGCCTCGTTCAAGGCACCAGGTGACTAACACCTGCATGTGATCCCAGGCAGTAAGAACCCAAGGATTTCCTAGCTGAGACCAGGCTAAATGTTCACCCACAGGAATGTGATCAAATCAAATGGTTCTTCAGTCAATACATTTTTCGTGATTTTTTTTTTTCACAGCAATGCCTAATTCAGGACTTATAATACATTTTTTAACCTTTTTGGGAGTGAGAAGAAAGTCTCCAAACACACCAAATGCAATTAGAAAACATCATAACATGTACAAATTTTGAAAAGCACAATCATGGTCAACTAGATAGACATCAGTGTGGTTGAGACATAATTCAAACAAAGTTTGGACGTTGAGTATAGTTTTAAGTGTCTTACACTAACATAATGCTGTTACTTATCCATTAGCATTGTACTGTTTTATTTACATTTTACTATTTTGTAATTCGGGTATAATGTAATCTGATTTTCCCCCTATAAACAATTTATTAAAAGTCACTATCATTTTCCTGCAGGACTTAGAATCTTTAATGACATTAAGAGGGAAACATCTGTTATCAACCATTTTGGGTCACAAAATGCACAGAATACACTGTGGATAAGAAAGGAAATGTAGTTTAAAGCAATGTTCCAGGGCTGGGGGCTATAACTCAGTGTTATGTGTGACTGCCTCTCATGTGGGAGGCCCTGAATTTGGATCCTCAGCACTGCAAATGAAAGCAAACACTGGATAAATCTTAAAGCAATGTGCTGGTTAAATCGGCTGGAGTCACAAAAATGATCTCACAAACTAACAAAGGCCCTTTTGAGTTAATTATACAAAACAGGTAACATTAGCCAAAAAAGCAAGATGTACCAGATACTTACATATTACGCAATCCCAGACAAGTCCCTTATCTCTTTGAAGCCATCTTTCCTTTCTGTCTTTCTTAAAAAGGAAAAGTACTTTAGCAAACAATCTCTGTGCTACCAAAAATAACAGGATGGAGGGATCATTAGTGTATCTACAGATAACAAATTTGATGATAATCCAGGTTTAAGTGAGTCTCCAAGATGGAAACAATGAGGGAATATTGAAGGAGTGGGTGTGTCTAGAGAGAGCTATAAACAGATCCATTCAAATGTAACGGAGTACCCCCCCCCACTACGGTGCACACCTGTAGGATCCCTCCAATAAGAAATGTTACATTTCCCAGGCCATTGTCCATCTTTCTCAGTACAGCTCACCTCTCTCCCTTGAAAGTTGGTCCAAATGCTCCATGAACACAAAGTTGTTTATAGTGTTTGGAGAAGGTAGTAGCAGCCTCCGAAGGTAGTTCTCTCTAGGCAATAGGATAATTGCTTGGGCCATGCAAAACTAGCATCTTCGCTTCTCTGGGACACTCTGCCTCTAATTCGAAATGCTGGTGACTAGGTTCATGCCACAAGAGTGTTCCTCAGATGGGATTCCTACGCATACGATACACTCCTTCAAACTTTGGAACACCTATTTTGTTCCAAAAGAAATGGGACTGTAATCTATACCCCAACTTCCTTATAGAACTCAATGTCCCTGGAAATAGGTCCTATATAAAACCTTCCGAAGCCTCTAACCAGGAGCGCTGGGCAGTTACACGAAACAGGAGAGGACCAGGAACGTCACTTGCTGAAGACACACAAAGAAACTCCACAAATACAACAGCCGCATGGTAAGAGTCAGTCTGCACGCTTCATAAGTACTTCTCTTCCACTTGCGAACATTACTAGCATTGTTAATATCCCCCAACTCACAGCTGACAAGTTAAGTCGCGTAGATGAGTGACAGGCTCCTTCAGCAACAAAGCTGGGTGTGAAATCACACCGCACACCTCCCAGCGCAGGACGCCTGCAGAGCGCAACCCGCCCCACATCGCCATCCCGACTCCACCATCTGCGTCGCGGAGCTTTTGGAACCACCGCCGGGACACCTGCAGTGACCCGGGCCTCCTGGCAGTGCAGCCTCTCCCACAGAGCAAACATGAGCGCACAGCCCGAGTCCCCCGATCCCGGCTGAGTACTCCCCAGAGTCCCCTTCCAGACCCGCTCAGCTCCGACCGCGAAGACCCACGGAGGTTGCAGCCGGCACCTACCTGGGGGGCACCTGGCCTGCGTCTCAAGGCCCGAGGCTCCTTTCCCAGCACCACACCGACTTTGCGGGACCCGGACCAGCGCTGTGAAAACCCCTAGGTCAGGACTTCACTTTCGAAAGATGGCGGGATTAGGAGGGGCGGCACATGCCCAGAAGAAACGCCGAGGTCTGTTGGGGGCTTGTGCTGCAGAGGTCAGAAGCGGGTTGGACTCGGTTTCCCAGGTGTCTCTGCGCAGGTCCTTCAAGCTCAAAGGGCTTTGTGGTCATTCCCAAGACTTCAGTCTCATCGCCCTGAGACCAGGACCAGATGGTTCTGGACTACTCTTGTGATGTGGAATTTTGCTTCTTCCTTAAATCTGACTTGGCAATTCAACACATTGTGCACTGTGTATCTCACTGAAAATTATTGCGGTTATAGAACCCACCTCTAGTTTGTACGCGTGTTTTCTAAGGCTTGAAAGATCACATCTCTTACTTTACTTGAACTTTTCTAAGGAACAAGAAATTCTTATGGTAACTCTCTTCCGACCCATTTAAAGTTGTTTGTTCTCACTAAACTGATTTATACACCTCCAATGGATTATATTAATCAGCTGGAAACACTACTCTTATGTATGTGTTGCAGTAAAGACACAGGGAAGGATCGTAGGTCATATTCCTGCCAATTTAAACAGCAGTGTTCTCCCAAGTTCCATCCACCCATCCTTGTATCAACTCTTTAATTGGGGGTTTGTTTTGTTTTGTAGTGGGCATTGAACTGAGGGCCTCCCACATTCTAAGCAAGAGGTCTACCACTGAGCTACCCAACCCTAGCCCTTTTACCAGGAGCAGTTTGCAGGAGAGTGTTAGGGAGAATTTGAAATAGGCCACACCATTTTGAAACATACCTAAGATCTTAGAACAACAGTCATCAAACAGTAATTCTAACTCAGGCTGACCTAAACCCTGGACAATACTCCCATCATTACACAGGAAAGGGAATTGTTATCTAGGACTGAAATCTTGAGAAACACCTTGTTTGACATGCAACAGTAAATACAACAAAGAATGAAGGCTGTTGCTGACAATCCCCAGCAACAGCCTGTTACTGAAAGCTTGGTCCTTGTTTCAGATGCCAACACAATAACAAGAATCCTGTTTTGAGAAAAAGGAAAAAGAAGTTTTATTGCTTTGCTAACAAAGGAGAAACAACGGGGGACTTCTGACCCAGAGGTTGTGATTCTTCCCATCAGGGAGAACAGAGGGTTTTTTAAGAGGTGATTCAAAGGCAACATTCCATGTATTCTCTGTCTGGAGTTGTAATTCACTTGTTCAGTCATTTCTTAGATCTTCTGGTGCCACCCCCAATCTGAATTACTTCATTCCTATGGTGGGTGTGCACTCAAGGACAGATAACTCTGCCTAGGATGAGGAAGAAAAGTAATCCTCCCCCTCCCCTACCTCCCAGAACACAAAGAAACATGTCCATTTTAAAAATAAGTCACAGTGGCAGAGCAGCAAGGGTTATTTTCAAAGCATAAAGTGGACGACTTTTATATTTACATGCGTTTTTGCCTGGTTTGCTGGTCAGCCAGGATTCTGTTTGTACTGGTAGATGTTTGAGATGTAAT
This sequence comes from Sciurus carolinensis, assembly GCF_902686445.1. Lineage (NCBI taxonomy): Eukaryota > Metazoa > Chordata > Mammalia > Rodentia > Sciuridae > Sciurus > Sciurus carolinensis. Next base: position 101,832,893 of record NC_062220.1, read on the forward strand.
GTCTCTTACTATGTTTCAGGTACAATGTGGCGTTTCTCTGACAGAAAATCCTTAGCCAGGTGCAGTGGCGCACTCCAGAAATCCCAGCAACTCAGGAATTGAGTGTTGTGAGTGAGCTATGTCACTAACATAGACCACATATATTTGTGTCTGTCCATGATGGTATGATTTGGATGTGAGATGTCCCCCAAAAAGCTCACATGTGAGACAATACAAGAAGGTTCAGAGGAGAAATGATTAGGTCGTGAGAGTCTTAACCCAGTGTGTGAATAAATCCCCTATAGGGATTAACTGAGTGGTAACTGAAGTTGTAGGGTGTAGCTGGAGGAGGTGGGAATTGGGGTGTGGCTTTTGGGTGTATATTTGTATCTGGCAAGTGGAGACCTCTCCCTCCTTCCTGATAGTCATGTGAGCTGGTTCCCTCTGCCACACTCTTCTGCCATGATGTTCTGCCTCACTTTGAGCCCTGAGGAATGGAACTGGACTTCTATGGACTAAGACCTCTGAAACCGTGAGTTCTCAAATAAACTTTTCCTCCTCTACAATTGTGCTAGTTGGATCTGTTAGTTGCAGCAGTAAGTTTGAAGCAAGCCTTGGCAATTTAGTGACAATCTGACTCAAAAAAAAAAAAAAAAATGAATGGGGATATAGGCCAGTGGTAGAGTGCCCCAGGATTGAATACCCCATACCAATAAATAAATAAATAGTAATAACCCATGACAATAACTAACAAAATTAGGAAACAACAACAACAAAAAAAATACTCTGATACAAAATCTTTCACAAGAAGCATGTGGTGTGGGCCTCAGAGATGTTCAGAATGTCTGGACATTTAGACCAGCAGGACTCCTGAATCACAAAAGCTAACAGTTAATGCATGTTGTTTTGAGCTAATCGAAGACTATTTCTTATACACCAGTAGAAACCTCATGACCCACATAAATACCCCAAAACACACCAAGTCCCGAATTGACTTTCTTAGTTACCCTTCACACTGTTCTACAGCATTCTACCTTGCCACTTTCAGGCCCCACATCTGAGGGCCATGATATGCAACCATGCAACATGTCAACAAATAGCAGTGTTTTCCCACAGAAGAAATACAGGAAATTTTAATATTATGAATGCTACTAGCATAATCAGAAATATAATTATAGGAGAAAAATACTTTGGATTGTCCACATACACACTTTAAAAAATACTTTAAGGGCTGGGGTTATGGCTCAGTGGCAGAGCGCTTGCCTAGCATGTGCGAGGCACTGGATTTGATTCTCAGCACCACATATAAACAAATAAGTAAATAAAATAAAGGTCCATTGCCAACTAAAAATATTTTTTTTAAAAAATACTTTTAAAAATGCCATCCAGGCCCCATGTGGTGGTGCATACCAGTAATTACAGTGGTTAGGGAGGCTGAGGCAGGACTGCAAGTTTCAGAGGTCTTAGTTCCTAGACATCTGGCTCCATTCCTTGGGGCTCAAAGTGAGATAGGACATCATGATGGAAGACCATGATGAAGGTCACATGATGATCAAGAAGCAGAGATAGAGACTCCACTTGCCAGATACAAAATGGACACCAGAGCCATGCCCCCATGCCCACCTCCTCCAGCCACACACCACCTGCCTTCAGTTACCACTCAGTAAATCCCATCAGGTGATTAATTCCCTGATTGGGGTATGGCTTTTATTTTCCAAGAATTTCTCTTCTGAACCTTCTTGCATTGTCTCACATATCACCTTTTGGGGGATACCTAATATCTAAGTTATAGCGCGTATATTCCATGTGAATACTATACAATTTTATATTAGAAACTTTAACATTTTGAGCTGTGAATATCCCAGGTATCCTGGAACCAATTCCCCATGGATGCTGAAGAACAACTGTAATAGTTTTCTCTTTCTGTGTAACAAGTTGCCACTAACTCAGCAGCAGAAATTGACATGTTCACAGTCCAGGGATCAGGAGTTCAACAGGAATGCTGGGTCCTCTGCTCAGGGCCTAACATGACTAACAAGCCTGGGCCACCCTGTGCTCTGGAGCTCAGCAAGATCCAGTTTCTCACAGCCATGGGCCTTCAGATTCTTGTTTTTGCTGGCTGTTCACAGAGGTTGTTCCCCACTCCTGGAGACTACTTACTATTCCCTGTCACGTGGCCCCTTCCACAACATGGTAGCCCATCCTTTTAGCCATCAGAAGAGGTCTCCACTTCTAAAAATACACATACTTTTCTGTCACCAGTGGGAGAAAATTCTTTGCTTTCAAAGAGCTCATCAGGCCTGTCACTGCGGCACATGCCTAGAATCCCAAGGACTCAGGAGGCTCAGGCAAGAGGGTCAGAAGTTCAAAGTCAGTCTCAGCAACTTAGTGAGGCCCTAAGCAACTTAGCGAGAACCCATCTCAAAATTATAAATCAAAAGGGCTGTGGATGTGGCACAGTGGTTCACTGATCCTGGGTTCAATCCCTAGTACCAAAACACACAAATCAATAAATAGGCTCATTTGATTAGAGGAGGCACATATAAGCTCCCTATCTTGAAGTTAACACTTTGGGAAACTGAATTATAACTGTAAAAATCCTTAATAGGAGTACCTATATTAGTGTTTGATTGAATAATTGGGAAAAGATGTGTGCACTTAGGTCGGGTGAATCTTGAGACCATCTTACAATTTCACCTCACGCACCTCCTACTGTTTGGGAGGGGAAACATCATGGTCTTCAAAACAAGATGAACCTGTGTTTATCATAAGACAAGTGACTTAGAAGCTCATTTATTAGTAAACACTGTGCTGTAGTGTGGAATTAGAGGCAGGGGTGGGGTGAAGGTGGAAGCCATGCCCAGGATGGCTGGGAATAGTATCCCTGGCACGAGCTGTCCAGTGGGGGCCCAGAAGCTTGTTCAAGGGAGAAAGAGGTTGGAGCAGAGAGTCTAGGACACCCATGCCCAGCCTGAGAAGAGGCCCGAGGCACCTGCCTACATGCTGGGAGTACTCAGAGGTCTGACTTCCTAAAACAGAACTATCCAAGACACAGCTAAAGCCCAGAGACTCCTCACAGGTGACTGGATTTTTACTCCCACCTGTGATCTGGACCAAGTCTTAATATGGCAAGTGGAATTCATATTCATGATGAGGGCATCACCTTGGGTTTTACAGAGGCATTTTTGCTCCTTAAACTTGAATCCCTTTCATCTGTTACTGCTCATTTCCCCGCCCACCATTACATCCCTGGGTCTGGGCGGGGTCCCAGAATATAAAGGAGAGCTGCTGGCCAATGCAGCTCTCCACTAAACCAAGCCCTCTGGCCTTCGTCCGCTCCAACGTGGTCTTCAACTCTGTTCCTTCACCCACTTTCGGCATCATGCGTGAAATCGTGCACATCCAGGCAGGCCAATGTGGCAACCAGATCGGAGCCAAGGTGGGCATGTCGCTGGGGAGTGGACCCTGCAACACAAGGCCAGAGCCAAGGTCCCCAAGAATGAGAATGAATTCAGGAGGGAAGTGGCATCTTAGGCTTCCTTGTGTGCCAGGCTGGCACAACCTGTGACCATGAGTGTGGTGATGCAGTTATGGGTGCCTTGGGTGCCCTTTAAATTACCTAGGGACTGCCCTTTGTGGGCAGTTTTCCTCATGATGGCTGGTTGCTTCCCCTGCCACTCAGATGCCCTCCCAAGCTTGTGCCTACCTTCACTCACCTATTCCCTGCCAGGGTTAGGATCCAGAAGCGAACGTGAACATTGCTGGCATCAACCTGTGCTCTTAAATCAGCCTGGGGTTTGTGCCAGGAGTGGGGCCATTTGATTCTTGATCCTGCTAGAACCCATCCAGGGACCAATTCATCAGCAGGGATTCAGACATTTAACTTGCCTGAAGTGACAACCTCACTGCTTCCCAGAAGAGGATCTGTGTTGCCCCCTTTTCTAATGTTCTTCCCATCCTTCAATCCGTGACTATATATGGCTCCTGCTCTGCAGATTTCCAAGCCCACAGGAAGCAACTGATATGAGAAATAGAGGCCAGCAGCTCTCTGATCTTAGTCTGGGACTCAACTGTCTGACCACTATTCTAAGGCCATCTAGTGATAGGATGCGGGCAATAGGGTGATTTTTGTTTCATTTCAGTTTTGGGAGGTCATCAGTGATGAGCATGGCATTGACCCCACTGGTAGTTACCATGGAGATAGTGACTTACAGCTGGAGAGAATCAATGTGTACTACAATGAAGCAGCTGGTGAGTATAGGCATATTAAACTTGCTACCCATACTGTAGCAGAGGAAATGTCCTGGGAGCATAAAAATGCATTTTTTGCACGTTCATATAAAATGTCAACCTCAAAAAATAGACTTCATAGGTCCTTAATAGTCTTTTTATATTTTCCACATGACTGAGCATGCTCAGCATTTTTTTTTGTTTGTTTGTTTCCTTTGTTTGAAATGTTGGAATCATCTGTAATGAATTCTTCTGTGAAACCTATACAGAACTAGGACCTTACCCATGATTCATTTCCAAGCACAGGTGTAAGTCAGCTTTCGTTCCTACAGGCAACAAATATGTTCCTCGGGCCATCCTGGTGGACCTGGAGCCAGGAACAGTGGACTCAGTGAGATCCGGACCATTTGGCCAAATATTCAGGCCAGACAACTATGTGTTTGGTATGTCCTCATGGTCCATGGGACCATGACTCGCCTTCTTCCTAACAGTCACACACTTCACAGTTCTCGGTGTTCAGTGCCCAGGTGATGCTGTGTCCACAGATGGCCCCAGTCCTGGCCTAACCCCTTCCAGACCATGGTTTGGGGGGCATATCTCTCTCTAGTCGCTCTGAACAGCTCAGGGGTTAATGTCAGCTTTCATTACAGCAGCCTCTGAAGGGAAAGACTCAAAAACAAGAAAAGCTTCTAATGAGTCTTAATAGGCTACAGGTAACTTCAAGGGACCAGTGACAACAATTAGCCCCTTTAAGGCTACAAAGGCCAAAAGAACACCATGTTATAGACAAATGCCTAGAGCCCCTCTTCCCCTCTGATCATACTGCACCTTCCCCTTGTCTAATTCTACTTCATTAGACTACTGAACACTGTTTCCTTAATTTGAGAAGCAGCTGAATTTTGTTTTCTCTTCCTCAACTTGCTTTTTAACAGTAGGATGATCCCCAGCATTTTGGAGGGTCACTGATACATTCAGTCTTCCAGATAGTTCACCTTTTAGATATGTTTTTGTTTCCTAAGACTGACTAGTCCTACCTTCTCCACATGGCAAATGACAACATCCAGAATCCTTGTATATTTGTGTCTAATATTCTCTTTCCCTCTGGTAGGTCAGAGTGGTGCAGGGAATAACTGGGCCAAGGGCCACTACACAGAGGGAGCAGAGCTGGTGGACTCCGTCCTGGATGTGGTGAGGAAGGAGTCAGAAAGCTGTGACTGTCTGCAGGGCTTCCAGCTGACCCACTCACTTGGGGGTGGCACTGGGTCGGGCATGGGCACCCTGCTCATCAGTAAGATCCGGGAGGAGTACCCAGACCGCATCATGAACACCTTCAGCGTCATGCCCTCGCCCAAGGTGTCGGACACGGTGGTGGAGCCCTACAATGCCACCCTGTCTGTCCATCAGCTGGTGGAGAACACAGATGAAACCTTCTGCATTGACAACGAGGCCCTGTATGACATCTGCTTCCGCACCCTGAAGCTGACCACCCCCACATACGGCGACCTCAACCACCTGGTGTCGGCCACCATGAGCGGGGTCACCACGTGCCTGCGCTTCCCTGGCCAGCTGAACGCAGACCTGCGAAAACTGGCGGTGAACATGGTGCCCTTCCCGCGCCTGCACTTCTTCATGCCCGGCTTCTCGCCCCTGACCAGCCGGGGCAGCATGCAGTACCGTGCCCTGACGGTGCCCGAGCTCACCCAGCAGATGTTCGATGCCAAGAACATGATGGCCGCCTGCGACCCCCGCCACGGCCGCTACCTGGCAGTGGCTGCCATCTTCCGAGGCCGCATGTCCATGAAGGAGGTGGACGAGCAGATGCTCAACATGCAGAACAAAAACAGCAGCTACTTCGTGGACTGGATCCCCCACAATGTGAAGACTGCCGTGTGCGACATCCCGCCCCGCGGCCTCAAGATGTCAGCCACCTTCATCGGCAACAACACCGCCATCCAGGAGCTCTTCAAGCGCATCTCGGAGCAGTTCACCGCCATGTTCCGTCGCAAGGCCTTCCTGCACTGGTACACGGGCGAGGGCATGGACGAGATGGAGTTCACCGAGGCCGAGAGCAACATGAACGACCTGGTGTCCGAGTACCAGCAGTACCAGGACGCCACCGCCGAGGAACTAGGAGACTTCGAGGAGGAGGAAGAGGAGGAGGAGGAGGCTTAGGAACTTCTCAGCTTCCTTGGTAAACTTCTTGTCCTCCAGCATCTGCTGGTGAACTATGCTGCTCAGGTTTGTCTGTCACAAGTTCACGGTTGGTAAGAATGTGGATCCCCTCTAACAAGGGCAGTATTCTCTTTCTTAAAATATCTATACTAATAATGCATGTAGCCCATACTCTCCAAATTTTTGTTCTCTTTCTGAGATAGCAAGTTTCAGGATTTCATCTTTGAGCAGTATAGGTTTTCTGTTTCAGTGCTTGAACAGTATGTGTGCACCTTTAGTGAAGAGATGTATGTTTTTATGTTCACTTTCCTGAAGTTTAAAATAAAGATATTTCTCAAAAGCAATTGGGGAATGGTGCTATTCCAGAATCACTGAATCTGTAGAATCAAGCCTTAGGTAAGGACTTCTCTGTCTCTATCTCCTTTTGAACAATGTCAAATACAAATAAAAACAAGTGCTCCTTTACCTGTCAAATAGTATGCTCTTTTAGAACATGTCGAATTAGAGTAGACAGGGAAATAACTGAGTTCCACCTAATATTTGAAAATTACAGCAGGATTTGAACATGATGGAAACTAAAATTTTAACTTTTTAAAAATATTACATCTTTTCAGGTGTTACAACTAGAGGCTCCTTTCAATATGTCATTATTCCTGATTAGGATCCCATTTTTGAGAGGGTAGAAAGCTGGGAAGGCAAGTGAACTAAGGTATAAGGGAGGGAGTTTGAGGCTCTAGGATATGGTGGTAAAAGGAAGAAATATAATCAGCCCTGTGCTAAGGAAACACTAAGATATGAAAGTTCTTAGGGGTTACTTCATTGTAGGAAGTGTTCTGCTAACTTGAATGCAAAATGTTAAGTGCAGGCAGTTTGCCTTGTGGCATCAGAGGAAACCTTTCAAAGAAAGTTAATTAGGATCTGGGGTTGTGGCTCAATGACAGAGCACTTACCTAGAATGTGTGAGGCACTGGGTTCAATACCCGGCACCAGATAGGTATTGTGTTCATCTGCAACTAAAAATGTTTTTAAATTATCTACAGCTTAATTACTGACACATCTTCAGAAAACCCCTTCCCCTCCTCAACATTTCATGAAAAGCTAAAATGGAAACCTGCCACATTTTCCCCCAAAACTGTTACTAGGGAAACATGTTTATATTCATAGAAAGTTTATATTGCTACTTTACATAAGGATGAAACCACCTGGAGGTTCTGACCACCCTGGGGGTTGACAGTGGGCGATCACTTAACAGTGACACACATTGTATTTGGAACTACATCAGGGAATGATTTTGGAAAACTGAGAGCAGCGGAGGTGATTTGGTGGATACTTAAAAAAAAATAAAAAATCTAGCAAAGCTAGGAATGTAGGAGGAGCACTTGCCTAGCAGTTGCCTACAGGGAGGCCTTACAGCTGTCAGGTTTTTCTTTCAAGACCATGCAAAACTGCTGACCCATAACACCCCCATTTTAATTTGGGGGGGGGTGCAGTTTAATTTTCATTCTCCTTTCAGAAAGCCCTTAAAGGTGGTGATGGGTGAGCTGCAAGCTCTTTCCAGCTGGTAGAGGATAGGACCCAGCTTTACCCAACCAGGCTTTTGGGGGTGGGAAATGGACATCTCAAGAAGTTCCTTTTCTAAAATGCAATCAGGTCTCAAGCATTAGAAATAAAAGTGATGCAGCTGGGAGTGGACTGCTTCTGCTGGGTTTGCTGGATTGTTGCTTTCACATGGTGGGTGGAGGACAAAGCCTTTTCCAATATGCTGGAATCCTAGGAATCTGGCTGGACTTAAGTGAAAGCTTTCTTTCTGTAAGAATTTCCACGGAACCATGCCGGACACGGGAAATCACATAAGAGAATTTATTAAGCAATCAGTGTCTCCCTGCAGGGTAAGAGAAAATGAGGAAAATAGAAAGGAAAAGAAAGGGCGTGCGCTAGAGAGAGTGGAAAGCCAGGAGGAGAGAGAAAAGTGTGTAGAACAGACAGAAGAATGGAAAAAAGATGGCGGGGAAGCTACAGTAAAACAGTTGAATTCCTCCGGGCTAACAGAGGACCAATATCAGAGAAGGATACTTGCAAACTGACTGATGAACCAATAGCTAGCCAGGATGTTCACAGGTTGACAAGTGGTTGGGAGGCAGGGAAAATTACTGCACCTGATGGGCAGGGGAGCAGTTTTACATTACACTTTCCATAGCAGCTAGATGTAAACCTGAGGTGCCATCAATGAGTTAAATGGATGTGTTCTATGGGGGCAGGACATGGCTGGCCTCACCAGGATGATGGATCCTGGCAGGTTGTATCATCTCTCTAAGCCGCTGTTCCTCATCTGCAAAATGGGGGCAATCATAGTTTCTTAAGTTTCTTTCCCATGGGATTCTTTTCAGGGTGAAATGAGATGATGCATGTAAGGTGTGCAGCATGAAGTCTGTAGGCACATAGCACTTGAGTGTCAGCTCTTAAATTGCACCTTATTAAAGTCCTTACAAAGATTAGCTGTTTTACATATTATAATTTGTGAAAGTCTTCATGAAGATTTTACTTACATTGAAGAAATGCTCTGACTTGGGAGCATTACCCTTGTGGACTGACACAAAACCTCCAACTGGTAGATTCTTCCCTTAAGAAAGGTTTTGCAATGTGTGGGTAAGATTTGTCTAGAAAGGTTCAGACTCTACTCTTTTTGAGTCTTTACCAAAACTTGCCTTTGTAAGCATTGGATGATAATTTTTGAAGTTAATCCTGAGCAAAGTTTTATGCTGACTGCTCTTTTCAGAGAAGGAATTTAAAGCAGCAATTTTTGGAGGGGTAGGATGGCCAGCAGTGGGAAGTCACCAGGATATTAGGAAAGGGGAATAACAGATCTGAGATAGCTCACATGAGATGTTCATAATGGAGGAAACTAGGTTGAGGCTACATGGGAAATCCCTACATTCCTGGCGATTTCTGTGTAAATATAAAATTAAAGTTTTAGGATATGGTTATATTTCAGACACCTTCAGTTATCCATACTATTAATAATTTAATTATCCATACTAGTAATTGACACTCCTGACTAGTTCTATCTTTAAGAGCATAAATGACACAAAAATCAATGCAAGTTAATATATAATTCAAGTGTCTTTTATATGTTTATGTTGAAGTAATAACAAGTGTGAACTTATAGTTTTTATGATGTGGCTATTTATGGGTTTGCTGTCTAAAAAGCTGGTCACTTGAAACTACAGAAAATTCACTAATTTCGGAGACTCTTTCAACTCATGACTGAACATTTTCAAAAGAGTGACTGTAAAAATGTTTCAATGGTCAATTAACTCATACACAGATCATTTGTTCCAAAGAATCCTTCCCCTTATTGTGTTTTTGTGCATACCCTTTAGCCGTGATACAAATATTCGCCCCTGAGAAAAACATTTTTAAAAAATGCAAACGGAATTTGCAACCATGAGGATTCAGTGTTTCACTGTGAGACCCTTCTAAAAGAGTTCAAAAGGGTATTAAAAATCAATATCCTCAATGCTCTGCAGAGTAGTGAAAGTAGAGAAACCCAGTGGCAGCACAGTCCTTGAGTGATTTTAGATGTTGCTATGTTTTATGGGAAAATATAATTTACCTTTTAGAGATAACAAAGGATTATTGAAAGACCCAACTTTCTAATGTTTTCAAATTTACTTCTAAGTAAATTTATTATCAATATAACTAATAAAGAAGCTACTGGTAAAGGAATCTGTGGGGTTGGGGTTAGAGCTTAGTGGTCAAGCACTTGGCTAACATGTGAGAAGCCCTGAGTTCAATCCCTAGTATGGGAAAAGGGGGCAGGGGAGGACCTGCACCTTATTTGTGTAACCATATAGAATATTACTGCTCAGAAAACATATTAGACATGAATTATAGTTAAGATTATCAAAATCAAAAATACTCTCAGATTATGTAACATAAGTAGCCCATTGTGAATATGTCGCATTATAAATTATGCTCACGTTATATATACCAACGTAACAGAAGAAAGTTTTATGGATTGCTGAGAAGAAAAATAGACTGCAGCTTAGTTAATTAACAAATGGGAAACATGATACATCACAATTTTCCTGGGCAGACAAATAACAATAGACAACTATGGCAGGTTTAAGAAGAGGGTAAGAGTCATATTAAGCTAAATCTGCACTTTGTTCAGCTTTATTTATGTGGTACTGGGGATTGAATGCAGGGATGCTGTATCACTGAACTACATCCTCGGGTCCTTTTTTTAAGGAAAAAAAATTTTTGAGCTAGGACCTCACTAAGTTGCACAAGCTGGGCTGGAACTTGCAATCCTTCTGCCTCAGCCTCCAGAGTAGCTGAATTACATTCATGTGCCACCACATCTAGATTTTGGCTCAATCTTATGACAAATTTATGCTTCCTTTAATTAAAATCTGTAAACTTTTAAAAAATACTATGGTAAAAAGTATACATACATGTGTTTTAGCCAGCTTTTTCACTGCTGTGACTAAAGGACCTGACCAGAACAATTGTAAAGGAGGAAGTTTATTTGGGGGCTCATAGTTTCAGAGGTCTCAGTACATGGACTCCTAGCTCCATTCCTTGGGGCTCAAGGTGAGGCAGGACATCATGCTGGAAGAGTGTGACAGAAGGAGGCAGCTCACATGGTGATCAGAGAGCAGAGACAGAGACTCCACTCACCAGATACAAACATACCTCCAGGCCACACCACAGCACCCAGTTACCTCTCAGTTAATTCCTATCAGGGAATTAATTCACTGATAGGGTTAAGACTCTTACAACTCAATTTCTCCTCTGAACTTTCTTGTACTGTCTCACACGGGAGCTTTTGGGGGACACTTTACATCCAATCCATAACATGATTTTCATGTATGTATACATGATTGTTCATACATTAATATATACATGATAAATTGACAACTTCTAAAAACTAACTTAAACACAGACAGAAGTGAAGATACAATGTAAGCAGAGTATTTCTCAAGTACTAATAAACATTTAATTTCAAAAGAAGAAATTCAAATTGTTAAAATAAACTTTGGTACATTTTTAAATGATATTTTGAACAGAGAGGAAATCATTAATAAAGTTGGCCAACAATTCCTAACAATCTATAAAGCATCCAGCTAATTAGAAGGCCCATGCTCTTGCTTGCAAAAACTGAGAGACAATACCTTTCTGATGTAAAATTTTAGCAAAATGCATAAATATGCTTTCTAAATTTGGAAAGAAAAAAATGTCTCTTAACGTGGAGAAAATTTATTTGTAAATATATATGATTTACAAAAGACAGCTCTGACTTGTCTCTGACATATTCTAGTGATTTAAGTCCTGAAGAAATTTCATTTTAAGTGGTTTTAGACATGCAATATTAATAGTTGACATTTTAAAAAATAAACATCCTGTTTCTACCTTTGAAAACTGATCCACATATTTTGTAAGAACAATCTCATCCAAATTTGAAAGAAGTCTTTGTGTGTGTGTGTGTGTGTGTGTGTGTGTACATATGATCTATTTTAAACAATACTACTGACAGTTGGCTCCTTCCAAAGACATCTTAAATTTTTATCATTTATTTAGCAGTTCTGAAGACTGAGTCCAGGGCCTCATGCATGCTAGGCAAGCACTTTACCACTTAGGTACATCCCCAGTCTCCAAAAATACTTATTAAGAGGAAATTAAGTTAAAATCATTTAAAGGGCTGGGAGTGTAGTTCAGTGGTGGTGGAGCACTTGCCCAGCATGCATGAAGCCCTGGGTTCAATCTGGAGCACCACACAAAAAAGAATTATTTGAAATTATGAGAAATTCTCAACACCTCTCAATCAAAAACAAATTCAGCTAAGAAGCATTTTTAAAGTTTCTCCATGAAAAATATCAGAAGTACATGTGATTAAAAATTCTGTAGAAAACTAGAAAGAAAGGTGAAATTAAAAGTCAAATAGTAGAAACTGGTTGAACTGAACTGGAAACCTAGAAGAAATGAATAATTCCCTATAAAAATACACATTAACAAAATAAGAAAACTATACATAGACCAATCAGCCTAGAAAAGCTACAGATGATGCTTAGAGATCTTCCACTGGAATGATCCCAGAACTGCAGGGGTTCACAATTGGGTGTAGATGGATGGACCTTTAGCAAATTCTGATTTTATTGAAATGGTCAAGATCTAGAAAAAGAAAGGGAAAAAAAGGTGACTTGTCCAATTCATGTCATTGTATAATGAATGTCGGAGCTTGATATAGTTAAGGTATTTCATCTAATGCAAGATGTCAATGTTCACACATCAGATGTTATTTTGGGTACTCTTACAAATATACTACCAATGAAACTGTAACATTATCAACAAAAGAAAAGGTGTCATTAATGAGTTTACCTCCATGAAAGCCACAAAGTAAGTTTGTAACAAGTTTCGCCTTTGGTATAAATAATATTATTTAAACTTAAATAGTGTTGTTTTAATGCACCTACTTCAATTTTCCAATATTTCTACAATTGTACACTGTAATAGAAATTAATCATCAAAACACGAACAAAAGCAAGTGATAGGGTACGCAGTGGCCCTTTCCCCGCCTTGGAGGTGGCTCAGATGCATCTCAGCATGCTGCCTTCCTCTTTACCCGGATTTCCCGCAGAACCAACCCGAGTCCGTGTGTTATAATGATGAGCAGCCAAAATCTCAAGGAAGGGTTAATTTTGTAAATTAAATCTGCTAAAATACTACGTGAGTAAGTAAGGAAACACAAGGCTCCCTCTTCAGCTGCCAGGCCACAGACCGGAGGCTTTTTCCTCACTCTTCCTCACCAGCGGCCCTCTTCCCCTGCAGTTTCTGGGGCGCCTGCAGGAGTGGGGTCCAGAGACTAGAGCAGCAGTGCTCCTCCTGGTGGACCCGGCCAGTCACAGGACCAGGCCTGCGTTAGTGTTTGAGGCGCCACAGGGAAGGCGGGTTGCCGCCCCCTGCCGGCATCCAGGGGCAGCCCAGGATGAGAACCCAATGCTTGATGGTGGTGCCCAGTCCAGGAAAACCTGGTGAATCTCTAATTCAGTGTGGATACTCACTGACATTATATTGCACATTCAAACGGAAGTTGAATCCATCATCCCGCGCCTTGATCCGAATGCATGTTGGTGTGGTTTGAATGTCCTCCAGAATTCATGTGTTGGAAACTCCAACCCCAAAGTCATGTTACTAGTATTTGGGAGGAGAACGTTTCAGAGGTGATTGGGTCATGAGAGCTCTGCCTCCATGAATGGATTCATCCAGTCATGAGTTCACAGGGTCAGCGGGTTATCAAGGGAGAGGCTTTGACCTCAGGTTTCTGTAGGAGGCCCCACTAGCAAGGAGGCCTTCAACAAATGGAACCTCTTGTTCTCAACTTCCTAGCTTCCAGAACTGTGAGAACACATTTATAAACTTTATGAATTACTCAATCTCTGATATTTAGTGATAACTAGAGAAAGCAACCAAGATAGGTGGAGAAAACAAGAAGCAAAGCAAATGATCAACACAAAAGTAAATCGATGTCCTATAATATAACAATAATTAGAATTTAATTTAAAAAAATACCATTTACAATAACATTCCAAACACTGAAGCACTGAAGTAGAAATAGAACAAATAGACAAATATGCATTCAGCAAACTTTGAAAGATGGTAGAAAGATATCAAAAGAAACATAAATAACTGCAAAGATATTCCTTGTTCAGGAGCAGTTCAAACATTATTGTTAAAGTGATACTTCTTTCTAAACTGATCTATACATTCAACAGAATCTCATATTCCCACCAGAGATGCTAACAAACTTTCCAAACCAAGAAAAGACAGCATAAGACTGAAGAAGAATTAAAGAACCAACACATCTGATTCTAAGCACTGATCATAAATCTATAGTAATAAAGAGAGTGAGATGTTAGGTAAAGAATCAATGAACAGATAAATGTAACAGAATAGAAAACACCAAACAGACCTGTGTAAATATAGTCAACTGGTTTTGTCAAAGGGAGAGAGGGAATTCAGGGGAAAGAAAAGTTTCACAAATATTTACAGAAGGATTATAGGGGAAAATAAGCCATGGGGAACCCATTTGGGGGAAAATATGAACATAGACACAAAATTATGGCTTACCCCAAACCTTACTCAAGATAGTCCATAAACTTAAAATTTTTAAATGCAAAGTTGCAAAAGTCATAGAAGAAAGTCTGCGTAGCCTCGTAGCCTTGTGTCCTTACAAGAAGGAGGATTCAGACACAGAAATGCATGCAGGGAAAACACCAGATGAAGACTGGAGCTCTGCTGCCACCAGTTAAGAATCTGCCAAACCTGAAGCAAGGCCTGGAAGAGACCCTTGCCTCGTGTCTCCAGATGCAGTGCTGCCCAGCTGGCACCTCGACTCCAGAGCTCTGAACTTCAGAGCTGTGAGACAACAAATCCCTGCTATTATAATCTCCCCAGTCTGTGGTAATTTGTCAGGGCGGCCCTGGGAAAATAATACAGGCACATCTATTCCATCCAACACTCTCCTGGCCACAGTTGCCTCCCTTAACCCAACCCACAAGAATGTGGGGGTAGAAGCAAGGTCCTTCTCAGGCCATTGCTGTTGCCAGGTGGTCACTTCCTGCCTGAGAGGCAGCTCTGGACTCCGCTCTCAACTTCCTGAGGACAATGGCAGGATGAGAACAAGGATGAGCAAGAGGTCATCATCCCTGGAGCTGGTAACGGAGAATCCACCCTGATATTCCTCCAGCTCAGAAAGCCCTGGGCTGGACAAACCCCACCCCTCATCTATTCCATACCCCCTCTCAGTCATCTAGAGTTTTCAGAAACAAAGAAGTCCATTTTAAATTCAATAGGAAAGCTTTCAGAAAGAGGATGCTTCACTTGACTTTGGCATCTCACAGGTGTTCACAGGGTCCTGGCTGGCCCTAGGGAATGAGCGTAGAACAAACTGGGAGAGGCACACCTCTCTTCTTAAGAAAACCCAGAAGACAGATCCAGAAAAGGGAGAGCAAAAGGAAGGATCTGGTTGACAGGATGCCAAGGGCAGAGGCCCCTTCCATACAGGAGCTGTGTGGAGAGAGGATGAGGAGGGGCCTCCTCTTTCATCTAGACAGCACTTCTGGCCATTCCATAGGTGCCCCTTCTCAGAAGGTCCAGTCCCAGCCAAGGGTCAACTCCAGGAACTTTTTTCCATTTTCCCCACAATGGACATGATGCAGCAGGCCAAATCACAGTTCTAGAACTTTCTGGACTGAGCTTGCTTCCTGCCCAGGATAGGAGGGAGAAAAATGCCTTGGAGTTCCTCCCCCAGTCCTTGCCTCTATCTGTGATCAGCTCCCTTATAGACACCTCCTTGCTGGGTACACAGACTCTGCTGAAAACAGGAAAGAACAGGTGGAGGCTAGGATAGGCCTGGGATACTACTGGTTTCCTGGAAGGGCTGTGGGATGGCAACCCCCATAGCACCATGGAGCACAGTAGTCACTGCCTCTTCCCTCTGAGTCTGGGGGAGCTCATCTGGTGGAGAACATGAGGATCCACCCTTCTACAGCAGGTAGGCAGATGGCTGCACCCCACACTGCACACACTGCTGGCAGCACATCTGCAGAGCTTGGGGACCCTGGGAGGCCAGTGCTAGTACCTCTTCCTCCTCCAGGCCTCAGGATTGCTAGGGACCTACCAGGCCATTGGTGAGCAGTGTGGTGGCCTCTCAGACACAGGACTCTAATTTTCCTTGCAGGTTGCTGACACAGTCCTGAGGCAGCTGTGCAACAGCTCCGTGGACCCCTGTAGGAAGAGCACAGGGAGAGGGTAAAGGCTCAGGAAGCATGTTCAGGACTCACTGTGGAAACAGCAGTTTTGTCTTCGTCAGGTCCAGCGTTCCCCCTCCCCCAGGAAGCTCTCCTGACATACACACACAGAGGTCAAGCAGCACCTGTGCCCAGAACGTTCTGTCTTCCATCTCATGTGTCAGTCAGGCTTGAGCATGGGAGTCCCTTCAGGCCTCTCATTGCTCCATCAACCCTGAGCCATTGTTGTGCCCAAAGACCACCAGGGAGCCATCTCCGATGCAAAAGCACAAGGAAAAGGGTCTTTATTGCAAGCTCCAGCTCGGACTCACAGCGTTCACTGACGCAGCAGGTACTGACTGAGAGCCCCGAGTCTAGATTCAGCGGGATTTTTATGAGCTCCACAGTAGAGTGGGAAATTTGAACAAAGCAAAGTACATGGTTGGCTGATCTTTCAGCATGTGTGGTTTGGCATGTTTCCATTGGCTTAGGGTACCCAGGTCTTAACATATTGACATATATGCTTTGGAATGTTAGGCATTGGCTTGTTAGCTCTCGATAGAAACCTAGGCCTGAAATCTTTCATGCCCTAAACGCAGCCTGTCATGGCTGCGGTTCAGCTCCCTTTTCACCATGTGCTCACAACAGCCTGAGCCAGCATGCAGACAGTGACAGGAACTGACACTCCCTGACAGCATGTGACCAGGGCTTTCCAGCAGCTACAGAGACTGGGCACCCCACCCTGAATCTCACAGTCAGGACCTCTCTGTGGGACCTTAGGAAGCCCCACCTTCAAAAAGAATTTGCTTTCTTGGTGGATCAGGAAGCTTTTAGCAAACATGCCACACCTTCTAACACTGTGCTACACCCAGGAGAGCTGACCCACAGCACCAGACCACCCACCAGATGGGAAAAAAAAAATCCTATCATGTAATGCCTACAAGAGTCTCATTTTTAAAAATAGAAACACATATAGTTTAAAAGCAAATAGATGAAGAGCCAAGCAGTAGCATATGCCTGTAAAACCAGCTACTCAGGAGGCTGAGGCAAGAGGATCACAAGTTGGAGGCAAGCCTCAACAACTTAGTAAGACCCTGTCTCAAAATAAAACACAAAAAGGGCTGGGGATATAGTTCAATGGTAGAATACTCTGGGTCTAGTCCCCAGTACTAGTGAAAACAAGAAAGAGAAGGAGGAGGAAGAGGAGAAAAAGAAGGTGGAAGGGGAGGAGGAGGATAATTATTCCTGTCTTCATGTCTCTATAGGAATTCTTAGACAACTGAGACAATTGGCCTAATCACATTTACACTGATCAACCCTCTGTCCCTTTTCACTTCACTAATTCTCCCAAACTCACACACTTCCCTCTCCCTCATTCTCTATTTAAAAAATCCCCAAATCAGTCACATGGTGGCATATGGCTATAATTCCAGCTACCTGAGAGTCTAAGACAGGAGAATCACAAGTTTGAGACCAGCCTACGCAACTTGACGAAACCCTCTTTCAAAGTTTAAAATAAAAGTATTGGGATGTAACTCAGTGATAGAATGCCCCTGGGTTCAATTCTCAATACCACTAAAAATTTAAAAAATAAAATGCCCAAGTCACCTCTGTAAAAATCACAATGGAGTTCAACTCTTTCTTCTACCATCAGTAGTAATTGAATAAAATCTATTCCCACAGCTTTATCTCATATCATTATTATGTATGCATTTATCTTTGATATTAGCAGAATTGGAAATTCAAGAGAGAAGAAAATAGAGTTGAGGAAAACACTTAAGGCTCCAAACCTGGACTCAACCACACTGCTGTAGCCCAGGGACCAGGAAAAGGAGAGGCATGAACACCACTCACTTGTGGCCACACCATGGCCACATATTCTACAAAGAGCACCTGACATGTCCTCTGCCTATCCAAGGACTGAGCCCAAGGCCAGAAACAGAAACCACTGTGGAAGCCTCTGGAAAGTGTAGTCTTTGAGACTGAATGACTTTGCCAGGGACTGACCCTCTGTTAGGATCACGGGTTTTAAGAAAGTAAATTGAATGCCACGATGGCCACTGTCAAGGAGAGGAGAATCTGTAGCTCCAAAGAGGTTTCCACAGCTGGTCTCTGGAGCTGCAGGCCACACACACCACTCCCTGGCACCCCGATTATTCTGGGAAATGTAGTCCATCCTACCTGTGCAGCCCTCACCACCAAGACTCCTGACGTCTGCAGACCACCAGTTCTCAGTAGTGCAATCTGAAACTCTACCCAAATAGCCCTCACCTCCAACACCTGGGGGTGAGGGACTGCAGGGCCCTGGGGATTCTAATAGTGTACTCTGCCATTCTAGTAATACAGCCTGAAGCTGCTGGTCCCCAAGCATTATGTGTAATGTAGTCCAGTCTTCTGCCTTCACAGCTTCGCTGTGGGGACTCTGGGCGCCACAGGTAGTATGCTTGCCTGGACACCATGGAGAATTCTGGGCAGTGTAGCCTGGTATCCTGCCTGCACAGCCCTCATCACAGAGGTTTCTAGGAGCTACAGGACCCCAAGGAGTATAGGTAGTGTAGCCTCATGTTCTTTCCACCACCTCACCAGCCCTCACCATTGAGGCCCCTAGAAACAGCATGCCATGTCACATGCCCACCCAGGCACCCCCAAACATTCAGGATAGTGCAATCCGGAGTTCTGCCTATGCCATCCCCACCACAGAGGCCTCTGGGAGCTGCAGGTGGCACACTAACCTGCACATCATTCCCCAACCCCAGGACTAAGGGTAGCATAGTCCAATTTTCTGATGGCACAGTCCTTATGGCAGAGACTGTGGGAACTACAGGCCCTCAAGGATCCTGGGACACATACTCTGGTGTCCTGCCCACGCAGACCTTCCTCCAGAGGCCTCTGGGACCTGCAGGATGTGACAGGTAGATATACCCAAGAATTCTGGGTTATGTCATCTGGCATTCTGCCCTCATAACCCTTACCATGGAGGTTCATGAGAGCTTTGAGCCCCTGAGGATTCTGGGTAGTGTATTTCAATGCTCTGCCTACATGTCCCATACCATGGAGTATCAGGGGAGCTATATGCTCCCTTGGGTAGTCTCCAGGGGGTTCTAGGCAGTGTAGTCTGACCTTCTGTCTTCCCATCCCCCTCTGCAGAGACCTCTAGGAGCTGCAGGACCTGAGGCTTCTGGATAGTAGAATCTGAACTTGAACCTGAAATTGACCCTGACCTTGAACTGGAACCAGACCTTTACTTGAAACTTGATCTTGGTCTTCATTCAGAGCTACAGCCTGACACTGAACTTGACTTTAAACTGAACCTTTAACCTGACTCTGAACTTGATCTTCAGACTCAGCTTTCCTCAAACATGATCCTGACCTTGAACCTACTGATAGCACATCCTCTGAGCTCAGGCCTAGATGGTTGGTGCCAGTGGCCTCCTCTTCTTGTAGGTCCAAGGGTTGCCAGGGGTGTGCCAGGCTCTAGGTGAGCAGTGTAACTGCTTCCCAGACATTGGACTGCATGCTTCCTTTTAGAGTCCCAGGTTGATACAGTCCCAGGTTGACTACTGACTGACTCTGTGGGCCCTGTGCAACCTTGGACCCTCCAGCATGGCACACTTGAGGGTAGTTTCAAGAAAGAACACCCCCCCAAATGTTTGTTTGTTTTCTTTTTTATTTATAACATTTGAGTCTTTAAAAAGAGATTCAAGTTCATGTTAAAGTTTGCTAAGAGCAGGAAATATTAAAGAAGAAAAAAAGTATCCTCAATCCACAAATGCTTATTTTGGGGCATGGCTATCATGATTTTTTTTTTCACGTATCCTACCAGGAAATATTTCAAAATGACCTTTCTTTGCCTGTTTTTTTTCCTTTGGACACTGGGAATAATAACACATGAGGTCGTTGTGAGGTTTGTTTGGGTGAGCTGATCTTTGTAATATAGCTGATCTTTGTAATATATCAATTTACAGCCTTCTCATTTTTTGCACGGGATTTTGTGTCTTGTCACAAAATGTTTCCAGGAGACTGCTTCTCATCTTACATACAAACGGATCTCATTCCTCTTAAGGCTCCAGGCATCCTGCTGTGTGACAGACTTATTTATGAAATTGGTTCTCAGTGGAGCCAGTGTGGTTGTTTCTGGTCTCTGGCACCCACGGGTACTTGTCACAAGAGAGACCTGAGCATTTCTTTGGAATCATCTTCCTGAGCAGAAACCCTGTCAAAAGTCTGCATTTAGACGTCAGATAGATGTTTCCTAATTACCTCTGAAATGGTTTTGACCAGAACACTCCTAGCCTTTGCTGAGAGGGTCCTTCCCTTACCTGAATGGGTCTGATTGCTAACCTAAAAATAGCCCATATTCACTACTGAATAATCATAAATGCAACTAGCAAGGAGAAAAAAAAAAAATCCCATATGCTAGAGCAACACAACCAGGAGCCAGCATCATAGTTTTAAGTATAGAATATCCAAATTTTAAATTGAGAAAGACTTTGCTTTTTATATATGATATATCCTAAATTTGCTCTCTACATATGGTATATGATTTTAATATACGTGTAGATTCAGACCCACACACAGATATCACCTGTTTTCCTCACCTTCTGCACAGCATGGCCTTCCTACCCTGTCTGTACAGGAAGGATTGAGGACAGAGGGTGGTGAGAAGGGGCACAGAGCTTGCTTGTCAAATGGCACCTTCTCAAGCACTGGGGAGTCCTCACTGTTTTCCATGATGAAACTGAGGTAAGGTCTCGTGGCCTACTCGGGTAGTCAGAACCAGAAACCTTACCAGTCCTGTTGAGGGGATCCCATCATTTTTGCCTGTCTCTGGGTATCCTGGGGGGTCATGTGCCAGCACACACACCCTTTCACCTGCTTCCCTGCCCTGCACCAGTAGCCCACCACCAGCAAAAGGAACAAACAAAGAAAGAATTAATTTCAGTTAATCATAAAAAGCTCAACCAAGATAGATCCCGGACTCTGTGTAAAAGTAGATAAAGAACCACAATAAATCAAGACTGTCACAAAGGTGAAGACGACTGTTGTGGCATCAGACAAGTCTGTTAGAGTACCCTGCCAACTTAATAACAGTAATTTTGTAACTTATGATGATCACTGTCACCATGTGACAGACAGCATGTTATTTATCAGGTGCCAGGAAATACTCAAAGAATTTTATCTAACTTATTCCTCACAATGACCCTTCGAGGCAGGTTCTGTTTCCTTTTAGAACATGAAGAAACAGAAGACCAGAGAGGCCAGGGTGAAAAGTCATGCACGTAAGTGGTGGAGCCAGGTCTTATATTTCCCCTGTTAATGGTCACTCAAGCAGCACTCAGTCACTGAAAATGCAAAGGCAGAGATTGCTCACCTTTGCTGCACTTGGTTCATAAGTCTAGGCTGGTATCCCATGCAAAGATACAGTCATGAATAAAGGGGAAATTTTGCTTCCAGAGATTACTTTTCACTAAATAGGATGTAATAAGTACTTATTGTAGTTAAGTATTTATTCCAGATCCTATAAAGGAAATTTTCTACCATAAACATTTTTTGCATAAACCCTATAAGTACTATTGATCACATCTGTTTAAGATAATTCAGACTTACGCTATTAAAAATGACACTCCTGATTTGTGCATTGCTATGAAAATGTTTCTTTTCAACAGACTGATTGGCACTATATTAGACTTTAGGGGGGAAATATTACCTTCTTTTTCTTTGTTTCTTTTTTCATTTTTTCCAGTGCTGGGGACTGAATCCAGGACCTTGCACATGCTATATCCCCTGCCAATATTACCTTAAGAGTTTGGTGATAATGGTAATACAAAAGCATATTGCAGTAGCAGTAGAAAAAAAGTATGCAGCACTATTATTTCTATTTAACATATTTAATAAGATATAACGAAACTAGAGTGTTATTTAATGTGAAAAATCCTTTTTTGGTTGGTCTCCAAAAGTTTTCTCATGGTGATATTTATAGGGGACCTAGTTGGAGGTAAGTGAGTCATTGGAGGCAGTGCCACAAAAGAGATTAATGCTCATCTTGCAGAGTTAATCACCTCAAGAATGGGTTGTTATAAAGCAGAACTACACTCCACATGTGTCCCCCTTCTGCAAATGGCTGGTTTCCTTTCCACTTGTCCAATATACTGTGAAGCAGCCAAAGAGGAGCTCATCAGGGTTCAAATGATGGGGCCATGTCATATAGACTTTCAACCTCTAAAATTGTGGGGGGGACCTTTTTTCATTATAAAGTAGTCAACCTCAAGAACTTTGTTATAGTAACAGAAAATGAACTAATACATTAACTAAAGTCACTATATTTACTGGGCTAGGTGTATGTATTTCATCCACTTAGTTATTCCAGGTCCTGTTAAGGAAATTTTCTACCATAAACATTTTTGCATAAGCCCTATTTACTTGAGATGGCCGTTCTATGTTCTATAGGCTATGTAGCAGCATCCTTGTACTTTACCTAATGCATGCAAGTAGAAGTCCCAATCTCCAGTTATAATAACCAAATACACTCTGACAGGCAGTAGCATCACTCATATTTCATTACTGGTATATACCCAAATGTTTTATGCTTTTTCTATTTAACATTTCTATTCAAAAAATAAGAATGATATTATATAAATAGATAATTTCCCCTTCATTACAAATTCTGATACACTAAAAAGATGGGTTTTTTTTTTTTTTTTTGAGGGGGTGGGTACTGGGGATTGAACTCAGAGGTGCTCAATCACTGAGCCACATCCCCGGACTATTTTGTATTTTATTTAGAGTCAGGGTCTCACTGAATTGCTTAACACCTCACTGTTACTGAGACTGGTTTTGAACCCTCGATTCTCCTACCTCAGTCTCCCGAGCCTCTGGGATTACAGGTGTGTGCCACCACACCCAGCTAATAAGTTTTGATATATTAAAGACTTATTTACTTTAAAAATTTAATGAGGTATCCCTACCCGAGAAAGGCATTTTCAATTTTATTTTATTTTGTTACAAAACATTTCTTTCTCTCTCTCTCTCTCTCTCTCTCTCTCTCTCTCTCTCTCTCTCTCTCTCTCTCTCTCGTTATTTATGTCATTGCTTGTTTTGTGGTACTAGAAATGTAGAAAGGGAACTCAGGGGCTCATGCATGCTAGTCAAGCACCATTGAACTCTATCCTCAGCCCTTTTTTATTTTGGAACAGGTTCTTCGTAGGTTAGCCAAGCTGACCTCATATTTACAATTCTCTTGCCTTAGCCTCCTGCGTTGCTGGCATTGCAGATGAGTGAGCACCATTGTGCCTGGTTCAACTCTTCCCCAAACTGACTTGGAGATAACAGTACAAGTTTCTCTTTGATATGAATTTTCTGACAATCAAGGACTGGGAATTTCTCTCAGAAATATCTCCCTCATTCATAATCTGAATTAGGTAAAGTGAGTGGTTGGTGCAACAATGCAAAAAGATCAACACAAATTTGTTACACAGAGTAGGTATTTGTCACTTATGTAAGAAATGGAGGATTCAGGGATAGAGGTGGAAAGACCTCCGTTTTCTTCAGTCCTTTGTCTTAAATCACAGAGAACATCCCTCATCTCCAGCTCCCAAGACCAGCCTTAGTCACCTGCTCTTCAGTGCCACAGAACAGGAGAAATCCAGGAGGACTGCATGGTAGTGGTTCTTATATTTACAGGCCTGGAAGTAATGCTCATCACTTGTGTCCATATTTCCCAGGCAGAGCCGAGTTAATGAATGATGACGATCATATGGAAAGTCAAGTAATGCACACTGTGTCCCAGAGAAAAAGTAGTTTTGGAAGACACCTAGCTAGTATTTGCCATATAAGAATTTTCCAGTGTGAATTCTCTGATGTTTGCTGAGGATTGCTTTCTGAGAAAGTTTTTCCATTCATAGGATTTCTCTGAGTTCTCTGATGCAACCTGAGATGTGGCTGGCTGGCTTCTGGCTAAAGGTTTGCCCATATTGATTATATCCATAAGAATTTCTCCCCTGTGTGGATTATCTCATGTACAAAGGAGTTTGACTTCTGGCCAAAGGCTTTTCCACATTGATTACATTTATAGTGTTTCTCACTTGTGTAAATCCTCTGATGCTTCCTGAGGTCTGACTTAGGGTAAAAAGTTTTCCACACTCATCACATTCATAGGGTTTTTTTTTTCCCTGTCTGAGTTCTCTCATCTGGAATGAGGGTTGACTTCTGGTCTTTTCCACATTCACTATACCCACAGGGCTATTCTGCCATGTGAATTCTCTCTAGGGTAGTAAGGCCTGATAAAGTCAAAGGATTTCTCATACTAGTAATATGCAGAAGTTCTTTTTCCTGTATGCATCCTCTCATGTGCTATAAGGTTTAATTTGCTAGGGAAGGTTTTTTTTTTTTTTCACATTTGAGAAATTCACAGGATTTCTCCTCATGTGTGTTTGTTGGTATTGAAACAGGTGGAACTTTTGGTAACAAGTTTTCCTTTCTACCTTGACCATGACAGCAGACATATAATGGGCTTTCTGATAGTCATAAGATTAGGAAATATATTCCATGTGAACCCTTCAATATGTAAAAAATTGTTCAGTAATGTTGTTTCCTTATTGAAGGCTACTATATTCAAAATCCTCCTACCCATGTTGAATCTTGTGAAGCTGACCAAATGTTCAGGACAGCTGGGCACAGTGGCACATGCCTTTAATCCCAGAGACTCAGGAGGCTGGGGCAGGAGGATTACAAGTTCAAGGCTAGTGTCAGCAATTTAGTGAAGCTCTACGCAATTTGGGTAGATCCTGTCTCAAAATAAAAATGAGAAAGAGCTGGGGATGTGGCTCATTGGTTAAGCACCTCCAGGTTCAATCCCCAGTACAAAAAGAAGAAAAATGTTCAGGACACCTGAGGGACTTCCCAGTTACATTACAGTCATCAGGTTTCTCTCCACAATGAACACCATCAGGCTAAATAGGGAGACAAGAGTTCAGGCATACATTAAACTCCCCAGGCTTCATTCCTGAATAGTTTTCAGTATTCATAATCAAATTTGAAATATGATTTGAGCTCAGATAAAAAGTGTTTTCTAGCCAGGCGTGGTGGCACATGTCTGTAATCCCAGTGGCTCAGGAGGCTGAGGCAGGAGGAATGAGAGTTCAGAGCCAGCCTCAGCAACGGTGAGGTGCAAAGCAACTCAGTGAGGCCCTGTCTCTAAATAAAACACAAAATAGGACTGGGGACGTGGCTTAGTGGTTGAGTGCCCCTGAGTTCAATCACCAGTGCCCACAAAAAAAAAAAAAAAAAAAAAAAAATGGTGTTTTCTAATTCAATGCTTCTCAATTGTTGTAGTAGTGGTGACCACCACTTACCACAAATGTCTGTCTTGTCATGTTGCAGTGGCACACACCTGTGATCCTAATGACTAGGGAGGCTAAGGCAGGAGAATCACATGTTTAAGGCCAGCCTGGGCAATTTTATGAGACCCTGTCTTAAAACAAAAAAATAAATAAAAAGGGCAGGGGATATAGCTCAGTGGTAAAGCACCTCTGGGTTCAATCCTCAGTACCACAATAACAAAAAGTCTATTTCTATTTTCCTGACTGGTCTCAATTATAACATCCACTTTCCAGATGTCTAAAATGAGAAAAAAATAATCATATCTATTAACCACATCTATGCATTTTTTCTTTTCTTTTTTCCATTACTGGGGATTGAACACACGGGCTCATGTATACTTGGTAAACACTCTACCACAAAACTATACCCAACCCTTTTTATTTTGCGACAGGCTGGTCTCAAACTCATAATACTGCTGCCTCAGCCTCCCTAAAAACTGGGATTACAGGCATATGCCACTGCACCCAGCTTAAGAATTTCTTATGGAATGCTAATGTACGGGTAAAAGAGGATTCTTCCTAGCCTACCAACATAGAAGTTATAAAAATCATAATAGGCATTGGTTTGTAAGTATAGTTTTCCTCCTGCTTTATTTTTTTTTTCTGAACTACTCTGATAGATATTTATTTTTACTCATTTTTATTATTTATTTATTTTTTAATTTTTTACAGACTACATTTTGATTCATTGTACACAAATGGGGTACATCATTTCATTTCTATGGTTGTACATGACGTAGATTCATACCATTCATATAATCATATATGTACATAGGGTAATGATGTCTGTCTCATTCCACCATTTTTCATACCCCCCTCCCTCTCATTTCCTTCTACATAATCTAAAGTTCCCCCATTCTTCTTTCACTCCCCACACCCCCACCCCAATTTTATATATCATTCTCCACTTATCAGGGAAAACATTCAGCCTTTGGTTTTTTGGAATTGGTTTATTTCAATTAGCATGATATTCTCCAATTCCTTCCATTTATTTGCAAATGCCATAATGTTCTTCTTCTTTATGGCTGAATAATTTTCCATTGTGTATATATACCAGAGTTTCTTTATCCATTCATCTGTTGAAGGGCATCTAGGTTGGTTCCACAATCTAGCTATTGTGAACTGAGCTGCTACAAATATTGATGTGTCTGTGTTACTTAATGTAATAAGTTACACTGATAGCTTTTTCTAATGTTAAGTAGTTTCTCCTTTGTTTCATGAAGAAATATCTTGTTGAAGTATTTACTGACTGCCTACTCGTAGTTTTTCATTGAGTGTTTATTCCATCACTTTTTCTCTACTTTATTCTTAAAACAGTGATATATTTCTCCTTCTGATATTCTTCTCATTGTTGTGCTTTGATAGTGGTAGGAATTTCCAGGGCCAGCTGCTTGAAGGGTATGTGTGAGGTTCAACTGACTGCCACCTAGGAAGGAACATGACTTAAGGACAGAATTTTGCATCTCTTTGTTTAGTTTTCATTCCTCCCTAAGGAAAGATTGTGGGCATCTGGGATTTCTTCAAATAAAAAAATCTCATTTTCTCCACTCCAGATGATGACAGGTTCCACTAATTTTATAATCTAAGTTGACCTCCTGTGCCTCTCAAAAACAAAAGGAGTAGAGGAAGAATCAGTGACATAACCTGAACACACATCTTTGGCAACAACAATCTTTAATCTTCTTCTGGGATCAATAGTCCTGGAACTCTCCCTCAAATCCTGGGACCTGCACACATGCTCGATATTCCATGACTTCTGAAGAATATTATCTCATGGACTGGAATGTCAACTGTCTCCTAGTTTCATAGAAAATGGAGTGTTCTATACATTTGTCATTCTATGTTGTTTTAGAATGATACTGGCAGAGTGTGTGTGTGTGTGTGTGTGTGTGTGTGTGTGTGTGTGAGAGAGAGAGAGAGAGAGAGAGAGAGAGAGAGAGAGGTGCTAACAGAAATCTGAGCCAGGCATGGTGGCATGCACTTCTAATCTCAGCTACTGGGAGCAGGAGAAGGATTGTAAGTCTGAGGCCAGCCCGGGCAACTTAGTGAGACCCTGTCTCACAATAAAATAAAAAGTCTGGGGATGTAGCTCAGTGGTAGAACACTACCTAGTACATGCAAGGCCCTGGATTTGATTTCCGGAACCCACCCCGCCCCCGACAGATACACACAAAATAACTACTTACATAATTAATCATATTTATAATTCTAAGGAGAAAAATTATTTTGATTGTCACCATAGACATTGAGAAGGTACTTTTAAAAATACCAATATCCAGTTCTGCATGTGAAGATCCTAGAAGTTGCTTTAGTCTGGAATGTTCTGCAAAGGCCCATGTGTTAGAGGCTTTGTCTGTAGTCCATGGCATGATGGGAAGGTGGTGGAACATTTCAGAGGTGGAGCTTAGTAGAATGAAGTTAAATCATCTGAGGCAGACCCTTGTTGGAGATACGGTCGCCCTATCCTGTTCCTGTCTCTCTTTCACATTCTGGCTTCCTTGAGGTGAGCAGCTTCATCTGCCACCCACTCCAGTGTGATATACTGCCTTGTGACAGGCCAAAAGCAATGGGGTCAACTGACCATGAACTGAAAACTCCAAAACTGTGAGCTAAAAAAACCCTTTCCCCCCTTTAAGTTGATTATCTCACTTATGATTTCACAATAATGGAAAGCTGAATAACAGCTTTCTGACCTAAAATCAAATAAAGAGTTGTTGAAGGGGAGATCCAAGATGGCAGAATAGAGAAGGTCATGTTCCTGCTGCTCCGTGGAGTGAAACCAAGAAAGAAGACAGGCAGCTTCTCCGCAAGGTAGGTGAACAAAAAAAAAAAAAAAAAAAAAAAAAAAGGAAGGGACTTTACTGGAACTTAAAACTGGAAATTCAAAGTAGACCGGGGACACGGGAGGTTGGATGTCAGGGACTAAAAGGAAATTCTTCTCTTAAGAACAACCTGACCTTTACAGAGAAATAGTCTGAGGAGCATCTTGTGGTTGGCTAGTTTCATATGGCGCGCCCCCTCCCGCCTCCCGGCTCATAGTTCTGACAATATGGCGCCGTCCCTGCTGCTCTTCCAGGATTTTACCTTCCCGCCAGCGCGAACTTGCACCCTATCAGGAGCCCAATAGCAGAACACACCCAACCAGCCTGCGCCTCATCACACCCCTCATTCCCTGAGCATATAAATACCTCTGTGTGAACAATAAAAATTTGCAGCTTGATCAGAACTCCTGTCTTGCTGTCACTTCTTGTGTCTCTTGTCCCTTCATTCCTTCTCTCTTAGGTTTGCCATCCTCGTTGATGTCCCACGGGTCGGGACAGTTGGACATAATAAAATAAGGAAAAAATCCCCAGCAGCACAGTTACTGCCACAGCTGGGCTGGAAGCTCTAGCCAGAGGGGTCCTTTAATAAGCATAGTAGAAGGATAAGGAATTAAAGGAACCCGCATTTTGGGGTGTTAGGGTCCTATTCCGACCAATCCCCGGAGAGTCAAAGTGAACACACAGTAATGCAAATCACACAACGAGGTTTTATTAAAGCAAGCTCAAGCCTGGACCACCACCAGCCCCTCAGACCGATACAATGACTGCGGGGGGGTAAGCGGCCCCGAGTGGCAAGAAAGCACTCTATTTAAGAGCTTTTTCAGCATTCATACACAAGGACCTGTACATTATTGGTTAAAATTCGGATACCTAAATATTTGTCCTCCTTTGGTTTGGTCCCTCCACTTTATTTGAATCTTATTGGGTCCTGCCAAAACTGAACGGTCCCGGAGGGAGCAGGGAGGGGGGAAGGAGTGAATTATGAGGGAGAAGGGTCAGGGCTCAGTTCCCCCGTCCTTGATAGATGGGGTCTCCGGACAGCTGCACATTCCTCAGATAGATATCTCTGAACAGCCTTGATAAACCCGGGGCCCAGCACATCCCATTTGACCTGTATTAGCCCTCGAAGGTGCCGCTGCGGCTGCTGGATCCTCGGTGCTTGCACGCCCTTTTCCTGGGGGCCCAGTTCATGAAATAGCTTGTTTATACAAGAGGGCTGCACGGATGGCACCCCGTTCTCAACATTCCCCCCTTTAGTTGTTCATAATGAGGAATCATACTCATTGGGGCATCCCGCATATCCATCCTCTGGGGTCGGTACTCTCTCGTATTGTTGCCTTAGCACCATCAGTTGGACCGTGCTTACACAGTCCTTAACAAAAGCTATCAACTTATTCAAAATGCAAGGACCAAAGGTTAGGAGCATGAGTAAAATAATAAGCGGCCCCAGCAAGGTAGAAACTAAAGTGGTCAACCAAGGAGAGGAGTTAAACCATGACTCAAACCCAGCCCTGCTGTGCTTCCCGTTCCTTCTTTCATTTTGCTAGCCCTTCCCTAAACTTAGCCATAGATTCTCTTTTTTTTTTTTTTTTTTTTTTGGTGCTGAGGATCGAACCGGGCCTTGTGCTTACAAGGCAAGCACTCTACCAACTGAGCTATCTCCCCAGCCCCTAGCCATAGATTCTTTAACTACTCCTGAATGGTTGACATAACCATTATGCATCGCCTAGGGCCACGCATAATCCTCCTTGCTGCAGGAGAATCAAATCTAATCCCCTCCTGTTTTGCATCACTACGTCCGCTAGAGAAGTGAGGGACTCTTGAAGGTGTGAGATGGAGGTTTCCAGTCTCTCAATATCCAAATCAATAGCCGCTCTTAAAGTAGAGTAATGTTGGCTCTGAGTGACTAAGGATGCTACTCCAGTTCCTAACCCTCCCAAGCCAGCCCCGAGCAGCAGACTAAGAGTTAGAGCAGTAATAGGTTCCCGATTTTTGTCGAATGGGGTTCTGTTTCATGCCCCATCCTTGTTCAGTCATAGTCATAAAACTCTGGTGCCCATGGTAAATTAGCTGCGGAACCAATCTGACTAGAACACAGTAATCCTTTGACTGTTTTAACACACTCCAGTGGACACAGGGGGTGAGTCCAGAGGAGCAAGCCCACCAGGTATCATTGTGGGGTATTATAAAAGAGTTTTCTGCCTCAGGCTGGATTCCCCATGTCAAGTGACAGAGGGACAGGCTGGCATGGGGCACTGTTCCTAAACAGAGCCCTTGCCCTGACACTTGCTCTAGGATTAGGGATTGTTTAGATCGCCAACGGCAATCCTGGAGCTTGGTGGAGATAGTAACATGCGCTTGTACTGCTACTCCCTGGGGACACTGGGGGAACAGTGTCATAGCAGAGCCAGCAGGACCTGGTCAAATTAGGGTAGGTGGCATTGAGCACCAGGAAGGACCAAGACAAAAGGCTCAGAAGGGGATGAGCTTCTGTTTGAATTGGATCTACAATCGACTGTTCATGGGGTTGTTTAGTCCTTAAGTAGGGGGCACTTAAGGAGTGGGTGGTTGGTTGTGGGGTATTTGGGAAGCTAGTAACTGATTTAATAATTTTTGGACCTCGGGTAGGGGGGATGACCGGAATTCTTTGGGCTGGAGGGTGTAAAATTTGGTTAGGCCCTAATTGCTGTGTGAAAAGCTTTATAATCATCCGAACAGTGAACACAACCCCTAAATCAGGTCCCTCAGCATAGAGGCGTAACCCCATGATCGGGTTCTTATCCATTGTCTATCCCGCTTTCCCTTATCGGTGAAGGTGATTAAGAGGGGGTTACAACTATTGTTACATGAAGCTTTTTTACCTCGCTTGACTTCAATTAAATCACGAGAGGCTTTTATCCAATAAGCCTGTCCCATAGTTTCACAACCCCATTTAGCACAGAAATAAGATTCTTCCCCTCCACATTCTTTCTGGTGAGAATAACTAGGACACACGTAGAAGGGGAGACGCTGAAGTTCCTCCCTCCCGCGAGCATAAGCACAGTTAAATTTCCTTGTTCTCCCACTAACTGTATCTGAAAGGGCCCGTTTACTTAGGTGTAATTCTTCATTAACACTAATAGTGCCTGTTCCCACAGAAAAAGCCCCATTTGCTAAAGTGCAAAGGTCTACTTGCAGTTCAGGCCACCATGTCCGTAAAGGGTGGTATTCAGTCACAGTCAGGCTGGGAACTCTTGCCGCCGGGTTGGTTACTTCCCAGGTGATTTCATAAGGCAGATGTGGGCTGAGGTTGGTGGCTCCAAAAACTGGAGCTACAGCTGCGGTTGTGGCCAGGGCAAAATAACAAAGCAAAAGTAAGAACATAGTCACAGTTTGTGGCGGCAAAGCTTGATCTTTAGCGGGTTGTCTTTGGACCTGTCCACTCTCCATGTAGAGTCATCTAGGGCAGGAAGCACAATGTCGGAAAGGGGTTCAGTTGGCTTGACGTGGGTGTGATGAATCCAGGAGGCGACACCGTCGACTTTGAGAGCGGTGGGTGTAGTCAAAATGACCATGTAGGGGCCCTTCCACCGTGGTTCCAGGTTACTCTGTTGGTGTCGCTTCACTAGGACCCAATCACCCGGGTAGAAATTGTGAGGAACAGGAGGCGGGCCTGACTCATACAGGCTTTTGAGCTTTGGCCAAACTTCTCTGTAGGCACTCTGCAGGGCCTGGAGGGAAAATAAAAGTTCAAAATCATCTACATTTTCTTCTTTTAGGAGCCGCTCAGTCAGATCAGGGAGTATTGGAGGTGGGGTCCCGAACATGATTTCATAAGGGGTGAGTCCCATCTTGTAGGGAGAATTATGCACCCGATATAGGGCATAGGGAAGGAGAGCCACCCAGTTACCGCCAGTCTCCATGGTTAATTTAGTCAAGGTCTCTTTTAAAGTTCTGTTCATTCTTTCTACCTGTCCTGAGCTTTGGGGTCGATAAGCACAATGTAGTTTCCAATTTGCACCAAGTACTGAAGCCAGCCCCTGACTTACCTGTGAAGTAAATGCTGGCCCGGTGTCCGACCCTATAATTACTGGAAATTCATACCTTGGCAGGAGGTCTTCTAAAATCTTTTTAGCCACCATTTGCGCCATTTCTCGCTTGGTGGGAAACGCTTCGACCCATCCTGAAAAAGTATCTACAAAGACTAATAGATATTTATACCCATACATCCCAGGTTTTACTTCAGTGAAATCAACTTCCCAATATGTCCCTGGCCTATCTCCCCTTAATCTATTTCCTGATTCCTACTTACTATATCCTGCATTTGTTAACTTACAAACCCTGCAACTTTTGACAATCTGTTCTATCTTATTTTGCACACCTTTAATTCTAATTCCTGCTTGCTGCATCAAGTCCTGTAATTTTCTTGTCCCCATGTGGGTGGTCTGGTGGAGCCTGCGCAACACTTTCTGTCCCATCAGCTCTGGAAGTATTATCCGGCTTTCAGAGTCTTTCCACCATCCGTCTAAGCATTGGGCTAGTGGCTGCTGGCGAATCCATGATAAGTCCTCTTCCGTGTAAGTTGGGTCTTTTGGAAGGGTTCGTGGGCCAGAGTCTGGGAGTTGAGCAACCGTAATCAAGTCTCTCTGGAGGGCTATTTCTCGTGCCGTCTTATCTTTGACCCTGGTGTAAAAAGCTGCTCCCACCCGTGAACCACACTGCATCTGCATGGAGCAGCAGATGATCTTGCAGTTCTTCTTTAAGCCCATGAACCTGGGCTAGGACTTCTGAGCAGTCATGTACGGGTGCGTCCAGGTCAGGGTCAGGTAGCAGCGTAGTAGGATTGAGAGCTGAGGGTGCCCAAGTCCTCATGTAGAGCTTCGTCAAACAAGGTAGGAGAATTTTTGAATCCCTGCAGCAATCTTGTCCAGGTAAGTTGTCCATTGATACCCTTATCAATGTCTGTCCATTCAAAGGCAAATAGCTCTTGGCTCTTTGGAGCTAGAGGCAAGTTGAAAAAGGCATCTTTTAAATCCAGCACCGTATACCATTGTCTATAAGGAGTAAGTGCACTCAGAAGTGTATACGAATTAGGTACAGTAGGGTGTATGTCCGCTACCCTTTTGTTTACCTCTCTTAGGTCCTGTACTGGGCGGTACTCGTCTGAGTTGGGCTTCCGTATTGGAAGCAGGAGGGGGTTCCATGCCGACCCCAGTCGTAGTACCCCTTGGTTCAGCAGTTGCCTGATGTGGGGGGTTATTCCTGTTCAAGCCTCCCTGGTCATGGGGTATTGTTTAACCCTAACGGGGTTAGCTCCTGGTTTGTTTCTATATAGAGGGCAGGCCGATGTTTAGCTAACCTAACCCCCCCAGTCTCTGCCCAAGCATCTGGGAACCACTGTACCCAGTCTTCAATGTTTTTATCAGGGGATTGTGGCTGCTGGTGTAGCCGATATTCATCCTCCAAAGTAAGAGTTAGCATAGGTAACAATTTTCCTTGTCCATCTGTTACCTGGGCGCCTTCGGGGTGAAAATAAATTTGGGCCCCAATTTTGGTTAATAAATCTCTTCCCAACAAGGGATAGGGGTTGTCGGGCATGACTATGAACGAGTGGGACACTTTTTCCATTCCCAAGTCTATTGTTCTTTTGGTCGTCCAGGGGCACTTTTTAATCCCTGTAGCCCCTTGCACCCATGAGGTGCTTGTTGAAATCTTTCCTTGAGGGTCAGTCAAAGCTGAATATTGAGCTCCTGTATCCACCAAAAATTGCACTGGAGTTCCCTCCACTTTCAGAGTTACCCTAGGTTCGGGAAGGGGTTCCGAACCCCGTCACCCCTAATCGTGCATTTTATCTTGGGTGACCAGGACCGATGGTCTCCTAGTCGTACATTTACTGTCTCTGGATCTATGGTTTATTTTTTAGGGCATTCTCTAGCCCAATGACCTTCCTCCTTACAGTAGGCACACTGATTCTGACCCAGATCATGTGCCCTGGAGTTTCCAGGTGGTGGTCAATTGCCCGGGAGTCTGTTTCTTTCTTTTTCTGTCCTTCCGCCCTGCACTGCTACTGCTAATGCTTTAGTCATTTCCCTAGTAGCCCTAAGCTGTTTTTCTTCTGGTGCATCTCTGTTATTGAATACCCGCTGGGCTATTCTCATTAAGTCTTGAATACTTTTCCCTTCTAAGTCCTCTATTCTCTGTAACTTACGCCTCCATTAATCTTTCTAAATAAGCTGAGGGTGATTCCTGCCTTTCTCGCATGACTGAATACACCTTGGCCAAATTAGTGGGCTTACGAGCTGCTGCCCGGAGACCCCCCATTAGAGTCTGGCGATAAACCCGGAGCCTCTCCCTACCTTCAGCCGTATTGTAGTCCCAGTCATCTTGTGGAGGCCTGGACAAGGGGAAAGAAGCATTAATTAAGTCAGGGTTTACAGTGGGTTATCCGTCATCCTCTGGGACCAACTTTCTGGCTTCCATCTGGATTCTCTCACGCTCCTCGGTTGTGAATAGAGTTCTGAGGAGCTGCTGACAGTCATCCCAGGTGGGACTGTGGATATGCAAAATGGACTCAAACAATTCAGTTAAACCCCTGGGGTCCTCAGAAAAAGGGGGGTTCTGGGCCTTCCAGTTATACAAATCACTGGAGGAGAAGGGCCAGTACTGATAGGTGCGTTCCTCTCCTTCCCCTCCCCTGCCTAAGGTCCGGACAGGTAAAATCGGGGCTCCCATCGAAGATGAGGAGGGTTCCTCATCATTGTTCTCCTCCCAGTGTCTCCGAGGACGTAGTCCCCTCGAAGGCCCTACAACCCCAGGTCGGGGTGTTGTCAGGGAAGTGGAAGAATTAGCACCCTGCGGTAGGACCTGGGGCTGCTGTTGGGCGTAAGGTGGAGGATTTTCCTTTAAATCCAGGTCTAAAAGGGATGGGTAGGGACCAGACCCTTCTTGGAGGACTGGTTTCCCAGGTTTCTCAGGGGAAGAGGCAAGAGTCTCAGGAGAGGCTGGGGGTGGCGATGGCACCTGGGTAGTCATTGTCAAAGCTTTGACTGGGGCTTTTGGTGGCCCGTGGAGAAAAGGACTGAGCCACGATGGGGGTCTTCCACCAGAGCCTGCCATACTAATATGTAGGAATACTGGTCCGGGTGCCCCTGCAAGCCGGGCCTATTGATAACATCCCGGACTCTTTTGATGACTTCCAATGAGAAAGTGCCCTCAGGTGGCCAGCCAACATTGAAGGTTGACCATTCTGTGGAGCAGAGTGTCGCAAACTTACCTTTCTTCAGGTGGTCCACACCAAAGTTCCGTCCTTTGGCACGGACCTCAGAGAAATGACTCAGGAGGAAAGTCTTAGGAGTTACCTGAGCCTGTCCCATAATAAGGAGAAACAGACCAAGCAGACTGAAGAGAACGAGGGAGGCAATACACGCAGTAAAACATATTCTCACAGGACTCTCCAACATCCACCGGCTGGTCAGCCACACCACTCTCGCAGGCGCAATGCCCTTCTCATTCACACCACCAGAATCAGACCAAGGATCCTTACCAAACAGCCACCCAACCAGCGTCCACTGGGGACGTCGGCGTGACTCCTGATCGTTGGGGACATCTCCCACGACTTTCGACAGTGGAACCTCTAGAGTAACTTGCAACCCTTTCCTTCCACTAAACGAGAATTCTCACCCAAACTCTAACCAGGACTTACGTCCTACCAGGACTTACATCCTACCAGGAGGTGGCCAATCCTCCTTCTGCAGCAAATTTCCTTAGAAACCTTGGTACCGTGGGCCGTTTGTCTCTCCTGGGCCGGAGTCGAATGAATCTATCCTGGACAAGCTCCCAAATGTTAGGGTCCTGTTCCGAATAATCCCCGGAGAGTCAAAGTGAACACACAGTAATGCAAATCACACAACAAGGTTTTATTAAAGCAAGCTGGAGCCTGGACTGCCACCAGCCCCTCAGACCGATACAATGGCTGCGGGGGGAAGCGGCCCCGAGTGGCAAGAAAGCACTCTATTTAAGAGCTTTTTCAGCATTCATACACAAGGACCTGTACATTACTGGTTAAAATTCAGATACCTAAATATTTGTCCTCCTTTGGTTTGGTCCCTCCACTTTATTTGAATCTTATTGGGTCCTGCCAAAACTGAACGGTCCTGGAGGGAGCAGGGAGGGGGGAAGGAGTGAATTATGAGGGAGAGGGGTCAGGGCTCGGTTCCCCTGTCCTTGATAGATGGGGTCTCCAGACAGCTGCACATTCCTCAGATAGATATCTCTGAACAGCCTTGATAAACCTGGGGCCCAGCACATCCCATTTGACCTGTATTGGCCCTTGAAGGAGCCGCTGCGGCTGCTGGATCCTCAGTGCTTGTACGCCCTTTTCCTGGGGGCCCAGTTCATGAAATAGCTTGTTTATACAAGAGGGCTGCACGGATGGCACCCCGTTCCCAACAGGGGAAGCCAGAGCCATGTCTGGCTATGGAGCATTTAGAAACCAAGGACATTGTCCAACAAACCTGAAGAACTGTATGATATCCACGTGTGGGGAAAGAAGCCGCCATCCCTCCAGGCAGTGTGCATAGGAAAAAGGAAGGAACCATTTTGCAGCTATGGCTCAGGGGCTGGGAATGGAGAAAACTGACTCCTGGCAAACTTGAGTTTGGCCGGAAATACAGGCCCAGTAAACATATGCTGCACAACATAGAATGTGCCTAAGTGACCAGAAGAAAATAAAATGTGGAGAGAGGTTTATACAAGGGACAACTGGTTGTGAAAACCTACCTGGAACTACTCCTCCCTCTCCAATCCAACCTTGCAAGGACTGACTGGAAGAGACACATTTGGCCAGGAACTTGGAAGGGCTGGGGTTGGGAGAGACTGCTTGGAGACTGATCAGGAAATGTGGGGTCCAAAGTTGACATAGGGGGCTAAGAATTGGCTCCCCAACCACAAAAGTGGAACCCAGGAGAGATCCCTGTGGTAGTCTTCCAGTGTGGACCAGCAAATCTGGATGCTGGAGGTGCACTGATTAAAAATCTCTAGACCAATTAGCATTCATGGAAGAGCCTGAAGTCCGCCTAAGCCTAAACCCTGCCTCCAGGAATTCTGCCTACAAGATTACCTCTCTCACTCCCCCATCCAGACAGTGAAGCATTATACACAACATCTAAAACTGTTGAGAAGCTGAGGATATTTTGAACTCCAACAGAAAGAATTCTTTAACTTTTCATCAACATTTTTTTCTTTTCATTTCATTTTCATTTCTTTTTAATTTTTTTTCACTGTTTAATTGCAACATTAATGGTACATGGACATTTTAGTTTCCTATTTTTTTTCTTCTTCTTTTCTCTAGTATTTTTGAAGCCAGTTATTTTACATGGATTAGTTTTCTGTGAACTAGGATGATCAATTAGTATATTTTAGTTTTCTTTTGTATTCTTTTATTTTGATTTTTTATTTTTAAAAAAATTTTGCTTTATATATTTTTTCCTCCTACCTGTTTCCCTTCTCTTTTCTTCTGCTAACAGCCAATCTCTATTGTTCTCTTTCACTCTTCCTTTAACCTTTTACTTCTGTCTTCTTTACTCTTCCCTCATAATCATCATATCCTATATCACTTTTTTTTTTTTTTTTTTTTTTTTTTTTTGTGGTGCGAGGGATTAAACCCAGGGCCTTGTGCTTGTGCTTGCGAGGCAAACACTCTACCAACTGAGCTCTATCCCCAGCCCCATCCTGTATCACTTCTGTTCTCTCCCTGTACACCATTTGAAAATGTAAACCCTTTTGCAAACTTGCTGTTTTCATTATAGACAATAACTGATCACATCTTTTCTGTTTATTGTGATAATTAATGTTGTAGATGTCATAGTAGGAACTATTTGGTTTCATGCTGTAAATTGTTTATCTTGGTCATTGTTATTATTTGTCTCCCCCTAAATAGTGAGGTACTGGAAACCTTCAGGGACATGTAAGTCCACAGAGTGGAAACTCTACTGCTTCAGATTCATACTATTAGATGGATAGGCATACAAACAACATGAAAAAGCAAGGGAAAAAACAGCCCCAAGCAAATCAAGATACTCCAATAACAGAATCCATTGACACCACAGTGGTAGAAATGTCACAGAAGGAGTTTAGAATTTACATAGTTAAGTTTATCTTTGAAGTAAAGTTTGATGTAAGACAGCAAATACAGGTAGCAAAAGATCACTTCAATAAAGAGATAGAGATTTTGAAGAAAAAAAAAAAAAACAGAAATTCTTGGAATGAAGGAAACAATAAACCAAATTAAAAATTCAATAGAAAGCATCACTAACAGACTATACCACTTAGAAGACAGAACCTCAGGCAATGAAGACAAAATACATAATCTTGAAAATAGAGTTGACCATGGAGAGAAGATATTAAGAAACCATGAACAGAACTTCCAAGAAATATGGGATAACATGAAAAAAAAAATTTAAGATTCAATGGGATAGATAAAGGCATGGAGATATAAACCAAAGTAATGCACAATCTTTTCAATGAAATAATATCATAAAATTTCCCAAATATAAAGAATGAAATGGAAAATCAAATACAAGAGGCTTATAGGATCCCAAATATGCAAAATTACAACAGAACCACATCAGGGTACATTATAATGAAAATGCCTAGCACACAGAATAAGGATAGAATTTTAAAGGCTGCAAGAGAAAAGTATTAGGTTACATATAGGGGGAAACCAATATGGATCGCAGCTGATTTCTCAACCCTTACCCTCAAAGCTAGGAAGTCCTAGAATAACATATACCAAGCTCTGAAAGCATATGGATGCCAGCCAAGAATCCTATATCCAGCAAAATTAAACTTCAGATTTGAAGATGAAATGAAAACCTTCCATGATAAACAAAAATTAAAAGAATTCACAACCTGTACATCAGAACATTCTCAACAAAATATCAAAATATTCCATGAAGATGAAATGGAAAAAAAAAGTGAAAACCAGGGAAGAGAGGACCTACACTAAAGGAATAGCCAATCAAAGATAAATTAATTCAAATTAAAAACTAGAAATAAACCCAAATGACTGGAAACACAAATCTAATCTCAATAATAACCTTAAATATTAATGACCTAAACTCATCAATCAAAAAACATAGACTGACAAATTGGATTAAAAACAAGACTCAACAATGTGCTGTCTCCAAGAGACTCACCTCATAGGCAAAGACATTCACAGACTGAAGGTAAAAGGATGGGAAAAGAAGTATCATTCACATGGATCTCATAAACAAGCAGGACTTTCCATCCCCTTGTGAACTTTTGGGGGACACCTCACATCCAAACCATAACAAGAAGTGATTACACTGAATAATTTCCTACGTGAAAAAGCCAGAGTCAGAAAAAAAAAAAAAAAAAAAAGGAAAAGAGGAGGCATCTAGGGATGCAGCTCAGCAGTACAGCACAGGCTTAGCATGCACAAGGCCCTGGGTTCAATCCCCAACACACACAAATGCACAAAAAAATTTTTGAATGAAAAGGAGACTACTGAATACTCATATAAGCATGGCATATGTAGAGAAAGTTGGCCAACTGCAACTCAGGTATTTAAGTTTAGAAAAAAGAATATTGACTCAGAATGGCAGGAGCCTAGACAGCAGAATGAAGTGGCATGAAGCCTCTTTCCCAGGGACCAGAACTGAACTGTAATCAAAGAACTGGAGCAGATGCTTCACAGGGATAAATACTCAGATAAGTGCATGCAAGGTGCCTCCTGCACCCCAGCAGCCTTGCCCGAACACATGTGCCAACCACGCCTGTGCTAGTCTCCTCACTGTGTGCTGGGTATGTGTGCACAGCAGGTAATAGGTCACCAAGACCTGAATTGATAAAATTTTCAGTCAATGCCATAATAGGAAAAGATTTCAGCAGGAATGAGAGGGGCCAATTATATTTTGAATTCTGGAAAAATAGAAATAATTTGTGGCAAGTGTTGGATATGGAAAATGAAGAACTCCAAGATAGTGTGGCCTGGGAAAAGGGAGTAAAGGAGAAAGCCAAGATAAATCCTTTTCAGATGCTGGCCACTGGTGGGGAAAAAAATGTCTCATCAAGGGCTGGGGAGATAGCTCAGTTGGTAGAGTGCTTGCTTTGCAAGCACAAGTCCCTGAGTTCGATCCCCAACACCACACACACACAAAAAAAAAAAAAAAAAAAAAAAAAGTCTCATCAAACCTAGAATGATAGTCTCTAGGAAACACTAATCTCTTCCAAGGTAAATCCTCTCCAGGTGCTGGCCACTGACCCCCACCCCAAGAACCCAAATTCCCGAGTACTCAAACTGACATGCTCACTAAATCATCTCACAGAATCTACATAAGTCCAAACTCCTCCTTTGGCCAGTGGCTCATTTTCCACCAGGAAAGTGTGTCCCTTGGAGGCATATCACCTCTTCCCTGCTGCCCCCACTCACCCTGGCCTTATTCCTGCATGACGCTTCATTCCTAAATTAAAGAACCGAGCTGATTCGTGAAGTTTGCATCCGGCCTGGACTTTTTGTGCTAACAGCTGGAAGGCAATGATTTATTTTAAATGTTGTTGTAAAGTCTTAGTGTCACTCTTATTGAGAGCTGGATCATAACTGTCCTCTTGATTCAAGACTTGTCTTAGTGATGTTCTAAGAGAACTTGGTGGGAGATGTGCTTTGGATCTTCTGAAGGGAGATGATAAGAAGCCTTGCAACTTCAGCCTGGGTCTCTTGGACCCTTGCTCTGGAAGAAGTCAGCAAGTCTGACTACCATGAGACTGCCACACTATGAAGAAGTTCAAGTTGGCCACAAAGACAGGACCAAGTGCCTGCTCATGTCCCCAGACGCTAGTGCCCTTACAGCTGAGGCCAGAGGCTTCATGGAGTAGACCACACTGCCCTGCAGCAGATCAGACACCCCATAAAGCAGCAAACCCACACTGCCTGTCAGGTTTCCTGATTCACAAAATTGCAACAGATAATGAGATTTCCTATGTAAACCAGAAAGTCTTGTAGTACTTGATGTACAGGAAGTATTTTTAAGGAAAAGTTATCACAGGCCATAGGGAGTACCTTAGTTAGAAACATGGAATGTGAAGCTTTCAATTGAAATGTAGATATGAAATAAATGAATAATGAAGCACATTTCACATCTTATATATCAAAATATAATAGTGAATTAAAATGTTTAGTTAATGAGTTTGTCATTTTTTATTCTTACCCAAATATAAACTCCAGTTTTAGTCCATAAACACAGCCGTGACTGGCACACACACCCATTTTTCCTTATTCATGGTTAGTTAAACATCAGATAAATTCAATGAATCTTTGAGTTTTCAAACATGACAGGTCTTTTTGGACTACAAAAACAATTTCATATTAATAAAAACTATGAATAGAATCACTCTCATACATCTGTATCAACAAAAAGTACAAATTATGAAAATGTGTTTCTTGTTTTTTTCTTTCCATTTTTTCATTGACCTTTACTCAAGTGTGACCCACTAAGTTGTGAGGTTTGAAAAGTATTTGCTCACTGGTGCTTGCCTTCTTGGACACAATCTGGGGTGACCCTACTGGAGACACAGCAACTAGCCAAGAGTAGGCGCACACTGCCAGATATGGAAGTGGGGCCATCTTGAACTGATAAACCTAGGTGAAAGCACCAAGAGACTAAAGTTTTATTTGTGATCATAGGCAGCACAAACACAGGAATTTCTCAGCTGTGACCAGGACAAATGTTGACCCAAAGGAATGTGATCAAATTAAGTGGTTCTTTTATTAAGCCAATAAATACGGGGTGATTTTTTTGATACAGCAAAGGCTAAGGACTTAGAAATCAACATATTTTGGAGTAGGAAAAACAGTCTCTGAACATGCCAAATGCAATAAAGAACTTCAGTGTTGTTGAGCCATGATTTAAACGTCTGGGGACAATGTTTTACACCATAATGTAAGTCTGTTGCTTTTATGTGAGCATTGTGCTGTGTTTTAGTTGCATTTTATTCATTCAGAGCACAAGTATAATGCAGTCCAATATTCCCATTTTACATATTTTTAAATAGTCTATTATTTTCCTGAAGAACTTGTAATTTGTATGTGTGCATGTGTAGTACTGGGGATTGAACCCAGGAGCCCTCTACCACTGAGCCACACCCAGCCCTTTTTATTTTATTTTTTTGACACAGGGTCTCACTAAGTTGCCCAGGTTGGTCTCAAACTTGTGATCCTCCTGCCTTAGCCTCTCGAGTCACTGGGATTTCAGTCTGCACCACCATGCCTGGCAGAATTAACGATTTTTAGGAATAGGTTGCTGACATTCTGTTAAACACTTCTGTTTTTAACCCTTTTGAGACACATACTTAGAAAATATTAGGGATGACAAGGGAGAGATGTGTTAAAGCAATGTTTGAGGACTCAGGTTTGCAGCTCAGTAATAGAGGGTTAGCCTAGCTTGCACTAGGCCCTGGGTTCCACTCCTAGCCCCAAAGGGGGAAAAAAAACCAAACTGTCAAAATCTTAAATGATGTTCCTGTTAAACTTACTTCAGTGTGACAAACATGATCTCAAAAATAAGCAAATACTTGTTTGAAATTAATTGTGCAAAACAGTAAACATTAGCCAAAAAGTCAAGACGTGCCTGACATCTACATATGATCCTTTAACCCAGGGTTTTTTTTCTTTCACCTTTCTTATAAAGCAGAAATACTCTGGCAAATCCTTCTGAACTATCAGGAATAATAGATAAAGAAATCATCAGTATATCTGCAGATGACAAATTTTTTGCTGATCTAAGTTTAAGAGACCTAGCACACTGGAAACAATGAGGTACTATGGAAGGAAGGGATGTGTGCAGACAGCACTGTAAGACTGGGCTCAATGGTGCATGTTGGGGTAATCCCAGTGATTTGAGAGGCTGAGGCAAGAGGATTGCAAATTTGAGACCAGCCTCAGCAATTTAGTGAGGCCCTCAGCAACTTAGTGAGATCCTGTCTCAAAATAAAAAATAAAAAAAGGACTGAGGATGCAGTTCAGTGGTAAAGCATTACTGGGTTCAATCCCCAGTACCAAAAGAAAAGAGGTAGGGGGCACTATAAGCATGTCTTCTCAGGTGTAACAGGGTATTTCTCTACACTGGTCCATATTTTCAAGATTATGCCAATTAGTAAAATCTCCCAGACCCTTGCCTCATTTTTTCCTTCTGAAAGTCAAACCCTCCAATAACACCCAACTGTTCATAGCTTCTGAAGAAGGTAGCAGTATGGTCCAAATGCTGTTCCCTCTCAGCAATGGATCAATAATTGCTTAGTCCATACAATGCTAGGAACTTCATCTTTCTGGGACAATCTACCTCTGATCTGAAGTCCTGATGAGAGGGTTCAAGCCAGAAAGAATGTTCTTTCAGGTGGGATTCCTGTTCATTTGATGCCCTCCTCCAACTTTGTAATACCTACTTCATTCCAAAGGAAACAGGACCATCATCCACTACTCCAGTTTCCATCGTAGAACTCCCTGCCCCTGGAATATAGGCCTTGTAAAAATCACTTCTGTAAACTCAAGCCATGTCTCAGGCAAT
This sequence comes from Sciurus carolinensis, assembly GCF_902686445.1. NCBI lineage: Eukaryota > Metazoa > Chordata > Mammalia > Rodentia > Sciuridae > Sciurus > Sciurus carolinensis. The sequence continues at coordinate 101,876,824 of NC_062220.1, forward strand.
CCAACATTCATCATCCTCTATTTCAAGACAAATTTAAGGTTGAGGATTTTGTTATAGATAGGTATAGGCTATTTTAAAGAACTCTAGTTATCGGGTACTCTTTAGTGCAGATGTGACAAAACTACTTTTTATAAACAAGTTGGTTTTATTTAGTTATATAAAGATGATAGAACTAAAAAGATTATGTTTATTAGTTCATATATACTATACAGATTGGATTGCTTTGCTCTTATAAATGTTTTATATTTTTCGGCCCTAAGAGCTAATCTTTCCAAAAGCTTTTTTTTTTTTTTTTTTTTTTTTTTTTTTTTTTTTTTTGCTTAAAATTGGCATAAAGGGGATCTTTTAATACTAATTCATTAACTGTTGCTTTCCCTCCAGTGTGGGACCAATCAGATCAATTAACAGGACAAGGCTCTTGTGTCATATTTAAAAAAAAAAACTGCTTGGCAAATAATCAGCAATGCTTTGAGAGGAAATCTGTCAGAGATGGGAGAATTACAAAGTCACTCATCAAACCCCACTAAAATCAATAGCCAGGAAGTGATGGAAAAGGGAGTTTTACCTAAATGAACATTGAAATCCTTCCCTTAGGAAGATCTGATATTTCAGACTTTGCCTCCTTCAGGAATAAGAATCCAACTCCTGACATTTGAGACCCTTGATAGGATGTACACACTGACCACACTACAATCTGCCACCCAGATGACACAGGGTCCTAATTTCCTCAAGATCAAGGGAAGAAATTTCTGTTTGAAATTAAAGCAATTTCCTAATAACTGTTTTTCTGTATCCTATATTTCCTCCTGCTGAGACCATAAGCAAAGGAAACCAAGGCTGACTTGACATGTTCTCTGGTTAATTAAATCTGAATATATATTTTCTGTTTTCCTGGTTTTTGTTCCACTATGCCTCATTTTCTTTCTTTTTAAAAATTTTATGTATTTATCTGTTACTCATTCATTTATTTATTTTTTACAGTACTGGGAATTGAATGAACCCAGAGGCTCTCTACCACTAAACTACACCCCTGGCCCTTTTTATTTATTTATTTTTTATTTTGAGACAGGATCTTACTAAGTTGCTTATGCTGACCATAAAATTAGCGATTTTCTTACCTCAGCCTTCCAAGTACCTGGAATTACAGACCGGTACTACCATGCCCTGCCTCCTTTTCTTTTATAAAAACTTTCCAAGTCCTTGAGTCCCCTGCAGATGGAGATTTGAGATAAAAAGTTCTCCTCTACCTTCCTCAAAGCTGGTTTGCACAAATCTGTCTCTATAACTTTTGTGGAGCAACAGAACAGTAAAATTGAACATTGTATTAGTCTGCATTCTCTACAGGAATGGACCCAACAGGATATATGCATATGATTATAAAAGGGAATGTGTTAGATTGGCATATGGTGGGTTAAACACTAATCAGGAAAGTTTGCAGTGAGATAAGATCTCTAAAATAAAATGATAACAAGGAAAATGGAGAGGGAGAGCTGGCTACTTCCCTTATCTCCAAGCTTTTTTCTTTTTTGATACCAGATACTGAACCCAGGGGCACTTAGCCATTGAGCCACATCCCCAGCCTACTTTTTTTATTTTTTATTTTGAGACAGGTTCTCACTAAGTTGTTTAGGGCCTCACTAAGATGCTGAAACTGACTTTGAACTTGCAATCCTCCTGCCACAGCCTCCTGAGTCACGGGATTACAGGTGTGTGCCACTGCACTGGTTTCTTATCTCCAAGCTTTAGGAGAGAATGTAAAGAGAGTAAGCCTGGTTGTAAAGGAATGTACTCATAAAACATCCAAAGAAAGCCACCTGTACAATGGGCAAGCAACCTATGCTGTATATTCTCCCAGCTTGTAGGCATGATGTAGTCCTCCATTGTATCCCATTCTGCTGCCTCCAAAGGGTCAGTAAGTAATAAAATGTCCAGAACCTCTCCACTGAGTCCTCCAAGTTCTTCCTTTGGGATCAGTAAACAGTATGCCTGGGGTTGAACAACTGGTAAAGTTGGCAGAATTACAAAAGAAAACAGGGAAAGTCAACTCTTAACTTAAGGAAATGGAGTCTGTGGGGGAAATCCTGGCCTGGCCACAAGCTTAGATGTGGTTCAAATGAGCTTCCCTATTGAAAGAAGAGGGACCACCATGTGTATTTGTAGAGAAGGTCCTCCAACAAACAGCACAACTGATAACAAACCTAGGGGAGGTAGAAAGATTGCAGTGGAAAACAGGAGTCCATAAAACTCAGCCAAAACTGGAAGGACTTCTCTGAGTCTCCCACAGACAGAAGTGGGTAGATTTAATAGGAGCAGGAATGGATGAAAGGAAAATAGATAAACAACTTAATGTCACCCTGGTACAATTATGGAAGCAATAGCAAAAGGACAAAAGGTTTCAGCCATTACCTCTCAATAAGGAAAAGGAAAGAAAGAGTCAGAAAGGTAAAATGCACTTCTTCTCCAAAAGAAGATAAAGACATTACATTCCTATTAGGAAATATGAAAGCAGAACCCACAGCTCCCCCAGAGGAGTCTTTGAGCCCTTGAGTATGGAACAACTAGGGGAGATGTCAAGGTTCAGGAGTCCAAGGTATGCCTGTTGACTGGAGGCCATATATAGAATTGGAACTACATTGGTCTTTAAAAAGTGTTCAGAGAGTAACAGCATTAGCAGATATAGGAGCTGAGTGTATATTAATATATGATAATTCATATATCATATATGATAATCTCAGACAGGTTAATTGCTATCAATGGACATGGACTGTGAGGAGGAAACAGCAAGAGTCTGAGCCATAACACTGACTGTGTCTTAGATGCCTACAACCCATCCCCTACCTGGTCTTCATAGTCCCCATTTCTGAATGTATAATTCCTGATATATTTGGGGGTAAATGCCTATAAACTACAGTAGAGAAGTTCCATCTGAGTTGCTGGGAGATTAAGCAGGCATCAACTGTAAAGCCACCCTCATGTTGTTTTGCCTGCACCTCTGAGAACTGTTGCCAACAAACAATATTGGCTCCCCTGTGGCCATCAGGAGGGAATGCAGATCATATGTAAATTGACTAAAGTAAACATAATTTGCCTAACCCACAGTCCTTTTAATTCCCCTGCATGGTCAGGAAAAAAGCAGGATAGAACTTGGCACATGGCCATGAACTACAGGGAATTAGGTGATCCCTTCACTTTATGCAGCCATTCCCAATATTGCCACTACTGTAGAAAAACTTAGCACTCACCTGGAAACATATCACTGTGTGCTAGACCTTGCTGATATCTTCTTTATCATAGATAAAGTCCTGGAGGGTCAAGCCCCATTTGACTTCAGTGAAGGCTGATGATGCCTGTTATGATATTACCTGAAGGATATCTCTATGGCCCCACCTGTGTCATGGTGCTGACCCTCACTGGTAAAAATGTTTACATAATGATCACATCTGAGTCTCTTTGAGAGCTCACCAAGGATACCCACCACCTTTCAACTCCTTTGCAAGCGAGAGAATGTATTATAAACCCTAACAAAGTGTAGGGCCCTGGTTTATCAGTGACATTCTTGGGCATTGTCTGCTCAGGTAAGACAAAGGTTATACCTCAGGCTGTGAAGATAAAGTTCAGGTATTTTCAATTCCCAACACAGTAGAGCAAATACAGGAATTTGTAGGGTTACTGGGTTATTAGAGGGCTGGCTGACTTGCTTGCTTGCTTGCTTGCTTTTTCTTTTGGTACTAGAGATTAAGCCCATGGGTGCTCTACCACTGAGTTACATCCCCAACCCTTTTTGTTTTGTTTTTTTATTTTGAGACAGGGTCTCACTAAGTCGTTTAGAACCTTTCTGAGTTGCTGAGATCTTCCTGTCTCGGCCTCCCAAATTGCTGGGATTACAGGCATGTACTACCATGCCTGGTTATAGGAGGGTTTTTATTCCTCATCTGGTCAGGTATTGTGACCCCTATATAATTTGTGTAAGAGGGATATAGTACAGAACTGGATTCATTGGTATACTGAGGCATTTAATCAAGTCCAACAAACAGTAAAATAGGCACAAGTGCTTGAGACCCTAGACACATAGAAACCTACTGAGCTTACCTCCCATGTGACTTCAGATGGCTTTGGATAGAGCTTATGGCCTCAGATTAAGGGATATAAGATCTCCATTGGATTTTGGTCAAAGTTATGGAAGGAGGAAGAAGAATGTTATAATTTGTTGGCAAGTGACAACTGTGGGTTGTGGGTTACTTATTCTGTCCTTCTTGCCACAGGGCCTATCACCAGAGAAGAACCAGTCATACAACTGGCACAGATAAGATTACTGGAGGAAGCCACCACAGAAGAAATTGCCACTTGACTACATCACAGACTAAAGCAAGTGGGACAAAAGACTATGTGGGTAGCTGTGACATGCTGGGGGCTGACCATAAAGAGGTCTGATGTTGCTGCTGCATGTCAGAACTGTCTTACCTACTCTCAACGCTATTAGAGATGACCAGAATCCTCTGAGGGGCATATCAAATGAGGTGACATCCTTCTTCAACAATAGGGGCCAAATATGCATTGACTTCTGTTGACCCAAATGCAGACTTAATGGAAGACTTTCCCAACAAAAGAGTCAATCAGAAGACAACTGTTAAGGGACAGATTCATACATGGCACATCACAGGTGATTGATAGTGACCAAGGAACCTATTTCATAGGCCATGACATACAACAATGGGCTCAAGACTAGTACATATTATGGATTTTCTACCTTCCATAGAATCCATCAGGACAGCTCCTGATTAATACAGCATTAATTGAAAGGATGAATGGTCTGCTGAAGCCTCAAGGACTGAGAGTAACTTGCAAGGGTGGGCTGCTCATCTACCTGAGGCACTGAGGACACTAAATGAGAGACCAGATGTCAGTGCCCTGCAGCTATTTCTATGTTATCTTGCTGCCAATGTTAAGGTTACAGATAAAGGACACTTTCACTGAGCATTTTCTTAAAACACACTGGGGTACAAATAACAACTTACTGCTGCTGGCTCCTCCAGACATTACATCGGAGACAAGAAGCATTAGTTGACCAGGGGATATACAAGTAAGCCCCCAGTGGTTTGCCTTAATGACCTTTTGAGGGGGAGGGAGAATGTCTAACTTTACAAATAAAGCCTACTGTGTTGGGAACCTGGCCCTCGCAAGTACAGGTGATGTTACCCTTGGGTGTCATCTCTCAAGGAATACTTTGATTCAGTTTATGGCAGTTATATATACTTTCTTTTTTGTACCAGGGATTAAACCCAGGGGTGTTTAACCACTGAGTCACACCACCAGTCCATTTTTATTTTTTATTTTGAGATAGGGTCTAAGTTGCTGAGGCTGGTTTTGGACTTGCTATCTTCCTGCCTCAGTCTCCCAAGCCACTAGAATTACAGGCATGCACCACCACACCTGGCTGCAGTTATATATTCTTAAGGCATCTTAGTCTTTCTATACCCCTGAAGTACAGATAGGTTCTGTTCATGACTTTTTACCATCTTCTCTGTTTGTTCAACTTTATTTTCAAGATTAAATATTTTGTCTTCATTGTCTGAGGTTCTGTCTTCCTTGATCTAGTCTGTCAGTGATGCTTTCCACTGAGTTTTTTATTTGGTTTATTGTTTCCTTCATTTCAAGAATTTTTTTTTTTTTTTGAGAATCTCTATCTCTTTGTTGAAATGATCTTTTGCTTCCTGCAGTTGCTCTTTCAACTGCTTATTGGGGTGATCATTCATTGTCTGCATTTGCTCTCTTATCTCATCCTTTGCTTCACGAATCATTTTATTTATATATATTCTGAACTCCTTTTCTGACATTTCTTCTAGCATGCCATCACTGGATTCTACTAATACACTAACTAGGTTTGTTTGGAACATTTTCTTCCCTTGTTTTTTTCATGTTGTTCACATATCTTCCCCTCTAGCAGTGCAGATCTGGGGTACTGCAATTTCCTCCCTATAGGCTTATAGTGACCCTGCGGATTTCCAAAACCTCTTCTTTAAGGGGGAGATCAATATTAGCAGCACCCAGGACAGAAAATATGCAACCCTAAACCAAATAGCCCCTATGAAGACATTAACAATATTATCATAATAAACAGAGGATGAGTTCAATTATTATCTACAGTATAACAAATAGATTTGCACTTAAGATCTGCAGTTTCTAATGGAGGACAAAGAGGATGGGGAGGGGTGTAGGATATAGCTGTTAATGGGATAAGAAAAGAGTATATAGACGTTCGAGGTCATAGGAAGTGAAAGTGTAATCAAAAGAAGTTGGTTATTAGCATGAGACAAGGGAAGAAGACTGAGGAAACAGGTAAACAGAAGGAAATACAGCAAGAAAAATAAAGAAATAAAAACTTAAAATTTTTCAAAAAGGAGAAAAAAATACACTGTAACAGCCATATACTATTCAAACTTCCCAGTCTTCAGTAGCCCGATGCAAGAGAGGTACCTGACAATGAGCTTCCAGTCTCCAGCAGGTGTCTCAGGATGGGATTTGCCCCACCTGAAGATGGGAGCTTCCACTTCCAGGATAATCCAAGATGACCACACTGGTTTCCAAACATGTTGGCAAATGGGTAGTTGCAGCTCAGGGTGTGGGCGTGGTCAGGCCAGGGGTCCTAGAGGCAGGGTGTGGTCAGTCTGGTTGAGGGGTCCTGGAGGAGGGGTTGAGGTCAGTCCGGGCCAGGGGTCCTGCAGGTCCTGGCTGTTGTCTCAAAGTGGCGGCAGCCACATGTAACCAAACCTGCAGGTACTGTGACAGTGAACTTCCTAGCAACAGCAGCCAGTTGGTGATCCACTGGCAGTCTGCAGCCAGTCTGCAGGTTACCGGCAGATGATCAGCAGGTGGACCTTTGTTGGTGGGTGGTGGGTAGGTGAAAGGGAGGCAATGGGCAGACAAGAAGCAGGCAAATGGGCAAGTGGAGGATGACAGGTGGCAGTCAGTGTGCAATCTGTACTCAAAAAGTAGTCAATATGATGGCAGACTGCAGGTGATCGAGGTGGACAAATGGGGTAAAGAGCAGCGGATAGATAAGCAGCAAAGACTGCCTCACAGAGAAACATTTCCTCTGCTTGAAACCTGAATTATGGAGCAAGAAGGAATGCAGCCTCTCTCTAGTCCACCATCTTGGATCTCCTGAAGTACAGATAGATTGCTGTCGTATGCTTGCTTAGGTAAGCCCACTATTCAGGCTACTTTATTAACACAAGATCATACAGCAACCTGTATACTTCCTCATGGAGTTGATTTGACATTATTGTTGTCTATTAAACATTTGTCATATTCTTCATAGGTTAAAACAAGTGACCTATTCCTGGAATGGGTAATGGAAATTGCACATCATGCCAACCAGACTGATGGTTGGATCTGCTCAGAACTCCTGTGACTGTAGCACAAGGACTTTCTTGGGTAGTACAACTCACAAATGAAATGGAATGGACATGGATAAAACTGGATTAAAACAAGATCTTTTGCCTTAACCCAAGTGTCTAAACCAATTAATGCTATCTTTAAAAAAATTTTTATTGTTAGCATTTTATTTTTCAATTTATTCTGATTAATTATACATGACAGTAGGATGTATTTTGACACATCATACATAAGTGGAGTATAACTTCTCATTCTTCTGGTTGTACAGGATGTAGAATCACACTGATCATGTAATCACATATGTACATAGGGTGTAATGTTAAATTGAATTGTCAACTTGATTGCATTAAGAGATGCAGATGATTAAGAGGCTTCCAGGTGTGTCAATGAGGGCATGTCTAGGAATGATTGGAATGCGGAATAGTGAACTGAAGTGAAGCCCTTCCCTAAGCGTGGGCAGCACCACCCAACAGGATAGAATAAAAGTTGGAAGAACAAGGAAGCAGATGCAGATGCAAGCTCAACTCTTCTTGAACGGTTTCTTGATTGCTGCTTCGATTGTCTGAGGATATGGGACTCTTGCTTCTTCACTCTTCCAAAGCAAACTCTGCCAGTGATTCTCCAGGTAGTTTCCAGAAGGCTTGATCTCAGACTAGGGTAGTACTGTTGATCCTTCTTGTTCTGGGGCTTCTGCCTCTTGGACTGCACAGCTACTTGTTCTTCTAGCTCTCTAGCCTGGCAAACGATCATTATGGACTATCCAGCTTCTGGTTGTTGTAAGCCAATCTAATAAATCCCCTTTTTATAATCATACTTCCTGTTGATTCTGTTCCTCTAGAAAACTCTAATACATAGGGTAATAATGTACAATTCATTCTACTATCCTCCCTCCCTCCCTTCACTCCCTGCTGCTTAATTCAGACTACCTCTGTTTTCCCTAGCCCACTTCCCCTTATTGTGAATTAGCATCAGCATATCAGAGAAAACATTCTGCCTTTGGTTTTGGGGGATTGGCTTATTTCACTTAGCATGATATTCTCCAGCTTCATCCATTTATCTGAAAATGCCATAATTTCGTTCTTCTTTAAGGTTGATTATCATTCCATTGTGTATATATACCACCTTTTCTTTATCCATTCATCTGTTGAAGGGCATCTAGCTTGGTTCCATAGTTTGGCTATTGTGAATTGAGCTGCTATAAACATTGGTGTGACTGCATGACTGTTCTATGCTGATTTTAAGTCCTTTGGGTATAAACCAAGGAGTGGAATACCTGGGTCAAATGGTGGTTCCATTCCAAGTTTTCTGAGGAATCTTTGTACTGCTTTTTGTAACGGTTGCACCAACAATGGATAAGTGTACCTTTTTCCACACATCCTTGCCAACATTTATCTTAACTGCCCTAGCATGCTTGCTAATAGGTTCTTGCTTCTTATACTGCTGTTGTGGAGTATGAATGTGCTTCCAGAGCCCTGTCTGGAGGGCCTTGCAGAACACATGCTGTGGTCTGAGATTGTGAGGGACATGAAGGGGCTTCTGAGGCACTGAAGGGGTGGAGAGTGGGGTTAAACACTAATCAGTGCCTAGGAAAGTTTGCAGTGAGATAATATCTCCAGAAGAATGTGATGATGAGGAAAATGGAGACTGGACACTTCCTTTATCACCAAACTTTAGGAGAGGATCTAAACAGAGTCCCTGGTTGTAAAATAAAGGAATGCATCCATAAAACATCTGCAGAGGGCTGGGGTATAACCAAAAAAAAAAAAAAAAAAAAAAAAATTTAAGAAAAGCAAGTATATAGGATCTATGTGATCATTCCAATGTTGTTGTAAGAGAGCTTGCTGAGCATACGTAAGGCCCTAAGTTCTATAAACAACACTGAAAGATAAAAAAAGACATCAAATATTGTGGGGGATGTGGAACAGGAACTCACATTAATTGATGGTGGAATGCATAATGGTTCAACTCTGAAAACAGTTTTGAGTTTTTTCCAGTTAAACCTAACATCCTGATCTAGCAATTGTGCTTTAAGGACAGCCCCTTAAGTGCACACCTATATTCCCAGCAACTCTGGAGGCTGAGGCAATAGAATCACAAGTGAGGTCAACCTGGGCAAATTAGTGAAACCCTGTCCTAAAATTAAAAAAAAAAAAAAAAAAAAAAAAAAGGCTGAGGAGGTAGCTTAGTGGTAAAGTGACTCTGGAATCAATCTCCAGTACCACCAAGGGGAATGAAAATTGCTTTGTAAACATACAAATTCCAGGTCAGTCTCAGCAACTTAACAAAACCCTATCTCATGATAAAAAGGATTAGAGAAGTAGTTCAGTGGTAAAGCACCCCTGAACTCAATCCCTAGGACAAAAAGAAAAAGAAGAGCATGTACAAATAAAAACCAGTCTGCAGTCTTGTACAGCAGCTCTTTTGAAATAGCCACTTTCATGAATCAACATGAACTGCAATAGCTGAAGCTGGGGCACATCCATGTAATGGACCATGATTCAGCAAGGAGAGAAGGAATTATTAATCCGTGTAAAATATTTGAGTGAAGCTTGCATGCACACGATTGAGTTCAAGAAGCCAGAATGAAGAGGTTACACACTGTGTGATGCCATTTAATGAGATGATGGATGTTGCAAAACCAGAGAGATGGTAAATAGATTGGTACTGACAGTGATGTGTAGTGGGCAGGGAGTGGGTTGAGTATGGGAATAGGGTGATGGAAGGATGTATTAAAGGACCATGTGCATATTGTTTTGTTTTTTAAAACACTGACATCAATTATTAATATGCATCTTTTTATTTTTGAGAGAAAACAAAGAACTTTAGGTGAAGTATGTGATAGAGTGACTGCATACACAGACAGGTCTTCACTGAATGAGCTGAACTTCAGATAACAGGCAGCTTCCCTACAAGCCCTGAAGCACATAATGAAACCCTACTCTAACTCCCTGACCAAAAGTGCAAAGGCAAGGGCTGGGGATATAGCTCAGTGGTATAGTACTCCCCTAACAATGCATGAGACCCTGGGTCCCCATCTCCAGTAGAGGAAAAAATAAATAACAAATGAAACACACACACACACACACACACACACACACACACACACAAAAGGGTAAAGGTAAACAGAAACAAAGGTGCATGAAGATCTTTATTCAACAGCAGCTTAGAAGTGATGACTGTCTTCTGAGGGCATGCATTTCTCCTTGTTCTATTGGTCTTTCCCACATTTCTGTCCTTTGTATACTGCAACTTGACTCAAAAAAGGGCATCATCCTAGATATACTTATATACAACCTTTGAGGGCACAGTTTGGAGATGGAGTCGCACAGGACACTTATAAAAGTGGGACAGCAGAGTCTCACTGTAGCCCACGAGGAAGTAGAACTTGTGTGCTGGCAGTTGCCTCAGGACCAGGGCACAGATCTCCACCTGGTTGGCACGGCGCTTCAGGACCAGCTGGTCAGCCAGACAGCCTGGGAAGGTACCCAGCATGAACTTGCGTAGGAAAAAATCCTCCACAGTTCGCTCTGCAGCATGTTCTTCCCCATCCAGGTTACCTGAAGAGAAGGCACCACAGAAAAGTCAGCCATATTACCCAGGGAGCTGCCAAGACACCAGAGCTAACATCTAGCACCAGGTACTCAATCTCACCCCTTGCCACAGCTTATTCCATTTTCTTCTACTAATGGAATAATACATTAGAAGTCAAAATACATTATTAATTCCCAAACCATTTCTGTGAAGCAAGTATCCTCATTTTACCTGAGCCTTAGGGTACAATTCTGGTGACACCTCTACATCTAGTCCCTTTTAAAGTCTTTCTTGACTGCTTTAAAGAAGCATGGGTCATCCTGTGGGCCAGACAGATGATGCCAGTCAATACTTATGAAATTAGGGACAGTAGCTTCTCAAAAGTCTGGACACATCTTCCATAAATGGATTCTTAGTGTGGGCCCAGGAACCCTGAAACCTTTATAGTACATGCTGAATCTGCACATTCACACCCAGACCTCAAAACAAGAACAGGAACCTAAAGGGGTGGGAGATAGGAACCTATATTTTATTTCATTATTTTCTGCTGTATTGGGAACTGACCCCCAAGAACCTGTGTTTAAATTTTTCTAGCAGGGTGTGGTGACACCTGCCTGTAGTTCCAGCAACTCAAAAGGTTCAGGCAGAAGGATCACAAGTTCAAGGCCATCACGGGCAACTTAGTAAGACCTTGACTCGAAAAATAAAAAGGGCTGGGGATGTAGCTCAGTGGTAGAGTGCCCTGGGTTCAATCACCAGTACTCTAGATCCATCCAAACATCAAAGTTGATAACCCTTATACTGAACAAAATACAGTTTCATTATTTCACAGAAGTTATGTTCCATAATGTCACCATAAACGCTGAGCTAGTGAATTCTGAAACAATGCTTATAGGAAGAACACACCATTAGATTTGTGCAAGCCTCTGGTCAAGATATTTTCATTAACAGATTAATATATAAGCTAGTTTCAGGAGCCCTTCTGTTTAAAAATGCATTAACATATATGGTTGATTAACATTTAACTTTCAGCCAAGAGCACTGTAACTTAGGCTTGAACAAAACTTATCTAACATATATTTCCTGTGTAAGGCACATCACAGTCTTGAGATCAGAAGCACTAGGCAGTAATTCAGGGTCATTTTAAACAGCAAAATTACCAACAAAAGGCACAATAATTTTTAAAATGTGTCTCTAGACTGTGATAAAGTGCACTTTTTACATTATGAAAACTTGTTCTACCTCAATTGCGAACAGGCATAAGGGCATTGCTCTGCCTGTGTTCCTGGGTAACCTTGAAAGTGATAGGGTATTGATTTTGAAGTCACAAATTTTAGTCAGTATAAGAATACAGAGGGGTGCCTGGTGTGGTGGTGCCCACCCCTACAATCCCAGCAGCTGGGAAGCCTGAGGCAGGAGGATCTCAGGTTCCAAGCCAGCCTCAGCAACTTAGCAGGGCTGTGAGCAACGTAGGGAGACCTTGTCTCAAAAATAAAAAGGTCTGGGGATGTGACCCACTGGTTAAGTGCCCTTGGGTTCAATCCCTGGCATGTATACACACACATACACACACACACACACACACACACACACACGTGCGTGCACTCGAGCAAAAGGAAAAAGAAAACCAAGAATTTACAGAATCTGTAACAGGATTAACTAAATAATTGCAGGAAAAAAATTGTGCTTCAGGGGAAAACTACATTATTTTGGGCATACTCCTCTGGGCTACTAGATTCTATGGGGGTTTTACTCCTTTCATTGCCTCTATTTTACATCTATGTAAATTACAAAAAACTGATAGCAATCCAAAATATCGTCGGAAGACATGTAAATAATTTCTATTCAGTGGAGGGTCAACTGAGTTTCCATAGGAAAAGTGAGATTCATTTGCAAATTCATTTCAACAACCTTGTCTGTCTTTGCTTTTTTTGCGTCTCCTCTGAACTGGATTAACAGATTTCTGCCCTGGTCTTAATGACCAAGTTAAAACTTGTTCATCTTGCTCACATGGCAGTTGGACTGAGCGCTCCTCCTCCGGAAGAGCTGGGTATCCAGCAGTTGTCCCCTCACCTGTGTGCAGCGACAGCCAGCCCTTTCGGTGAGAGATGTAGTGCGGTGGGTGGGCTTCCTCGTAGGTCACAGGCTTGTCCCCCTTGCCCACCCGGACTCTGGCCGCTCGGTTCTAGGAGCAAAGGGCCCTTACTACGCCGTACCGCCCCAGTCCCACCCCTGGGTCCGTCACCCGTCGGGCTTTTCCGAGGTTCGGCTCTCACCCCGGGCCGGCCACCCGTTCCGGGTTCCTGCTACCGCCCGCGACCCACTCCCACCCGCCTGAAGCGCTCACCTTGGCGCAGACTGCCGAGGTGTGCAGGGCACGCCAGGCGCCAGGAAGTTCTTTACTCCAGGGCAGCACCTGTGGGGCAGGGGCGTGAGACCGAAACCAAGATCCCACCCCGACCTTTCTGCCCGCGCTGCCCACTCACCCGTGGCCTCAGCGCCAGGCCGCACAAGGACGCCGCCATCTTCTGCGGAGAAGGGCGCAGGACGTGCCACCGTGCTGCACCCGCAGGGGGGGACCACCGCGGACGAGACCAAATTGCGCGCGGGGGCGCGCCCCGGGGGAAGCGGGCGGGAGAGGCGGGGCGAAGACCCCACAGGGGTGGGGCCTCCGCGAAGAGGAGCGCCTCCCCGCGTCAGGCGCTGGTCTTTCGGGCTCATCCGGTTACTTTCTCCAGGCGGATTGCTGGCGTCGGATTTCTGATCCGGAAGTTTGATGATGCAAAACATGAGCTTTCGCTCTCCCAGAATTCCCGTTAGGAGAGGTGATGGCGTCCTGAAGGAGAAAGGGGAAAAACCGCGCCGCCTCGCCCCCCGCCTCCACCTGGATCTGGGGACGTCCACGTCCTAGAAATTAAGCTGAGCTGTGTCTCCAAAGGATCTTGTGAAATAAGTGTTGGGTGTAGCTCAATTGTAGGGTACCTGCTTAGCATGCACAGGCCCTGGGTTCAGTCCTCGCACTGCAAGAAAACAAAACCTCCAAACTCTGGGCTTTTATCCACAAAGAAGAAACATGTTTTGTTTAAAACTGCACCCAGTTCTTGAAGGATGAGTTATTCAGAGATTTGCCATTCATGATAGTGGCTACCCTAGGGAAGGAATTCTTCCCTCCTCCCGTCAGTGAACTTAGGTGCTCTATTACTCAGCTACATCCCAGCTTTAAAACTTTTTTTCGTAATAGGGTCTCACTAAGTTGCTAAGGCTGGCCTCTAACATGCAATTCTCCTGCCTCAGTTTCTTGAGTAGCTGGTATTCCCGGCATGTGCCACTGGGACCGTTAAGCAGGGAAATTTTTAAGAAGCAAGGAAATGTATGGGGATATAATATTCACGCCAGAGCTGTGCCAATGTAATTGGTATCTTCTAATTATTAATGTCAAAGGGAAAAATAGCTACACTGGGTATCTTATTTTAGAATTCATTACAGTAATGGAAAACACGAGGGCTCTTGTATAACAACCTTTGTACAGTCGAACTTCAGTATCGTCATCTATAAAATTAACTTATTTAATAATAGTACTACTTCACAGTTGTTAGGACCAAGAGGATATTTAATAAAATAACTCTTTTGGTTGTGTTAGGTTGAATGGTGTGAAGTTGCCAATATTTGGTTGTTTTGGACCTGCATCCTTCATCCTAATGATGCTTGAACCCTGTTGTGGGAGGGAACACTAGGTGATCACGTATGAGGACGGAAATGGAAGCAAAGGTTGGAAGTGAGTTGCCTACAGTCACACTGGGGCAAAGGCAGACAGCAAGCAAGATTGGAGTCTCTTGGCTTCAGTCCAGTTGATTTCCATGACCAAAATTCCTCTCTGGCCACTTGAATCTGGGTGGTCAAAAAATCCTTAATAAAAGGACAGGGTCTTTCATCCCCACCTTCCTAGGAATGTTTTATTCTTCATTTTTCCTACTGCAGCCGGCACTGTCCTCCCTGAATATTGGATAAGAGCACAAATAGACTTGATGTTCTCCAAAATCCACAATACATAAGGACTTGCAAACATAAGGACTCAGTTTTTCCTGAAGAATCCTTTTAAACCCATTTTTTTCCTTATAAAGTTTGATAGTTTTATAATTGGATAAATTATGTCTGCTCCAACATGCTGGGGAACATAGGACCTGGTATTTGAACTATCCAGATCCAAATCCTGGATCCACTTCTTGGCTGTGTAATGTGAGTCATGACTGAACCACTCTGAGACCAGTTTCCCTCATTTTCAAAATGGGGATGGTTGTGAGGTTGGGGTGTAGATCACTGATAGAGTACATGCTTAGTATGTGTAAGGCCCCGGGTTCAAACTTCAGCACCACCCCCCAAAATTTTGAGTGTGTGAAAATTACACAGTAAGATTCCTTGCAGGAGCAGCAGTTCAGCGTTTTCTAGTGTTTTTAAAAGAGTCCCTGATAGCTATTCATTATTTTAGGGAGATAAACCCTGACTGGACTAGAGGGAATAGGGGAAGAACAAATTGTTATGCTGAGTCCTGAATCACCGTGACAGGCAAAGTTGACAGGTACCTAGTGGACCAAGGTACAGATGCAGCAGGAGACAGGTTGGCCAGATGAGCAGGACAGGAAGGCTGTGCCTGGGAGTTCAGGTTTCCCTTCTAGGCAGTAGGCAATAGTACAATCAGATTTTTGTTTTTCTCTATTCAAGCCATTTCCCCTTTCCTGAGGTGCCTCCCAGGAATTCTAAACCTAACACACAGTGAGCATTTCAGGGACAAAATTCCTCTGGTTCAAACACACCCTTGCCTTCCCTTTGTTTATACAAAGCTTTGCTGCAAAAAATATTTCAGCTGGTTCCTTGATTGGGGGAGGGATCACATGGGTTAATTTGCATGATTAAAGTAACTTAAAATGACACTTTGTGTACATTAGTATGAACTGTTAGTGTTTAAAAATCACCAATGGAAACATTTTAATGGGGACATCTTTTCTGTAATTTGATACACTGTTTCTCCCATCCATCTTGCCAAGGAGGCAGTATTTCCAGGCTTCACAGAACAGACCAAGGCCCCAAACTCACCTGAGATTACAAAAATGGCTTCTGTTACAGAGCATGTACTTGTGCCTTCTTCCAGGGTTTCACTGCACCACTTGGTGTATGAGAGCTCAGAGATACATTAGGATGGGTGTTACAGTTTAGATGTGAGGTGTCCCCCAAAAGCTCATGTGTGAGACAATGCAAGAAAGCATATAGGTGAAATGATTGGGTGATGAGAGTCTTAATCTAATCAATACATTAATCCCCTAATAGGGATTAACTGGGTGGTAACTATAGGTAGGTCGGGTGTGGCTGTAAGTGGGTCATTGGGGGTGTGCCTGTGGGGTTTATATTTTGTCTATGGTGAGGGGAGTCTCTCTCTCTGCTTCCACGTATCATGTTCTGAGCCACTTTCCTCCTCCACAGTCTTCTGCCATGATGTTCTGCCTCACCTCTAGCCCCAAAGAATGGAGTTGGCCTTCCATAGACTAAGAACTCTGACATCGTGGGCCCCACACAAACTTTTCCTCCTCTAATTGTTTTTGTCTGGTCTTCTGGTCACAGCAGCAGAGGGGGAAAAAAGCTGATAAAAACAGATGGGAAAATGGCCTGGGTCTCTAGCTTGGCACAGTCCCTAAATGGCCTTCAAGGACTTCCTGGCTATGGAGTACCCAAGAGCAAGTGACCTCCATGAAGAGCCTCCTGTGCCCACTACGTAGACAAAGATGTACAACTGTTTTATCTCAGACCTGAACTCTTCTCCCCATGTAGCAACCAGGAAGCAGACGTTGCTTCATGCTCTCAGCACAGTGGTTCTAGACCCTGGTCACATGAAAGAACCCATTAGGGCCTACCCATCTCTGTGGGGAGGACAAGGGAACCTATACTTTTTGAATACCTCTTAGATGATTGCGGTTTGCAGTGGGGTGGAGAATTAGTATCTTAAACTTAGTTTATTTGAGGGACTTCCAAAAGCTATGTCTGCAGAGGCCTGTTTGGGGAAGACCATGGCAGCTGAGGGGAATGGCCTTAGCCAGGCCTGCCACTTTTGGACCACTAAGCAAAGGAAGGGCCTGTGGAATGATCTGAACTTCCTGGAGATGGTCTGTCCAGCTGGGTTAAGAGGCTGAGCTGTGGACAGACACCATGTAACAGAGACACTCTCAGTTCACATGGACTTCAGAGCATGGTCCAGCCTGGAACACAGTGATTATTTCCTGGAAGTTACAGAATTCAGCTGGAAGGTTAACCAAGGCAACTCCACTATCCAAATGACTTATCCTAACATAGAATAACTAACATATTATACTTTGTAAAACTATTACTCCTAGTAATTCACTCACCAAGAAGAATCCCAGAGGTTGTCTATTCTGGGAAATAAGTCAAACAACCACTGAAACTCCATTACAGAGCACACCCATAAATCCCAATTACTTGGGAGGCTGAAGCAAAAAGATCACAAGTTCAAGGCCAGTCTGGATAACTTAGTGAGATCCTATCTCAAAAAAAAAAAAAAAAAAAAAAAAAAGGTCTGGAGATGTAGCTTAGAGGTAGAGTACATTTGATAGCCAGTACCACAAAACAAAAACAAAACTAAACAAAAAATAGGTGTCTTATACCACAGGTGGTCCATGATTCCTGTGAGCTCCCACTTCCACCCATTCCCCTCCACTGAGGGTCAGGGGAAAGGGTCAGGTCTAGGTGCATGGGATAGAGCCAAGCTATAATTACTGTGACAATGTCCACTGTCCTGGTATCAGAGCCAAGGGCAGTTAGAAAGGCCCAATGCTACACCATGATCCTGGGCTAAATGTCAGAACCCAGAGGGGCCAAACCTGGGCTTTGGGGATGGAATCTGCCTCAAGAAAGCTAAGACAAGGTTGGAGATATAGTTCAGTGGTAGATCACTTCCCTAGCAGGCACAAGGCCCTGGGTTGGATCCTCAGTGGAAAGAAGCAAACTGGGAAGGGAAGGAAGAAGAAAAGGCTAAGAAAGGTAGATGGGAGAACAAGCCTCATGTGCAGGGCAACTAAGACCTCCACCAGAGGATCTCAGAACTTTGCTAAATCTGGACATAAAAATGAGCTTGGATGGGGAAACAATTAAGATGCTGTAAGACAAGCACCAAGAGAGAAGCAGAGGCCCCTGACCCCCTCAAGTGGTGTGAATGAGGGAGGTTGGCCTCAGGCAATTAAATGAAAGAGAAGTGCCACCATAGTAAGCCAGCGTCAGCCAGGCAGAAGGAAGCACCAGCCAACAACAGCATGGAGGTAGCCAGGGTGTGGCTGCTGTGGGCTGAGAGCAGAAAATCATGAACCAGGATCAAGGCCAGCTTGGCTCTCTTCTGTGGTCCTGACTCATCACTGCACTCTGATGTAATTTTGTTGGTCCTAGAAGAAATCAGATAGGTTTAGGGTCAAATCATTTTATTACTGACTCAAAAAAAGAGAAAGGATTTTTCTTTCCTGGGCTAATTCATCACATCTGAGGAGCTGGAGTAGCTACAAATCAGGTTTACATTGGTACAGATTGCCAAACACCAGCCCTACCCAGTACTGTATTTTAGTAAATGTAAGATAACATCATTTACAAGATGCCACTTTGTATACTCTTAAGGAAGAAAGATGGTTACTTTTAAGATACACTAATGATTTCTGGCTTGACATGTTGACATTTGAGACATGGCACTGGGCACCTTAACCTGTTCACGGAACGCTGCTCCTGAGCAGGCACTGCGTAAGCACTTTCCATTGCTAAGCAGGTGCTAGTGGGCAAACCAAGGCTTAGAAAAGCCAAGTAACCTCACTTAAGGGTCAGTCAGGAGGAAGCAAGACCAAGAATTACACCAAACTGGGAACCCTATGTGCTGTAGCAAGCACAGTCTATCTCAAGGGAAAGGGCACACACTTCTTGGAACCTTGTCTCAAATTCTCAGGCCCATTTTCTCCAGATGGTACTTGATTGGTTCATGCTTTCCTCAGTCACAGGATCACCTAGTGAACAGCCTGCTGTTCTGCTCATGCTTCTCTGAGTGGTTCTCCCATTGCAATCTTGGTTCCAAGACATGACCTCCCCAGTAGCCCCATGGCAAGCTCTAGGCCTCTCAAATCCTAAAGATGTTTTGAGGTGTGATGCAGGTGGACCTCTGGCTGTGGTGAACATCCATAAATGGGCAGGGCAGACTGATGCTTTGTGTTTTTAGCTCCAAAGCTACAAGACTGCTTGGGGATTATGTAAGTTTGAATCCTAAGAACAACCCTGACTTGAGGGTCTGAAAGTGAATACCTTTTTCATAGGTCATGGGTTTGAACATCGACCCTCAAAAAAGTCAAGAACATGCAAGTGACTTCCTGAAAAAACGTTCCTGCACCTGAAAGTAGCAATGATTTCTCAATTGACCCAAGTAGTTTCAGAATTCCTCCAAAGTGGTCCTGCCCAAGGATACCCCTAGCAGACTCTTGCTCCCAATCTGCTGACTGGTCTGTTTTCAAAAGTTTAAATATTTTGGACAACTGTTTGATAGGTCTGGGGATGTGTAGAATAACTTCCCTGATTATTGAGTGGTTACTGTAATTTCCTTTAAATCCTGTATCCCTTTGAAACTCTGATGAAAGCATGACCTGCATACACTTAGGCCTCAGGAATTTCAATTGAATGGGTAGATCCTATATAAAGGATCCTTGATCTGTTGGAAGCCACTAGGTCTGACTTCCCTTTCCAGATTTTAGGAATAGGTTGAATCAAATTTTCTTTTAACCCAGTGCTGGGGATTGAATCTAGGGCCTTGCTCATGCCAGGCAAGTGCTTTGCCACTGAACTACATACACACTTCCTTTTTATTTTTTTAATTAATTAATTAAGTTTTTGAGACATGGTTTCACTAAGTTGCCCAGGACACTACAACCAGCTCAGTCTTTGAATTGGCTGACATTCAGCAATTCTAAGAGGAGTTTCTAGTGCTTGAACTTGGGGACCAGGAATATCCTGGATCAAATTCTTATTGTGCTGGAGAAGCTCCTGGGCAGCTTCTGTGGCTCCGGTGGAAAAAAAGGAAAGACCTTGGTATTTCCAACTCAGCCAGCATCCCCCCTTGTCCCCGACCCCCAGAACTGGAGATTGAATCCAGGGCCTCATACACTGAATGCAAATACCCTACCTCTGAGCTATAGCCCCAGCCCTTTTTGAGACAAGGTCTAAGTTGCAGCCTCACTATGGCTAGCCTGGAACTTGCAACCCTGCCTCAGCCTCTCCAGTAGCCGGGATTACACCTCCATGCCCAGTTTATATTTTTAGTTTTAGAAGGGAAAGATTTCCTTAAACTTAGTGAAAGACCAGGTTTGCTGAATCCCAGGACTGCTATCCACCTACTACACATAACTAGAACCTGCTCCTATATCACAGTGACAATACCTTGAAAGTGAAGAGAGCAGCAGGTGGAGAATCTCGGGTCCCCCAGGAAGCGAAGGAAGACAGAAGGAGGATCAGGGAACTTCCATTCAAGAAAGGGTTCCAGATCAGAAGCCCTAGAGCTGAGGGCACCTTTGCTGAGTCTGGTAAAAGGACAAGAAACAGGCTAGGTACCCTGGCCACTGCCTGGCAGAGGGTCTAGTTTCTCTGAAGTTAAGAAACAGAAGGAGATTCTAAGGCCTAAGTAGCAAGGCTCAGAGAATCAAGAAGAAATTCCTAGGGCTGGTGATATGGCTGCAGTGGGTCTCTGAGGCTTACAAGAGGTGAGCAATGGCCCTTGGGGATGGCTAGCACAGGTTAGGATTCCAGCTGGAGGATCAACAGGGCAGGAGTCCAAGGTCCCTGGTCAAGTATCAGACCTAAATGGTGGATAAGTGGGGCTGGGAAGGACGCTGGAGAGGACATCAGAAGGGTCAGGCTGGCCCTGCCCTGGTGGCTCAGGGATCTTTAGATATTGTGGAGGTTAGCAAGGGCCAATGGATGAGTATGCCACTGATGCCTCTGTGTTCTGCCATGCAGGTGTGCAGTCTGGGGCTTTCTCCATCACCTACAAAATGGGGCGAAGATGGAATTACCTAAGTTCTTGTGAAGGCATCTAGTTCCTTTCTCAGTTAACAGCCAGAAGAATGGCTCTTTGCTTAAAGAGAGGGAACAATTTCACATCTGTTATGCAGTTCTCCAGATCCCTCCTCAGGCAGTTGCTGCTATCTTCTCTGAGCACAGAGAACAGTGAAGGCACAGAGAGGCAGAACCTGTGTACTACTATCATGTGAGCATTCATTCATTCGACAAACATTTATTAAGTGCCTACAGTGTGCCAGACCCTAGGGATACAGAGCTGGATGTTCTGTCCCTGCCCTCAAGGAGCTCACAGTCTGGGGCCAGACAGTAAACACATGAGTGACAATACACCATGAAATGTTGAGGCAGAGGTATGACAAAGTGCTGGGACACAAAGGGTTTCTGATGAATGCTTCCTCGGCAAGAGTCAGGGAAGGCTTCACAGATCAGTCCATATACCCAGTGCCACGGCAGTGCCTTGCACACATGGGCAGGATCACATCACCGAAACCTCAAATGCTGGTCCACAACCCTTGGGTTAGGTAGAAGCAAGGCCTGCCCTCTGCTTCCTCAGGACAACTCCTAACCTCAACTGGATGTCACTGCCTTCTGGGACCTGAGGAAAACTGTTCCCCACTCCAGGGGCCAATGAAGGAGTAGCTGTCCAGAGGGCCAACCCTCAGGAGCCTTGACAGGGTTCAGGAACAAGGATCAAATTACTGCTTGTGTTACCCTACCCAGGGCCTCTGATATCCCCAATGACATCTCTGAGCTGGTCTGTGAGATTATTTCTTTTCTTAACACTGTTAGGAGACCCCTACCCACTGTCTTTCACTGGTCTTCCTTCTCGTGTGCAGCAGGCACCAGCCGCCTCTCAGGTGCCTGGGCACAGCCTGCTAGACCCCATCAGAATAGGCCACCACAGCAGCCTCCACACCTGAACACTTACAGCCGCCGCACCAGCTCAATGAGCTGCTGGATGTTTTTGTTTTGGTTGGACAGGCCATTTCTGATGTTTTCTAGCAGGCATCTCTTCAATTCAAAAATGGCCTCACTGTACCCCAGGCTCACAGCAGCCATAGGTGGTGCTCCATGCCACAGTCCAGGGACATGCCAGACATGTTGCCTCTCAGGGTCACAGAAGGCCAGGCCTGCCAGTGTCCGGAAGCCACCACCTTGCTTCTCCATCTGGGCAGCAGCTCTGCTCAGGTCACTGGGTGGATCCAAGAGCTGCCTCCTGTCTCTTGGCTTGGGGCTGGGGGCAGGCATGTCATGAAGGTTCTGGTACACAAACTGATAGTTGGGCATGTGTCCTGTTTTTTCCAACCTCAGAAATGCATGCAGAATAGCTGGTGGAATGTCCCTCGTTTCAGCTAAACTGACCACAGTAACGTTACTCAACCCCATAAGCAGAGTGGCCAATGAAGCCTCCAGCTCAAACCTGTCCCCAGCCGAGGTCAAAGCCCCACTGATCAGCCCCCCAGAGTCTATCACAAGGATGTGGTCACAGCCCAGGTCTTGGCTGAAACCCTCAGCCACTGTGATGAGCTGCATGAAGGCCCCCCGGGGACTGCAGCTCCTCCCGGTAGCAAACCGCAGGCCAAACATGGTGTTAAGAAGCATGGATTTCCCTGTGCCTGGTACTCCCAGGGCAGACAGAACTACCAGCCGAGACCTCCTGTCCAGGCGGATATGCAGCTCCTTGAGGAGCCCTGTGACCCAACGTACAGGGATGCTCAGGGTTCCCCCATCCACCAACTCCAGGGGCAGCCCCAGCAGCAGCAGCTCCACAGCCAGGCCTGGGAAGTGGGCAAAGCGCCTCTGGCCAGCTGGCAGCCTCCCTGCCTCCACCAGGCAGCTCTCTGCCTCATAGAACTGCCCCATTTCCCGCAGGAAATGTTCCACCCCAAGAGGCTCAGGCCAGAGTGGTTCACTCAAGTCTGAAGCCCCACAGAGTTTTGGTCTCAGGGTGAGAAGAGTCTCTGGGGGCTGTCTCAGCCGTGGCTGGCCCACCCGAGCCAGACCCCACTCCATCCACCTCAGGAAGTATTGTCTCTCACCCAGGGAGGGGCTGCTGATCCCAGCAATGAATTCCTGTACCCCTGAGGTAGGCTCCTGGCCATTCTGCTGCATCCGGAGCTCCAGGAACCGTCGCCTCAGTTCAGCCCGGTGCTTCTCAGGTGGGTCTGGGGCCCACTGAAGTTGGCAGAACTCCCTCTCCACTTGGGCTGCCTTCCTTCCAGGGTCCCCCTGCAGCCTCAGTTCATCCCTCCTGTAGGCATCTATGTCCTTGATCTTCCTGGTGATTCTCTCCATTCGGTCCTTTGCCTTCTGACACTCCTCACAGTCCTCATCAACTCTGAGGCCCAACTTCCGGGCTGCATGAGCCATGTCTTCCACAGACACCCTCCTGCAGGGGGACCGTACCACACTACCCACGATTCCTCTGATCCTCCTCACAAAGCTCTCACTGTCAGTGCTGCTGACCTTCACCAGGACATGTGAGTGGTCTATCTTCAGCACAGGGATTAGCTTGTTCAGGAATCGGAGGTTTGTGTTGCGTTTCCCCCGGTAGGGACTCAGAATGAAGTAGTATTTTGTGGTTGATTCCTTCATGGAGTACAACAGTTTATATTCCTTCTTACTGATGTTGTCTGTCAGAATAAACACAGCTGAGGATATTTCTGTCAAGAGTTTAAACTGTAGCCAGTGAGACCCAATATCACCTCGCAGGTTCAGAAAGGCCACAGGCTCTGGGAAGACATCCAGGTCATCCCTGCCGCTGGGGAAAAACCAAGAAATTTCTACCAACCCATCTGCTATCTCTCGGGGATTAGTGCCCAAGTTGAGATCGCGATGCCAGAAGCAGTCCCATTGCCTTCGGCCTGGGCTGAGGATGGCATTGAGCAGCTGAGACTTAGAGTTGCTGCTGACATCCATGCGCACAAAAGCAAAGGTGGGTGCCCTGGATAGGACCACACTGTCCTCTCGGAGGCTGCCCAGGCCCCGTGGGGGCTGGGACCACCACGTCCGTACAACGGCCCTTAGGGCCCACAGCAGAAAGGTGTGGTAGTGGTTTTCTGAGTCAGGCAACACAAGCGGGAGTGCAAATTGGCAGAGGGACATCTTGAGCACGATTTCCTGTTGTAGAAAGCTGTCTGAGGACAGCAGCAGGGCACAGAGAAGGTCCAGGGGGTTCACTGGTGTGTCGGGCGTTGGTAGCTCAGAAAAAGAGTAGATGTCATCAGCAGCAATGTCCTCAGCTGGATCCCAGTAGATCATCTCCTCCTCCATCTGGTTCTCCTTCTCTGCAGGCCGGGCATCTGGAGGCATATCCAGCACCATGGTGGTGTTCCTGGCTTCAGCATTGAGGGCCTGCAGCTTCCTGAGGAAATGCCAGGGCAGGTCCTTGGGAACCTGAGGGGCCCAGTTCTTCATGCTGTCAAAACTGATCTGCAGAGAGTCCTGGAGGCAGAGCTTCTGCACTTGGTATGTCTCCAGTCCCAATAGGGATAGCATTTCCTGAAGCCTGCTTCTCTCCACTGTGGAAAGAAATGAGGACATGAGTGCTCAGTCTGCATTCCTGAGTCAGGGCCACTGTAGAGCTAGAGAGGGGGAGTCCAGCAGGGAAGGATTAGAGAGGATGTCCCTCAGAGTGGGATGTAGGAACAGGAGGCTCAGGGTGTGCCCAAGCTGACCTGAGATCAGGGATGAGGAGGAGACCCAGTATCAAGGTAAATACTATCATCTAACACAGATGTACATGACATTAGAAAGCAGAAAGGAAAAAAGGAAACAAAAGAGTCACATTTAAGAACTGGGAGAGTTCATGTAAAAGCACCAATTTCTAGTGTCTCTAGAAATCTGCAAAAATCTAACACTCAGCTCAAAATGAACTGGTTAGAGTGAGCAGCACATGCCCCTTAGGCAATGAATTCAGGTCCCACCTCCTATCCCATAATGCCACAGGGTTATTCATGTGCTTCTGGCCACACACTCAAGCTGAGCCTTGTGCTTCCTCAAAGTCACCTGGAAGTTTCCACAGGCAGCACAATCACTTTTAATTCTCTGGTTTCTAATGTTATTTTGTCTTTAAATAAGTTGGATGATACTTTAAAGGAAAATATTATCAAGCATAGTAGAGTCAGCAGTCATAGCTCAGCAACACTTTACAGATTTAAGACTAATAATGTAGTTTTCAGTCACAGTAAAATATCTGGTGCAAATTGCTACCAAGTGTAAACTTGTTTATTTGTGCAAAGAGTCAAATATCACCCTATACAATGTAAAAATCTTACAAGTTAGCTGCTCTGAACACGATAGCTATCTCCAAGGGTCTGCCCACCACTATGAGTTGTGGCCTGGCATTTTACCAATGTTCATACTGCACATAATCACTTTAAATGTTAATGTACGAAACAATAAATATAATGAAAGCTCCAAACTTTTTTCCAGTTCCTCTTGAGAGGAAGCAATATGCTCAAACCATGAGAGGAAGCACTGGTTGATTCAGCCCTTCTCTTGTTTCTCAAGGTCAAGTAACAGATTCAGGACCTTTCTCAAGTGACCTAAATGCGCCACAGCACTGAATATAGGGCTCAGAGTTCTATAGCAGTGTGATTATAAGACCACCCAGGAGAGAACAAGTGGCCCATGAACTTGCAAAAACAGAGGAACTGCATGGAAAGGGTTGCGCCATGACAACATCCTACATGGATATTTTTCAGGTTTCATAGTTTTGCCTGGATGAAATCAGGGACATACTTTTCTTGTTTATACATAGAACAAATGTTTTTATTAAGTTACAAAATAGTAAAAGGGAACAGGGAAAAGTCAGAACAAACAACCCCATTCACACATGCACCTATGCCTAGACTATGGCTCCTGGCAGGCTGTTTGGCAACTCTGGGCCTGCATTCCCAAACTCAGGTGAAACTATTAGACCACATGAAGAGTTTCTAAACCTAACTGAGATTATAAGCACTTCAGGAACTTGTTTAAAATAAAAGATTCCATTCAGCCAAGCATGGTAGCACACTTATAATCCCAGCTGTGTAGGAGGCTGAAGCAGGAGCATTGCAAATTCAAGGTTAGCCTGGACAACTTGGCAACACCTTATCTCAAAATAAAATTTCAAAAAAAGAATCGGGATGTAGCTTACGTAGCTGGTATGAGGCCCCTAGGCTTAATCCCCAGTACCACAAAAAAAAAAAAAAAAAAAAAAAAAGAGAGAAAAAGAAAAAAAAATCCTAGGTGTCCCCTCCAAAGATGCTAACTACAGAAGTGGATATGTTGAAGAAGAAGGCTGCTGGTGATGACCCATGGTTAGTGAGCTCCCCAGGAGTTTGGTTTTCAGCAATATTATTAATGGTCCATAAAGCACTAATGGATTAGAACATCCCAGATCTGAGCACCTTGTCTTCCCAGGATTTAATGCAGCTAGATATGGGAACTACCAGCCTAGATAATGTTCCTCTCCAATAATACATCAGAAAGCTAGAACAGCTGGGTGCAGTGGTGCATGCCTATAATCCCAGAGGCTTGGAAGGCTGAGACAGGAAGATCACAGGTTCACAACCAGCCTCAGCAATTTAGTGAAGCTGTAAGCCATTAAGTGAAACCCTTTCTCAAAATAAAAAATAAAACAGTCTGTGAGGGTGGTTCAGTGGTTAAGCACCCCTGGTACAAGAAAGAAAAAAAGAAAGAAAGAAAAAAGAAAGCTAGAATAGAAAGAGAAAATGCATACCTGTTGGGAAGTCATTGTCCTGAGCTTCATTTGTACCATCTATGAGAAAAGGAAGAAAGAGTCAGGGCTAATATGGCTCAGAGATAGAGCAATTACCTAGCATGTCCCTGGGTTCAAGTCTCAGTATAGCACCAAAAAAAGAAAAGAAAAATGATTGGCACAAAGTAATTTAAGCTAAACCCAGAACCCTCCTCCTTTCTTACCAAAATAACAACGTATCTCAATTATTACAAATATAAAATCCCAGTTATTTTTCACTTTTCTCTCCTCCTTTTCCTTCCCGAAACCAATCTATGCTAAGTCCCATAGTTTCTACCTCCATAATGGAACCCGCAGTCATCTCCTTCCATTTCTCTCCATTCCAAATCTAAAAAACAAAAGAAAACAAAACAAAAGAAAACCATAGGGATTTAGTTTCATCAGCAAGTTAGAACCTTTTTATCAAAACGTTTAAGGAAGAGGGCTGGAGGTATAGCTCAGTAGTAGAGTGCTTGCCTAGCATGCATGAGGCCCTGAGTTCAATCCCCAGCACCACACACACAAACAAACGCACAAAGTTCAAGTAAGGATACCGTGGTCAATGATTACCGTTTATACTACAGGTTGCGTATTCCTTATCTGAAATGCTCAAGAAATGTTTTGGGTTTTGGAATTTTTCTTTGCAGTACTGGGGATTGAATCCAGTGACTCAGGCATATAGACAGGCAAGTGTTTCACCACTGAACTGTATCCCAAGCACCTTCCCCCAACCCCTGCTCTTTGGTGGTACTGGATGGAATCCAGAGTGCTTTATCTTTGAGCTATATTCCCAGTCCTTTTTATTTTATTTTTGAGATAGAGTCTGGTTAAGTTGCTGAGGCTGGCCTATAATTTATAATTCTCTTGCCTTATCTACTGAGTCACTGAGATTAAAGGTATATGCCATCATGCCCAGCTCCCCATCCCTTTTTAAAAATTTTATTTTGAGAGAAGGTCTCACTAAACTGCTCAGGCTAGCTTCAAACTTGTAATTCTCCTGCCTCAGCATCCCAAGTAGCTGGGATTATAATCATGTACCACAGAGCCCAGCTCAGCATTATTTTTATTCTATCAGAAGGAGTCTTTATAATCACTTAAAGTGATATTTTTATATCGGAGTACAAACCCCCAGGTACAGAGGGGAGAGTGGGGAAAGTTATGTCTCTAGCATTACACTAAATCCATCAATACTAATATTTTAATTATAGAATGTATTTAACTAATGCTATCAGATGCTATCAGGAAAAAAGATTTTAAAAAAACTCAGAGCCTTGTGCATGTGAGGGAAGCCTTCTATCACTGAGTTACATCTTCAGTTCCCAAATTTATATTTTTATGAACTTATTATCAAGAAAAGAATCTGATATTTTCAGATTTATCAATCCTCATGATTCCCATATAATTAAGAGAAATCCTAATACTTCAAACTCTCTTCTTTGATGATGTCTCTGGGAAATGGACATGAGACAGGCTGAAGAGAGAAAAAGGAAATGGCTTCTTAGAGCCCAAAGACATGAGAGACAACGCAGGATGAATCAAATTCTAGAAGTCAAAAGGTTACTCTACTCAAAGTAAAGAAAACACCAGAAAAAAATTTTTGCAAAGAATTCAAAATACCAAATAAAGAGAGTAAATAGCTAGAGAAGAGAGTGGGAAACACTAGAGACTCAAAGATGGGGTTGGGGGTTCTAGAGTAGTCTGAGCTGGAATC
This sequence comes from Sciurus carolinensis, assembly GCF_902686445.1. NCBI lineage: Eukaryota > Metazoa > Chordata > Mammalia > Rodentia > Sciuridae > Sciurus > Sciurus carolinensis. The sequence continues at coordinate 101,905,302 of NC_062220.1, forward strand.
AAAAGTAACCTAGAGAAAACAGGACTTTGCTTGGTTAGGGATGGGGAAGAGCCTGATTTCAATTCAGAGAGATAACAGGTGCAAGAAGTCAAGGAAACACAAAGTAGTCAAAATCAGGAAACTAAGGAGTGGGGACAACCTAATGTTCCACAGGCAGAGATGCAGAAGGCAAATAAGCAAACTATTCTACAGGTAGATAGGAACAACGCAGGAACCCAGCAAGGACACAAATCCACAGTAAATACAGGGAGGCCAGCAAGGCTCAGTTCCATGAGCCAAGGTCTCCACTAGAATTCCTGTTGGATAGGACCTGGCCTAAGGAGGAGGTAAGCCTGAACTCCAACACCACAGGAGCACCAGGCTCAAATGGGCACAAGGGCAGTGTGTGGGCCAGGTCTACCACTAAAATTATATACAGTAAGAACTGTTATTAGCATAAGTGGGAGAACTCAAAATAAGGCAATTAAAACCATTTTCCCTCAAACAAAATGATCTCCTCCCACCAATTATGATAACACTTGGCATGCACCCTCTAGTGTTTTCCACGAAATTTTGGAATACTTGTTATTGGGCAGTAAATAGACATTTAAGACACCATTTCACACCTTGGAGCTATTAGCATCAAGAATGAGGTATGAGCTGGGCTTAGTGGCACACACCTATAATCCCAGTGACTTGGGAGGTTGTGGCAGGAATATCACAACTTTCAGGCTAGTTTAGGCAATTTAGTAAGATTCTGTCTTAAAATAAGAAATAAAAGGGGCTGAGGATGTAGCTGGTGGTAGAGTACCCCTAGGTTTAATCCCTAGTATTACAAAAAAAGAAAAAGAGAAAAAGAAATGAGGTATGGATATGTGCAAGCAAAAGAATAAAGTTAGACCCCTACCTAATACTGTACACAAAATATTAATTCAAAATGGATCAATGATATAAATGAAAGTACCAAAACCATGAAACTCTTAGAAGACATGGACAAAAATCTTCATAAATTTGAATTTGACAATGGGTTCTTATATACCAAAAGCACAGGCAACAGAAGAAAAAAAAAATAATTTGTGCATCAAAGGACAATAAAAGTAAAAAGAGGGCTTGGGATGTAGCTTAGTGGTAGAGTGCTTGCCTAGCCTATTTGAGGCCCTGGGTTTGATCCCCAGCATAGGAAGGAAGGAAGGAAGGAAGGAAAGAGGGAAGATGAGAAGGGAAGGGGAAAGAAAAGGGAAAAAAAGTAGGAAGACAGACAATCAACTCAGTGGGAGAAAATATTTGCAAATCATGTATCTGGTAGGATCTAAGTATCCATATAAAGAACTCTTATGCCAGGGGTGGTAGCAAACACCTGTAATCCCAGTGACCTGCGGAGCCTGAGGTAGGAAGATTGCAAGTTCCAGGCCAGTCTCAGCAACTTAATGAGACCCTTGGAAATTTATTGAAACCCTGCTTCACAATAAAAAATAAAATGGACTGGGGATATAGCTCAGTGGTAACGCACCCCTGGGTCAAGCCCCAGTACCAAACAAACAAACAAAGAACTCTTACAACTTTATAACATAATATCTCCACTAAAAAGTAGGCACAACACTTGAACAGAATAACTTGAGAAAGAATGTTCTTGTAAAAAGAAAAATAAAGGAGGTCCATGATCCCCAGCTTAGGGAAGTACTGAAATCCAGAAACCCAATGGGACAGAAGGAAACACATCCGCTTCAAAGTGGGCTTAAGTTCAGCTTTACCTGCAATTGCCACAGCTGTTCGTCTCTCTGATGGTTTTATTTCTGGGGCCACTTCTCCCAAATCAGAGTGCCTGAAACAATTTCAGAAGAAAAATATAATTAAAATAATGAACTACTGCTTACACCTATCAAATTGGCTGCATATGAAAATCTCTTGGGGAGCTTTTAAAAACTACAAGCTCTGGGTCATACCCCAGATCCATGAAACCAGAACCTCTGGGAGCTGGTTCTGGGCATCTCTGCTTTTAAAAGTGCCCTCTATGACTCTGATGTGCAGCCCAGTCAAGAATCATTAGCCTGGAAACTCCAGCACTTGCAAAATCTGCTGGCCAGAGAATAAATACAGTCATTCAGAAAGACATAAAAATATACATACCCTTTGACCAGTAATTCCACTTCTATCCTAAGGAAATAATTAAGATTTAGTTATAAAGATGTTGATGCCAGCTTTATATATAATAGCAAAAAGTTGGATGCCTTTTTAAAATCAAAGGCTGATAACAGGGAATTATGATCTTATTCTGCAGTCATTACAAAATATCTTATGGATTTTTTTGTGTGCAAATGATTTTAGATGAAACACTATGGAAAGATGTTAATGTTATACTAATTAGAGGGGGAAGTCAGGTTATGGAACAGTACTGTATTATGATACAATTTAATAAAATTGTGTGTATTTATCTACAGGTACATATAGAGAAATCTACAAGGATGTTCATTAAAAGTTAATAGTGTGGGCAGGGAGGGATAATCCTGAATTTTTTTTTTAAGTGATGCTGGGAAATCAAACCTATGGCCTTGAACATGCTAGGCAAGCACTTTACCACTGAGCTACACTATGCCCCTGAATTCTTTTACATAGATTTAAGAACTATATTTTCATTAAAAATAACCTATTTTAGGTATGTCTTAGAAATGAGCAAACAAGTAAATATGTTGATTTTGTCAGAAGTCAAGGTTTTCCTGTGGAAGAAAGGATATATAAATGTAAGATAGAAGAAGTTACAAAACTTGAAGAGGCATAATGGAATGCGAGGCATTAGTATGAACTATAACTTCTACATGCATCCTCAGATCTGTGTATGTACATGTATATTTCTATGTGTAGATATGCATGTACATACATATTTATTTCCTAGCTCTGTCCCCAGATAAGGGCCAAGAAGCAAAGACACTGCAATAGCAATGCGCACACCTCGTACCTTTAATTCCATGGCAAAAGAAACAAGGACTCCTTGGAGATTCTGGCTAAAGCCAGGGCTAGGGCAGGGAAAGAACAAAAGGAACTTGAGCATACTAGTTCAGAAAGTAAGCGAGTGCTCTGAAAAGTTCTGGGGCATGCTACGGGATACAGGTGTCAGCTAGAGGGGCTTCCCTGGGTCAAACTGGGGACAATGTGAACATGAACAGAATTAAATACAGTAACTTAAAACCACTGAAAACAGGAATTAATGAGTCCATTCAGATAACAGACAACTAAATTGGGGTGGGGGAATCTTGCTCAAAAAAGAATGTTAAATATGGAAGGGAAGCTGTAGTCAGAATGGTACCATTTTGCAATCATTATATTAAGATGGTCCAAGCAAGAGCAAATATCAAATGCTAACTCTTGGAGGAGAATGTTGATGAGAAGTAAGCTATTTGCCTGGTATTACAATGTCTCCTTTTAGACTGCTTATTAGGTGCCAGGAAGAAAAGAAGAGTAATTACACAATGAAGAGCTCAGGTGATGCTCTGGTGATCAAAATGAACCTTAATGTGGAGGACAGGCAGACTTCATGTGCCCCTGCTGTGACACACTGAAGAACGGCCCACAAGGTAAAGTTCTGATCAATCTTAAGGACAAATGCAAAATGGGGGACTTTACGCTAGAGGGGAGAACTGTATTATCCCAGAGTATGCATGTCATGAAAGACAGACTGTGGAAATGTTCAGGATTAAAGGGTATTAAAGAGACAAAATCAAACACAATACCTGATCTATACTAGATTCTGCACTAGAAAAGGAAATTTTGGGGTCAAAATACAAAGAAATGAAATATGGGTACATCAGTGTTACTATACTGTGGTTATTATGTAAGAAAGTACCTCTATTAGGCAACAGACACTGAAGGATTTAAGGGAAAAGTGATATGGTATATGCAACTTACTCTCTGCTATGGACTAAATGCTTGTATCATTCCAAAATTCATATGTTAAAAGTTTACCCCCTTAACCTGTTTGTCACAAAGGGGAAAATAAATCCTGGATAAGCAGCTATAGGCAGCTCAATAACCAATGGCATATCTCAGTGAGGAACTTCATTCCTCACTAAAATGAAATGGATCCAGATACTCTTAATTCACGTGATTTAAAAAGGTTCAATTCAAATTGGGAATGTAGCTTCATTCAATGAAGCAAAGTAGCTTCATTCTCAAAAGTAATGGAAAATAAGGTCTCATAATTTTCTTTGACATCCAACCTATCCTGATAAGATGGTTAAAATGCCCTAGGCACAAGGTTTCTATTAAAACCTGTTAGATAATTCCAGATCTCAGTCAAGGCTTACATTGAAATGCAAACAAAGGAAGCCTAAAGGCTCAGTAGGAGACCGGTCTCAAACCCAAGGGAAAAAAAAGGTAAAAAAGAGCCTTACCTAAACTCCAGCAAAAGTAAATTTTATGGTGCCTTACTAAAGTAATTAACGGCCGTATCATTTTCCCAGGACTCTTGTTTTTTTTTAATTCTATATTTTTTTTTGAGCTCATGATTTTTTTGATCAGTTCTATTTTTTATTCAACTAGAGTTTTTGAACATCTGTTACATTGCAATGGAGATTCACCTATAAAGTTACAAGGCCTTTGATTTTGTGTTATTTGTATGTCGTGCTGTCTGATGTCATGTTTTGTCTGTATCAAAACCGAGCGCTCCTAAAATTAAAATTTAAAAATGGATCCAGATACTCTTAATTCACGTGATTTAAAAAGGTTCAATTCAAATTGGGTAAACTAATAAAAGTAAAATGTCTTTGAAAATAACTCGCAAGTCTCTAGATGGTCAAGCTAATAAAATATTGATGTTAATAAAATGTCTAATATCAATTGTTTCTAGGACTTTTCTTCAACAGGAAAGAGACAGCAAATACTGTTCAGGACACTTGTCTGATATCTTGGTTTTTACAGAATAAGTGAATTAGAGTTAACATGTATGGGATTACTCAAATGTGTTTGTAGAGACATCTGATTAATTTACAAAGTTAAAATGCTAATTGTTAAATAACATCGAGTACTTTTAACTCCTTAAATTACATGGGGTAACATATTTAAACATTATTGGTGTTTTCATAGGTTGGTAAATAAAAAGGTTTACAGTTACAAAAAAAAAAAAAAGTTTACCCCCAGTGTGATGGTATTTGGAGGTGGAGTTTTGGGGGTGATAAGGTGATGGAGGTAGAGCTCCCATGAATGGGATTAGCGCCCTTATAAAAGAGGCCCAAGGGAGCTTGTTTCACCTACCACCATGTGAAGACACAGCAAATAGGTTCACTAGATGGTGCCTTGATCGTGGACTTCCCAGACTACGGAACTATGAGAAATAAATTTCTGTTGCTTATAAACCACCCACAGTCTGTGATATTTTGTTACAGTAACCTGAACAGACTATGTTTCTAATAGTTAAGAAAAAATGATTTATGTGTTTATATGTGTGTATATAGGCTCATATACACACAGATGAGAGAGAACGTAAGACTACACAGAGAAGCGATAAATAGGGAATAGTAAATGAGGTAAAATGTTAATAGAAGAATCTGGCCAGACACGGTGGAACACACCTATAATCCTAGCAACTTAAGAGGCTGAGGCAGGAGGATCACAATTTCAAGGCTAGGATACGCAACCTGCCAAGACCCTGTCTCAAAATAAAAAAAGAATTGTGAATGTAGCTCAGTGGTAGGTAGAATGCCCCTGGACTCATCCCCAGTACCACTAAAAAAAAAAAAAAAAAAAAAAAAAAAAAAAAAAAAAAGAAAGAAAGAAAGAAAGAAAAAAGAAAAAAAAAGGAGACTCTGGAAGGGACCTTGGGGCCTTTTTATTTTTGTAACTTATCTCTAAGTGGAAATTATTTCCAAATAAAAACATTAAAAAGTTAATAGTGGTTACTTATGTCTGGGTAACAGGACATTCATCTACTTTGGTCCTATTTGTATTTTTTAATAGAAGCATATGTTAATTTTATAAAACTAATAGAGCTATTAAAATGATGATGAGTCTGTGTCAGGACAGATGAGACAAATGGGTGCCAAAAGAAGCCTTGATAACACGGTGCCCTTAAAACTATATTTTTCAAGAGTGCATATTCTATATGTGAGTCTATGGCATAGAGGACAGGTCTCAGGTCCCTTGAGAGAAGGCATGGAGCACTTCCCTAAACCTCCATTCAGTTGCTCAGCAAGACAAAAGTTTTGTGTTTATTAAATATATCCTCCCAGAGGAAATTTTAGGATCTGTGGTTGTTATTCCAGCATGCTCCTTGGGGTCTCCTCCTCTGCTGAGAGGCTTCTGCCACCCCCTGAAGATGGTTCCAATAGCTAGAGTTTCCCTTCATGCATGGCCATCTTAGTCACTACAGACAGAGCATTAAACAACTTTCTGACTTCATAGGACCTTGATGCTGATAAAAATGGGAGGTTTTCGTTGCTTTCTCTTCAGTTGTCTGCAAAGAACATATTACATATTGCTTTGTAATATGAAAAACACCAAAAGCAACCTTAAAAAAGGAAAACAGCATGACTGGTTATAAATAGTTCCCAGCAGGGAAGCTACTAGCCTGGCCCAGGGGCTCAAGGATGCTGCCAGAGAATCTCAGGTAGGGAGAGCAGAGGACAGGTTTTTACAACCCAGGATGCCAATAACAGGTGGCCTCTCAAGCTGGAAACTTGTCCCTCGACATGTCTTCCAGATAGTTCCATGAATAGGATTTAACTTCACCCCTTTCCATCCCACATAAGAAAGCAGTGAAAAAGCAGCAAAGTCACAGGGATGATTTTGAGTTTGTGCTAATTTAGAAAAGAGTACATATTTGCAAATTCTGTAGTTTATTCTTGCCACTAAACTGCTTGCAGCACATCATAACTGAAATGCACAAACCATGAATTGTGGGTCCATCACTGCTCCTGAAAAATGGGGGAAACTGGAGGCAGAGTCACACTTGTGTGTGTCTAATGATTTTTATTTTACAACTTTACTACATATGCACAATATCCTTGAATACTTGTACTGGACTGAATTTTGTATTCCCTCAAAATTCTTATGTTGAAGTTGTAACCCCAATGTGATTATATTTAGAGATGGAGCTTTTAGGTAATTAAGACTAAATGAGGTCATAAGGGCAAGGCCCTCCATGTGATGAATTTGGTCTCCTGATAAGGAGAGGGCCTGGGCTGGGCATGTTGGTGCACACCCACAATCCCAGTGGCTCAGGAGGCTGAGGCAGGAGCATTAAAAGTTCCAAGGCAGCCTCAGCAACAACTTCCAGCCTCCAGTACTGGGAAAAAGTAAATCTCTCTTGTTTAAACCCCCAGTTGTACTTTTTGGGGGTAGCTCAAGCAGACTAATACAATACCCAAAATCTACTTTGCAAGGTGGAAAGCAGGGCTCAGAGAGATGTAGCCAAGGGATCTGCCCATATCACCAGAGTTAGGACCCAAACATGAATGTTTGTTTCCCTTCTAGTTCATCTTCTTTGTTTTTTGCAGTGTTGAGGATAGAACCCAGGACTTGGTGCATGCTAGTCAAAAGATCTACCACTGAGCTATACCCTCACCTAACTCTTTATCTTTAAGGTTTAGGAAGGTTTGAGATGACTTCTAATGACAGCTAGTAATTTTTTAAATAATTTAAAAAGCCAATCTGCTACCTCTAACTCTAGCCCCATTTTAAGCAGTGGACCTTGTAGCCTTAGGTATCCTCCTGCCTATATCATAGGCAGAGTCAAAACTGGATGGCAAAATACTAATAGCACTTCCACAGGTCCTAGACACAGTCAAGGCAAGGGAGCTTCTGCAAAGTAGTTTTTGCAAATTGCTAATATCACTAATATTAATTTTATTCCAAAAATAATATAAATGTAAAATACTGAAAAGCATCATGCTTTTGCTTTTTTTCGTATCATACTTTCAAAAACTATCACTATGTTAATCTGTCCTTCCCTCCTTTCAGTCCACTGATGCTACTCTAACTCATCTGTTAAATGACACACTGCATTCTGTGTGCTCCCTCTGACTCCCTCCTTAGTAGCTGTGTAGTTTCAATCTTTTCCTGAGACTCACTTTGGCCCTGTGCTTCTTTTTCTTAACTAGTATATTTGGCTCTACACATTCTACTTCCTTATTCACTTAACTAATAATGAATATTTTCCCACATCCTTAGCAACTCTGAAAAACATTCTACTTTTAATACTAGAGGTAATTTTTTAAGAGTAAATATCGCCCCCACTTTTGTACTGAGAATTAAATCCAGAGGCATTTTACCACTGAGCTACATTCCCAGACTTTTTATTTTCTTATTTTGAAATGGGGTTTCACTAAGCTGCAGAGGGTCTAAGTGGGTTTCACTAAGTTGCTGAGGGCGGCTTCTGAATTGTGATCCTCCTGCCTCCGTCTCCCAAGTCACTGGGATTATAGGTATGCACCCCCATGCTACCAAGGGTAAGTATTGTCTTGCTAGTATTCAAAATATATGTTTAGGTGACCCCAAAATATAGAGATAAAATCACTCTCTAGAGGTGAAATGATGAAACTTCAGGTTTGCAAATGAGTTCCATCATTTGCAAAAGTAATCTAAAACTATCTCAGAGGCTTGTCAATAAATAGCTTTAGGGAAAAAACCAAAAACAAAAAAAAAAACAAAAATAGCTAGGCATAGTGGCATATGCCTGTAGTCCCAGCTACTCGATTAGGCTGAGGCAGGAGGATCACTTGTGCGCATGAGTTTGACATCAATCTAGAAAATACAGTGTGATCCCCATCTGGAAAATAAATAAATAAGCCAGGCACAGGGGTGCATGCTTATAATATCAGTGACTCAAAAGTCTAAGGCAGAAGGATCCCAAGTTCAAGGTCAGCCTCAGCAACTAAGTGAGACCCTGTCCTAAAATAAAACATAAAAAGAGCTGGAGATGTAAGTTGGTGGTAACAGACCCCTGGCTTCAAGTCTTAGTACCAGAAAAAAATTAAATAAATATACACATACATTCACATACACACACCAAAACAAACACTCTCAAGCCTCTAGGGTGTGCCTTCCAGGGGCACCTCCTTACACAGACATCTCTCCAGTGTAGGAACTACCTGACCCTCAGTGTCCTCAGCTCTTTCTCTCATGTTAGCAGTTAGACCTATTAGTTTGTTCCAGATCAGGATGAAAACCCTGAACACTGCCAGGATACAGATAGAATTCACCCAGAGACCTACATCGAATGTGATTGGCATGAGGTGGTCTTAATTCTATTTCTGACAAGTCTACAGTGGCTCACCTTTCACTTCCACCTCTCCATGGAAGATGAAGCAAGACCAACTTTCCTTGTATCTTTTTCTTGTTTTTCCCTTTTATTTTCTTTCTTATTACTTTTTTTTTTTTTCTCTAATTTTCCAACAGAATTAACTGGGGAGCTTTTGTACTAAAACCTGGCGTTTCTGATTCAGCAGACCTGGGTGTTTAATGAATAAGAAATGATCTATTAGAGTTGGGTGTGGTGACACACACCAGTAATCCCAGTGACTTGGAAAGCTGAGGCAAGAGGATCACAAGTTCAATACCAACTTCGGCAACTTAGTGAGGCCCTAATCAACTTAGAAAGACACTCTCTAAAAAATAAAAAAATGGATAGAAACGTAAACAGGTAGGTCTGGGACATAGTTCAGTGGTTCAATCCCCAGGATGAAAGGAAAGAAAAAGAAAGGAAGGAAGGAAGGAAGGAAGGAAAGAATCCACTGGACACTGGGATAAGCCACGCCTTTGTTTTTCTGCTGATTCGCCTCATAGTAGACAACCCCTGGACCGTGTCCATCAATGCCCTGCACAAACAGCACAAAACAGTGAGCAGGCCTATGTCCTGTTTAACATCAACCACTGATTCCTACCAACAACCATGGCTTCTTCAATGGGTGGTGCCAAAAGACAAGATGGTACCTAGGAAAACAACCGAACCAAAAGAGCACTAGATGAACACAGGCACAACTGTCACCCTATCATGATCACAGATGACACAGGTACAAATGCTCACTAAAATGTAATTGACACTAAATGTAATGCTCACTAAAATGTATTATTTGAATAATAAAGAACAACTCCATCTGTGGGGTTAGATATAAGAGCTTTCAAGTCCCCCTCTCTTTCTGCTCTACATCTGGTGTGGTGACAAGAAAGCCGGAGGTTCTTCCTTTGGTGCTGGTTGGGGACCCTCACTCAGTCACCACCCTAAACCAAAGCAAAACTCCAAGACAGTTGTTCTGCCCAAAAGTCTCACTCCATGAGCAATAAACCTTTTTAAACTTTTGAGTGTAGGTTGTGGGTTGAACTGTGTGCCCCAAGTCCCAAACCTGGTATTACGAATGTGACTCTATGTGGAAACAGGATCCTTGCAGGTGTGATTAGTTCAATTAAGATGGGGTGATAAAGACTGGGCCTCTAATGAAAGGATTAATGCCCTTTTAAGAGGGAAATCTGGATACACAGAAAGAATGCCATGTGACAACAGGGCATAGGCTGATGTAATGTAGCTGAGAGAGGCTAGAGAAGCTAGAGAGAGGCCTGGGACAGAAGTCCCTCAGAGTCTCCAGAGAAAAACAAGTCATGCTGATGCCTTGATTTTGGTTTCTAGACTGTAAGAGAATAAACTTCTTCTTTAAGCCACCTAGCCTATGGTACTTATAACAGCAGCCACAGGAAACTACACCATGTGTGTGGCCTGACAGATATATTAGCTTCCACCTCTGTCTTCATATGGCCTTCTCCTGTGTGCCTCTTTTCTGCTTCTCAGACACCTATCATGTTATCCTAGAGACCAGCCTAATCTGGTTTAACATCATCTTAACTAATTACATCTATAAAAACCCTGTTTCCAAAAAAGAACATGTTCAGGACTTCAACGTATCTCTTCAGGGGGACACAATTCAATATACAATATCCAGGCCAAATCTGGGTTGGGGGCATCTCACCTCTAAAAGGCAACTCAGAAAAGCTTGAAGTCTGCCATGCAAGCCAGGCATGGTGGCACACGCCTGTACTCCCAGGGGCTCGGGAGGCTGAGGCAGGAGGATCTTGAGTTTGAAACCAGCCACAGTAACTTAGCAAGGCCTTTAGCAACTTAGTGAGACCCTGTCTCTAAATAAAATATAAAAAAGAGCTGGGGATGTGGCTCAGTGGTTAAGTGCCCCTGAGTTCAATCCCTGGTACAAAAAAAAAAAAAAAAAGGTTGCTGTGCAGCCAAGGGACGGCTGAGACAATGTACGTGAAAAGATCCTATCAAGTGACACACAGGACAAGGAAGTGCCCGATACTATGACACTGGCTGTAAGGAGAGGAAGCAGAGTGACCACCTGAACCCTGAGGTCATAATCATCTCAACACCCCCCAAACTGAGAGACTTCTGAGAAGATAAACAGTTCTAACAAGGCACCCGTCTTTGTCAAGGGTTCCATAGCACATAAGGCTCATCATATGATAGGAAATGGGACTTTCAAGTGCAGCCCTAATCCTCCAAGGGTGTACCCTAGACTTAGGTTGGAAAGATGAAGAATCCCTCGTTGCACAAACACTGTATAACACACATGCTAATCCATAAAATGAGGTTTGCTATCCCTGCCCTGCATAGCTCATGAGGTTGTTACAAGGATCCAAAGAGATTACATCCAAAGAGATTAAGCAAGTCCATGTTCTCTTGGATGTGCCCCATATGGATTTACTGCTTGGAACCTTTCGAGGAGTTTGGAATACAAAGGTGAAGGACACAAACACCTGGTTCTTCTCTAAGCTCAATGAGGCAAGGGGAAATTGACAGTGAGTAATACCAAGAACAAACTTTTTAAAATGTTGGATATGCTAGAAGATGTTAAGTGCTTAGAAAAAAAGAAAGCAGGCTGTGAGGTGGGGTGACAGGCATGAGAGCAGATGTTGATTTCAGGGATCGTCAGAACAGACCATGTGAGCACAGGCTTGAGAGGCAGAGCCCAGAAAAGGCTCCAAGTTGCTCAGAGGTTGGCAGGGAGACTGAGTTTCATAGGCCAAAGAGAAGACTCTGGTTTTTATTCTGGGGGACAGGAGAGCCATCACTGGCTCTGAGTCAGGGTAACAGACCTGTCTGTGTCACTGGCTGAAGACTCAAACCTGGTCAGCAGCACTAGAGATGATGGCACATGGCTAGGCTCTCAAGGTGTCTATGAAGTGAAATCCTCAACAGACAAGAGAGAGTATGTGAGAAAGAGAGAGGTCACGGATAAGTCTAAGATTTAGGACTCAATCAGTTGGTTCTATCTCCATTGGCCAAGATTGTGGGGACTGCATTGGTAAGGTTGAGGGGACCATGAGCAAATCAGCACTGACATGCTGACACATACCAGCCCCCACTCCCATTTGCTGGGGAGGGGCCTGGAGGCCAGGAGAGTCAACATCCCACTGTAACTGGGGAAACCACAGGAACTTTCCCAAAGAAATAGGCTCTAAAGTTCCTCCATGTCAAGGTTTAGCCACAATAAAGACAGAATCAACTTGCATTTTAGTCAGGTGTGGTGGCATGCACCTATAATCCTAGTGAAGCAGGAGGATCACAATTTCAAGGCCAGCCTCAGCAATTTAAGAAGACCCTGTCCCAAAATAAAAAATAAGAGCTGGGGTTGCAGCTCAGTGGTAAAGCACTTGCCTAGCACATGTGAGGCACTACATTTGACCCTCAGCACCACATAAAAATAAACAAATAAAATAAAGGTATTGTGTTCATCTATAACTAACAATAAATAAAAATAAAAAAATAAAAAGAGCTGGGGATATAGCTCAGAGGTATAGCATGAATAGCATGCACAAGGCCCTGGATTCAGTCCCCAGTATTGATATTTAAAAAAAAAAAAAAAAAAAAAAAAAACCCTAACAATTATATAAAAAGCTACAATGGAGAGAATCTAAAACAGATCTCCATCTCTAACCCACACATCAGTATGCTGCTGGTGTGCAGGTAGCCTGGACACCCAGTCTTCAGGTACAAATCCCTGAAAGGAAAGGCTTGTCTCTGAATTATTCCATTCTAGTTTTTGTTTTTATAAATCCACAATTGAAGGTACGGTCTGCTTTGTTAACAGCTTCTTATTCTGGCAATCCTCGTGAGCACATCTTTACTTCAGCTTCACCCAAAGGGTGTGGGGAGAAGCTGCCTATATTCTTTAAAGAACAAAAACTACAGAATCCAACATTTTTGTCTGTGCCCTGGAAACCAAATTTAAACCAACAGTAATAATCCTGAATGGAGTCATTGTTAGGGTTTGGATCTGAAATGTTTCCCAAAAGCTCATGTGTTAAAGGCTTGTCCAAATGCAGCAGTGTTCAGAGGTTGGACTTTGGAGAAATGATTGGATCGTGAGGGCTCTGACCTCATCAATGAATTAATTCATTAACAGATTCATAGTTCAATGAATTTTTGGGAGGTGGTAGAAACTTGAGGAGGTAGGACCTAACTGGAGGAAGTAAGTCACTGGGGGCACACCTCTGAATGGTTTACTTTGTCCTCAGATCCCTACTCTCTTTCTCTGCCTCCTGTCTGCCATGAGGTGAGTCACTTTGCTCTTTCACATGCTCCCTGTCATGATGTGCTGCCTCAACACAGGCCCAGGAGCAATGGAACCAAGTGACCATGGCCTGAAACCTCTGAAACCATGAGCCAAAATAAATCACTCCTCCTTTAAGTGATTTTTCTCAGGTATTTCATCACAGCAACAAAATGCTTACTAACAGTAATTTTGCATCAAGTTTTATCTTAAACTGCTAAGCTGGACCTCAGTGTCCTCATCTACTGCATTGGGTTGCTATGAAGATTAGCTAACACATGCAAAAAGCACTCAGAACAGGGCCTGACAACACACTTGTTGGAAATGGACTGGATTTAAATTTAAAAGAGCATTCCCAGGACTGAAAAGTCCCTTCCCTGGAGGTTCTGGGTAAGAGGCCCTTCCCTCAGCTCAGGGGGCACTCTTCTGTTTCTACATACAGAGAGGTCAACTGCTTGGATGTTCTGATGAAGCCCTGATTAAGTGAAGCTTGGAGAGCTGGTCTACAGAGCCAGCGGCCTCCTCCACCCCTTACAGACCTCCTGGTATGAGAATCCTAGATTCGTGGGAAAAGCCACTGCAGGGTCTCAGTCCTGTAGGCAAAGCCATGTCCCTTCCACACAGGCCACAGCCCTGATAGATTTCTCCCCACAGCAAGTTAAATTTTGTTTAAGCTCTCCAGTGCTTTCTCCTCCAAGTGTGGTATATGAGCCCCATTCCTCCCTCCTCCACTCGGTCCTCACTCTGGCTCCCTCAGTTCAGTCCAGGCTAAAAAGGAAAGCCAAGTCCTTCCTTCCCTGTAAGATGCTGGTGTTGGGCCAGGCATGGTGGGGCATACCTATATTCCCAGTAACTTTAGAGGCTGAGGCCTGAGGATCTCAAGTTCGAGGTCAGCCTCAGCAACTTAGCAAAGCCCTCAGCAACTTTGTGAGACCCTGTCTCAAAATAAAAAAATAAGAACTGAGGATTAGCTCAATAGTAAAGCGTCCCTGGGTTCAATTTTCAATAACTGCCCACCCCTCCAAAAATAGAGAACTGTGTTGGGAGAGAAGCTTCCTAGATAGGGAAGCCAATAGGTTAAAATAAGCCTTAAGTACTTGTAAACGTCCAATAAATATTAAGAAGAATGCTTTATTTACCAAGGCAGATGAGTCCTTGAGAATTCCAGTGGGTGATGATGTTCCTGAGGGGAGTGGGCATGAGGTCTCCAGTTAAGGTTATAAAGGACAAGCAAGTGAGGACAGGGCCAGAAGGAACAGCAAGGAAGACAGGAAAGAAGAGAAGGGGAAGAGAGGAAAGAGGAGGAAGGCGGAGTAAGAAGGGAAGGAGTGGGTAGAAGGGAGGAAAGAGCAAGGTGGGGGCGGGGGAGGGCGTTCAGCTCAGGTACCTTCCCTCCTCAGGCACTGGCTATGGGTCTACAGAAAACCACTGGTTTTGGGTTTATGTCCAGTGATGGCTTCCCCTTATCCTGATCATCACACAGTCTTGACTTCAATCAGTTCCCTCATCCACTACCATGAGTCTCACTTCTCCCCAGCTCCACTTAAGAGTCCAAGGCTCCTCCCCTGAAACTTGACATCTTTGACATTCCCGAATATTTTCCTCCTTCCTCAGCCTGAGCTCCTTCCTTCCCAGACAAGCCTCATTCCATGTGTGGGATGATTTCAGTGCAACAATGATCATATTTTCTGCAATGAAAAGCTGAGGAATATAAGTTCACTTATGTGGATCAAATGTTACTGGTGGAATGTGGTTGGTTAGAACTTGATGTTACCAATCAGATCAAACAAATTGGACTGGGATGAGATTTCTAGAGAATGGGTGAATGAAAATGTAAAGTTTCCGACTCTCTGGGCTGATGTCATGTGCAGGGAGGTATGAAGAACCCTTAAAATCTGGTGATAAAGGGGAAGGTAGTACATTTACAAAGATAATTTGTGAGTATAAACTTCAAAACAGGCAATATCTCTGTCCACAAAGTCCAATTCTTTGCATCTACTACAGATGTCTAGAGACAGACACAGATAGATACCATCATCTTAGACAAAACGGGAAGCATTCTTAACTGAATAATATAACCATGCCACAGAATATTATATAACTGTCAAATTTAGGTAGATCTGTTTCGTTTTCTGACATTCAAAAAACTTCAAAGCATACTGTTGAGTGAATAAAGCAAGTTGCAGAACAGTCTGATAGCATATAAAAACAGAGTAAAGAAAAAATATAATATGTAAATTCAAAGGAAAAGTCTGTCAGGGTATTCCACTTGCAGATGGGGAATAAGGAAGGACTCTTATTTCTGTAAGGCTATCTCTCTAAGAGTAACAGAATATTTAAAAATATAGTAGTTCCCTCTTATCCCTGGTTTTGCTTTCCACAGCTCCGGTTGTTATTCCTGGTCATTTGCAGTCTAGAAATGTTACATGGAAAATTCCAGAAATAAATAATTCCTAAGTTTTAAATTTTGTGCTGTTCTAAGTAGCATAATGAAATCTGCTGTCCAGCCCTGTCATACCCAGGACATGAATCATCTCTTTACCCAGTGTATCCATGATCTACAGACTACCTGTCAGTCACTTAATAGTTCTCTTATCAGATCGGCTGTCTGTGTCACTGCCTTTGTTCAATAACCCTTATTTCATTTAATAGTGGTCCCAAATCACAAACTTTTATTTTAGTATATTGTTATAAATGATCTATTTTGTTATTGTTGTTAATCTCTTATTGTGCCTAATTCATAAATTAAACTTGATCACAAACTTTTTCGCAGGTATGTAGGAAAAAAATAAACATAGAATTTGCTATTAGGCACTGTTCCAGGCATTTGCTGAGGATCTTTCAATGAATCCTACACAGAAAAGGGGGACTACTGCACACCAGTATTTTAAGAGTGGTAGTCTAGCAAGGTACAGCAGTGCACACCTGTAGTCCCAGTGACTTGAGAGACTGAGGCAAGAGGATCACAAGTTAGAGTTCAACCTTGACAACTTAAACAGACTGTCTCTAAATAAAAAATTTAAAAAGGGCTGGGAATGTAGCTCAGGGGTGAAGGGCCCTGGGTTTTATCCCTAGTACCACAGGGGAAAAAAAGAGGTGGTAGTCTAGAGAAATCTGGATTACATTTGATTTTTATTTTGTTTTATACATTTTATGTTACTTAAATATCTACCAATATAATCTGAAAAATACATATACTTTGTGTAGGTAACCCAGGTTTATTAAAGGAATTTGAGGAGCTCAATCTAGAGAACAGATGGAAATGAAAATCTGGGAACTCAGGATGGATGGCTGTAATATTATTAGTGATAAGAAGAACTTTGAGAATTTGATGAAAGCCAAAGACACTTGCAGAAAAGATACACACCATACCCAACACTACACATAATTTCAGGCAACAGAGGAACACACCCAGAAGCCCAACTATAAATCATGGATCAACAGTTAAAGTCACAGTAATAAGCTGGGCATGGTGGCACACAGCTGTAATCCCAACAATTCAGAAGATTAAGGAAGAAGGAGCACAAATTTGAGGTCAGCCTGGGCAACTTAGCAAGACTCTGTCCCAAAATAAAAAAGGGCTAGGGATGAAGCTCAGTGGTAGAACGTCCCTGAGCCCTGAGTTTAATCCACAGTACGACTTAAAAAAAGAGAGACTGACAAGACAAACAAACCACAGAACACAAGGAAACAACAACAATGAAAGCTGGCAGAGAAGGCAATGTCAGGAAAAGCAAGGAAAGGAGATCTGAACAGTTGCAGAAAAGCCAGGGAAAGGCATATAAGGAACAGGGATGGTGGGAACTGGGTGAGAGTTATGTGTTCAGGAAAGGATATAGCTGGTGGCAGATGGGTGAGAGTTATGTCTTCTGCCCCTCTGCCTACTTTACACTGTTGCACATGGATTCGCCCAGAGCTCCAACACAATGGTGTGGGCAAGAAATGCCCTTCAGCAAGTGGTACGACAGTGAGCCCAGAGTCTGGCCCTGCCACCTCCTCTGGACTTGTCTCCACTTAGATCCAGACACACAAGGCTGTGGGTCATTTCTCAAATACACCTTTTTCTCTAGCACAATGCCTGGGACATTTGTAAGATCTGCAAAAATGGTCAAGGTTTCTTCTTTCCTTCTTAACTCTCTTATGGACCCTATCAGTAAAAAACATCACATTTGGAAACCCCTGCATAAACACTTCAGTCAGAATTCAGTTTTTCTCCCACCTCTGCCCTCTATTTCTGGATTTGTTCCCCTCAACACCTACTGTAGTAGATTTGATGATTGTAGTCAATGACTAAGACAGGCCAGGGGGTCTCAGGAAGCACTGTCTCCCTTGCTGGACTCTTTATCTACCAAGGAAGCCTACAGAGGAGACACTTGGGAATCATGTCTGGAGATATGCATGGTCCCTAAATTTGTATATCCAGTAATAAGCACATAGTTTTCTCCATAAAATGAAATGAAGTATACTAAAAGTTTTGTGACCTCAATTTTGCAATGTATACCCCACAGAAAATTAAAAATTACTACATATTGCATATTCAGGGTCACTCCAAATAGCTGGAACCACACATATTGAATGTCACTTACAACAGGAACATAGTTTAGGCCCTACTGGCTCAAAGAATTACCAACCCAAATTAAGTTCTCCACTGACCCATGTCTAAAAAGTACTGTGCTTAGGAACCAAGTGCACCAAGATTTTTTAAACGCTTCATGACAATTCTAGACAGGTTCAGTCACCCTCGTGCTGACTCTAGGAGGCCCTGCCTTACACTTTCTTGACAAGTGGGACAGTAATGCAGAGGGACCTTGAACCCTTGAGTCAATTAGCCTGGTCTTCCCAGGGATGGGCCATTGCTTATTCTATTTATGGGCTCAAAGTACTAGGTACGAGTTGGCAGTGAAAAGGCCTGGTCCCAGTAGTGACTGCTGCTCCCAAGCCTAGAAAAACAGTGGGCCTGCAGCTGGAGTCTGCAGGCATGGGTTCAAGTTCTGTTTGCCTCACACAGGCCACTGGACTGAGCCAAATTACTCATTCTAACTCAGGTCTCATCTATAAGAGGCACAGCAACCCCATCTTCAACCTACAGGTCTCCCTGCAGCTGTAAAGCCCTCTGAGCACTGTGAAGATGTATAACATGAATTGCCAACATTGCTGCTGGGTCTAAGACCCTCTGAATGATTGACGATAGTCAAAGAAGAATTTTACCAACTAATGTGATGACCTTGAGACTAATTTTCCACCTCTGTAAAATGAAGGTGTTTGTAATTGCCAATCTCAGATTTCATGTCTAGCAAAATTATCAAAATGGTAATAATTTCTGAGTTTTATTTTCCCAAGTGCGAAAAAAAATCACAAACTATGTGTGTCACCACTATTTCCTAAAAGAAAGAAT
Source organism: Sciurus carolinensis (assembly GCF_902686445.1). Classification (NCBI taxonomy): domain Eukaryota; kingdom Metazoa; phylum Chordata; class Mammalia; order Rodentia; family Sciuridae; genus Sciurus; species Sciurus carolinensis. Next base: position 101,924,217 of record NC_062220.1, read on the forward strand.
CTTGTAAACAAACCAATAGAAAGGTAATATCGGAATAAGCGCAACCACCCTACGGCAGGCCGGTGAGCACCGGCTGGGCGGAAAAGATTCCAGGCCGGCTTTCCGGCTTTGGGCAAGGATCGGGCTGTCTGTCTGCCCTGCCATTCTGGGACACCCTAGGAACGTCCTAACGACAGCGACACCGAACCCCTCGGCTTCCAACGCAATCAAGTTCAAACGCCAGAAACGCAGACGCCAGGGGCTGGCGAGACTCCCCCAGGCCTCTACGAGGACCCGCATCCCAGTTCTCCGAAGCGACCGCGGTCCCAAACCTTTCTTACGTCACCCAGATCCTCAAGCCTCGGGCCCCTACCCCTACCCCCCGCCCGCCGCTGTCCTGGTCGCCCCCACCCGAGCCCGGCGCCGCGACCCTGGCCCGGCCGCGTCCGCCCAAGGTCGGCGGGGAGGCCGCGGGGCCGTGGGCCGGGGACCTGGCGGTAGGGAACGCCGGGGCCGCGCCCGAGGTCAGGTCAGGGCGTGGGTACACGACACCGGTAGCTCGGGGCCGGGCCCCCGCCGGGCCGGCGCCCCCAGCGAGGTGGCGGCGCGGCCCAAGGCGGCACTCACCCGGGCGACGCCATGAGCGCGGAGGCCTCACGCTCCCGCCTCCTCCGCTGCTCGCACGGCCGCGGCGGGCGCCGGGGAGGGGCCTCGCTGCCGCGCCCGCCCCGCTCCGCATCGCGCGGGGCTCCGGGCGGAGGGCAGGCGGCGGCTGGCGAGGGAGGGGACGGCCGGCCGACGGGCCGAGGTGCGGAGCGTGCGCCTGGGCCAGCGCAGCCGCGCCCTCCTGCCTCCCACCGCTCTGCCCCGGCCGGAATGCTCCTGGCTGCGCCTTCAGTGCCGAACCTGCCTGAGGACCTGTCCGGGACCACGAACTGGCTCTAGGACCTGAGGGAAATCCACACCTCTGTGTTTTGAGTTTAATTTACTAAGAAAAGCCTTTTTCTCTGTCTCTGTTATCGTTATTTATCAAAACAACTTTTCTCCTTCTAACTTGCGGAGCTGTTTTGAACGTGTTTCTGGCCTGTTACCCCTTTCAAAAGGTGTAAATTCACATTGTGAAGCTCTAAAGAATATTCTTTATTATTGTATTATTAAGCAAATATAATGAGCGTGGAACTCCGGAACTGGGGTTTTCACACCTCACCCAAACGCTATGAGTATTCGGGCAGGTAAAAATTTGAACCTCAGCATTTTTTGCGATGTCACATTAAATCTAAAAAATTGTTTTATTTATTTATTTATACTACGAAGTATACAAGACAGCAGTGTTTAAAAGCCTTCTGGAGCCAGAATACCTAGGTTGGACTCTGAGATCCATTAATAATTAGCAGCTCTAGAAGCTCTGGCAAGATAGAACTCTGGGGCCACAGTTTCTCCTCTTAAAAACAGGGGTATTATGTCCTATCTTCTCTTTGAAGATTAAATGAGTTAATATTTGTATGGGATTAATATGCTGCTTGGTACAAGATTTCATTCTGTCCTAGGAGAATTCATCCAATGCTTCTGAGCCTGTCCTCCTCAGTAAAATGGTAACTCACAACTGCTACCTAAGTTCAGAGAACAATTCATTATCTGTAAATGGGCACTGATACGTAAAGCTAGAGGCAGACCCAGAGTTAAGTACAAATACAGTGAGGAAGAGTTTGGGGAGTGGACAATCCTAAATGGATTTAAGACAGTAATGCTTACCACTGGAGAAGGCTGAATGATTAATTTTATTTTTGTTTGTTTTTTGTGGTACTGGGGGATTGAACCTAGAGGTCCTCTACTACCCAGCCACACCCCCAGCCTTTTTTTATTTTTGAGACAGGGTCTACCTAAATTGAAGAGGCTGGCCTTGAATTTGTGATCCTCCTGCCGCAGCACCCTGAATGGCTGGGATTACAGGTATGTGCCATCACACCTGACAACAAAGTTTACTTTCTAAAAATCATCTGACCACTGGGCCTTAGGGTTCAATTCCCAGAAACGGAAAAAAGAAAAGAGAGGGAAAAAAAAAAAAAAAAAAACACAAATAAATTTTATTAGCTGGGTGCAGTCCCTGTAGTACCAGCTATCAGAAGGCATATATGAATATACCACAGTGACTCTCCCCATCACGAATATCCACAGGACACTTTTGCAGTACTAGTGATAGAACCCAGGACCTTGTATATGTTATACAAGTGCTGTACCATGGAGTTATATCCCCATTCCTTCATTAGTATTTTAGAACCAATTTATTTTTTTCAAAAAAAATTTTAGCTGTAGATGGACACAATGTCTTTATTTTATTCATTTATTTTTTTTATGTGATGCTGAGTGCCTAACCCAGTACCTCACACATGCTAGGCAAGTGCTCTACCACTAAGCCACAACCCCAGCCTCCCAACAGTTATTTTAATTTATTTGAGACAGGTCTCACTTAAATCATCCATGCCAACCTCAAAACTTTCTCTTCTGTTCTGAGGTTGGCCTGGACAATTTAGTGAGACCTGTCTCACTAAAATAACTGTTAAGTCAGATTCATTCCACTGTTCTTATCTTATCCTTTCTCCTCCCCCCCAATCCCCTTCATCTAGTGCACTGATCTTTCTTCTTTGGTGGAATACCTCCTCCTCCCCTCCCCTTCCTTTTTAACCCATTTATTCTGGATTAGTTTCTGCATATCAGAGAAAACATTCAAATTTTGATTTTTTGGGTCTGACTTATTTCACTTAGCATGATAGTCTCCAGTTTCATCAATTTTCCAGCAAACACCATAATTTCATTCTTCTTTATAGCTAAGTGATAACTCCACTGTGTATATATACCACATTTTCTTTATCCATTCATCTGTTGAAGGACACCCAGATTGGTTCCGTAGCTTGGCTATTGTGAATCATGCTGCTATAAACATTGATGTGGCTGTATCACTATAGTATGCTGGTTTTTTTTTTTTTTTTAATCTATTTATTTTTTGGTACCAGGAATTGGATCCAGAGGTGCTTAACCACTAAACAATATCTCCAGCCCATTTCATTTTTTTTATTTTAAGGGCCTCACTTACTTAGTTGGCTTTGAACTCACAATCTTCCTGCCTCAATCTCCTGAGTAGCTGGGATTACAGGTGTGTGCCACCATGCCTGGCTAGTATGCTGATTTAGATCGTATGGATATATACCAAAGAGTGGAATAGCTGGGTCGTAGGTGGTTGTTTCTAGTTTTTTTGAGGACTCTCCATACTGCTTTCCAGAGTGGTTGTGCTAATTCACAATCCTAACAATGATAATATAGTGGTAACTTTTCCCAACATCCTCGCCAACACTTATTATTTTTCTTCCTAATAATTGCCATTCTGACTAGAGTGAGATGAAATCTCAATGTAGTTTTGCTTTGCATTTCCCTAATTGCTAAAGATGTTGAACATTTTTTCGTGTAAATATATGGCTGTTTGTATTTCTTCTTTTAAGAAGAACTGTTTGGTTCTTTCGTCCATTTAATTGGTTTTTTTGTGGGTTTTTTTTGGCATTAAGTTTTTTGAGATTTTTATATATTCTGGATGTTAATGTCCTGAGGAAGATCTTCTCCCATTCTGTAGGCTCTTTCTTCCCACTCCTGTTCCTTTGCTGTGCAGATGCTTAATTTGATGCCATCCCACTTATTTTTTGTTTTATTTTTTTAGTTGTGTTAAGGAAGTCAGTTTCTCTGCTGACATGTTTAGAGTGTTGGGATAACATTTTCATCTAGCAGTTGCAGAGTTTCTAGTCTAGTTCCTAGGTCTTTGATCCACTTTGACTTTTGTGCAGGGTGAGAGAGACAGGGGTCAAGTTTCATTCTTCTACATATGAATTTCCAGTCACCCAGCACCATTTATGAAAAAAGGCTATCTTTTCTCCTATGTATGTTTTTAGCACCTTTGTCTAGTATGGGAGAACTGTTTTTATGTGGGTTTGTCTGTGTCTTCTATTCCATTGGTCTTCACATGTTTTGTTCCATTCTTCATTAGATCAATTCCTAAGGGTTTTTTTTTTTTTTTTTTTTTTTTGCTTTTTAGGTTATTGTGAATAGGATAGTACTCCTAATTTTTTTTTCAGCAAATTCATTATTGGAGTATAAGAAAGCAATTAATTTATGTATGTTGATTTTATATCCTGCTACTTTACTTAATTTGTTTATCAGCTATAGAAGTCTTCTGATGGAGTTTGACTTTTTTGGGAGAGGGTCTTGAAATACAGGATCATATCATCAGCAAACAGATAATTTGAGCTTTTCTTTTCCTATCTGTATCCCTTTAATTCCCTTCTCTTGCCTGATTGCTCTGGGCAGAGTTTCAAGGACTATGTTGAAAAAGAGTGGTGAGAGTGGGCATACTTGTTCCTGTTTTCAGAGGGAATGCTTTCAGTTTTTCTCTATTCAGTATGATATTGGTCTTAGGTTTGTCATATGTAACCTTTACAATGTTGAGGTAAGTTCCTTCTATCCCTAGTTTCTCTAGTGTTTTAAACACTAGAATGGGTACTGGACTTTATCAAATATTTTTTCGGCACCTATTGAGATAATCATGTGATTCTATTTACATGAATTGCTATTATTGATTTTGTGAATGCTGAACCAACCTTGCATCCCTGGGATGAAATCCACTTGATCATGGTGCACTACCTTTTTAATGTGTTTTTGTATATGATTTGCCAATATTTTATTAAGAATTTTTGCATCTATATTCATCAAGCATACAACCTAAAATTTTCTTTCCTTGATGTGTCTTTTTTGGTTTTGGTATCAGGGTGATACTAGGTTCATAAAATGAATTTGGCAGTGTTCCCTCCTATTCTATTTCATGGAAAAAATTGAGGAGGGTTAGTATTAGTTCTTCTTTAAAGGTGTGATAGAACTCAGCTGAGAATCAATCGGGTTCTGGACTTTTCTTTGTTAGAAGGCTTTTGATAGCTGCTTCAATTTCATTATTTAATATTGATCTTTGTAAGTTTTTATATTTCATGGTTCAACTTGTGTAGGTCATATGTCTCTAAGAATCTGACAATTCTTCAATATTTTCTAGCTTATTGGAGTATAAATGTTCAAAATAGTTTCTGATGATTCTCTAGATTACAATAATGTGTGAGGTGATATTTTCTTTTTCACCTCTAATTTTACTTGAGTTCTCTTTATTTTCGTTAGTTTGGCTAAGGGTTTATCAATCTTGTTCATCCTTTCAAAAAAAACCAACTCTGTTTCATTGATCCTTTGTACTATTTTTATTCTCAGTTTCATTGATTTTGGCTCCAATTTCAATTATTTCCTGTCTTCTATTGCTTTTGGTGTTCATTTGTTTGACTTTTTCTAGGGACTTTTGTAAAGTATGATATCAGGGCTATAACTTTTCTTCTTAGAACTGCCTTTATACTGTCCCAGAGATTTTGATATGTATATCACTATCCTCATTTGTAGTTTTTTAAAATTTCTCCCCAATTTTTTCTGCTTTCCATTCATCATTTGAAAGCATACTATTTATTTATTTTCCAGGTATTAGAGTGGTTTCTGTTTTTGATCTTATCATTGATCTCTAATTTCACTCTATTATGATCTCATAGGGCATAAGAAATTATATCTTTTTTATATTTGCTAATATTTGCTTTGTGACCTATAATATGATCTATTTTAACTCTTTAAAAATGTTAAGTAATGCAAGTTTGCTGAAATTAAATCTTCCTTAACATGAGTTTTAGCATTCCACAGCATGGTAGACCATGCGCAGTATATTTTAACAACCCCTACTGCTGGACATAAATATTTCTATCAGTATTTCGTTATTATAAGGAATGTGGGCAAGAAATTTCCTTTTAGCCAAAATGTCTTGCAAACAAAAATGATTATTTCCTTAAGTCAAGTTTGTATGATTTTAATTTCAGGAGGATATCAGCATTTTAAGGCTTTTCAGATACACATATCTTCTGTGTATGTGCACATACACATACACATATACATAAACATACACAAATTCATGTGTGCACATATATATGTATATATATAAACATAGATACAGATACATACTTATACATAACATGCACACTTATATACAAATACACAAACACACAGATTGTCTTCCTGCCACAATGACCAGTTCTGAATGATAGTGCCAGTTTGCCAAAATGCTCTCTGTATTTAAAAAAAAAAAAAAAAAAAAAAAAAAAAAAAAATCATTGCCAATTTGAATTCCCCATAGAAACACACAGAAACAACTAGAAGTCTTCTAAACCACCTGTGTAGAAGCTCTGGAAAGATCAAAGGGTTACAGCAACAAAGAAAATACTCAAGCAAGAAAAAGCTTTAAAGAGGCAGGAATGTTTCATGGCCTTTTTACTCAACATACCCACTCTTCACCAGCATGGTGGTAGAGTTGATCCTGAGCAGGTAGCAGCTCATTTCCCTTTTCCCCTCTTTAACTGGAGGAAGCATAGCAGATCTTATTTGCATGCCACCTGCCCTACAAGGAATGGTAAAAGGAGCCTTCAGGTTGAAATGAAAGGATGCTCACGGCCATACAAAGACATAAAGATCTGCAGTGATGATAAACACATGGGCAAATATAAAAGTCAGTATTATTGTAATTTTGGTTTGTAACTCCGCTTTTAATTTTCAACAGAACTGAGCCAGGTGCAGTGGCTCATACCTGTATTCCCAGCTTCTCAGGAGGCTGAGGCAGGAGGATCACAGGAATTTGAGACCAGCTCAGGCAATACTGAGAGACTCCCCCAACTCCAAAAAAAAAAAAAAGAAAGAAAGAAAGAAAGAAAGAAAAAAAGACAAATGCATAAAAAAAAGTTTAAATCTCAAAAGAAAGAAAAAAGGACAAATGAATTAAAAATTAAAAATTTAAATCTATGTCATTAGATAGAGCAGGGTGGCACACACTTATAATCCCAGCTCTTGGGGGGTCAAGGCAAGTTGGAGGCCGGCCTTGGCAACTTAGTGAGACCATGTCTCAATTTTTTTTTTTTTTTTTTAAAAAGGTAAGGGGTCATAGTGCAGTAGTAGAGCACCCCTGGGTTCAATCCCCAATACTGCAATAATAAGTAAATCTACGTTGTTGGGTATACACTGTATAGAGATATAATTTGTAATATCAATAATATGAAGGGAGAAGAAAACTGTACAAATAGTTTTTAATTGCAATTGAAGATGTTAGTATCAATTCAAATTACATTACTATAACTTTAGGATGCTCTATGTAATCCCCATAGTAATTACAAAGAAAATATCTGGAGAATATACAAAAAAGTAGCTGGGTGCAGTGGCACAGGCTGGTGATCCAAGAGACTTGGGAGGCTGAGTAGGGGATCTCAAGTTTGAGACCAGTTTTAGCAATTTAGCAAGACCCTCAGCAACTTAGTGAGATCCTGTCTCAAAATTTAAAAGACTAGGGGTTGGAAATTAAGCTCAGTTGCAGAGCATTGCCTAGTATGTGCAAGGCCCTGAGTAGTCCTACCCTGGGGGGAAAATAAGAAATTAAAAGAATAAACAAACAAAAAAAAAAACTGGGGATGTAGTTTGGTGGTAAAGAGTCTCTGAGTTCAATCCCCAGTAACCACCGCCCCCCCCAAAAAATCAACAAACTTAGAATAGAATCTGCTCAACAAGAAAAAGGGCACTTATAAAAAACCCAGAGGGAACATCATACCCATGGTCAAAGAGTAAAAATTTCCCCATAAGATCAGAAACAAGGAAAAATGCCTACTTTCTTCATTCGTATTTAATATAGTATTGAAAATTCTATTCAAAACAATTAGAAAAAAATTTTACAGGGAAATAAAAGGTTTACAAAATGAAATGGATATAAAACTATATTTGTAGTTGACATGATCTTATATATAGAAAATTTCAAAGAATCCATAAGAAAGCTACTAGAGCTAATAAACGAATTCAGCAATGTTGTTGAGTACAAAAACAATTAAAAAAAAAGTAGTCTTTCTATACACCTGTAAAGAACTACCAGAGTAGGGCCAGGTGCACAGTGGGAGGCTGAAGCAAGAGGATCACAAGTTCGACACTAACCTCAGTAATTTAGTGAGACCCTGTCTTAAAATAAAAATTAAGAGGCTCCTCCCCTCCCTGACCCTGCCCAGAGCCTGAGCAGCTGCCTTCTCTGCCCACGGTGATGGTGCTTGACCCTGCAGAGCAGCATCTCAGACATGTCAAAAAAGATGTTTTGATCCCAAAAATAATGAGAAAAGGTCAGAGAGAGGTGTTCTGAACAAGTTCAAGATTTTACCAATTGTTGCAAGGACTCTGGCATCCTTATGGTAGTAAAATGCCAAGAAGAAAATTCTGCATTGAAACAATGTCTAACTGCTTACTACAGTGATCCAGTGTTTTATGAAGAATGCAAAATGGAATACCTGAAGGAAAGGGAAGAATTCAGAAAAACTGGAATTTCTACTAAGAAAAGGCTACAGAAGCTTCCTACAAGCATGTAGACAGATATTCAAATGACAGGAATCTCATATTAATGGCAGTCTTTTATACTACAAATCATCTGAAATAATGGACTCAAGAATGTGTTTGCTTTATTCTAATTATGAAAATATTAAATTTATATGAAATAAAGATCTTTATTTCAAAAATAATAAATAAATAAAAATTAAAAGGGCTGGTAATACAGCTCAGTGGTAAAGCAACCCTGGGTTTAATCCCCAGTACAAAACAAAATAAACAAAAAACTTATCAGAATAGGTAATTAAGAAATTCCATATACAATAGCATCTAAAAGAACAAAAATATCTAATAAATTTTAAAAAGGAGGTGAAAGACATGTACACTGAAAATTACAAAACACTGCTGAAAGACATTTAAAAAATGGAAAGATAACCAGTGTTCATGGAATGGAAAACTTAATATCAGTAAAATGTTAATCTGCCCAAAGCAATCTACAAATTCAACATATATATATTTTTTTCTTCAGTACTGGGGATGGACGCCAGGGCTTCCTGCATGCTAAGCAAGCATTCTACTCCTGAGCTACATCCCCAGCACTCCCACCTTTATTTTGAGACAGGGTCTTGCTAAATTGCCCAGGCTGGCCCACCTCAGCCTCCTGAGTAGCTGGTACTACAGGCTTGTACCATCATATTTTAAACAGCTGTACAAACATATAATTTATCCATCAGCAATCACTCCCCATTCCCTTCTTTCCTCATCCCAGGCAACCATTAATCTATTTTCTGTCTCTATAGTGTTGCCTATTCTAGACATAAATGGAGTCATACGCTGTCTGGCCTTTCGTAACTGGCTTTTTTCACTTATTTGATATAATAAGAAAAGATATAATATATATATATATAGTTGTTTTTTTTTTTTTTTTTTTTTTTTTTGGTCTTTGCCCCTGGTCCCTGCATAGTTTTTACAACCCCTGGAATTTCCTACATGATAGAGGTGACAGGAGGGTTTTTTGTTTTTCATTAACAAAAACAATAGCAATTTAGCAAGTCCCTCAGCATGCCTGTAAGGTGACTCTTGGTAGGCCCACAGATAAAGTTTCAGAATGATGAACAGGATGCCAGAGGATCTAACCCTGTGAAGAGGGCTGGATCTTTAGCATCATCCCAGGACCACCAGGGAAAAAGGCTGGACATGGGGTTTAGTCACCAATAGCCAATGATTTCATCAATCGTGCCTACATATCAACCAGGTTCATGTTACAGACAGCCTAGTCCACCGACCCTGCCTGGATCCTGGCTGGCAGATTTGGCCACTTGTTCACTTAATAGACAAAAGATGGAAAAATGAATTGTGAACTTGATCAAATTGAGAAGCAGTCAGATTGCTTCTCTCCATCAGCCCAAGAGAAGCAGTTACAATTTACAGAAACAAAAGCAAGATGATACACATACATAGATTTAATTATCCTGTGTTAGGGCTGGGGCAGGGACTAGGTCTTCATTCTTCACTCCCTGGTTTCTTTGGTGCCTGTGGGGGGTGGGGAGAAGGTGGGATTATAGCCCTAAAGGGCCAAAAAAAAAAAAAAAAAGAAAAGAAAGCTAAAGCTTCCTTCTTTCAGCAGAAGGAAGTTTGTTCTTAATTCAGAGTGGGGACTTAGGGCTGGGGAGATAGCTCAGTTGGGAGTATAAACTCCTGGGTTCCATCCCCAGCACCGCCCAAGAAAAAAAAAACCAGAGTGGGGACTCCAAGTTCAGTCTCTTTCATTCAGAAGTACAGGTGGCGACCTGAGACTTGTGACTGGCATAGGAAATGGGGGCAGTCTTTTGAGGTTTGCTTGTGCTGACTCAAGGAGGTTAGTACTAGAATGGAACTGAATTGTGGTACAGCCAGTTAGTGTCTGAAGAGTTAAAGAACCCCTGATAAAAGGGGAAAAACTCACACATTTGGTGTTAGAAATGTTGAGTAAAATTAGATCAGACTTAATGTACTATTTTTTTCTTTTTGAAGCCAGAGGTACTCTATCACTGAGCTACATCCTCAGTCCCATTTTTTTTTTTTTTTTTGAGACAGGGTCTTATTGAGTTGCCGAGGATGTCCTCAAACTTGCAATTCTTCAGCCTCAAGTTTCTGAGTCCCTGGGATTACAGGCATGGGCCACTGCACCCGAATATAGTATTTTCAGGGTTTATTTATTGGTGCTCGGGATCAAACCAAGAGCTACACGTTCTGCCCCTCATCATTTTTTTAAAGAGGTCATTGGGGCTCTAATTCAATGTAACTGTATCCTTTTCTGTTTGTTTGCAGGGCTGGGGATCAAACCTATGACACTGTGATATTAGGTAAGTGTTCTACCAATGAGCCCTGACTATACTTACAAAAGGGGAAGTTGGAACATGCATAGTAGGAAGATACTCTGAAGATACAAGGAGAACATTATTTACTAAACAAAGGCTGGTAAGGAGTTAGGAAAAAGCCAATGGAAAAGATTGTCCTTCACAGCCCTCAGAAGGAACCATCCCTGACAATACCTTGATTTCAGACTTGTGGCCTCCAGAGTTATGAGACAATACTTTTCTGTTGTTTAAGCCACCCAGTTTGTATACTTTGTTACAGCAACCCCGGAAATATATATATATATATATATATATATATATATATATGTGTGTATTATATATGTATCAGTAGATATATATACTTTATTCCAAAAAAAACTCCCTTGTGTGGATACATCACTTTTTGTTTAGTCATTGAACATTTCAGTTGCTGTGACCTTTTGACTAGTACGTATAATGCTGCTCTAAACATTTGTATACAAAATAATGTATGGACATATTTTATCCTATGTGTATACTTAGGAGTAATATGGTAACTGTTTAACTTTTTGAGCAACTATCAACCATTTTCCAAAAATGTACCATTTTTCCTCTCCACCAGAATGTGTGAAGGCTCCAGCTTCTGCACATTCTTGTCAAAACTTGTCTTCATCCTAGAGGGTACAAAGTGGATCTCTTATCGTGGCTTTGATTTGCATTTTCCTAATGAATAATAATTTTTAAAATGTGCTTACCAATTATTATTTTTGAAGAAATGTCTATGCAAATCTTTTGCCCAGTTTTCCTGTCTTGTTTTGCACTGGGGATTGAATTCAGGGCTATATGCATGCTAAGCTAGTGATCTACATTGAGTATATATAAACCCCCAGACCCTTTGTGTGTGTGTGTTTAGTGCTGGGGATTTAACTCAGGAATACTTTCCCATTGAGTTATAACCAAAGTTCTTTTTTTTTTTTTTAATGTTTTATTTTGAGACAGGTCTAAGTTGCTGAGGCTAGCCTCCAATTTGTGATCCTTCTGCCTCAGCCTCCAGAGTGGCTGGAATTATAGGTAGATGCCAGTATGCTGGTCTCCCTAGAGTTCTTTTAAATTTTATTTTTAAAGTCTTACCAAGTTGCCCAGGCTGACCTGTAACTTGCCAGTCTACTGCCTCAGCCTTCTATGCAGCTGGGATCTCCAGCAAGCACCACCACACATGGCCCAGTTTTAAGTTTTTATGAAGTCATCATTGATGTTTCAATCTTTTTTGTAACATTTTAAAAATACTTCTGTATATCTAAAATTATTTCAAAGTTATAAAAATTAAATATTACATACATGCATAATAAAAAGTTTAGAAAATTATAGACTAAACTACCAATAGGGAGTAAAAATGCAACTTCTTATTTTCTTATTTTTCACATTTAGAGTGTGATTTGTTTCCCTGGATTATATAAGTAGTGATGCAAACCATCTGTAGAAATTTTTGGAAATTAGTATCACTAGTAGACCCACTACCAGAAATAACTATCATTAAAAATTATATTCTTATACCAGTATATAAACACTTGTAAAATTCTGGAATAACTTGTTTCATAGAAGGAAGAGTCAAGTAAACAATGTAGCAATGGATGGTCTGTGGTCTAACACAAATTTTTTAACTATCCTATGTATACCAGATCTTACTATGCTGCCCAAGCTGACCTCAAACTTGCAAACCTCGACTCAGTCTCCTAAATAGATGAGTTTACAGCAACTGCAAATGGCCAGAAATTTGAGATGCAAAGATGTGACACCAAGGGAAATTTCTTAACCTGGCCCACTCAGAGTGATGAGTGAGCTAGCTTTGGAAGGTACTACACTGAGCCCTTTTGAGGCAAGGTGTTAAGGGCCTTGCTAAATTGCTGAGGTTGGCCTCAAACTTGCAATCCTCCTTCCTCAACCTCCTGAGTTCCTGGGATTACAGGGGTGTATCAATGTGCTTAGCTGGAAGGTTAAGGGGGGAAAAAGAGGGAGTTTTCCAGATGAAAGGCAGCCAGAAGTAAAGGAATGTAAATGGGTACATTGACAGAAATACTTGAAAGTTAGCAAGACTGAAGGTTAGGGAGGAAAAGGTAAAGCTAGAGGATACCAGATTCTAAAAAGGAAATGGATAACCCTGAATTATTCCTGTAGGTCATAGGGCTTCCTTAAGAGTTTTGGGAAAGGATACAGCTTGATTAGCTTTAAGTTAGAGGACAATTCATGAAACTGGGGAGAGGACAGTTTGAGAGAATGACAGAAAAGCCAGGAACTGGGGAACCATCAAAATATAATTCATTTTATATCCTGTATACACAAAGATGGCCATATGTCCTGGCTAGTCAGAAACAATCCCAGATTACGCCTTTGGTCCTACAGTAATTGCATTTGTATTCTTGTCCTGCAAAGTGTCTAGAGAAAAAAATACCACCTACACAAACACAAATGCACACATCAACAGAACTTTCACAATTCTTGCCTTTACTATGTGAGATACACGGATATTATATATTTTATTGTATAACATTTAATGTTTTAAAATGTGGTTGCAACCCATTATGCTGCTTTCATGACACACTACTAATTAGTTCATAACCACGAATTGAAAAACGTTGACCTAGGCAACTCCCAGGTCTTCAGAAAGGGGGAAGGGCACAGAATTAAGTTTGGGACATGCAGTGTTAGGCTGCGGTTCTCAAACCTTGACAGTGCATCACAACTACCTTAAGTAGTACTGAAAATGCCAGGCCCTCGCAAATAGTTGTGCATGTGTGCTTAGTATGAACATTTTTTTTTTTTTTTGGTACTGGTAATTGAACCCGGCGCACATTCCCCCCCAGTCCCTATGGTTTTTATTATTATTATTATTACTATTATTATTTTGGTCTCATTAAGTTGCGAGGGCTGGCCTGGAACTTGTGATCCTCGCGTCTCAGCCTTCCCGGTCGCTGGGATTACAGGCATGAGCCACCGCGCCAGGTTTGGGATTGCATTTATATGAAAAAAGCTGTTAGGACCTCCAACCACAACGTACAAAAAGCACACGTATACTCACAGGGTGGTGAATACCCTCAGGAGTTATGCGAAAGCCTGGGAAGGAGTCCGGGAGAGGACAAGGAGCATAGCCTATGGCAGTCAGCGCGTCGCTGTGCCCAGGCCCTCACCGATCAGAGGCTAACGCCGCACAGCCCCACGCGAGCGGCCACAGTAACTTGACTAGCAGGACCTGACCCCCAACAGCGCTCGGACGAGCCACGCGCGACGACTGCCCCACAGTGCTCCGCGTTGCGCACGCGCAGACAGCGGTTCCCGGCGTGCAGCGCGGCGGCCGAGCCGGCAGCGGGCCGCCTCAGGCAGCCCCGCTGGGCCGCCCGGACCCAAGCAGCGGAAAGGATGGCGCTGAAGCGCATTCAGAAGGTAAGGGGCCTCCCCACCTTTCAACCTGGGCGTCTAAAGAGTCCAGGTGCGGGCCGGACGCAACCACCGCGAAACGACTGGTGACCGGCCGGAAGAGAGACATTGACACCTGTATCGGAGGGAGGTAGAACCGCCGCCGGCGCAGCCTTAAAAGGGGCCGACGTGTGCGCGGGGCGGGGTTGGCTCACGTGGGCGGGGTCATGACTCCAGGTCACGTGCGCTCCCTGCTCTGCAGCTAGAGGCCTGGGATATCTTGAAGGAGGAAAACTGGATCTAGGGTTGAAGGTCAGTGTTAGGTGTTGGGGTTGAGAAGGAACTCAGAAGTGGAGGAAAGGGAGAAGGGCCTTCCCGGAGACTGAGGTGGTCGGGGTCCAGGGCTGCTAGAATAACAAGCTTTTACCTTGTAGGTAACAGGGTGTCTTGGTAGGAGTTCAGTACATTACACTAGAATTTGAAAATACACAGCAGAAGAAAAAATATTTCTAGTATTAATCTCTTACCGTTTGTTAATATTTTAGCATAGCTACTTCCAATCTTTTTCTTATACTTAAATATATGTATACTGCGTTTTGTCTTATGTTTACACATAACTTTAAACATAAATATTTTCTATATTGTGAAAAAGTATTTATAACCTTTTTTGGGGGAGGGTCCTGGGGATTGAATCCAGGGGCGCTTTACTACTGAGCTATATCCCCATTCCCTTTCACTTTTTTTTTGAGACAGGGTCTCACTAAGTTGCTGCGGGTCTCCCGCCAGTCTCACGAATTTGCTGAGACTGGCCTCCCAACTTGCCATCCTCATGCCTCAGCCACCCGAGTTCCTGGGATTACAGGCGTGCACCATCGTGCCCGGCTGTAACCAAAATTTTTAACATTATATCATCCCACAAGTGCATGGCCAGTAAGTAATTTATTTAATTATTACCTGGAGTGGGTAAAAAAGCAGTCTTGGGTGTCAGATGGACTTGAGTTAGAGAATGCAAGGTCACTTCTAGTGGGATCTCGCAAAAGCACTTCATCACTCCTAGCCTTTCTGTCCTACATGTTTACAGAGTTGTCTTGAGAATTAAATAAGATGATATACGTTTAGTACATGGTTGACATATACCAAGCACTCAATGAATTAACTCTTTTTTATTATTCTACATTCTTCTTTACATAAATAATGATGTAATTAATACCATTTGCAATGAGACTTGGCTTTTTTCTGTCTTTTCTGCCTTTTTTTCTTTTTTTTTGAGGTGAGTTTTCATTTGTTGCCCAATATGATCTCCAGGTAATTCCTGGAGCTTGAATTCCTAGGCTCAAACCATCCTTCTGCCTCAGTTTCCTAAGTATCTGGGACTATAGACACTTGCCCAGATAAGTCTTTTTAAAAGTTCAGATTATTAGGTTTGATTGCTAGGGGTAGAATCGCAGGATCTCTATGAATACAAGAGACACCATCTCCTCACTCCTTGGTCACTGCTGGGGATTGAACCCAGGACATTGCAACCACTAGGCAGGTGCTATACCACTCAGCTGTGCCCCTCGTCCTATAACTCACTTTTTTTTGCAGGGAGGTGGTACTCCCAGTTGAACCCAAGAGTGCTGTTGAACCACTTGAGCTACATCACCAGTCCTTATTTTGTGACAGGGTTTTGCTAAGTTGCTAAGGATCTCACTAAGTTGCTGAGACTGTCCTTGAATTTGTGATCCTCCTGCTTCTACCTCCCAAGTCACTGGAGTTATAGTCATGTGCCATCTTGCTCTACCCTATAACTTACTTTTTTTTTTAAATTATTGTAAACAAGTGGGATACATGTTGTTTCTCTGTACATGGAGTAAAGGCATACCATTTGTGTAATCATAAATGTACATAGGATAATGTTGTTTGATTCATTCTGTTATTTTTTCCTTCCCCCCACCCCTCCCACCCCTCTTTTCCCTCTATAACTCACTTTTATAAATAGTTTTCCACCCTATTTACATGTATGATTACACAACCAGTGTAACTCTGCACCATGTACAACCAAAGGAATGAGAAGTTATGCTCCATTTGTGTACAGTGTGTCAAAATGCATTCTACTGTCATGTATAACTAATTAGAACAATTAAAATACTTTAAAATATTTTTCCAAGAAAGAGATAATTTTAACTAATTGGTCTCTAAAGAGGGTCTTCTGTCATCCTAGAACTTTGAAGCAAGTGAAAGACAGTCTTATGTCTTTTATGAAAAGAGCTTTCTGGCATGTGTGGCCTGGATTAGGGCAGAGGGAGACTTGAGACTATTGTGAAAGTCCAGCAAATGCTTTTTCCAAGTTAATGATCATGGAATGGACGCCAGGCAAGAGCAGGTCTTGGACAGCTCAGCAGTGGTGGGTTTGACAGAATTTGCGTGCACACACATGTGCACACACACACACACATACACACATATATATTCTACCCATTACCCCGCCTGGAGGGGTGCTGGGGATCAAACCCAGGGCCTTTGTGTGCTAGGCAAGTATTCTGCCTCCTCCCTCTTCATAATGCTAATGGTTGCATCCTCTTACACTGTTGCCCTTGATCTTACTGGGTGTTCTTGTTTACATTATATGCATTAAAAAAAATAGTCACACAATAGCACTGGCAAGTTGGCAGACAAGTGTAATTACAATTTAACAGATAATTATGCTAAAACCCGCTGGGCACGGTGGCGCATGCCTGTAATCCCAGTGGCTTGGGAAACTGAGGCAGGAGGATTGTGAGTTCAAAGCCAGCCTCATCAGCAACAGCGAGGCGCTAAGCAACTCAGTGGGATCCTGTTTCTAAATAAAATACAAAATAGGGCTGGGGTTGTGGTTCAGTGGTTGAATGCCCCTGAGTTCAATCCCCACTACCAAAGAAAAGAAAGAAAGAAAGAAAAAATTATGCTAAGGCCCAAAGAGGGGAATGTCATTTTCCCTGTGCTAGAGCTGGATTTGAGTCTTCCAACTCCTTTAGGTGAGCACAGGAATGATTATGTGAGTGAAAAAATAGGTCACACTGTTGTTCCTGAAAATGCCAGTTACTATTCTAAACTCCTTGGTGCTATCAGTAGGTGGTAGATAGTTGGTGTCTATCAGTAGGGGCCACTTCTGGCCTTTCAGAAGTCTTTTAAGTCCAAATAACTATTTATCATGCCCTGAAAGGAAGGACATATATTCTGAGTACAGCCCATGCAAATGCATGGAGGTGTGGGAAAACCTTGTGAACTGGAGGAGAATCAGCCTGCTGGCTTTCCCTGCCCCTCACCATTCATATGGTCTGTCCAGGACTCGCTCTAACAGTCCCATCAAAGAGCTCATTTATTCATGCAGTAGCACAATGGATATAAATACTTCCCCTGCAGAGTCACAGACTCTGAGTCACAGACTCTGTGCTGAGGGGCACAGCACAGAAAGGTAAGCAGAAAGGAACTGTTCTACAGAGATTTCTGTAGCTCTTGCATTTTTGAGCAGGTCCTCATATGCTGTGTTTACCAAATTCTCTTCTGCTCTGACAACTAGTAGTATTGCTGACTGAGCACTTACCAAGTTTGATCCATTTTATGTGTGAGAAATGGGTTTGTATGTATTAGATAATTATTGAGAACTAACCAGTAGTGTTCTGGTAGATATTTTTTCTCAGTACTGGAGATTGTACCTGGGGGCACTCTACCACTAAACTATATCTTTATTTCCCTCCCTATTTTTTTTTTTTTTTTTTTTTTTTTTTTTTTGAGACAGAGTCTCACTAAATTGGCCAAGCTGTCCTCGAACTTCTTGTCCTCCTGCCTTAGCCTTTTGAGTTGCTGGGATTACAGGCATACGCCACCATGCCTGACCCTGGCAGATGTTTAGAAATCAACTCTCGGAGAGAAAATATTCCTGATTTGTAGAATTTTTCAGGCTTCTGTGGGAATAGTCCCATCATGACTGATTAAATTTAGGGGGAGGGACTGGGGTTGTAGCTCAGTGGTTAGAGCACTTGCCTTACACAAGTGAGGCACTGCATTCAATCCTTGGCACCATATAAAAACAAATAAAGGTATTGTGTCCATATACAACTAAAATAATATTTTAAAAAATTAATAAATTTAGGGGACAATGGAATAAGTATAGCAAGGTTAGAGAGTGAGTGGTTTTTAGAATGACCACCATGCCAAAGACATGGTGGTTGCAGGAAGGTCTTTGTAGATGAGATGGTATATGGCTTAGTTTGGGTAAGGAAGAATGTAACCATCCAGGTGTGAACTTTGTGCAGGTACTGGACCCTGGGTTTACCTAACACATGGTGTACAGTTATTTGTAATTCCTTCCTTGCTTTTACAACCTCTGTGGAAACCCCAAGAAGTTTATTAGAATCTGGAACCTGGGGAAGATAGGGGATGTTAGGAAACATTCTCAAACATACAAACTAAAGTTTGAGAGTCATTGCCCAAAATTTTGGGCTTTAAGGCTCATGCTGGGTCAAGGGCATTTTTAAGGATTGTGGTCAGAGTTGATTTCTCATAAAGGGAAACTAGTAGTGGTATAATTACTGGTCTCCATTGGTGCATTAGGTAGCAGTGTTAGATGGTGGCTTGCATGGCCTTGATCTGTATATTTGAAGCCCTCGGACTTGCTAAACACCCAGCAGTGGACTTTGAAATGGTGATGAAGGAAGTAGAGTAGAAAGATTAAAGTACCAGAGCCTTGTCTATGATGAGCACTCTCTCTGTGCCAAGTGTTTCCATGCATTAATTCATTAGCCCACAGCTAGCAGCTGACCCTTACCCTTCTCCCAGAGGTTTTCTTGGGGCTCTTTTCACCCTGATTTTAGAGATTGAACCCAGTGGTGCTCTACCACTGAGATACACCCCTAACCCTACCCCTGTTTTTTCTGTTTTTTCTTTTTTTAACGACAGGTGTCACTGAGTTGCCAAGGCTAGCCTCAAACTTGCAATCCTGCTTCAGCCTACCCAGTAGCTGGGATTATAGGCATGCACCACCACACCAAGCTTCTTGGGCTTTTTAATTCTCAGTTCATGGGAGGTGGTGTACTCCATCTGAGCAAGTAGAAAGCTAGGCTTGGGGTAAGGCAGATCTATGTGTGACTGACTCCTCTCATCCAGCTCTATAATGTTGGTTTGTTAACCTCACTGCTTTACATTTCATTTTCCTAATTTATAAAATGGAAATAACACTTAACTTCTCTGGTATCTTCATAGCTGAGCGTAGACCCTGTTCTTTCTTTTGTGTTCTGGGAAGAGCTAGCCTTGTCTTCATCCTCCTAAGGCTTCCCACTTGGAGAACTCATTGTGTCCAGGGGGATCTGTGGGTAAAGATGGCACTCCTTGCATACATCATCCTAACACACTGTTTCCTGTTGTAGGAACTGACTGACTTGCAGAGGGATCCTCCTGCCCAGTGTTCCGCAGGACCTGTGGGTGATGATTGTAAGTATTTTTCAGTGCTTCAGCTAACCCCCCAAATTTATCAGTTGAGCACTTTTTAAGAAAACCCATCTCATTTTCCTTTCATTTTGTCAATTGCTTTTTCACTGGAGGTCTTAGGTTCACCTCAGTGTGGCAGGTCAGGTTATACTCTGCTGCCAGAAATCACCCCTCCCTCCACTGAGTCATGAGAAAACCAGTTTGTCCCAGAGCATATAGGCTTCGATAAAGTGCCTCTGACCAAGTCAGACTTGGGGCACTGGTGTAAATGTTATACAACTACTCATAGAGAATTGTACCTGGGAGCCAAACAGGAGGGTTACTGATTAGGGGGCAGGGTGGCAGCTACATGCCTCTGCTAATGGGAGGACAGTATCTTCTTTCCTAACACTTCTGTGATTCACAAGGGGTAGACTGAAAAAGCAACTATAAGCAGCTGCTTGGGAGAGGGGTTACAGGAAAAAACAGCCCTGGCCAGCCCTGTGCCACTCTTTACAGCCAGCTGACTGGAGGCTGAGGCTGCCCAGCATTAGAATTTCCAAAAGTTCCCTTATCTTCTTTCTCTCTCACTTCTACTGGTAGGCAGCAGCTATAGGAAAATCGTATATAAGGAGGATAGTGTCCTATCGACTCAAGTATGCAAGCGTTCACAGACCATTATTCAATAGTTGAAATTGAAGACAACCCAAGTGTCCA
Source organism: Sciurus carolinensis (assembly GCF_902686445.1). Classification (NCBI taxonomy): domain Eukaryota; kingdom Metazoa; phylum Chordata; class Mammalia; order Rodentia; family Sciuridae; genus Sciurus; species Sciurus carolinensis. Next base: position 101,944,523 of record NC_062220.1, read on the forward strand.
TAGCAGATGAACGGATAAACAAATTGTGGTCCTGACATGCACTACAATATGGATGAACCTTGAAAGCATGCTGAGTGAAATAAACCTGGGGGGAGGTAGAGAGACAAATCTTACACCAGTATCTAAACTAGGCAAATTCTTAAGAGATAGAAAGTAGATGCTGGGCATGATGGCATCTACTGTAATCCCAGTGGCCTGGGAGGCGGAGGCAGGAGATCACAAGCTCAACACCATCCTCAGCAACTTAGTGAGGCCTTAAGCAACTCAGCGAGACCCTGTCTCTAAATAAAATATAAAAAAGGCTGGGAATGTGACTCAGTGGTTAAGTGCCTTAGGTTCAATCCCCAGTACCAAAAAAAAAAAAAAAAAAATTGATGAGGGATTACCAGAGGCTAAAGGGATATAGATGTGGTGAGTGATTGTTTCATAGGCACACAGTTTCTGTTTTGGGTAATGGAAAAGATTTAGAAATTTCCAGGTTTCAGTATTCAGAACCACAAAAAGGAAAGAAAAAAGAAATAAAGAGGAAATGGATAGTGGCAATTGTTGTGCAACACTGTAGATGCATGTAATGCCACTGGATTGCACACTTAAGAATTGAATAAGTGGCATATTTTGTTATATGTAGTTTACCAGCATCTGATAAAGAAAAATTTTATGAAACTAGTGGAAAAAAGAGTGCTGGTGTCCCATGTGTGCTTTCATGTTCTGGGACGAGCTAGAGTTCAAAGGAGCAAATGTTAGGCTGATGGAGCTAGTGAAAGTGGAGGCGCTGAACAGAGCAGAATGATTCAGTTGCGTGGGCTGAGTGTGAATATGGTGACTAGCTCTGAGGCCGCCTGACACCTGCTCCTTTCTTGGTCCCATTTAGTCACTCTTTTGCTCATATTGTCTTCATAAGCATCCTAGATCTTTATAGCATTTTCCCTCTCTTACCTGTTGCTTCATACCAGTTACACTAGGGTCATAGCAAAGTTAAGCTGTTTCTAATTAAGTCTTAGCTGTCTAGAGGCAATTTGTTGATACTTAGCTCACATTATTGCTCACCCTGCACTGCAGCCATTTGTCCAGAGGCAGCTGTCACTGTTAAAATGTCTAACACCAAGTCCACCTACGCTAACCAGTACCTTGATGGAGGAGGCTTAGACAACCTTGGAAGCTGGCTTTCCTTTAAAGCTTATTTTATGCCTGCCCCATTAACAGATGTTCCTTGTATGGCCTCCCTTCTCTGTTTCCTCTCTCATCCTCTCTTCTGGAGTCTTCTCTTCCAACTGTGTCCTCAGGCCCTGCTCAGCACCCCAGCAGCTATTGGGGTTAAAGTGAATAAAACCAGAGGAGTCTATCCTGTACACCAAGAAAGGACCACTTATATTAATTGCTCACTTGTCATGGGCTTCTATTCTGAAATATGTTATCAAAAACACTTTTGTTTAATAGGGGATCCAAAATATATTTTTATTAGCAAACTGCCGTCTAACAATTAGCATAAGTTGAGGTTGGGGATGTGGCTCAATGATAGGGCACTTGTCTAGCATGCACAAGGTGGCCTTGGGTTTAATTCCCAGTACTGTTGTAGGAACTCACCAACTTTCAGGGGGATCCTCATGCCCAGTGTTCTGCAGAACCTGTGATGATTGTATTTTTCAGGGCTTCAGCCAACCTCCCAAATTTATCAGCTAGCAGTTTTTAAGAAAACAATACTATTTTCCTTTCATTATGTGAATTGCTTTTTCACTGGAGGAAAAAATGAAACAACAAACCCTCAGCATGAGTTGGAGTAAGAACATAAGTAAAAGAAGTGATATTTTCATTAGCTGAGGTAAGTCTTATTACAGATAAAGATATCTTCTTCATCAGTATTTTATTGAAATATTGAGAAAGGCTCATGGGCTGCCTTGACTGTCTTTGGGTTCCCCTATGGGTTTGAGAAATTTCTCTTTAATCCTTGCACTTGCACACCTGTCCCTTTCCTTGGTGCCTTCCCCATCCTCCTATCAGGGGTAGAGCCTGTGGAGTATTTGAACAAGTAACAGGAAACCCAAGACGGGACCAGGCCTGAAACCTTGAGCTATTCTACATGTATCACGAGTCCAAATGAGATGAATTCCCTTGAGAATAACATGCCTCTCAGGTGCTCTCTCTCATAAGCCCAAATCTGTGTTTGTGTAGCCATTTTCCACAAAGGCTCTGGAGTTCATTGCCCTGAGTCACACATGTGACTTGGGAACCTTGAAGGTGAGTATGTGGTTCACTCAAGACTTCCTTACTTGAGTGCTCTAGAGCTGCTTTGGGGATAGACAGCAGTAAAAGTAACCTGGGACCCTCCAGAGGGCAGGAGGTGTGATGTGCAGCAGCTTGGTTGCTGAAGTCTGGGGACCTGCAGGAAAAACCAGGCGAGCCTCATCTTATCTGGTTACTGAGTCCCCATAGCACAGGGTACTGTCTGGTGATAAGCACAAGAGGACATGTGTAGGCGTGGCAGCAATGAGCCCACACAGCTGGTGTTCTTTAGAGAGACTATTTGAAGAGGGCTTCAGAATGAATCAAGGGAAAAACCAGGGAATAGAAGGCACTTAAAAGGAATAATATGAAAAGTGACCAAAGCCTGGGTAAGCCCTAGTTCTGTGCAAAGAGAGATCTGAAAATAGTTACTGGCATCTTTGTAGTAAAGAAATTAATCTTGTACTGGAGATGTAACTCAGTGGTAGAGCACTTGCCTTGCATACAGGAGGTCCTGGGTTCTATTCCCAGTATCTCTCAATAAATAGATAGAAAAAGAAATTAATGTTGCCCCCAAAAGATCTCAACTTCATTCTCAGCCTCTGGCAGGTGAACTCAAAGATGTCTCACCTGAACAGAGTCTTTGTCTAGAGGCTTTGACCCACACCAAAAATGTGATTTAGGTTGAGGACTAGCTATGCCAATAGACCAACTATATGACTTAAGGTGGAGGCTTTGAATCATGCTTGGAGAGACTGAAGACTGAAATCAGACCTGTGGGCACTCAATTCATCAATCATATGTTTATGCAGAGCCCCAAAACAAAAAATTTGAGTACTGAGGCTTAGATAAGCATCCCTAATTGGCAATATCTGTGTGTTTTAGCACACATTGATGCCAAGAAAGTCCTGTCCTAATGAGAAGAGTATAATGGAAGCTCTGCATTTGGACCCCTCCTGATAATAACCTGTGCTATTTCCCTGTAATAAACTGTCACCATAAGCACAATAGCCTTCAGTGAGCTCTGGGAGTCCTAGCATATTATTGAATCTTAGAATGCATTTGGTGTCAGAAGTCAGGCAGTCTGTGTGAACAGCACAGACTCTAAACTTAGTAGCATCTTTTTAGTAAAATAGACATGTTTATTTGGGGGGGGGGTCTCATATTTCCCATTTCTCTTTTGTCTTGTAGTGTTCCACTGGCAGGCAACCATCATGGGCCCGGTAGGTAGTGCTGCTGAATGCACAGCTTCATTTTTGCTTCTTGTACTTTATAGTTAGCACCAGCACTGAATTCTTCCTGTGTCTTCCAGAATGACAGTCCTTACCAAGGAGGTGTTTTCTTCCTGACCATCCACTTTCCTACGGATTACCCTTTCAAGCCCCCAAAGGTGAGGCACTCCCCAACTCCCCTGATGTTTGGACAAAGGACAGCTTGTGATGAAGGGGCCTCTTCAGGTTACAGGTAAAGAGAGCTATGTATGGACTTTCCCCCCCAGGGCCTGTCTTTCTAATTCCATGGTTATAGCCTTCTAGGACTTTAAACTGTAGACTTTCAGAATTAATCCCTGTTGTGAGCAAGGGAGAGTATGGTGAGCAGGCTTCATGATGAAGTCTCAGTTTTAAGGATGCTCTTATTCCAAGAAAATCTGGTATAAAAGAACTGACCACATAAGCAGAGGATACCAAGTCTCTGCAGAAAAGGCAAACAGATACAGAATTAAGAGTTTACTCTTCATTGGAGACTTACAGAAACATGGTTGAGGGTGACATCAAAACAGTGGATCTTCATGACTTTGGTCAGAGGGAGGGAACTTATAAACTGGTCAGGAAAAATTAGTTTTCATCCAAGCTGGAATGTACCTGGTTTATCCCAAGCTAACATCACAGACATTAGGCACATTCCCAGAACTGATGGCACCAGAGTTCAGTTGTAAAGATCCACATGCCACTCTAATAGGGCTTTGGGGGTTTTTGTTTGTTTGTTTGTTTTATCTTATTTTATGCTTTAAAGTATATGGGGAAAATAGACCAGGGTTACTCAGGGGCAGTCATGGCAATTACAACTCAAAATGGCTGTCACAGGTCAAATCTGAATCCCCATAATGCTACCTATTGCTATGGCTAAGCCTGGTTAGGTCTATAGGCTACCTTTATCTTCTTTGAAGTCATTTACTTATGGTCTAGGATAGGGATGGAGTATAACTTCTCATTCTTCTGGTTGTACATGATGTGGAATCAGACCATTCATGTAATCATATATATATATAGGATAATAATGTCTAATTCATTCTACTATCCTTCCTACCCTCATACCCCTTCCCCTCCCTTCACTCCCCATTGCCTAATTCAGACTACCTCATTTTCCCTAGCACCACCCCACTTATTGTGAATTAGCATCAGCATATCAGAAAAAACATTTGGCCTTTGGTTTTTTGGGAATTGACTTGTTTCACTTAGCATGATATTCTCCAGCTTCATCCATTTACCTGCAAATGCCATAATTTCATTCTTCTTTAAGGTTGAGTAATATTCCATTGTATATATATATACCACATTTTCTTTATCCATTCATCTGTTGAAAGGCATCTAGGTTGGTTCCATAGTTTGGCTATTGTGAATTGAGCTGCTATAAATATTGATGTGGCTGTGTCACTGTAGTAGGCTGATTTTAAGTCTCTTGTGTATAAACTGAGGAGTGGTATAGTTGGGTCAAATGGTGGTTCCATTCCAAATTTTCTGAGTAATCTCTATACTGCTTTCCATAACAGTTGCACCAGTTTGCAGTCCTACCAGCAATGTGTGAGTGTACCTTTTCCCCCACATCCTTGCCAACATTTATTGTTGCTTGTATTCTTGATAATTGCCATTCTAACTGGAGTGCAATGAAATCTTAGAGTAGTTTTGATTTACATATCTCTAATTGTTAGAGATGGTGAACTTTTTTTTATGTATTGGTGAATCAATTTTATTTCTTCTGTGAAGTGTCTATTCAGTTCCTTAGCCCATTTATTGATTAGGTTATTTGTTATTTGGGTTATTTGTTTATTTGGTGTTGAATTTTTTGAGTTCTTGATTAGTGCTCAATCTGAGGTACACATGGTAAAGATTTTCTCCCATTCTGTAGGCTCTCTCTTCACATTATTGATTGTTTCCTTTGCTGAGAAGAAGCCTTTTAATTTGAATCCATCCCATTTATTAATTCTTGGTTTTACTTCTTGAGTTTTAGGAGTCTTGTTAAAGAAGTCAGTTCCTAAGCCAACATGGTGAAGATTTGGGCCTACTTTTTCTTCTATTAGGCACAGGGTCTCTGTTCTAGTGCCTAAGTTTTTGATCCACTTTGAGTTGAGTTTTGTATAGATGGGGGTTTAATTTCACTTTGTTACATACAGATTTTCAGTTTTCCTAGCAACATTTATTGAAGAGGCTGTCTTTCTCTAATGAATGTTTTTGACACCTTTGTCTAGTATAAGATAACTATATCCTCTATTCTGTACCATTGGTCCACATGTCTATTTTTCTGCCAATACCATGCCATTTTTGTTACTATGGCTCTATAGTATAGTTTAAGGTCTGATATTATGATGCCTCCTGCTTCACTTCTCTTGCTGAGGATTGCTTTGGCTATTCTGGGTCTCATTTTTCCAAATGAATTTCATGATAACTTTTTCTGTTTCTATGAAGAATGTCATTGGGATTTTAATAGGAATTGCATTAAATCTATATAATGCTTTTGGTAGTATGGCCATTTTGATAATATTAATTCTGCCTATCCAAGAGCATGGGAGATCATTCCATCTTCTAAAGTTTTCTTCAATTTCTTTCTTTAGTGTTCTGTAGTTTGGTATCAGGGAAAGAAAGGATACATGGGGGGCTGGGGTTGTGGCTCAGTGGTAGAGCACTTGCTTAGCATGTGTGAGGCACTGGGTTCAATTCTCAGCATTGTATATAAATAAATGAATAAAATAAATGTTCATCAACAACTAAAAATTAAAAAAAAAAAAAGAATACATGGGGAAGGGAGGAAGTGTGGGGATGGGAAGGACAGCGGAATGAGAAGGACATTATTACCCTATATACAGGTATGATTACACTACAGGTAGGACTCTGCACCATGTCCAACCAGAGAAAGAAGTCGTGCTCCATTTGTGTACAATGTGTCAAAATGCATTCTTCTATCATGTATAATTAATTGGGCCAACAATAAAAAAAAAGAATACATGGAGAATTAAAAAAAGAGTACACGGAGGGCTGGGGTTACATCTCAGTGGTATAGTACTTGCCTGGCATGGGTGAGGCCCTGGGTTCAATCCTCAGCACCACATAAAAACAAATAAATAAAATAAAGGTTAAATTCCTTAAAAAAAAAAACTACATGGAGGCTGCCTCCATGTATTCTTTATCTAACTTTTCCTGATACATTATTTACATTCTTATATTACTGTACTGCCCCAACCAATCCAAACCAGGAAATCACTGTTGGTCACAATACTATGAACTTTCTCCTCCATCATCACAGTTTGTAAAGGTGCTTTAGTTTTTCATAATCTTGATGCTTTTGAGGAGTATTAATCAATTGTGTTGTCAACTGTCTGTCATTTTGGATTTGTATGATGTTCCCTCAGGATTAGATCATTTTATCAGACTTATTTGGTAATCTTGTGTCTGGTCAGGGTGCCAAAGTCCAGGAATGCGATGTTGCTGTGCCTTACCACCTGAGTTGACCCAGATAGTGAAGTTTAAGTCTATAGCCACTGTTTGCACTCTGCTTGTCTGACTCCGTGTAAGAGGCTGTTTTTGGGTTCACTTGTTGCAGCTGTGTGCAGGTGTTGCCAACAGTGGCCACTTAATGCCTAGATATTTTAAATCAAGGTTAAATGTATTCAGTTTTCTGGAGACCTTTCCAGCTTTTGGCAGGGGGAGAGGGTATGCAGTGATAGATGTTAAAATAGCTCCTCAGGATTGGGTACTACGGCTGGTGGTGATGGTGGTGGGGTGGATGAAAAAGCATTAGCTTGCTTCATGGTTCTCTAACCTCTCCAGTTCCCTTTCCTTATGGCGAGACTGTGCAATATTTTTAAAGTAACATTTTTCTCAGATTATCACCTTCATTAGCCTTTAAGCAGCTAAGACTCTTTCTTAAACAGATAAGGATGTAGTCCTTTATATCGCATTGGGAATTTTTAGGATCACTAATTGCCTGAAGAGAAAGTGAAAACATTGGCTGTTACTAAAGACAAAAGTAAATTCTGTGAGTTGGGATTATTTTAACAGGGAAAGATGTGAACTGAAAGGTAAGAGTGATACGCCACCAAAAAAAGAAAGTGCTTCTGTCTTCTAAAATTTTTCACAGGAAACCAGGCTTGATGGCATACCTGTAAATCCCAGCTGCTAGGGAGGCTGAGGCAGGAGTGTCACTGGGGATGTCACTCATTAACACAGTGCTGTGGGATCAATCCCCACTACTCCACTGAGGAAGAAAATAAACAATCTGTTTTCATAAGAATTTTCTGACTCTAGGAGGAATCTGGCAGAATCGCATGATCTTTATAAGAGATATTGAAGCAGATACTCCCTAAGACCCTTGTGAAATTTGACCCTTCCTGGGGAAAAAAAATAATATGATAAAAGTTAGTTATGTTATGTTCACATATGCACAGTCCCCTTCACCTCATATTTTCAAGTAAGTTCTTATGCTTACTTAGCATGTAAGAGGCTCTGGGCTTGATCCCCAGCACCAAAAAACAAAAGCAAAAAAAACCAAAATTTTTTAAGTTTATCACAGATGCAAAAAATTGTAGATGACAATATAAGGACACGGTACACCCACTATCCAGGCAAAGAAATAGTAATAGATTGCCAGAGCAGGGGAAGGAGGCAGAATCATTACTGCGGCTTTGCCCAGCAGCTGCTGACAGTGCTGGTCTGTGAAGTGCGGGTGCGACTGAGGGGTGAGCCTTATTTTCCTCCTACTCCAAGGACAGCTAAAACTGCATGTAACTTGGAGAACCTTTCACATAAGGGAGACTGACTCCACAGGCCCCCAACATCAGCCCCAGGAGCAGCATCACATCCATATTTAAAGAGAGGACTCTAAACCCCAGAAAGTTCATTTCAAGAAGTAATGTGTGGCTGTGGTTTTTCTAGAAGAGGAGTGTGTGCAGTGAACACAATCTTCTTTGTCCCAGTGGTCTGGATAGTTCTTTTTTCTCATTCAGGCATCATCTGCACCTGTACAACCACCTGTGTGTGCTTCCTTTTTTCTCCCATGGCATCTCCAAGATGTCACAAAGCTGCATTTGCTTTTTCTATCAGTAGTACATATTGGAAATTGTTCCATTTGAGCATATGAGTATTTCCTGTGTTCTTTTTAAACAGTCATGAATACACACACACACACACACACACACACACACACACACAGTCATCATCATCATCATCATCATCAGTTTCACCAATGATCTCTTGAGAGACATTTGCATTGTTTTATATCTTTTGCTATAGTGGGTATCCTTGCCTATTTGAAATGTGCAAGTATATTTTGAAGGGTAAATTCTAAGAAGGGGGAAAATAAAAGGGAAAGAAGGGGGTTTGGAATATGGCTCAGTAGTAGAGTACTTATCTATCATGCATGAGGCCCTGGCTTCAGTTCCCAGCACTGGGAGGAAAATTGTGGGGAGGTGGTCTATGGCTTGGGCTTATCTGCTGATGATACATCTTCTGTTAACAAAGCTTCTATTGTTTTGTGTTTGGCCAGAATCAGTGATGGCTGAAATCCAAGTTTTGTCCAAGCTGGTTAGACCAAAATGAGTAATTAAGTAAAGGATGAGGAGTGAATTTTGGCTGTTTCCTGTGGTAACTCTGTTTCCTCATTGTATCCATTATTAGAGTCATCATTGTTTTGCACAGACCTTTGCCTTCTGAGTTCTTTCCATCACTCTCCTTGTTACTCTTCAGACTGCATTACTTTGGAAGAGATGGACTCAGTCCTCCTATGTTCAGAATAAGACTCCAGCAGGAAATGGGTCACCCTCCTGTGTCCTATTAGGGATTAGGGTGGGCTTCTAGTTCACCTGTGTGGGGCCAGGTACAGAGCATACCCTAGTATAGACCAGCAATAGCTACTTCAGCTTTACTTGGTTTGTTTTCCAGGTATCCTTGTGGCTTGTCTGACTTGTGATCTGTTGTTTCTACAGGTCGCTTTCACAACCAAAATCTATCACCCCAATATCAACAGCAATGGCAGCATTTGCCTGGACATCCTGCGTTCACAGTGGTCTCCAGCCCTAACTGTGTCCAAAGGTAGAAACTCTGATGCATATTTCATGTGCCCTATCTCATGTTTTTACCCACTCACTGACTGGAGGGCATGGAGGCTCAGGAAGAATGGGCAGCTTACCCAGGTCTCAAAACCCCACCTAGCCTTGTGTGCACATGATGTCTGGGTTTGATCCCCAGCACCAAAAAAAAAAAACAAAAGGAGAACAACAACAATAATGTCACTGCAGAGAAGTGACATTAACCAAGCTCAGCGTCCTGTATCCTACCAATCCTCAATAGTCAATCACTGTGAGGTGCTCAAGACATCTTATAGGTTTAAGAAGAAAATATCAATTTTACTTTACTCTTCATCTAAAAATCAGAAAGATAAATATACTACTTTTTCTGTTCCATCATTTATCCATTCATCCAAAAAGGAACAGCTGAGAATGTAAGTTAGCCCTGAAGGAAGAAATACAGGGCCTGTCCTCAGGAGCCTAACAGTTGGTGGAAAAATCCTCCCTTCCCAAAATAAGTGATGCTGAGCATATGTCTCTGGGAGAGATCAAAGAAACCAGCCTAAACCAGCCTGTAGAAATGCAGATACTCCTGCTGGTGTGGTGATACAAGCCTGTAATTCCAGCAACTCAGGAGGCTGAGACAAAAGAATCACAAGTTCAAGTTCAAGACCTGCCTCAGCAATTTAGTGAGACCCTAAGCAACGTAACAACACTGTCTTAAAAAATAAAAAGAGCTGGGAATGCAGCTCAGTGGTAAAATCCTGAGTACAAGGGGGAAAAAAAAAAAGAAACGCAGATATTCCCTCTGAACTAAGATGGACTGAGCATGAGCTGTGTGTTCACTTGAGTCCTGAATATAGACAGTATGGTGGCATATTACAGTATGGTGGTATATTACAATGTGCCAACCTTCGGAGTCTGCCTGAGGCTGAGCTGGCAGACCCAGGGCCAGCGTGGCCATAGGTATGGAGTCAGGAAGGGGCCCTCAAGTGGGAAGGAAAGAAGGAAGGAAGAATACCAGAACTTGAGTGGCCTGGAAGACGGTCCACAGCCCTCTGGTGACTACTTCTCAGCTAAGAATAGCAGAGGGGTTGAGCTGTCCTAACATTTGTAGCTTACCCTTGGGTACCTGTGGTCAGGACTCTCATGAACTCATCAAAGGCAGTTTGTTGAAAGTCATGGCAGTCCAGAACAAAACACAAATGATAATTCTCTCACAGTTCTTTCTGCTCTTCACCAAGCCCTGGTGGGTGATTCCTTTTGTCCAGGTCTCTGAGAGCCACACTGAATGCACATTACAGAAATGAGTGCAGCACAAAAAAAAAAAAGAAAAGAAAAGAAAAAGAAATGAGTGCAAGAGTACAAGGGTTCTTTGGCTTTGTGGTCATAGACCTAGTTCAGAATTTTTACCCATTTACTGGGTGTTCCAAGTCTGTGACCTTGGAAAGTTACCTGAATGCCCTGAACTCCTGTTTTCTTAACAGAGCTCCTGGAACCAAGCACCAAAGATGCATGGTGTGGGCAAAAACTGTGGGACTGGAAGGTGTCAGAGATTAAGACAACAGGGGCTTCAGTAAGGGCCCTGGGCCAAACAGAGGAGGAAGTGTCCTGGAGCAATGTACTGAGACTGCACCATGAAGTTTGCAATACTCACTGCCTTCTAGCTAGAATGTGGCCAAAGCAAATGCTTTCATGACTTGAGCAGACTCATTAGATTGGGGTGTTGAGGGGAAGATAACTACCCAGTCAAAAGAAAATGCAAGTTTAGGGGGGCTCATCACATCCACAACTTCATGGCTGCAACTGACTGACCGTTTCTTTCTTCCCAGTTCTCTTGTCCATCTGCTCCCTGCTCTGCGACCCCAACCCTGATGACCCTTTGGTGCCAGAAATAGCCCACACCTACAAGGCCGACAGAGAGAAGTATGCGTCCTCTTTGGATTGCCTTTGTGCCATGGCTGCCCGTGTTCCCACAGACATCTTCCTGCCTGAGCTGATCCTATGTACACAGTGGATGTGCCCTGGGTGTGGCCTCTTGGCTCTCACTAACATGTCCTTTGACTCTCGAGGAGGGAGAAGGGGATAAAAGCAATTCACCTTCCTGGATAGTTCATCAGCTGTCCTACTGAACCCTAAAATATTGTTGCCATGTCCTGCCTTGAGGCCAGCAAAGTCAGTGGTCAGCCAAGGATGGACTCAGAAGAATCTGACAACAGGAAAATTCTGGATTAAATTCTAAGGTCTATGGCATAAGACAAGGGTTTGTCTGCTTGCACATACCCAGAGTGAGGCTGAAGCCAGTCAAGGTGGTAAACACAGCTATGGTCAGTTTGCTGGGTAAGGTCAGAAGTCAGCAGTGTGTTGCTGTTTCACCAACAGACTGTCCCAACTCTGTTTAAACATCAATTACCAGAACCAAAATTAATAGAATTCTGACTTCCTTGGCCAGGCACAAACCTTGTGCACTGAAGCATGGAGGTGTCTGGCTGGCTGGCAGAGCAGGGCCAGGAGTCGTCAGCCTGTGTCAGTCTGTATGTTGACAGTTAGCAAGAAGGTGCCAGGTATGATGGAACCTAGACAGCAGAAGTGCCCTTGAATGACACCTGGGGAAGAGTTATTCCTGGCTCTTGCAAAGCCAGGTGCAGTAGTGCATACCTGTAATCTCAGCTTCTTTGGAGGTGGAGGCAGGAGGATCAAGAGTTTGAGACCAGTCTAGGCAACGTGGTGAGACCCTTTCTCAAAAAACAGAGTCAGTGAGTCTTTTAGTTTATTACTTCTCTTCTGTCTGAAGAGATTAGAATGGAATGTGGTTTTTCTGACACATTTTTCTCAAGACCTTTGTAGACCTCATTATTACCCTTATTGAAGTTTCCTGGTAGCAGTCAAAATACGTTTTAACTGATTAAATTGTGTTTACTTTAACATTTCTTATGAGGCTACTGATGTAGCTCAGTAGAAGAGTTGTTGCCTAGCATTCACGAGTCCCTGGGTTCATCCCTGGCACCACAGGGGTAAAACCAGTTGATCATAAGCTATTTTAGACATATCAGAAGAAATTTTTTTTAGTGTGTCCTCTAACTACAAATGTAATTTACAGTCTCATGGCATCAGATTTCATTACAATAATAAATATAAATGCACATCCCTAGATAACCCTTACTGGTGCCAGGCCTGCTCCATGCACTTTACATACAGACTTAGTCAGACAGATAGTCTTTTAATGGTAAACAACCAAGGAGGTGACGGCACAAAGAAGTGGCCCAGCTGCAGAGGGCGGCGCTGATTCACACACAAGTGACCAGGTTCTAGAATTTCTGTGCTAGACAGCTTGGAACTATTCCAAGCTGAACCTTGAGTATCTTCTGCAAACATACTGAAGGACAGGAGAGAGAAAGGGTGGAGGTTTGCTGCAGTATTATATCTTCCACAGCAGATAGTTAAGAAGGATCAACAGGACTTACCAAGTAAGGGGGTTACAGCCATGACTGAAGTGTTCCTGCTCCAAGAAAATTTTTTTTGTTTTTGTTTTTGTTTTTGTTTTTAATTTTATTCATCCATCAGTCCTGGATGTTTGACAAGCAGCATCATTTCCCCACATCAGTCATGTTCTCTGCTCCACGTTGAAGGGACATGGCCATTTCAAGTGAGGGTGTCACTCCCTCTGCTTTTTTCTTCCAGGTACAACAGACTAGCAAGAGAGTGGACACAGAAATATGCTATGTAAGTGCCTCAGAGGTTTCGTGGGAGACATTGTTGAAGAGAAGCTGGCCAGGCAGAGAGGTCTTCCTTTGAAGCTCTGAGCTGTCGACTGAGCCACTCACAGAGTGCCACCTGTTCTTCACACACACATGGGCCACCCAATTCCTTTGGCTGCAGCATGTTGGTGCCACTCTCAGCCATGGTGGCTTTGACAGTGTCACATCTTCGATGCCTAATCAGCAACCATCATAACTATGATCCACAACCTTTCTGGTTACACTGGAATGGGTCTGTCTGCCCAAACTCATCTGCCCGTCTCTGGGAGGCCAGTCCCTGCACGCCTCCCCTGCCTGGCCTCAAATGGTGCTGCTACTCTCTATGGCACCACATGGGGGCCTAGCCTGGCCCCTCACCACATGCCCTTTGCCTTTAGAACTCAGTGTTGTCCTGGGTGTCCAGGACAGAGTGGGCTCCCTTGCATCCTGTCTGCCGCAGAACCAGATCCCAAGGAGTCTGAATGCATCTTGGAGGCTCCCAGGAATGGGACAGCATCACTGGAAAGTGGAGGTCTCATTCTGTGGCTTCTTCTGTCTTCCTCTGCAGTGCCACATGCTGCATTTCTCTCCTCATACCAAGAAACCGAAAGTGGAAAATGTCAGGATATAAAGCACATAACAATGCCCCTCATGAGATATGACTGTCTTTTTTAGAAGCAAGAGCGAAATTATGAAACCATAGTGAGATTTGGGTTATGCTTTTCTATGTGATGAGGTTTTTCCCTACCTCCACCTCCTCCCACCAGGATCCTATACAAAGTCCAAGTATAAGCCATTTGCAGACTAGAACACAGGGAGAGGTAGAGATTCAAATGTAAATAAAAATGCAATTTCCTTATAAGTCTAAATAAGAGTTGATATTTAAGTCTCCTTTTTTTACCCCCCAGGCAGAACAAAATATGAAAACTTGACAGGATTTTCAGAGCCTTAATTAGAATCGTCTGTTAAGTGCCTGGCTTCCTTGCTTGGCTTTCTGATTGAGCATATTTCAAGATTTTCCCTTAGAACTGAGAGCTTTTGAGATTAGGTGACCTAGGAAAGGGCACCTGAGAGATTTCCAGTAAAGTCTTCAAAGAAGGAAGTAAGTTGAGGGGCTTCAGATTTCTAAAGCCAAATTTAGCCTAGTTTTTTCCAAGTTGGTTATTCCATTTCCACAGAGTGATTCAGAACAGGGGCAGAGCTGGGTGTAATGGTGCACACCTGCAGTCTCAGTGATTCGGGAGGCTGAAGCAGGAGGGTCACAAGTTCAAGGCCAGCCTCAGCAACTTAGCAAGACCCAGTCTCAAAAAATTTTAAAATGGGCTGGGGATCTAGCTCAGTGGTAGAGTACCCCTGGGTTTAGTCACCAGTACTGCAAAAAGTAAAGAACAGGGCAGAGAAGAATAAAACTGCAACCAAAAGGCCAGGCAGAGCCTTTGGGGGCAATTGGAAAGTCTACAGACCTAGCACCTGGGGTTAACCAAAGATGACTGTGGGAGAATGATTTGTTCCTGAAACTTGTAAGTTGTAGCTGCAACCTTACTGCCAGATGTTTTGTCAATGAGAATACGTTCCTGAGATTTTTTTGTGTCATTACTCCTTTCAAAAAAGATGGAGCAGATTGAGTCTGGTCTGCATCTGCCTTTTGGGGGGTTTCTATTTAGGATTCTCCTCTTACCATCAAGCATCTTTTGAGGTCCTCTGGTGTTTGTTCCTTGCCTCTCACCATGGTGAGGATTGCCTTCTTAATTTCTCTTTGCTAACCCTTTGGTCTTTGCTTAAACAGGACAGTAAATCTTTTTTTTTTATTTAAATTTATTTTTATTGTAAACAAATGGGATACATGTTGTTTCTGTTTGTACATGGAGTAACAGCATACCATTTTCATAATCATACATTAACATAGGGTAATGATGTTTGATTCATTGTTATTTTTCCTCCCCCCCCACCCCTCCCACCCCTCTTTTCCCTCTATACAGTCCCTCCTTCCTCCATTCTTGTCCCCCTCCCACCTCCCATTATGTGTCGTCATCCACTTATCAGCGAGATCATTTGTCCTTTGGTTTTTTGAGATTGGCTTATCTCACTTAGCATGATATTCTACAATTTCATCCATTTGCCTGCAAATGCCATAATTTTTTTATTATTTATAGCTGAGTAATATTCCATTGTGTGTGTGTGTGTGTGTCTATATATATATCACAGTTTCTTTATCCATTCATCAATTGAAGGACATCTAGGTTGGTTCCACAGTCTGGCTATTGTGAATTGAGAAGCTATGAACATTGGTGTGGCTGTTTCTCTGTAGTATGCTGATTTTAAGACAGTAAATCTTAATAGATGGAGAGAATGACTTTACCATGATGTCCTTCAGAAAAGCTATTAGCACAGGCTCTGCTAAGTAAGCAGCAACACCATGCAGTGTGTGAAATTGTGTACTTCAGCTCAGCATCACAAAGTATTTTGCAGATAATGATTCATATAGTCTAGGAAGTGGGGACTGATTCACATGTTCAAGGTAGGTCAGAGGGAAAAATTCAGGCCCAAGTTGGTGTTAAGACTGTGAGTATCCACATTCTGGGTTTTTAAGCAATAGCTTGAAGAAACGTGGGTTTTCTGGGTCCAGTCAAAATTTCCCCAAGCTTGCCCTCTCTGCTTGAAATAGGTAGTAGAAAAGTAAAATCAGCCCTTTGGGGATCCCCAGTAAAAATCTTACTCATTGTGAATCTGAAGTGGGCTTTGTACCTACTGACTCCTTGAACAGGCTTGTTCCTGAGAAATCCTCTTAGGTTCCCTTCCAGTGAAACGGTCACCCACTTGTCATGCCTTCTAGGGCTCAAGTCAGCCTGAAGAATACTCCTTGGGTCAAAGCTTTGTTGTAACATTAACCATGGTGTAGGGGCTCCTGTGTAATCCACATCTCCAGAAACGACACTTGCAAGGCAGGTCCCTGGTTAGCAACTGGACAACAGATCTGAAAAGTCAACTATGGAGTAATGTGTGTGTTTCTCCTTTAGACCAGAGAGGTCAGGGAAATGGAATTTCTTGTTGTATCAAGGATTGAACCTAGGGGCATTTAACTACTGAGCCATTTCCCCAGCCCTTTTTATTTTTTATTTTGAGACAGGGTCTTGCTAAGTTGGCTGGTACCTTACTAAGTTGCTAAGCTGACTGAACTTTCAATCCTGCTTCAGCCTCCTGAGCCACTGGGCTTACCTTACCCTGGGCATGATCTTAAGCAACAAATCTATGATGAATAAATGACTATTAACTCTCCCAGAATTTTCTGGATTTGAACAATGGAGCTGAGATTTTTCATCTGTCAGGTTCCAGAAGTATCTGGAAATTACAAGAACATGGCAAAGGGTCAAAAATCTCACAGCAAGGATATTTAACAGTATTAAAATGGTAGCTTGGGACATAGCAGCCCACACCTGTAATCCCAGGAGCTCAGGAGGGTGAGACAAGAGAATCACAAGTTCAAAGTTGGCCTCAGCAACTTAGCAAAGTTCTACACAATTCAGTGAGACCCTGTCTCTAAATAAAATATAAAAAGGGCAGGGGACGTGGCTTAGTGGTTAAGCACCCCTGGGTTCAATTCCCAAAAATGAACCCATGTAAAATGGTAGCTTATAGCTGAGCAGTATATCAACACAGAAGAATTCCATACCACCTCACTGAAGTTTCTCAAGGATGGCATATTCCAGAAGAAAGTTTCCTTCAGTGTCAGAAATGGTGCTTACAGGCCTGATCTGCAGAATTACTGGCCTGGAGCCTGGTACCCAAAGAGGCAGAGAAGGCGCCTGAGTTCACCATGGAGCCACTTGTCTCTCATCCCTTTTGGTGCTTAGCTCTTCTGACGGGCAACTTGTTTAAGGAATGAACCTTACACAGCACTGGATCTAGCCATGAGTGCTGGTTACCTGAGAAATGGAGGATGTGGCTGCCAGCATCCCCAAACAGCAGCTTGATGCTGTGGGGGCAGAAGCAGCAAATCAAATCCTGAGCAGCATTCCTTCCAGAGGCCTACTTGTTCACTTGAAGAAGGACTTGCTGTTCACTTCTTGAGGCCAGTTTTCTGACTCTGTTTTTCCTACCATCTGGTCTTGTCCTATTGACATATTTTATTTAAAACAAAACCTAAAACTATAGAGAATCTGCAAAACTCCCAGACCAGATAGTGTGGCTTTCTGATTTTTCTAAAATAGTCTCCTAACACCTCCCGGCTTCCATGCCCCTACCCTCCAGACAGGCTCAATGGCATCCAGCTGCCTACAATAGGGTACCCCTGGAGGGCAGGGCCTTGGCCATCCTTCATTTTGGAGGGCAATAGCAGAGCTACCTCTTGGAGCCTGCCTCTCACTCTGCTGTCCCCTAGTCCACCTACAGTAGTACCAGTGGCTGATCGTGCAAAGAAGACTGTTACTTCCAGGTGGTCATTGTAAGACTTTTCTATTTATGTTAAGTAGCATTATGAAAGCAGTATGCAAGATGTGATGGGAGGAAACACAAGAAAAATGGGAGTGGGTGGGAGACAGGGATGGAGATGGTCTACATATGGCAGGTCACATCCTCTCTTTAAAATCCACTAGAGATTCCATTAGATCTCCAGAAAAACAAAAAGCCCTTCCCCTGGACTTCAACTTCTCCCTGTGCCCCATCTTTCAGACCCTTTAAGCTGGTTCACACTTCAGAACCTAGACATTTACCTGGGAGCTTTCTTTCCAGATCTTCTCATGATCCATGCACATTTGTGGATGGGAAAAAAAAAAAAAAAAAGATCTTTCCTGGAAGGGAGCTGATTGAGGCAAAATGGGTCCCTTCCTTCTCAATATGAAGGTGAAGCACAAAGCGAGTTCTTTTCATTCCTCTACTACCCCCACCTTTAACCAAATTGCAGAGGGAAAAAAATGAGAGCCAGCACAAAAGCTTTTTTTGTTTGTAGCGTTGCGCTCATCACTTAGCATCCATTTATGCGTGTATTCATTATATCATACTTTATTCATAAATCATACTTCTGATGCGGGTTCACACATTGGCTCGTGGGATCCGGTGTGGAGGAAGACTTGTGAATGTAAGATCTCTCAAGTAAGCGCATTAACAGTGACACGAATTAAAAGAACATGAGCATTGTTCCTTGAGCTACTAAGCGACTGGACTGGAACCAGAGCACGCGCTAGGCCACGCCCGGGGAGAGCACCCAGCTGACGAACAGCAGCGGACAGACAGTTCCTTCAGTTGGCCGGCGCCTAAATAAAACCACCTCACTCTCCGCTCTCGGGCAGCAAGCCCAGAGGCTAAGGGTTCAGTCCCGCCTCTACTTCCACTTCCGGCACCGGGCGGGTCTTCCGTTTGTCGGAAGCTAGGCTTCCGTCCACCTGGGCGGGGCTCCCGACTGGCAAGGGAGGCTGGACCCAAAAGCTGCAGCGGCTGCAGCTCGGGGATCGGGGAGCGGACCATGGCGGCGAACCTCAGCCGGAACGGGCCGGCGCTGCAAGAGGCCTACGTGCGGGTGGTCACCGAGAAGTCCCCGACCGACTGGTGGGCAACTGGGCGGGCCCAGAGTGGGTGGGGGGCGCAAGTGCTGGGCGGCGCGGCCGCAGGTGATACTAGGCTCACCTGCCTGCCGGCCCCACACCCCAGCTTGGTGCTGTCCCACCCACTTCAGCGCTGCCCAGTAGTTCGTGAACGGGTGAAACAGCTTGGGAGACTAAGCCCTTCCCCCTGCACCTTCGACGCCCAGTGTCGGCTTCGCGGCCCTCCATGTAGGACTTGGCCCGGTGGTACTTGCTGGCTTCGCTAGGTTCTTTTTTCCAGCTCTGGGACTTCCCTAAGAAAGGGGTCCTCCTCAGGTCCTCCACTCTCGCCTTAGAAGGCGGAAGCAGCGCTTGACTTCCCGAACGCTTGGTTCAGAGTTGGCCTTTGAGAGGGGCCCGACAGCCGGGCTGGGAAACATGAGCTTGCTCTGGAGGCTCAGACAAGGAGGACAGGTTTGGGGCCCCGGTTCTCTGGGAATGTGGATTTCAGGACCTCCATTTCTCTTTTCTTGTATCTGAGTCATGGGAAGAATAAAAATAGGATGCTGGACACTTACTTAGAAAAAAAGTCCGGTCTTCTCTCCACCACTCCTGGACAAGCTTTGGGAGGCTATCAGTGTGTAGGTCTCCTTATGCAGTTGATGAAACTACAGTACTGGGATCCTGAATCTAAAGTTTCTGGGTGAACCCTGAGCAGTCCCCATACAGATCAACTCTGCAGTATGCATAGCTATGTGTAATTCTCTTTCACTTTCCCATTTGCTTAAACTGTTTTCACTGACCAGTTTTTAGTTCTTCAAGTTCTAAGAAATATGCTCAGTATGGTGATGACCAAACTTGGAAATTAGAAACTAGAACTTAGAGGTGGAGTTGTGGTAGGACCTCCCCCACCCTGTGGTCAGCACTGAGACCTTGTCTACTGAGTCTGCCCCATTGTGTGGGTCCTCATGGACTCATTTCCTGTTGCCTGGGCTAGGTTTTGCTGCTGTGACCAGCCACCTCTCCCCTTGTCTAAGTGCTTTCTTGTCTCCTCTGTACTTCCCTGGTACCTCAGTCTTCTCAGAAACTATCACTGCTTTTCTGTTGTGTTTGACTTTTTTTTTTTTTGTACTGGGGATTGAACCCAGGGATGCTTTACCACTGAGCTACATCCCCAGTCCTTTTTATTTTTTTTTACTTGAGACCAGGTCTCACTAAGTTGCAGAGGGCTTCACTTAGTTGCTGGGGAGGAGCTCTAACTTGAGATTGCCCTGCCTCATGCTCTAGAATCACTGGATTTACAGGCATGTGCCACCATGCCTGGTGAACTGTCACTGACTCGGGAATGATACCTCACAGCTCAGCTAGCAGTGCAGACTTCCCATGTTTCTAGTCTTTACTTGGGTTTCTTATCAGAGCTGTCTACTGCCACCACAGCCTGGTTCTGACCTGTCTCATCTACTCGCTGTTCCGCTTTAAGGTGCTAAACCTCCTCTTATCATACTCATCTGCCTGGATAGCCATGCTTTTGCCCACTTACTCATTTCCAGGCTCCTGAATAGCTACAGGTTGTGTCAGTCAGTTGCATGAGCCCCTGGCAGCCACCCTAATTGTGGAAGCCATGTAGGTAGTTACTCAACAAACTGAGGCAAGTCCCCATTCACTGGCTGAAAAAGATTTGGACTATCTTACTTTCCTACCCATAACTCTGCGGTGACTTCCCATTGCACATTGAATAAAGCCCAGACTCCACCCCACCCACTTGCCCTGTATAACCCTGTTTCTGCTGCCCCTCCTATTTACCACACTGTGGCCACACCTGCTCAGTACCACTCTACCCCTGTCTTTCTCTTCCTCAAACTTGCAAGATGGTTCCTCTTCAAAGCCCTTGCTCTTGTTGTTTCCTCTGCCTAGAGCGCACTTCTTCCGCATCATCCCAGGTGCCTTCCACACCTTCAGATCTCTGCTCTGAGGTTGCCTTCTCAGAGAGACCTTTCTGAATTCCTAGCTTCCTGACTACAGTCACCTTTTCCTCTCCTCTAGTTTCACTTCCTTCAGATACACGCTGGACACATGCTGGAAACACTTGGGAATTTTCTTGTCACTTTTATCTCTTCACTAGAATGGGTAGGATGGACTTATCTCTTCCCTAGTACCTGGTATAGAATTGTTTTGTGTACTCAATGCTCAGATGAAGGATGAACTGAATGATACAGAAGAACCAGTAGAGAATATCAGAGATGATCTACAGTTTGGTGGGTTTTTAAAGATGCAGGTGGCATTGTACTGGGCCTTAAGGCCAGAACCAAAGCTTTCGCTCTCCATCTTGATCTGTCTCTAGCCCCCTCCCTTTGGGGAGCGTGAGTACCAGGGATTGAATTTAAGAGCACTCCATCACTGAGCCACATCCCCAGCCCTTTCTTGTATTTTATTTAGAGACAGGATCTCACTGAGTTGCTTTGTGCCTAGCTAAGGCTGGCTTTGAACTCTCCATCCTCCTGTGTCAGCCCCACAAGCTTCTGGGATTACAGGCGTGTACCACCGCACCCAACCTTCCTTCAGGTCTTGATGAGTTTGTTCTAATCTGGTTCATGTGTCACCTCCTGTGCCTATTTTACTCCCTGACAGTACATTAGCACCAGGTGTGTGTCTTGTCTTTCTTGTTAGAAGGCAGGTTCCATGGGTGGGGCCTTTGGGATTGTTCATAACTGCATTCCTATTGCCAGTAAACAGTAGGTTCTCAGTACACATATTTGAAAAGAATGATGGAATATAAGGACTTGACATGTCACACATCCTTCCTATGCATAGGCCAGTGCACCAGGTTTTGTCATGTTGATTTGAAAGAAGAGTGGTATTCTATTAAAGATGGGAATGAACCTCTGAACTGGGAACAGTCTCGAAGGTGGTTCAGAGTGGATCTCAGGGGAGAGGGGAATGAAGTTGGATGGGTAGGTGGCAGATACCAAACTTGGCCTCATTAGCTGCCAGATCCCTTCTTGGAGGAGACATGCTGCCATCTTCTGTCCCTACTGCTTGTGCCAGTATCTGTACCCTGGCAGCCAGGCCTTGTGGCCAGCAAGAGGAATGGTCTTGCTGGGCATTGTGGTGCATACTTGTAATCCCAGCAGCTCCAGAGGCTAAGGCTGGAGGATTGCAAGTCCAAAGCCACCCTCAGCAACTTAGTGAGACTCTAAGCAATTTAGCAAAACCTTGTCTCAAAACATTTAAAAAAAGGTCTGGGTATGAGGCTCAGTGCTTAAGCACCCCTGGGTTCAATCTTTGGTATCAAAAAAAAAAAAAAAAAAAAAAAAAGAATGGTCTTCTTTCCCCGACAGAAAGTTCCACCAACTCAGGCTGATATCCACTACCTTCTAAATCTTTTTCCTTGTTCCTCTGTGGTTTTCTTTCCTTCTTCATTCTGTTTCCTCTCCTGGTAAGCAACAGCTCTTTTCTAGTGGCCTGCCTCCTCCCTACTAACCAGGTCCACAGGCATGGGGTTTGATTTTTCTTTCTCAGGCATATGCATCTACCCAGTGGCACTGGCAGGCTCTTTTCCCCAGAGCTTCTGTCTAGTCTTCCTCCCAAGCTGGGGAGATGACAGACACTGGGTTGTGTTTTGTCTTTGACTTTCTGTGAGAGAGGTCATTGCCTCTGCTCCATACCCACCAGCACGGCCAGGGTTGTTAAACTCTTGTATGGTTGGTTCTGATGACTGTGTGTGCACTATGGAGCACCTCAAGCAAAACTTGCCTCTTGAAGGCCACCTCTACAAGAATGTTCTCCTTGAGTAACCTTTCTTCTTCATGACTCAGATTTAATAAAATTTATTGTCTTCTCACCACCTCTGGGGTACAAGTTTATAAGCCAAAATTTTTTTTAGTCTTATAAGTAATTAGTATTACCAGAAAGAAAGGCAACCCAGTGTCAGCCATGGAGAGTTAAATCACTAGATAGAAAGCTTGCCCGTGTGTTCCTGTCTGTAAGAGGTTGATGGGTCACTGGTCTTTATAGACTTCATGTAACATTGCCCTGTGGGTTCTGATGCTGTGCACACCTATTAAAATCTGAGTTTGCCAGGAGACTGTCACAGGGAGACCTGCCACCGCACTCTTCAGGCATCACTGAAGGTAGGGCAGATGTACACCCGAGTGTTGGCAGCCTCCAAGTTGCCTGATGAATCTCTTTCTCCTTCCTACCTACCTACCTACCTCCTATCTTCTTTGAGGTTCTTTGAATTCAGAAATATGTAGGTATCTTTTGTCTTTTTAAATTCTTTTACCTAGTAGACAAATGAGTATTTTACACATGAATGTGCAGAAAATTCATAAAACTCCACAACTTATGTTTTCCTCTAAGTAGGTATGTCCTTCTTATCTCCATGGCTTTGTTTCTCACAGCAAGTCCCATGGTTAGTCAGCCTTAGTGTGGCCTACTGAGAACCTGTCTGGCAGGTCAGAGCAAGGCAAAGTAGAGCCTGCATCTGCCATGGTAGGTGTGGTGATGGCAGATGGAGCTCAGGGTGCTGACCACTGAGTCCACTCGTGTTTTGTTTCAGGGCTCTGTTTACCTACGAGGGCAACAGCAATGACATTCGTGTGGCTGGCACAGGGGGTAAGTATCCCTCAAATGGGCTCTCAGTACCAGGAGGCAGGAGAATAAGATGCACAAAGGGAAGAAAGTTTTTACTGTCACTGGTCCATCGCTGGCATTTCAGCCATCACAGCAGGAAAGGGACTCAGTCACACAGGTTTCCATTGCAGTGACATCTCCCCTTGCTGAGGGTGGGAGTGGGATACCTGCTTTCTGCAGACCTATCCCCACATTAGCTCCACTGAGGGATTCCTTGACCTCCTGATTAGGATGTGGACCAGCACAAGGCAGGTCTAGGGGGCCAGAGCTGTATCAGTCCTCTGGGCAGCATGGGCCTGGCCCTTACTGGACAGTTCTGGTAAACTTTGGTAAACTTTTGGTACGTTTCAGATGTTTGTGAATAAAAACATTCTTCCTCAACATTTTATCCCTGGATACAGGGCAGTGCTACTCTCTCTGGAGAAGCTAAGTGCAAGTAGCCAGCCCTCTCCAGTTCATGGGTATTCTCTGTCCAGAGGGTTTCAGCTGGGTGGATGCCAGTGGTGTAGGTAAAGAAGGCCCAGACCTCTCCTCTGCCTCTTCTCTGCCCTTACCAGGGGCAAGAGCACACAGAGACCCACCTGCACTGGGGAGAGGCAACATCACTGCATGTGATGATGGGGACCTCAGTGGAGGTAGTCTCTGCAGAAGGAATGGCTCCGGGCCACCACTGGGCAGAAACTGGCAAGTAGGCTGAGCTAGAGATGATGGGGTATGAATTCCAGTTGATACTCTGATCCCTCCCCATGCTCAAGGCCAGCATGCCTATACTCTGAGGTTCACCTGACCTCCTCCCACTCCCAGTCCTGAGCAGAACATGACTTTGTTGTTCAGTGAGTGCCTGGAACACATTCTCTGCTTGGTGGAACAAATACAGTTTTAGTGACAATTGTTGATAGAAAGCCCTTACTCCTACAAGCTGTTCTCACTTTTGCATCCTCTTTCTAGAATGATTGCCACTGAATAGGCATCTCACATGACAGGGTAGATGCCTGAGAGTTGCAGGGATCAGCAATCTGAGTGTCATGCTGCTTTTGCCAGTGACACCAAGCAAGACTATGCTACCAATGCAGCATTGACTGCCTCGGGTTCTGTGGATCCTGCAGCTAAAATACCTGACCCAGTTCCTCCTTTCAGCTTTGGGAAGTTTGGGGTTTGAGGGTCAGTGCTATGGAGAATGCCTTATGCAGCCCTTCTTACCTCCACCATCTGAGACTCGTGAGGGCCAAGTCAGTTTTTCAGTTGTGAGATGTTACAAGAGATCTGACGCTCTGGGTGGCCCTAATGCCTGAGTGAACATGTGGTTCCCAGAGGGGATGACTTAGTAACTCCACTATCCTGGGGCCCTTTGTGGAGTCCAGGCAACAGGAAGAGTGATGTAGAGATCCTTCACTTGGAAGTCTGATGGCTGGTCTGAGGTGGAAATATTTATTTATTTATTTTTATTTCCAGAGTTATCTTTGAGTTTAGAAGAGTGGTTTTTAAACTAGTGTGGGCAAAAAAAAAAAAGGTCACTTAAGGTGCTTGTCAGAAAATGCAGTCTCCTGGCCAGGTGAGGTGGTGCACAACCAGCAACTCAGGAGGCTGAGGCAGGAGGATTGCAAGTTCAGAGCCAGTCTCAGCAACTTAGCGAATCCTTAGGCAACTTAGCGAGACCCTGTCTCTAAATAAAATAGAAAAAGGACTGAGGATGTGGCTCAGTGGATAAGCACCCCTGGGTTCAGTCCCTGATACAAAAGAAAATGTAATTTCCCTGGGTCTCACCAGCTATGCTAAATCAGCCTTGTGGAAGTAGAGCTCAGGAATCTGGTTTTATTTTGTTTTTATTTTTATTTTATTGTGGCATTGGGGATTGGACCCAGGCCCTTACTATGCCAGAAGTGCTCTATCACGGAGCTATACATGTATATGATTTTAAACACAGCTTCCAAGGATGATTCTGAGATGGTTGGGTGAGAAGCCTTGGTGAAGAGTGGCTTGGATTTCCTTCCTGATGAAGCAGGCACTGGGGTGGGCAGGGGCACTGGCCACCTCTGACCCTCCCTGTGACTCTGCAGAGGGTGGTCTGGAGGAGCTGGTGGAGGAACTCAACAGTGGGAAGGTGATGTATGCCTTCTGCAGGGTGAAGGACCCCAACTCTGGCCTGCCCAAGTTTGTCCTCATCAATTGGGTACGTGGACTTATCTCATCTAGTGTGACTGGGGAAAGTCCCTTGACTTCTTTCTTGTTTTGACTTTTTCGGGAACAGGGTATTTTACTGGCATGATTTATTAAATAAACAGAACAGTTTAAAGCTGGTGAAAGAGCAGAATAGTCAATTAATTCATTGTAGCCCAAAGAATAACTGTCCTTGTCAGGAGGGTCACAAGTTAGCCTTAACAACTTAGTGAAACCCTGTCTCAAAATAAAAATTTAAAAAGAACGGGGTAGAGTTCGTACCTAGCACATGTGAGGCCCTGGGTTCAATCCCCAGTATGGCAAAAAATAAATAATTAAATAAAATGACTGACCTTGCTACACAGAATTCATCCTCCAAACCCAGAATTGGTCCTGCAAAGTGAAGTAAAAATGGTCATCACAAGAAATTCCTGCCCCATTTCCTTCAGGGTAGTCATTTTGGTGAAGCAGAAATCCCAAGGGAGTATGCAGGAGCCTGAGAGTACAGGGACAGGGGCTCCAGCAGAGTACTAGGGATCAAGAACTCTCAGGAGCCAGGTGCAGTGGTGCATGCTGTAATCCCAGTGGCTCAGGAGGTTGAGGCAGGAGGATCACAAGTTCAAAGATAGCCTCAGCAACTTATTGAGGCCCTAAGCAACTTAGTGAGACTCCATCTATAAATAAAATATAAAAGGACTGGAGATGTGGCTCAGTGGTTAAGGGCTACTGGGTTCAATCCCCGGTATCAAAAAAAAAAAGAAAGAAAGAAAAGAAAAAGCTCAGGCAACTCCCCCACAATGGAAGCCAGCAACTGTCCTGCCCAGAGAACAGTTTCTGAACCCCTTGGAGGTTGAAAACTAAATTCATTTTTGTGACTCAGTTGGGAGAATGATGTCTGCTTTGAGGAGATTCTCTTTGGGGAGATAGGGAAGCTGCTGGGTCCCTGGGAACTTGTGGGAAGGGAAATGACTTTGGGAGGAGGCCTGGGTCATGCTGGGTGTGCTTGTGTTGCAGACAGGCGAGGGTGTGAATGATGTGCGGAAGGGAGCATGCGCCAACCACGTCAGCACCATGGCCAACTTCTTGAAGGTGAGGGCTACACCAGTCCTGCTGCCCCTTAAGGGGCCTTGCAGGATCAATCATCCCAGGTTCCTGGGTGTAACTGAACTGGAATTGGAGCTGGAATCAGGAGCGTACTAGTGATCGATGCTCTGTTTGGCCCTCAGGGCATGAGCAGAGGCTGCTCCCCTCTGGGTCAGCAGATACACAGGAGGCAGAGATGTGATCAGAACACCCAAAGGTTGGTCTCAGCAGAGCAGGATTAAAGATCAAGCTGGAGCTGATCCAATGAGCAAGGCTGGGCCTGGGTTCTGATTTGTTCATAAGTACTCTAAATAGCTTAGCAGCATTGTCAGTATTTGGAGAAAGGAAAAGGATGCTTGTGCCCACCACCCTAACACGTATCATTTTGATGTATTCCTTTTCAGTCTATTCATATCAGTTGTTCTATGGTAGAACCTTTTTTCGATTTCAAAAGCACTTATGTTTAAAGTATTTGTTGTTTACTTGTTAGGTGACTTTTTGCACTTCCTTGATTACCAGCAAGGAGACTCCTTTGATTCCCATTTCTGCAAATACATTTTCTGATATGACTCTGTTTCCATCTAGTAGATGAAAAAGACTTCCAAGTTCAATGGGTGTAGCCAGGTGCAGTGGTGCATACCTATAATCCCAGCAACTCAGAAGGATCACAAGTTCAAGGCCAGCCTCAGCAACTTAGTAGTGAGGCCCTAAGCAACTTAGCAAGACCCTATCTCAAAATAAAAAGGCCTGGGCATGTGGCTCAGTGGTTAAGAATCCCTGGGTTCAATTTCCCATACCAAACAAACAACCCAAAAAACTATTGGGTCTATAATAACAGAGAATGAGGTCATGGGTCTGCTTTTCAGAAAGAACTTGGTGGCCAACTGGGCATCTCCTGAGCTGCAATAGGGACTACCACACAGGGAAGCAGGGCCTCGGTTCCCAGCAGCCAGACAGATGCCTTGTAATCAATCTCCTGTGGGCAGTCATGGCCTCTGCTACATGAACAGACAGAAGTTTTTTCATCCTCTCCTGTGCTTGCAAATCTTGTCTTTTAAGTGCTACTTCTGCCACAGGGGGCCCATGTGACCATCAATGCACGAGCAGAGGAGGATGTGGAGCCTGAGTGCATCATGCAGAAAGTGGCCAAGGCCTCCGGGGCCAACTACAGCTTCCACAGGGAAAGCAGCCGCTTCCAGGATGCAGGACCCCAGGCTCCAGTGGTAAGTCCTGCCTGCCCATCACCAAGCTCTCATTGCTGAGGACCTGAGGATGTGGCAGAATCTATATGGTTTCCAGAGTCTGTATAGTTGGACCCCTCATGACTGGCTTCCATAGATGGTAACCACACCTGGTAATTGGCCTAGCCATTCTAGCACCTTTGTTTGGAGCCAGCTATGTATGATCAGGTTAGAGGCTCTTCGGAAATGCACAGCTATAATGGTCCAGCCATCCCTGGGGATCACAGTGCCAGCAAGACCTAGGTAGTCTCTGGCAGGAACCACTGTGGAAGAACCTTAGTTGGCATCAGAGCAGAACCCTACACACCCAAGTTATGGGGAGACACCTGTAGACTCGTGGTCCTTAAACTGGGTAGAGTTAACAGTCAGGATTGCAGCATCAAATGTGCAGTTGGGTTCTGCAGTAATTCTTGTGGACAATGCTGTGCCAGTCAGCTCTCTAAGGGGTAGTCCTGGCCAGAGGCCTGCCTCAGAACTACTTGGTCCCCAGGAGTCTGCAGACAGGACCTTTCCTGCCTTGGCCCCCATGCACAAGGGCTAGGTGCCACGAGACCCCTTCAGTGTTCTTAGGATTCAGCATCCCTGCTGGGGCAGGTTCCTGGGCCTCTTTCTGGGCACTTGGTGTTCAGCTCCTTGAGGGTGGTAGGTCAGGCTCCCATGTCCCCACTGAGTCCAGTCCTCGTAGCACTCACCTGCTCTTGTAAATACCCTACCCTCTATACCCTGGAGGCCTAACCTTCCACCCAGGGCCAGGTCTTTAGCATTTGCTGTCCCCCACAGGGTTCTGTGTACCAGAAGACCAATGCCATATCTGAGATCAAGAGAGTTGGAAAAGACAGCTTCTGGGCCAAAGCTGAGGTAAGAGGCATGGAGTAGGGGCACAGGTGTGTAGTGAGTGTTCTACCTGACCATTTATAGGTAGTTAAAGTAAGGCATAAGTAGGGCATGTGAGGGATGTGCTGTAGTGTCTTCCCTCAACCACATGCCTGTGGGACCTGGTCCCAGGCAGGAGGTGAGGACATGGGGACAGTGTGGGGTTGAGTGGCCAGCCCTCCCTGCAGAAGGAGGAGGAGAACCGCCGGCTGGAGGAGAAGCGACGGGCTGAGGAGGAACAGCGGCAGCTGGAACAGGAGCGCCGGGAGCGGGAGCTGCAGGAGGCAGCCCGCCGAGAGCAACGCTACCAGGAGCAGCACAGAGAAGCCAGCCCCTCAGGGTAAGCCCACCCTTCACTGGGCTAGGGTGCTGGCCCTCATGGTGGTGGGGGGGGTCCCTTGGGGGTCCCTGTGCGCTCTCTTAATCCCTCAGAGGCAGGAGGACTGGGAGTGCAGCATTAGGGGCTGCTGAAGAGCTTCAGCTCTCTTCTCCCACTCTGGCCTTCCCAGCAGGACATGTGAACAGCAGCAAGAAGTGGTTTCAAAGAACAGAGAGGAGCAGGTTAGTATTGGGCTTTTCTCTCAAAGGGTCTAGAAACTTTCTGATTTGGATCCATCACATGTTGAAGCCCCTGAACTTGGATCAAGGGCTTAGCTCAGGCCCATGCAGTGAACAGGAGACACATCTGAGCACATCAAATATGCCAGTGGGGAGGAAAACCAGGAGCAGAAACTTCCGGCATGAACTGCAACCTAGTCCTGGGAGAGGCCCTATCAGCCCCTTGGCTTCTTGCCCCTGATATAGCCTTGAGGGCCTGCTTGCTGGGGCAACAGACAGTGAGGTGAGAAACTCTTGGGTCATTGCTCAGGTCAACGTGTGTTCCTCTAGGTGTTTTCTGGTCAGCGGACTGCACACCCGCGGGAGATTTTTAAGCAGAAGGAGAGGGCCATGTCTACCACCTCCATCTCCAGCCCTCAGCCAGGTGGGTCCTCCCTCTGGGCCTGGCCACAAGACAGATTAGTGACAAGGAACAACTGAGGAGAGCAGCCTAGGGCCAAGGTATCTCCTACTCATATGGCTATGCTGCCTACCATCTCTCCGCAGCGAACATGAGACACATCTGGGATCTCTGTACCTGTGCTAGCTGGGGCCAGCCCCTTTGGGCTGCTTTAAAAGACCAGGGTGGGTGTGTGGGCACCAAGGAATGGTTCTTAAGTGGTGGGGATGTTGTTTGTGGGGGTTTGCAGGCAAGCTGAAGAGCCCCTTCCTGCAGAAACAGCTCACCCAACCAGAGACCTCCTTTGGCAGAGAGCCAACTCCCACTATCTCAAGGCCCGTGGCAGGCAAGGCATTTGTTATCCCATTGGGCCCTGGAGGGGGGTGATGGTGGAGAAGGGAGGGTTGTAGGAAGAAGAGGAGTCAGAACTTGCTGTGTCCTCTGATGCAGATGTCTGTGAGGAGCCAGCACCCAGCATTCCTCCAAGTCTGGTGCAGGCGGAAGAGGAAGCCACATACGAGGAACCCCCAGAGCAAGAGACCCTCTATGAGGAACCTCCAATGGTGGGTTCTCTGCAGTGGGGTGGGGCAGCAAAGGTGCCACAGGCCTGAGTTTTCTGTGGTACACTAAGGGTTTTGAAGCACTTATGGATTCTCATTCAACTTTTGGAAAAGCCACATGCTGTAAGTTATGTGGGCCAGTGCCCATGAGGCTGATCCTGGACGAGAGAAGCACCCTGCAGTTTATGGCTAGAGGGGTTTGCACTGTCTTTCAGCCTCTGTACCTTGGGGTGATGACTGTGGTATAGATGTGTTAGGACAGCTGCAGCCCCCACCCTTACTGTGCTATTCATCCTCCATGTGCTGTTGCCCATCCTGTAGACCCCAGCTTGACCTGAGCCACCTACGTGAAAAGGCTGAGTCTGGGTAATGTCATCTGTCTCTCTCTTGGCAGGTGCAGCAGCAAGACACTGGCTCTGAGCACATTGACCACTATACACAGGCCCAGGGACTCAGTGGGCAAGGGCTATGTGCCCGGGCCCTGTATGACTACCAAGCAGGTAAGGTGCCCAACCTGGTTGCCACAAATCATGGGTCCTGAGGTTGAGATAGATAAGAGCAAGTGACTGGGGCTCTGTAGGGGGACAGCACCAGGGGTATTGGGAAAAGAAGAGGGAAGTGGGAGGCAAGTTTGAGGATGGAAGCCCCACTAGAATGGTGATGACCATGGCACTGGAGTTTCTGTTCTGAACAGCCTGGCCCTCCCCACACACTCTAGCAAGCAGTTTACCATCCATTCATAGGAACCCCAGTTACCATCTTGTAGAGCCTCCAGGTCTGACCAGAAAATAGAATCAGAACTGGACTCTGACTTCCCAGAGGAGACCTTGGGGAAAGGGCTAAGGGTCTCTGGGGAGCAGCCTTTTTCAGAGGTATTCTGTAGGAAGATGTTCCCGGGTGGTGGGGCACCACTGCAAGTGTTGGGCTTCATGCAGGCTGGATGGCAATGAGATGTACCAAGGAGAAAGCAGACCAGCCCTGAGCTCTCGTGCATGAGGGAGGGGGGCTGTCCAAGAGGCAGACATGGGTTGGGGGCTTGTGAGCAGGGGTCCTGATGCAGCCCCTGGGCTTAACCTTCCTGCAGCGGATGACACGGAGATCTCCTTTGATCCTGAGAACCTCATTACTGGCATCGAGGTGATCGACGAAGGCTGGTGGCGTGGCTATGGGCCTGATGGCCACTTTGGCATGTTTCCTGCCAACTACGTGGAGCTCATTGAGTGAGGCTGAGGCCCATCTTTCCCTTCCCCACCCAGATGTGGCTTCCTTATTGTTAAAAGAGGAGGTGCAAGAGTCAGTGTTCGCCATTTCCAAGAATGGAACCACCATGAGGACAAGGCCTCAGGGCTTCCTCTGGCTTGGGTGGTTCAGCCTCTGTCACCCCAGATGCAGCAATAACCCAGTGATTCACAAACACACTTCCTGCAGCCTCCCAGATGCTCCCACTAGTCTGGCGCTTCACCTCTGTGGGAGACTGAGCTAAGCCCCACCTGTAGCAAGCCCCCAGGTAATCTCTGCCTGAGGAGAGTAGGTACTGCCAAGTTGGGTCTCTGAGCAGGGGCATCTGGGGGCAGCCTTCTGTATTTGCCTTTTCTTTCTCTCTGGCTTCTATAGGGTGGTGGCTGCAACTATTTAGAATGACCTTTGGGAACAGTGAATTTAGAGAATTGCTTTTAGCAGTCTATGACCAAAGTCAGAGTGGACCATGATGAATTTGATAGCAGGGAATTATTGTCTTTCTGGAGCCTACCTGGCCCCACTCCATTTCTGTCCCTGAGTTTGGGCCATGGGAAGCAGGGATGGGATGACCAAGCTCCCATCTCTGGGTATGTGAAAAATCAAAGACATGTTGTGTCCTTCTTGCTGTCTCCGTTTTCTATCCCAGCCTGTCTGTGTGTCTGAGGAACAAATCCAAGATTGAAGTTTGGTCGCCAGGCTCCCAGCTCTGGTCTGATCTGCTGTGGCTTACCACTCCTATGTGGAAACAAACCTCAACCTGGGGGTCTGCATATGCTTTGTGTCTGGGGTAGATGTGTTTTGTGTTTGTGTGTGTGTGTGTGTGTGAGAGAGAGAGAGAGAGAATGCACAAATGTATGCATGCTCCTGTCCTTAGACCAGGAGCATGGCCAATTAGCCATGTAGGAGAGGCATAAATGTTACTAGCATGTGACTAACGTTGGAGCCTTCCTGCATTACTGTTCCTCTGGGAGAGGCCAAGGCTGTGCAACTCCCTACCTTAAGGAGTTTCTGCTACATGGCACAGCATATGTGGAGGAGAGAGGCACCTGGCTCCTGCTCAGTATCTGGGCAATAAGGTCTGTCTTGTGCCTGAGGGGTGCCAGGTGGATGTGCTTGATTTCCTGCTTCACCTGCTGGCAGCCTAGGGCGAAGGCCATGAGGAAAGCAGTGGTCGAGCCTGATGTTCCCCATTGCCAATCCTGCCTGTCCCTTAGGCCTCCTCCCTTTCTACTGTAAAGATAACAGGTCATGGAAGCCTCATAAGTCTGGCCTATTGTATGCTGTGAAGCCCCACAGGCTTGTCTGGGCTCACCAGGAGGTGGGGCTTAGGGATAGCAGAGAACCACTCATTCTCTAAAGGAAGCTGGCCAAGAAATATTTCCTGACTGCTGGCCTTGCTTCCCTTGCAGAGGGCTGGGTCCTTGGCCTCTTCTCCCCTAAAATACCCTAATTTAAGAACATGGTTACCAAGTGGCTTAAAAACTTAAGGGTTTCTTTGGCATATAGGTAGTCACAACCCTGGTTCAGCCCCTGATAGCCAGGCCTGGGGACTAGGCTTTTGCCCCCAGGTGATGTGGGCTCCAGGGATAGCTGTACTGGTCCCTGGGGTCACCACAGCTAATGGGGTGAGCTGGGCAGGCCATAACCCTGCCATGCCTGGCCATGCTGAACTCAAGGCAGTATGCAGAGAGTTGTCTTTATTGCCATACCCACCCTCACTTGGCCTTGCCCTGTGCAGCCACAGCTTCCATGGCCTTCCGCACCGTCTCCTCATCTCCCAGGAACCGCATGGGCTTGGTGGGCTTCAGTGCCTGGTCCAGCTCATAAACGATAGGGATCCCCGTGGGCAGGTTCAGATCCATAATGGCCTGGTCTGACATCCCTGGACCAGAAGAATAACATCCTTAGCCTCTCTGTCTACAGCCTTTCCATATAACAGACCTCATGGCCTTTCTGGGCCACAGAGCCGAGCTGCCTGGCACTAATCCTCTCAGCCCTGAGGGCAAGGCCACAAAAATGTACCTAAAGGTCAAGGCAGAACTAAGCTAGACTGAGCAGCCTACAGAAATAGCCCAGTGGCAAGACACAAACTTCATCCTCCACGAGCAGCTGTGACCTGTGGTGGTGCCATCCACAGTTTCCTCAGCCCAATATGAACTGGCCAGACTGAATTTGAAGGTCGGAAGGACATTAATCATTTGGCTTCTAGGTTCTAAATTCTGAGCAGAGGAACGACTGGAAACCTGACCTTACCTGCTCCTGCAGGCCCCACCGCCAGTAGCAATTCAATCTTTGGCATTGGCATCACCCCACCCCCACCATGTAGGACGGACTAGAGAATGTTCCCTGGGAAGTTGGGAACACCCCCACTCCCCCTGGTACCTTTTCATACTCACCATGGTGCCTCTTCCCTTTAAAGCAGGTTGAGGCATATGGGGTTGTAGAGCCCCCAGAAAGAATGGGGGGGGTGTCACTCCCCCTCTGGATTCCAATCCAGGTGCAAGGGGTCCACCTATCAGCTCCTAGGAGCCAGAGATCTGGGATACACCTCATTCCTTTGCTATGATCTCCAACAAGCCTGAAGGTCATTCAGAGGCTAATTTAGACTGCCTTGACATCTAAGAACTAGTGGAAGAGACCATCACTTGGGAGCCTCCCCTTGCCTGTGTAGTTCTCAAGGCCCATTTGTCAACACGCCTTGCTCTTTTGGGGTTGCTTAACCACTGATCCACATCCCCAACCCTTTTTATTTTTTATTTTGAGGGTTTTACTAAGTTGCTTAGGGAACCAACAAGTTGCTGAGACTGCTCTCAAACTTGAGAGTCCTGCCTCAGCCTTCTAAGTGGCTGGGATTACCAGCCCAACCCTCCTTGCTATGAACTGGGAGCCACAATAGAGGCCTGGAGGCTGGGTACTCAATAGCTCTGCACCAAATTTCACTGTTCTCTTTGGAAGGAGCACACAAGAAAGCAGAACCCTGCACACATTGAGACAGTGAGCCTCATGAACTCCCCTGAAGTGATTTGGAGCCAAGTGCCCTGAGTCCTGGCCTTTTCCTAGGTGGGCATCTTTGTGGAAGATGCCACCCTCAAGCCTATCTCACCTCTGTTCAGCTCCTGTGGTGGGGGTGCCACCTCCCCAAGCAGGCTGCTCAATGGGTGCTGTGCTCATGAAACCCACAACTTTGAGAAGGAAGCACATTTCCCATAGTGGCCCAGAACACAGAGAAATGAAATGTCACAGAACTTTTTAAAATGTTTTCTCAACTCTCTAGATTCAATGCACTGATTGAAACCTCCACATCTGCTCAACTGCCAAAAAGTAAAGGCACTGTTACCCCCACCCATCTCTGCCCCACACCCCTCCTGAGGGTGGGCCTCACCTTCCAGGTGCTTGACAATACCCCGTAGACTGTTCCCATGGGCTGCAATGAGCACTCTCTTGCCAGCCTTGATCTGGGGAGCAATCTCCTCATTCCAGAAGGGTAGGGCCCGGGCAATGGTGTCCTTGAGACTCTCGCAGGTAGGCAGCTCCCCAGGTTTCAGGCCTGCATACCGACGTTCCTGGGGAGAGGAACAGGGACACTGCTCTTCCCTCCCTGGGCAGCTGGTCCCCAACCCAGGTTCCCAACCTCAGACCTTCAGGGGCCTTTCTAGCAGCCCACCTTGCTGATGGCGCTGTAGTAGGGGTGCTTCTCATCCATAGGGGGTGGCGGGGTGTCAAAGGAGCGCCTCCAGATTTTCACCTGCTCCTCCCCGTGCTTGGCAGCCGTCTCTGCCTTGTTGAGGCCTGTGAGGCCCCCATAGTGCCGCTCATTGAGGCGCCAGGTGCGCACCACAGGCACCCACATCTGGTCTGTGCCATCCAGGATGGTCCAGAGGGTGCGAATGGCCCGCTTCAGCACTGATGTGTAGCAGATGTCAAACTCCATGTTGGCGTCCTTGATGGCTTTGGCCCCATTCTTGGCCTCCTCCCTCCCTTTTTCACTCAGCTCTGCATCAAACCAGCCACAGAAACGGTTCTCCTGGTTCCATGTGCTCTCACCATGGCGGACCATCACTAGGCGGTGGGTGGCCATGGTGGCAGGGAGACACAGGGGCTCCAGACAGGGACAGCCGCCTCCCTAGCACCCCCAGCTTTATAACGGTCTGTCCCCAACCCCCACCCCAGCCAACTGCCAATCAGCATTCCAAGTTGGACAGGCGGCGGCAGGTGGCCAGTAGTGGCAAAGTGGCTGGGGGTGGGGGTGCCAGCTAGAGCTGGATTTAAAAATAGCCTCACATAACCACCAGCCCTGACTAGGCTCTGCTGACATGTCTATAACCAGCCTAGGGCCCAGGTTGGGTGGGGCTGCTGAGCAGGGCCAGGATGAAGGGCAGAAGTCAGGGCTGGGGCAAGTGGGGGCTGGCAGAACAAAGGCTTTCCAGGGGGAGAATCTTTGAGAACAGGAACTCTGTGACCCTGTCAGTCCTTCCCTGTTTCAGGCAAAGGCACAAAAAATTTCCTAGGCCCTCTGTAGGTCACTGTGGTACTGGGGAACAAACTCCAAGGCCTTGTGCATGCTAGGCAAGTGCTTTACAGAGTACATCCCCAGCCCCTCTCCTGGTCACTCTTAACCTAATGAGACAAACTTGTGTCTCAAGAAGAAATTGGCCCAGTGTCAGGGAGAACCCAGGGGTGTGTGCATGTGTCACCCTTGCAGGTAGGTCTGTGAGTCTGTTTAAGTGAACATGTCAAGTGCATGTCTGTATCAAGTGTGTGCAGCACACTTATTCCTTGTGTGCCTGTGTGCACTGTCTGCAATGCTTGTGTTGTAGATACTTCAACCTGGTTAGTTATATGTGATGGGGACCTTCCTCAGGTGTCCTGATTTCTCCCTGGCAGGCCCTCCCTCTTTTCCAGCCCTGCACGATAATCCCTGCAAGAATCTATGACTGGTGGCCAGGCTGCAGTGGGGTGGGTTGGGGGGTGGGGTCAATGAAGACAGAAAGAGAAAAGGTTGCTGTGGCAAAGCTAGGGGACAGTTATAGGGCCATGGCTTTGGGGGAGAAAGGTCTGTCCTTACAAAAGGTAGCACCCGGCAGCTTTGTGGATAGACAGAACAATCAGGAGGAGGAAGGGTTCACCTTCCTCCGGGGTACCCTGTTGAGGCCTTGTCTTCAACTGAGCCTTCATTCAAGTCAGACCCATCCCTCCCAGAAGAAACAACCTTGGAAAAGAAAACAATTCATGCCACCCAATAAACCCTCCACCTTCAGGGATACGACTGAGTCATGAGTATTGGATTTGTACTCAGCAGGAACACCCAGGAATAGGCTGAGGCAGGCAAGAGACAGCATGGCATTGAGTCCACGCCAAGGACTTCTGCATTCAAGTTTGGGGGGACATGAGCCACATGTGGAGGACAATTGCCTCACTCTTATCCTGCCATGCCTCTGATGACAGGGAAAGTTGAATGGGAGACAGCCTGTATGTGCAGGAAACCCTCCACACACCTCCTTCCATTCCTTGGGAGAGTTTCTGCACCCTAAAACTGGCTTAAGAACTCTAACAGCAGAGCTGGGAGAACTTCCTACAGACTAGGGACACTCCCCAAGGATGGAACGCACACCTCCCAGCAGTGCCGCATGCAGGTCTCAGTGCTCCATATCTACCCTGACGGAAGCCATGTCTTCTGATGTCATGGTCTTTTTGTCCTTTGACCACCAGGAATTGACTCACCAGGCCCAAGTAAACATGCCTGGAGGCCCAATCAGGAGGGATGATACCAGGGTTAGACAAGCCTATGGTAGACAGTATGGGGTCTGGGAAGAGAGAAGTGGTGGTGGGCAGCTACTTTGTTGGGGAGACATGAGCAAGAAACAGCTCTTCTGAGATGACATTTGGGTAGAAAGCGCAGAACACTAAGGACTCAGTTATAATGAGCCCTATGAGCAGGGCATACCAGGCTGAGGAACCAGCAAAGACCAAAGTCCTACAGAGCATTAAATAGGTGGGGACAGTGAAGAGGGGCACATGATAGAGGTAGCTTTGGGTCCCAACACAGTTAGAATCATTAGAGAATTTGAAGCATAGTCATGTTTAAAGTCACTCACAGGTATTTGGAGGCAGAAGGGGTGGTAGAACTGCCAGACTGGAGAGATGCTGGCCCTGCTGCAACTTAATGGGGTACTGAGAATGCAAAGGATGCCCAGAGTGCAGGGGAGATAAAACACCCATCTGACAAGTGTCTGCTGTTCCAGCATGGGGGTACAGAAGTGGGAACAGCAAGAAAAGTAAGCAAGTGGACAGGAGAGCTGCAGAGTACAGACGGTCCTGGGAAGGTAGGGTGATCCATCTCTCCCACTGACCAACACCATCAGCTGCAGAGACAAGCAGATGGGAAAGGCCACACTCAGAAGTTCATTGGAAAAGGTCACCAGTTTTTTCTTCTAATATTGCCCAGCCCAGATAAGAAGGCAGTTTGAGGGGCTGGGGATATGGCTCAGTTGGTAGAGTGCTTGCTTTGCAAGCACAAAGCGCTGGGTTCAATCCCCAGCACTGCCACAAAAAAAAAAAAAAAAAAGGCAGTTTGAAACCTGGACTAGGGAGAAGGAAATGAAGTCCTACAGGTTAGAGAGTCTGGGAAATTTCCATGTTTCTCTTTCTTCTTTATGGCAGTGATGGTACAGTGAGGACTGTACCCACCAAGCAGGGACCTGAACCCTGAGCGGGAAGCAATGGCCACTAGAGCATGGGGCAATTCTCTGCTGCACCCTCTGCTCCTGCAGTGGGCCCTGGATGTAGTGGAGGAATCACGCAGCAGGCTGGTAAGCAAAAGCTCTATATTTCTGACTGGAGACCTTGGAAGGGAGGCCCTGAGGAGCTGGGAAGCATCACCGAGAGCCAGGGGAGGAAAGAGATTGAATGATTAAGTAAGTGTAGGTGAGCTCATAGGCTTACTGCCCAGCTGTGCATGTGGGTCAGATCCTAGATGCATGCCACAGATCCCAGCCTGCCTACTGCAGACACAGGTCTAATCCATCTGGCTAGCTGAGAAAACTAATTTAACTAGAGTTAAACTTTAAACAACCAAAATTCTGCTTAGGATACCAACAAGGTTCCTGGTCTCAACATAATATTCAAAATACCCAGGATATAATCCAAAGTTACCCAGCATGTCAAAATCAGGGAAATTTCACCATGGCACAAAAAAGACAATTAGGATGCTCACAGTGAGGGGAGTCAATTGTCCGAACTGCCACATAAAGCACTATTTTAAACCAGTCTTCAGAAAGTACTGGTAAACATTCTAGCTGGGTCTGGTGGTGTATACCTTTAATCCCAGCAACCCAGAAGGTGAGGCAGGTGGATTACAAATTTAAGGCCAGCCCAGGCAACTTAAAAAGACACTGTCTCAAAATTTTTTAAATTTAAAATACCTGGGGATGGGATGTAGCTCAATGATAAAAGTGTCCTGGGTTCAATCCCCAGTACTGCCAAAACTGCCCCCCCCCAAAAAAAAGTATTGGTAAACATTCTTAAAATGAATGGAAAGAGAAATCGTCAGGTAAGAAACAAGCTATGGAGAGGAACAAAATGGAAATTTTAGAACTGCAAAATACAAATAACCAAAACTTAAAATCTATAGGACAGGTTCGAGAGCAGAATGGAAATGATAAGGATAATCAATAAACTTGATGATAGTTTGAAAAAAGATATAAAATTCATATCAAGAAACTCAATGAAGGGGCTGGGGTTGTGGCTCAGTGGTAGAGAACTTGCTTAGCAGATGTGAGGCACTGGATTCAATCCTCAGCACCACATTAAAAAAATAATAATAAACAAACAAATAAAATAATTTTTAAAAAAAGCCTCAATGAAAAAAGGGCTGGGGGTATAACTCAACTAAAGCACCCTGGGTTGAATCTCCAGAACCACACACACACACACACACACACACACACACACACACACACACCAAAGGGAAGAAATAGCAGCAACAGCAGCTTAGTTAACCATAAACAGGATAAATAGCAATAGTAACACAAAAATCCAAGCCCTGATATGTCACAATGAAACTTTGAAAACTAAACAAGAAAAATCCTAAAAGCAGTCAGAGAACAATGATGAATTTTCTGTAGGGGAACAACTTCTTTAAAAGGCTGGATTTCTCAACAGAAACCAGGAAGCCAGGGCTGGGATTGTAGCTCAGTGGAAGAGCACTCACCTAGCATGTGTGAGGCGCTGGGTTTGATTCTCAGCACTGCATACAAATAAATAAAGGTAAAGGTCCATCAACAACTAAAAAAAGGAGGGGGTACTGGGGTTATGGCTCAGTGGTAGAGCGCTTGCCTAGCATGTGTGAGACACTGGGTTCAATTCTCAGCACCACATATAAATAAATGAATAAAATAAAGGTCTATCGACATTTAAAAAAAAAAAAAAGAAAGAAACCATGAAGCCAGTAAGGAATAGAACAGCAGTTTTAAAGTGCTGAAATAAATGAATTGTCACCCAAGAATGCTACATCTAGCAAAAAAAATTTCTAGGAATAAAGATAAAATAGACATTTTCAAATGACAGCACTAAAATAATTCATAACTAAACACCAAATGACCTGAAGAGATTCCACTAGGCTCCATCTGCTGAGAGTTCCACCATCTCCCAACAGGGTCACCCTGGGATCAAGGCTTTAACACATGGGTCTTTGAGGGACCTTCTAGACCCAGACTATGGCATTCATCAAACAAATATTTTGTCCAACAAAAATTTTTAAAATCATAATCATCTCAATCTATGCAGAAAGCACAGTTTTAAAAATCCAACACCCATTCATGGTAATAGAAGGGACCTTAACCAAATAAAGGGCATATACATAAAACCAACAGCTAATATCATACTTAATGATCAAAGCCGAGATGAGGAACAAGAGAAGGTGATCTGTACTCCCCTGTTCTACTTAACTTTGTACTGAGGTTCTAGCCAAGGCAACTGGGCAAGAAACAGAACAAAACACATCCAGATCGGAAAGGAAGAAGTAGAACTATTTTTCTCTGCACTTCACATGACACTGTACATAGGAAATTCTAAGGACTCCACTGTAAGACTATTAGAACTAATGAATTCAGCAAGTTTGCAGGAATACAAAAAGTCAGTTGTATTTAGTAATTGTCAATTAGTATTGAGTAATCTGAAAATGAAATTAACAATTCCATTTAATATATCGTCAAAAGAATATAATACTTAGTAATGTGCATGTGTGTGTATGTTTCTTCATTTTTAAGATGGGATCTCATTATTTTGCCTAGGCTGGTCTTCAATTCCTGGGCTCAAGCTATCCTCCTGCTTCAGCCTCTCAAGTAGCTGGGAATACAAGTGTATGCCACAATGCCTGGCTTTAGAAACAAATTTAACAAAAGATGTATAAAATTTAATACTCTGAAAACTATAAAACATTATGAAAATAACTGAAGATCTTAATAAATGAAAAGATGCCCCATGTTTATGCATTAGAAGACAATATTGTTAAATAAAATTGGTAATACTTTCCAAATTGATCTACAGATTCAATGCAATCTCTATTAGTCCCCAGCTGGTTTCTTTCAATATATTGAAAAGCTAAATCCAGCAACACAGAATAGCCAAAACATTTTTTGAAAAAGAACAAAGTTAGAGGATTCACACTTCTCAATTTCTAAAACTCTGTGCAGAACCATGGTAATCAAGACAGTGTACTACTGCCATAAGACAGATATATGTTACAAAAAAAACTGGGTAATGTATGAAATGTAAAATTAAAAACAAAAATACAGACATATAGATTAATGGAACAAAACTGAGAACCCAGTGGGCAGGGGAAACCTTACATGGTAGTTAAAGAATTTTTGACAAGAGTGCCAAAGAATTCAATGGAGAAAGAATAATCTCTTTAAGAACTGGATATTCACATGCAAAACAATAGAGTTGGACTTCTACCACATACCAATATAAAAATTCATTCAAAATGGATTAATAACTTAAATGTGAGAGTAAAAACTATTAACCCTTAGAAGAAAATTTAGGACAAAACCTTCATGACCATAGCAATATTTCTTAAATATATTAAAAGAAAGAGAGAAAACAAGTTACCAAAGAAAAAAATAGACAAATTGGACTTAATCAAATATAACAGTTTTTTGTTTGTTTATTTTCTGTTTTTTAATTGAGACAAAGGCTTGCTTTGTTGCCCAGGCTGCTCAATTCATATACTCAAGTGATCCTCCTGCTCTGGCCTCCCAAGTAGCTGGGTAAAAGGTATATAAAACCAACACAGGTTAATTTAAAAGTTTTAGGGCTTAAAAAGACACTATAAGAAAGTTACAAGATAACTCACGGAAAAGGAGAAAATACTTGCAAATAATTTATCTGATAAGTCTGGTATTCAGAATATAAAAAACTCTTATAACTTAACAATAAAAGACAAATAACCCAGTTCAAAATGGGCAAAGGACATGAAGGGACAATTCTAAGAATAAATAACCAATAAGTACATGAAAAGATGCTCAACATTATATCATTTAAGAAAATGGTTAATTAAATAAATCAAAACCACAATGAAATAGCACTTTACATCCACTAGTATAGTTATTTAAAAAACAGGTGAGTATGGTGGGGTAGTTCAGTGGTAGAGCACTTTCCTAGCATACACAAGTCCCTAGGTTCTGTCCCTAGCACAACAAAAACCAAGCCAAAGGGAAAAAAAAAATAGTAAAAGGTAGACTGAGAGTATACCACAGAGCCAAGGGGTAGAGTACATGTTTAGTATGCATAAGAACCCGGATTCAATTCCCACCCCCAAAACAAATAATAATAAAAGGCAAAAATATATGTAAGTTAGAAGGAAAAGGATATATCACTCAAACACTAAACAAAAAAAAAAAAGCTGGAACAGCTACATTTCTATCAAAGTAGATTTCAGAACAATAAAATATTTTAGGAATAAAAGGATGTTGTATAACGATACTAAGAAGATATAAAAATCTCACAACAGAGCTTCAAAGTACATGAATGGCAATCTGATAATAATTGAAAGGAGAAATGAAGGAATTCACATTTATAGTTTAAGACTTCAAACTAGGTATGAGACTTAAATAATCCCACCATAATCCCAAGTGACTCAGGAGGCTGCAGCAGGAGAATCCCAAGTTCAAGGCCAGCTTTGCAAGATCTAGTCTCAAAATAAAAACTAAAAATGACTGGGGATATAACTCAGTGGCAAAGTGCAAAGTGCCCCTGGTTCAATTCCCAGTACCAAAAAAAAAAAAAAAAAAAAGACTTCAAGTCAAGTCTCCTCTCTCAGGAATTAATAGAATAAGTAAACAGAAAATAAATAAGGATATAGACATGAACACAGTGTCAACTGTATCTAATCAACATTCAACATTTATAAAACACTCTACCCAGCAATAGAATATACATTCTTCTAAAGTATACACATGAACATTCACCAACATAGATAATATCCTGGATCTTGACAAATTTTAAAGAATTAATATATAGACTATGTTTGCTGACCCTAAGGAAATTAAACTGGAACTAAATATTAAAGATTAATGGGAAAAACCTTCCAATACTTGGGAACTGAACCACACTCTCCTAAATATTCTATGGATCAAAGAGAAAAATCTCAAGAATTAGAAAACATTTTTGGTTGACTAAAAAAATGAAAATATACCCAATGGGTAAAGCGGCACACAACTGTAATCCCAGCAATTTGGGAGGTTGAGGCAGGAGAATTACAAGTTCAAAGTCAGCCTCAGCAATTTAGCAAGGCCCCAAGCAACCCTGTCACAAAACAAAAAATAGAAAGGGCTGGATATATGTTTCAGTGGTTAAGTGCTTCTGGGTTCAATCCCCAGTACCTCCTTCCACCACCAGACAACCCACAACACATCAAATTTGTAGGTTGCAGCTAAAGTAGTGTTCAGAGGGAAATTTAAAGCATTATATACTTATATTAGGAAGAAAGGTCTCAAATCGACAATCTAAACTTCCACTGCAAGCAGAGGCAGCAAGGAGATGACTCTGGCAAGTTGCCACACCTTTTTTCCCCTTTTTGGAGCGGGGACTGGGGATTGAACACAGGGGAGTGCTGTCTCTTGAGTTACATTCCAGTCTTTTTAAAAAATCTGAGACCTCAAACTTGCAATCCTCCTGTCTCAGTCTCCCTGAGTTTCTGGGATTACAGGTGTGAACCACTGAGTTCCATGCCTTTTTCTGATGTGCAGAAAAGGCTGGGCCTTAATATAGATCATCGGATGACAATCCAAAGTTCCTATACAATGCCATACTTTTGAAAAAGAATGGAGAACATGTGCACGTGGAATCAGTAATATATAGGCATGAGTGCAAGACAGAATTTGATTTCACAGAATATATGCTAAGACAGAAAATGAT
This sequence comes from Sciurus carolinensis, assembly GCF_902686445.1. NCBI lineage: Eukaryota > Metazoa > Chordata > Mammalia > Rodentia > Sciuridae > Sciurus > Sciurus carolinensis. Next base: position 101,988,471 of record NC_062220.1, read on the forward strand.
GAAACACATGAGTGCTATCAAGAAGCAATAGGATGCCAGGGGCAGGCCCGTAATCCCAGCAACTTGGGAGGCTGAGATAGGAGGATCATGAGTTCAAAGCCAGACCCTTAGCAAGGCCCTAAGCATCTTAGGGAGACCCTGTCTCTAAATAAAAAATAAAAAAGGGCTGGGGATGTGGCTCAGTGGTACCTGGGTTCAATCTCCAGTATTAGAGAAAAAATAAAGTAGTGGGATAAGCTAGGAAAAGAATGGAAGTACACCCCTCCACCTCACTCCTTGGGCAAGGGGGATTGATCGTAGGCCATGGGGCCGATTTTTGTTTTCTATTTTCCACTGAAAAGACTGACTCCTGAAAACCTCTTTGTCAAAGTATAAAAACAGAAGACTGCAAACATAAATAAATAAAGGACCATCCTAAAACCAAAAACAGCTGAGCCTGGTGGTGCATGCCTATAATCCCAGCTACTCAGGAGACAGAGGTAAGAGGACTGAAAGTTCAAAGTAGTCTGGGCAACTTAGTGAGACCTTATCCCAAAATAAAAAAGGATGGGGGTCTGGGGCTGTAGCTCAGTGGTAGAGCACTTGCCTAGCATGTGTGAGGCAGTGGGTTCAATACCTAACACCACATAAAAATAAATAAATAAAAGTATTATGTCCATCTACAACTAAAAATATTTTTTAAGAAAGGATGGGGATGTAACCCAGAGTATAGTGCTTGCCTAACATTTGCAAGGCCCTGGGGTCAAACCCTAGCCCTGCAGAACAAACAAAACAAAAAGAAAAAAAAAAAAAAAACACCATAAAAAAGGCCTGGGATTATAACTCAATGGTAGAGTGTGTGCTTAATATTCACAAGGCCCTGGTTTCAATCCCCAGAAAGTAAGGGAAAGAAAGAAAAGAAGGAAGGCAGTTAGTGCTACTGATCTACTATAGAACAGCTAAAATAAACACCAAAAATATCAAGTGCTGACTACTACTAGAAAATGTTTAACTTACATGGGTGGCTCACACTGTTGGTAAACTGAAAAATGGCACAGGCATTCTGAATAATTTAATTCTTTCTTATAAACATATTTTTCATATAACCCAATACTCCTATACCTTCATATTTATCCAAGAGAATTGAAAATGTATGTTACACACTAATTTATACACATGTGGCTACAGTAGCTCTATTCATAATCATCAAACCCTGGAAACAATCTAAACCTTCTTGAATAGCTGAACAGATAAACCCTGGAACACCCATGGCATGGAATATTATGTGCAATAAAGAAAAATAAACTATCAATACATGCAACAACCTGAGTATATCTCCAAGGCATGCTGAGAGAAGCAAGTAACAGGAAGGATTTGTTTCCACTTCTATGATATTCTGGAGAAGGCAAAGCAGCAGGGACAGAGAACAAAATGAGTGAGTTGGGATAAGAAGCATGTAGCCATAATGCAATGGTATAAGGCAATGTTTTGGGGGACAGACCTGTTGTGTCCTGAGGCAGCAGAGTCTACACCTGTGTTAAAGCTCATAAAAACATACCCTAAAAGATTCCATTTTATTTCACATTAATTGTAAACACTTTTTGATGTGATGAGTATCTGGGAAGCTATGACTGACAAGATGACCTTGAGTCAAGTCCTGAAGGAGTTCCAGAGTGGCAAAGGCCCTAAAGGAGATCAAGGAACACATAGGTCACCTGTGTGCCCAGCCCATTTCAGTGCTTCTGCCTCAGAGAAGCGAGGGAGTCAGCCACATGGGGGCTGAGCACATCAGTAGGAACCGGTGAAACAGGAAGCAACTGAGGGGTGGGGTGGGGGGTGTTGAGAGGGGAGTACAGATGAGGTTGTCAGGGGTAGCAGAAATGCTAGAGCCCTAGCAGGGGAGACTTCTGGGTTTGGAACTGCCATAGGACTATGAGCAAGAAGTGGCAGAGTGTGACCTGTTTTGAAGTATGCAGAGTACAGGTCTTAAAGGCAGAAGCAGGAAGCCTGGGTAGGGGCTGTAGTGCCAAAATCCCAGCACTGAAAGTTCTCTTGATGGGCCTTCACCCACTCCAGCCTGCAGCATACCCCTTTCACCTCCACAGAGGACTCCTCACAACAAGAACTACAGCTTCCACCCCATGGCTCAAGTGCAGGGCAAAGATACATGGTTCTCTCTTGGGCACTTATGAATGTGGGGCACCGTACAGAAGACACAGCAACCACATCTCTCCTTGATTGCTTGCACTGGGACTGCAGGCTCTGTCACAGCTCCATGACATGAACACTGTTCAGATTTCCTGACCCGGGGTGGGAACCTAAGGCCTGGGGAGGTTGAAAGCTGACTCCAGCTATAAGGCTGGAGAGTGAGGAAGGTCCCACCTCACAGAAGCTCCCATAGGTGAAGACTTTTCCATGTGGAGGTGAGGATGTGGGGTGGCAGTATATCTTCTGCTTGGAGATATTCAGTCAAGTGTCCAGCAGTACCTCATTTCTGAAGAGGAATGGAGGCAGATGAACTGGATCAGGCATTTCTCTGCTCTGGGGGCAGGTACTTGAGGCCCAGGTGTCTGAAGATGTCTTCTTCAGAAACCACATGGAAAAATGTTTTCTACAACAGAAACAGGGGCTTCAGAAGCTGAGGGTCATGCCCAATGGCACCACCACTCAATGCACAGGGTGCCCAGCCAAAATGGCTCCCATGGAGACAAGCTAGATGGGGAGGCACAGCCCAGTGCTAAGGCAGGATATCTTTTGGGGAGGGCCAGGACCTAGGAGGTAAGACCAAGATCTAGGCACTGTGGGTTCCAGAATGGAGGGATGTGGGGCCATTTCAGGCTGTAATCTAGGAAGCAGGCTATAGGGTCTCTTTTCCCATCCTAATTTCTTGACATACCTGCACTGGGTCAAAGAGTCCATGGCTGTTCAGACATAGTCCCTTCTCTTTCCGGCTGTATCGGCGCAGCTCCCGCTCAAAAAGCTGGGGGAAGTAACTGCCCTCAGTATGGTTGGCCCACCCTGGCCCTGGCAGTCTCAGCAGCACATAACCTACCTGGGATCCAGTCCAGCCAAGCAGAGCAAAAGGGAACTGGCTAATGGGGGCAACCACCAGATCTACCCTCACAGCTTTCCAGGCTGAGCAGGGCTTCAGAACACCCCCCAAAACAGCTCCTGGGGATTGTGGCAGGCGGAAAATGCAGAAACTCCTCTCAAAGGCATCCAGGGTGTGGCTCCGCCGGGTCAGCTGAGTCGGGGACCCTAAGTGGCTGGCGTGGTGCTGATGGTACAGGATGAGTCCCTGTGGGGAGAGGCAGATGTGGCCAGGCACAACCATGATACTAGGAGAATCTAGGTACTAGGATACTAGGCAGCAGTCAACTCTTGGGCAGAGGCATCAGAGGCCCTCCTCACCTTGCTCTGCAGGCAGCATACCACTCTGGGCAACAATCCCTCCTCCTGGCCCTCCTCAGGGTGGGTAATGAGGAAGTCCACATCGTGGCCCTGCAACTTCCCCCTGAGAAGGACAAGGATATAGCCCTCATTCCAGCTATTAGTCATGCCCCTTCCAGTGAATGGGAAAGTCACCTTAATGTCCATAACTCAGGTCCCTGCATTGGGGAGAGGCCTGGAAGTGAACCCAAAGGATATGTCAAACCCTCTTACCTTCGAAAGCCACCAGTCAGCGTGACAGTGGCTCCAGGCAGGGCCTGTACCACTACTGCCTCTACCAGTTGCTGAAGAGCCTCAGCATCAGGCCGTCCAACTGGAGTGTTTAGGTCTTGGTGGTGCTGGAGCCCTGTGGGCAACAGAGTCCTCCTGACTCTCAGCCTGCATTCCCCACAAAGCCCCATCGTATAGTATCAGGCAGTCACCAGCCTGTGGCTGTGAGATGGGGAGAGGCCTCTGAGGAGGGAGAGGCTATGGTAGGAGCAGAGTGATCCCAACAGAAGCATGACTCTATCCCCTTTAAAATATTAAATTTTAATTTTGAGATAATTGTAGATTCACATGCAGTTGATGGGAATAAGAGATGCTCTGTGCCCTTTACCTAGTTCCCCTCAAAAGTAACATCTTACAAAACTTGTAAAACCCAATATAAGGATACTGATGTTGACACAGGCAACATCAGATATCCCTTTTAAGATTTCAGTTTTCCCATAAATAAAATGCAACCAAGAGGTGGCAAAAAGATGTGAAGAAGATAATTCCACCAACAGGAACCCATCTTTTAGCCTGTTTCTGTCTCCTCACCTTCAAGGGGACATCACTGTACCTTTCACACGTAGTTAAGGAAAGATTTAAGTGTGAAGAACAATAGCATCCAACACAGAGCAAGCTCTTAGTAAACATAGATGGTCATATTATCTACTTTTGTCCTGAGAACAGGTGACTGTAGGTTTCTCTGCCTGTCACCTGAACTATGCAGCAGCCCCAGGGAGATGGGCAAAGAGGTGGGGAATGGGCACACTGCTGGTTATGGTACCTTTAGCAAAGCCCTCAACCAGGCTAGGTCCAGACAGTATGGTAGCAGTAACCATGCAGGACACACAGGAGAATGAGTGCCTGCTCAACACCTGCCACATGCTGAATCAGAGAGGAGTTTATGGAATTCCACATTATCATTCTTCCCATTTCACAGAAAAGGTAACTAAGATTCAGAGAGTTTAGTCTAGGGACCATGGTCACCTATCTGGAAAATGGTGGAGAGGACTCAAACCCCAGGACCAACAAACCCTGAGGTTCATGTTCTTCCTGGGTGTTGGCATCACGCCTGCAGGACTCAGCTGACCCATATGCACAAGGCACACACTGGATAGGCCAACTCCTAGGCTGTCCTTCACTTAGGTCCAAGCCTATCCAGAGGCAACCACATAGGTCCTAGAGGCCAGGGCAGTGGCCATAACTGCTCACTGAAAGGGCCACAGCAGATCCTGACTGCAGGCAGGGAGACCCCCAAGAAGTCCATCTACCTGAAACCAGGACTCCTTCACATCTGCTATTCCCCCACATCTGCTATTCAGGCCATCAGTACATCTAGTGCTGGTGCTAGGGTTTCAGTGTGCAGAAGTTTCCAGATTCAAGAGGCTTTGTGGAAGCCCAATGCCAGTCCTCTCTTGGGGGCTCACCTGCTTTCTGCTGCTTGGTCAGTCTCTGGGGTTGTCCTCGGAGATCATCCAGGGTTCGCAGCCCTTCCTGGTACCAGCGGTTGGCAGTCTTCACCCCAACCCCAAAGATCTGGGTGAAGAGCTATGTAGAGGAAGGAACAATTGGGTCAGGAATAAAGCTTCTGTGGGAGGATGCACCTGCAGGTGTTGCCCTCATGCCCACAGTCATGAGTTGAGGACTCAAACCCAGTGTCTGGCCTGCCCAGCCCATTCTCACAGAGGAGTGAACCCACACATCCTGGCAGCAGCCCCAGGAAAGGCAATATGTTGGGGGCTTTGCTGCAAGACCTTGGTGAGTTACCTCCTCACCCCTATCCTAAAACATCAATCCAGACTGTGCTTCCAACAGAACCAAAAGTCATCCTAATGTGTCTCTTAGTTCACTGAGAAAAACCATGCCTCTCCCATCTACAGCAGCTGGAACTTATTTTATGATTCTCCTCAAGAGAAGGCAAAAACAATATGGAGTTAATAAATGAGAGGGTGGTTTCAGCAGATGTACTGGACAGGCTGGCTAGGTTTACTCAAGGTTTCAGAATAGCAGGATGGTAGATGCTGCTCTCACCCAAGTCTCCCACACACAAAGGGGTGGGGTGGGGAGGGTCTGAACATGGACCAGTTCAGAGGGACCCTGGGCCAAGCATGTCGCCTGCCAATGGGCCGGGCACTCAGATTCTTCCCAGGAATTTTGGAATGTCAGAGCAGATAAACTGAGGCATCCAGAAGTGTTGGAGGTGCTTCCCTACCAGGTTAGCAGTGAGCAGGCACAGGGGGAGGATGCACCATGTAGACAAGTAGGTCCCCAGTACAGAGAAAGTAACACACAAGATCACAGAAACACAGTGCAGAGCGGCAGCCCTGCACACAACTTGAGTCCTGTGGCACCCAAGAATAGGTTATGCTTTGTTTGGTGTGCTAATATGCTTAAAATTATTTCATCAAAAACAGTCCGATGAAAACAGATGGTGCTCAGTGATCTAGAAAACTCCCCATGCCCAAAACAGGCTTCTGCCTGCCTGTCTCCACTTGGTGGCCAGAGCATATCAGGTGTCTGCTTAGCTGCCATTTCCTCAGTAAGACCTTCTCTGACCCCAGAGCTGGATCAGCCATCCCTCCTTGCCTCCCTGTAAATGTCTGGACTGTGCTGTGCACCCCTGCCAGGTTCTCAGCTCCACATGCGCACCTTCATGGTCTGGTACCTCTCTGAGCAACGAACTCTCTCCACTTCCTCACACACTCCATGCTCCAGTAGCTCCTGGGGGAGGAGACAAGGCAAAACACTGAGCCACAGGGACTAGAAAGAGAACAGTAGTCAGGGTAGGGGTTGGGGGTCCAAGGATGGGGTGGTCCTCTCCACATCCAAAGACAGGGGCTTTGTGGCATCAGGATACTGTGCCCAGGGAGGTGACAAAAGTTGCTGGGGATGGGGTAGAGCTCTAACCTCAAAGCTCCTTGGGGCTGGAGTTACAACAGCTGAGGTCCCAGGTAATTAATATTAGTCATCTCTCAGATAAATAACAAGCTCCAGGATCTATAAACATTTACTTTTTAAAAATATGTATCACTTCATCTAAAAGCATCTTTTGTTACTTTGTGCTCTCAATGAAAGTGCACAAAAGGGCAGCTTGACATTTTGGGTTTTCAAAAACTTACACTTGGTTGCTCTCTTCCATCACCCTGGGCAGTTTGGGACAAATGACAATGACACCAATGCCAGAAGCTCCTTTCATTCAGTCCTCTCAGTCACCCTGAGGGAGGTGAGTGACTCATACAAGGAATTTGTGCTAAAGGTGGACTGTTGTGGTTTTGGAGCAGCATCTGTGTGCATGTTTGTCTGTCCCTCCATATTGGGCTCTGAACCACCAAGACTTATGGCAGTTTCATTGGGCCCCAGGGTCTCCCCACACCAACCACTCACCTGGCTACACATGGCAGAAGCCTACCTGGACAACCCTGGAAGAATGTTCTCCAAAGTGGGGCAATCCCTGCAGTTGACTTAGGGATGTGACAGGGCAAGGAAGGGCTCTGAGCACAGAGGCCGCTCTGCGGAAGGAGAGAAGGCGACCCTCACTGCCTTCGAAGCCTGCTGCCTCTGCCAGAGTCTCCAAGGCCTCCTGCAGGGAGAGGCCCTTGGTTAAGGGGCAAGAGGGCAGGGCACTTTGCCCCAGTCCACCAGCTACCATCTAGTTGTACCAATGTCCCTGTACCTGTAAGACTAAAAACTGCTCACAGACATGGCTTACCGAGAGGATGGTATTATGGTGTGTGAGGGGGGTGGGACGCTGGCAGGCATAAATCGACACCCACAGTGGGCTTGGGGGCTCATTCTTGGGCTCAACCACCTGGAGAAAGGCAATGCACAAATCATGAGGCTTCAGGGCTGACAGAACCAGGCAGCGATCAGAGTCCTGACTCTCCTGAGTATTGACCTTGGGCCCTCTGGAGTTCACAGGACAGAGGTAGTGAACTATAGGCATGGGTAGAGGGAGACACAGCCACGGGTCTTGGTGGTTCAGAGACCAATGTGGAGGAGCAGACAGACTGCACTGCAGAAGAGGCTGAGGACAGGGCTCTTCAGACCAGAGTAGTAGCAGCAACATCTGCTAATCCTCACAGTACACTTTTCCTGCTACTGCACATATTGCATGTGCTACACTTCCCCACATCCTCACAATCAAGTAGGCTAGGGACAATAAAGTATCAAGGTTAGGGAGCATGCCTTCTGTCTCATGACTCATAGGCAGAACCAGGATTTGTATGCAGGCAGTCTAACTCTCTAGTGTCCCAAGGATAGGCTCCTACCAATCCATGGGTCATCTCAACTACTCAGTGAGGAAGAAGTGAAGCCCCAGGGGCAGGGGCTGCCATACTTTGAAAGGCATGAAGTAGTTAAAAATAAATGGTCTCCAAGTGGTAAGGACAGAAGCTAGGGTGGTCCAGCCTCAGCCTCTGCCATGGCTCCTCTGCTGGTTCTCAGGCATCGCTGGTGGTCTGGGCAGAACCCTCTGGAGGGCACTGAAGCACTGCTGCTGCACATCACCTATCCCATTAGTTAGGCCTGCACTGGCTTACCTCCAGGCGGTGCCGGTCCTCCACAGAGACAGGCTGCCCAGCTGCCATGCTTTCTGTGAACCAGCTGATGTCCAGCAGAGCTGGGCGGGGGCAGCATGGGAGAGCAGCAGCCATGTGCTCCTGCCAGCAGATGGCCTCCTTCACTGAGGTCTGCTCCATCACCACATGTGTCACCTCGGAGCTGGGCAAAAGCAAAGGAAGACTGTGAAACCCATTGCCCTTCCTGTTTGGTTCCATACCTTTAAGCCTTTACTCTTACTGTACCCTCTGCATGGTCATTGCCTTTCATTCTTCAAATGTCACCTCCTCTAGAAAGCCTCTCAAGCCCCTCCTGGTGTATGAAAATTTTCACCACTCTTAGAACTGAGGTTTTCTGCTCTAGTTATGTTCACAAGCCAGCCTGGCTTTGTGTTAACTTGCCTGAATGCTTCTCAACCTCACAGAAAAGAATGCATTATAGTCTGGGACCAAATGGTCTTTATTTCAGTGGCAGGATTTAAGCACAGATGCCAGAGCCTGTCTACTTTTGTCTGAACCCCAGCCCTAAAGAGTTGCTGTGTACCCCTGGGCAAGTCTAGTCTCCATACACCCTCCTCTATAAAACAGAAATAACTAACACCTGGTAGAGCTATTGTAAAAAATAGCATCCTGTGCACTGTGTGAGTGGGTCTGGTGCACAATCCTATACCTTGGAAATGTTTAAATACAAAATAGTAAATAAAAGCTTCGGGAAGCACTGGCCCCAAATCCATTTGGCTACCCTAATCTCAAAACTCAGGACGGTTCATGTGGTTCCTAGGACAGGAGGGCTGCGAGCAAATACTACTTCTAATTATCCCTCCCCTGAATGGCTCTTTGAAAAGCCTCTAGCTTGATTATCAATAATCGTGTAGAACATTCCTGGCATTCTTAATAGCAACCTTGCTGGGATTGTGGCTCCACGCCTGTAATCTCAGTGACTGGGGAAGCTGGGGCAGGAGGATCAAAAGTTCGAGGACAGCTTCTGCAACTTAGCAAGACCCCGTCTTAAAATAAATAAATAAATAAATAAATAAATAAAAAGGGCTGGAGATGTAGCTCAGCGGTAAAGGGTCCTTGGATTCAATCCCCAGTACCGGAAAAGAAATATCCCTTTCAAGAAAGATTACTTGACCGAGAAGAGCCAGAGATAACTTGGAATCCAATGACGCAGGTGGAACCGCCCCGCAGGAGCACGTCATTTACCACCTGGGCTTCTGTCAGGAAGGGCCCGGCGAAAAAGCCTGCGAAGCCGGAACCCCACCAACACCGGGTCCTCGCAGTGCCCCACGCAGGGGCCGCCCTCGAGGTCCGCACACCTGTAGAAGTCGAGGACACGGAAACCCTTGGACAGCGCCAGGCGTGTGAGAAAGGCCCGGCGGCTACGGCCCATGCGCGGTTCGGCCAGATAGATGGCGACGCCAGGAAAGAGCACTAAAGGCGGTGTGGAGGGGGGTACAGCGCCACCGGAATTTTCGACCCGTACTCGCCGCCGTTTCGGGAGCATCTGGGAACCAACGCCGGCTATGGCGGAAGAAAAGCGGTCCACAGCCGGAAGGAAGGACAGCGGACATAAAGGAAGGTGGACGACGACAGAAGGAAAGCAGGGAAAAGCCTGTTGGAAGAGGAAGTGGCACCTAGCTCCACAGTAGGCCCCGCCCTATGCAAATGATGTCCCCGTGGAATTCGCCCTTAAGGCTGGTCGGAGGCCCCGCCTCTATGCAAATACACGCGAGGACACGCCTTCTATTCAAATTACCGTTCCGGAAGGCCCCGATTTACTTTCCGGGCGGGGCGTGAAGACGGCTCGCCGCGGTCGGAAGCTGGAGCCTGGTCCTTTTCTGGGGCGGGGCCTTGTTCTCGGAGTGGGCGGAGCTGGTCGGAGAGGTCCTCGGCCCGGGCCCCGGATCCACACGTGTCGTGGATTCCCCAGTGCCCCGGGTGGGTGGGGCTTCGGGACCCTGCAGCCTGCGGGGTCCACGTGTGCTCTTGAGGTGGCCCCTACTGATGCGTGCGGAAAGTTTTCTAGCGGAATGGTGTTGAGACAACTGGATGGCTACTTGGAAAAATAGAAATTGGCTCTCTCCCTCACTGCTTAACACCAAATAAATTCCACATGGATCAAACATTTAAATCTGAAAAAGAAACCAAAACCATTCTGGAAAAAAGTCTATGTTTTTATGATCTAAGTATTGTAGTTAACTTGGGAATACCAAAGCAAAAAAGAAAAGAACTGGATCACATGCAAAGTTAAAATATGTTTAAAAATTAAAGACAAAATGGGGGAAATGTGACATTTTAAAATTAAGACTAATTCTCATAAGTCGAAAAAATGCTAAAACAAAAAAGAATAAAACAACAAAAAGGGGGGAATAACATTTTCCACAGATAAATAAGGAGGAGACAATGGTGTAATAGAAGAATTAGCAAAGAATCACGATTGGGGGATTTTCCCATACAATTATGACCAAATCTCCAAATCTGTGTAGTCATTAGAGAAGTGCAAGTTTAGATAACAATATCTTCACCTGTTGTGTTATCAAACATGTAAGAAAATAATGGCACATGTTGGTGTGAGGGGAAATGTCAGTATGTAGGAGGGGCTCTGGAAGCCAAATTAGCAACCATATCCAACAAAATGACAAAACCATACTTTTTTTGGGGGGTGGGGCTAACCAGGGATTGAACTCAGGGGCACTCAGTCACTGAGCCACATCCCCAGCCCTACTTTGTATTTTATTTCAGGAACAGGGTCTCACTGAGTTGTTTAGCCCATCCCTTTTGCTGAGGCTGGGTTTGGGAATTTAAGATCCTCCTGCCTCAGCCTCCCTAGCTGCAGGGATTACAGGTGTGTGCTGCTGTTGTCCAGCCAAAACCACATATTGATCCAGCAGTTCCTTTTCTTCCTCAATCCTGAACTGTATACTCCTCCAGCCCTGTACTACCAGCCAGTGGTTTTTCTCCCCTCCACTGCCCAACACCCCTGCCTTTTTTATTGTCTTCCTTGGGCCCTGTCTGCCCCAGTTCTGACGACTGAGGGCACAGGGCTGAGAGGGAGAGGCTAGTGACCTAGTCCAGTCAACCTCTTGCCCTCCCTCTCCTTCTGTCAGACTCCATATCCAAGCCTATACTTTCACACCACAGTGAGAAGGCTTGGGTGTGCCCCCTCTCTCCCTACTCCTCTGCTACTAGCAGGATCAGAGCCTGTGTCCCACATCTGTGATCCCAGCTCCTGCTCTCCTCAAGGCACAGCTCTGCCTGAAAGACCCTTCCCACTGTCCTGCCTCAGCCAGGGCAGCTGGGCTTACCTTAAATATTGCACAGGCAATATTTAATAACACTTCAGACTTGAATATTCAAACCTCTGGGCAACTGTGCACAAATATTTGTGCAAAGAATTCCCCTCAAGTTTCAAAGAAACTGCCTGACTTAGAAATCGCTAGGACCTTGGAGTGGTTGGTACAAAGTGTCTTCTGAAACCACTTGGTTGCTGACCATTATGAAGACTATCCATGGCAGGTGATGTGGGTGGTGAAAGAGATGGAGTGGGACACTCATCTGCTCTGCCCTATACTCCAGGGAGAAATGGCCTGCCATAGGTGTGGGTGGGGGCAACTGGAAACTTGATTTTCTGCTGCTTATAATTTTACTTTATACGCTGCCAAAGTAAGCACCCTTCTGTTTCTGAGATGATCTCCTGTCTCAGAGATTAAGTTCCTACTCTGTATTGTAAGTGTGCGGTGAATGTGGTGTGTGTATTTGTGTGTATTAGAGAGTAGGAAGGTGTGTCTGGAGAATAGGCAGAATAAAGAACTGTGGGGAGGAGGGTATGTCACCACAGCAGGGATCCATGCTCCGGCTGAGAATATACAGGGGCTGGAGGTGGCTTTGGCAACAGGCCAGAAACAGGGGTTGGGGCAGGTCAGGACCTGAGTGTGCCCAGGAGCCACCTGGAAGGAGTTGTCTTTCCCAGAGTGTGACCCTTGGGCTTTGGGAAAGATTCCACTGAAGGGAGGCTTTAGGTTATCTCATGCACACATGGAAATTGTCTTTATGCTTCCATCCTCACTTGACCTGATCTCTCCATAATGGTCTGTGGTGATCACTAAGGGAAGGCAGTGAGGAGTCAGCCTGGAAAGGCAGGGAGACCCCCACAGGAGCAGGGATGAGGCATGTCCCCTCTCCTGAGTACAGTGGAGCAGGATGCCCCTGAGCACTCCAAATAATCTGATGCGCAGGCCCTCCCCAAGCAGTCTGATTTAATTGGCCTGGGTGTGGCCTGGGTATTAGCATTTTAAAATCCTCCCAGTGGCTTTGATATGTGGCCAAGGTGAGACCCACTGCTCTGGAGAAAAGGGCTTGCTATAGTTGGGTCTGGAGTGTCCCCCAGACGCCCATGTGTTAAAGACTTGGTCCTCAGCTTGGCAGCTATGGAGGTGGTATAAACTTTAAGAAGTGGTGTTTAGTTAGAGGTCTTAGGTCACTGGGGACTTGCCATTGAAAGGGATTATGGGTCAGGTGTGGTGGTGCACACCTGTAATCCTAGCAACTTGGGAGGCTAAGGCAGGACCCCATCTCAAAATAAAAAATAAAAAGGGCCAGGGATGTAGGCCAGCAGTACAGTGCCTGTGGGAAAGGAAGGAAGAAAGAAAGGAGGGAAAGAAAGTTCTTGTGGGGTGTTGGTCTCCCACCCACCCCAATTCTGATTCCTGATGGCTTGCACGACTGTGTGCTCCTTCATGATGTACCACTACCTCACCACAGGCCCCAAAAGCCCCCAAAAGCAATAGAGCCAACAGACCATGGACTGAAACCTCTAAAACTCTGAACTAAAATAAATATTTTCTATGTATAAGTTGATTACCTCAGGGTTTTTTTGTTTTTGTTTGTTTTGTTGTTTTTGTTTTGAGACAGGATCTCACTAAGTTGCTAAAGTTAGCCTCAAACTTGCAATCCTCCTGCCTCAGTCTCCAGAGTCACTGGGATTACAGGCGAATGCCATCACACCTGGGCTCAGCTATTTTGTTATGATAACAGAAAGTTGACTAGCACAGGGCCCTTCAGAGAGAGGGAGACATTGACAACAAATTTATGTCTATAAAAGCAAAAACTGGCTACTACTTAAATATCTAATAGTCAAGATCTGGTGGAATAAACGTTGCTATGTCCACATCACAGAGTACCATGCAGTCATTAAACATGATTCTGTGCAGTTTTACTCATAATCTCCAAAAAACTATAATACCCCAAATATTCTTTGGGGAACAACTTCACACACCGGTGTATCCATACCAGGGAATACTAGGCAGCCTCGAGATGGCAGGGATGGTGGGACAACAACTTAGATGAGATTCAAATGTTTTATGTTAAGTGATAAGAGCCATCTGCAGTAGGTTCTGATCCTGTCAAGAAAATTTGGAAAAGGCAAAGCTATATGGCAGAAAACAGACCAATGATTGGCAGGATTGGAAGGGGAAGCAGAGGTTGACTGCAAAGGGCCATGAGGGAATTTGAGAGTGACGGGATGTTCCTGAGCTATGGTGGAGATTCCAGAACTGTGTTTGTCAAACCCATAATTATGCACTCAAAAGGGTGCGTTTTCCAGCCTGACAACCTCAATAAGCCTGACTTTTCAAAACTGGTGCTGTCCAGGCACATTCACTGCCATGAAAAGATTCACGAGATACCACCTGATACTATTCCTGATGAAAACAGACAGCTGTGTGTATAATGTGAAGTCATATTTCTTTTAAAAACCTGTTTCTGAATATGTGACATACATGAAAAATCGAGTGGCAACACAGCCAAGAAAATGCTTGCAGAGGTCAGCGAGATTACAAGTGGTAAGTTTTTCATTTTGTTTGTATTTTCTAAACTTTCTATACTTGTAATCTCAGTGACTCAGGAGGCTGAGGCAAGAGGTTCCAAGTTTGAGATCAGCCTCAGCAACTTAGCAAGGCTGTAAGTAACTGAGTCAGACCCTGTCTCAAAATAAAAATTAAAAGGGACTGAGGATGTGGCTTAGTGGCTAAGTGCCCCTGAGTTCAATCCCAAGTACCAAAATAAAGACATAAGATAAAATAAAATTTCTACAAAGAGAGCATATTACTTGGAAGGAAGGAAAGAAGAAAGAAATAAGGAAGAAAAACAAGTTTCCAACCTCATTTTGTGAATGAAGAACCTCCTAGCCTAAGGCCTAAGGTTCTCTCTCTCTGGGGCTGTGTGAGATGCCCTCTCTGCCTGCATATATTTCCCCAGAAACACAGACCTAGGGAAGTTTTGCAAAACAGGGGAGATGGCCCCTGGAAAGGCAGGCCTGGGTAGTGGGCAGGGCTACAACATGGTTGGGTGAGTGGGTAGGGTCTCCTCTCCTCTCCTCCCCTCCCTGAACTGTAGGAACCTCAGCCTCTATCAATAAACGTGGCTTGGGGACTCCAGTATAAGCCCCCAGCCTCCTCCCCGCTTCTCCTCCAACATCAGAGAGCCTGTTCAGACAACCTCCTGACCGGACTCTGTTGGCTACCCTGAGGGTTGCTATCCCTCTGCTATTTCCCAGCCACGGCTATTCCTGTCCATTTCATACTCATGTTTTTGATTATTTTTGCCCAGATGTATGAGTTTGTGTTTTTCCAAGATGAATCTCATCTGGCTATTTCCTGTTCCAACTTTCAGCTCTCGAGAGGTTCACAGGGGTGACTTCTCAGTACTTGTAACCTTTTCAAAGCCCCCTCCCCAGGCACCTCCTTTCAGGTTCACTTCAGTGCTGTTTACACCTGTGCTCAGCCTGTCTGGAAGCATGAGGAGCCAAGACTCTGCCCTGCTCTGGGGCCTACCTTCTGTCTTGATCACCTCCTCCCTACAGACTGCTTGCCAGCAGCACTTGGAAAGTGCGTGGCCAAACTACTGATGTCGCTGGACCCAAGCTCCTGAGGGCTGTTGGCCCCAGGAGTGCTTGGCCTGGGCCTTCTCTGAGCAATTAGGCACATTGCTGTGGTTAGGGTAAACTGATGTGCTCCTGTCTTGTGACTGCTGTGACAAATTATCACAAACTGGCAAACTTGAAACAACAGAAATTTATTCTTTCCCAGTTTCTGAGGTCAGAAATAATATCTAGGTATCAGCTGGGCTATGCTCCCTGCATTCTTCAGAGAAGGAGACTCGGCTGCTGCCTTTGATGGCCCCCTTTCCTTGGGTTTCTGTGTGTCCCCACTCTTTTTATAAAGAAACTGATGATTAAATTTAGGCTAACTGATAATTCTAATTTAGGATAATCTTATCTCATGATTCTTAATTACACCTGCAAAGACTCTTATTCCAAATAAGTTCACATGCTGAAGTTCCGAGTGGATCTTAATTTGGGGAGAGGGAACTTTTCAACCTGCTACCTTGGGCCTAGGCTTACCTGTCTTTCCCTAACCTGTGTAGACCTGTGACCTGTGATAGCCCTGGGATTTAGATTTTTGACAGTAGATATGCTAGGGTTGGGGCTGTTCCCTGCCTAGGAACTGGTTGGTTATGTAACAAATATAGATGCTTTATTTTTGAGAAACTATTACTGCCTTTTAAGGAAGGTATGTGTCTGTTTGCTTCTGGACAGGCTCCATGTAAGAACGGGGTGGGGAATTGCAGGACTGGGATAGAATCCAAGTGGGAAGACTGAGATGAAGGGGCAAAGGAGAACTCTCACTCCTTTCTATTCACAGATTTGGCCAGAGAACTGTGAAGAAGGGATGGAACCTTAAAATGAAAGCTGGCTCTTTGGGGTCGGGGATGTAACTCAGTGGTAGAGCGCTTGCTTAGCAAGCACAAGGCCCTGAGTTCAATACCCAACACCTAATAATAATAATAAAGGCACTTTGGGTTTGCTTATCCAATCAATCCAGGCTCCACCAACAGTTGAGGCTTGGTTGGCAATGGAGAAGGATCATAAGTGATTTAGACACTGGCTAGTGGGGCTGAGGATGCAGTTCAGTGGCAGAACACTTGCCTAGCATACATGAGGCCCTAGGTTCGATCCCTAGACCTGCAAAAGCAAAAAACAACAAAAACACTGGTTATTGGACTTCAGAGCCATACTCCCTACCATCCATTCAACAAACTGGTTGTGTTCCAGATTGTTCTAAGCACAAGGAGTATAGCATATATGACATAGAAACCCCTGCCTGCATGACATTTAGTGGGGCAACAATTAGAAGGAGAGAATGGTACTGGGCCAGAACAGAGGGTGTAGTCAGTGATAGCAAAGGTGGTCACATGAATCCCTCCCACCTGCCACCATTTTGTAGAGTGACTTTGATGCTCTCCCCAGCAACAGGTGGGGTCTTGCCCTGTTCCCTTAATTCTGGGATCTCCTTGGGTCTTGCTTCGACTCACAAAATGCAGCAGAAGTGATATTTTGGCTCTTCAGGCCCAGCCTTACAAGGGCTTGCAGCTGGCTTTATCTGTGGTGATGAGAGGCTATACTGAACAAGAACCAAGGCTGCAGGGACAGTACCAACTCCAGCTCCTGCTGACCACCAACACATGGTGGCTCCAGCTGACACTGGGTAGGGCAGCAACTTATAGAAATATAGAATATCACTGCTGTAAAATCAAAGTAGAGGGAGAAGGAGCACCCAGGGAAACTGATAGCTCACCCAGAAGTCGACATTTTAGTACTGGCCTCACTGAGGTGAAGAGGTTTGTTATTGGCAGCAGAACAGTGAGCCGAGATTGTGCACCCCGCATGTACATGGAGGCCTGTGGTTAGAGCAAAGTGGACAAGGAAGAGGAGTGGAAAGTTGTCCTATCATGTGGCTCTGCAGGTCACCGGAGGACTTTGTTTTTAATACTAAATTTTTTGGGGGGTTGCTGGGGATTGAACCCAGGGCCTTGTGCTTGCAAGGCAAGCACTCTACTGACTGAGCTATCTCCCCAGCCCAGGACTTTGTTTTTTACTCGGAATGAGGAGAGGTTTTGAGCAGAGGCTTAAAGTGAGGCATGATCCTAGTCAGCTTTAACATGAATTTCAGAGGCAGATCAGGAAAACCACTTAAAGTGGAAGCTGCATTGCCCCAGGTGAGGAATGCAGGTTTCTACTACATCGTGACTTGCTGATGGGTTGGATCTGGCTGTAAGAGACAGAGGCAAGGACCACTCCAGCTGCAGGAAGGCTAGAGTTGCCTTAATTTGAGGTGGGGAAGCTCGAGAGTGTGACAAACGACAGGTAACCCTGCGACCTGTGTAGAAATCAGGTGATGATGTTGAGGATCCAACTTGATAGACAAGGTCACACCCTGGGAGCGGTGAGTTCTACAGCCATAAATGAGGGGACTGTAAAGAACGAGAAGCTCACCAACAGGGGCACAGGCCCAGAAGTGTGCAAGAACTGAGCCCAAATTTAGAGGATGGAGAGTGAGAAGGAGCAGGGGGGGAACCAGGCAAAGATGATGTTCAGAAACCAGTGGAAAGGCCTCTACAGAGAAAGGCACGAACAAATCTATCAGAGGCCTGATGGCCACCTGAAGACAATCTGTCCCTGAGACTTGATCACATGGCTGGAGAGTGAGGGTTAGGGGAGCCTCCTGACCTCTGGAGGATTGTCCTTCATCTTCCATCCACTTGAAAGTGTTGCTTCACCTGTTATTCAAGTCATGTAACAGCCCAAATTATTTCCCCCATTAATAAAACAAAAATAACAAGGGTCCTGTAAATAGTTGACATGCAACCTCATTGTAACCTGACAGATGCCAAGCTGCACTCTCCCTACCACCTGAGCATCCCTGGGTTACACATGGTGATTCCGTGGTCAGATGTGGATGGCAAGACAGATGCTCCAGCACACAGGTGATCTTGGGGACCAGATGCTCCAGCCCAACCTTACCTGCTGGTGCCCTGGAGACCTGGGGAAAGGGAAGCAGGTATCCCACAGACAGAAGTGGAATGGGGTACTCAAAATGGACATGAAACCACTAAAGGAAAAAAAATTTTTCAACACTGGGGATTGAACCCAAGTCCTCATGCATGCTAGGCAAGCACTTTCCTACTAATTGCATCCCACATCATTTTTATTTTGAGACTAAGTTGCCCAGGCTGAGATAAGAGGATCTCAAACTTGTGATCCTCTTATCTCAGCCTCCCAAGTAGCTGGGATTAGAAGCATTAACCAGCATTCCCTGCTACAAGGAAAAATTAAAATGCATTTCTGGCATTTTGAATTGTTAGACTAAATTCACACTCACAAAAAGAATAGAATTGTTCCGTCTATGTTTAAAATATTTAGCACAGAAAGCAACCAGCAAGATCCAGACCTTGGGGAACACTAAAGGCAATCAGCCTAGATTCAACAAATAAAGTACAAGAACAAAAGAGAGAGAGAGGGTGTGTTAGTTGTCTTTCCACTGCTGTGACAAAATTCTGACATAAACAAAAGGAGGAAATATTTGTTTTGGCTCATGATTTTAGAGATTTCAGTCTGTGATTGCTTGGCCACGTTGCTTTGGGCCTGAGGTGAGGCCAAACATTGTGGCAGAAGCATGTGGTAGAGGAAATCTTGGCTTAGGCAGCTAGGAAGCAGATAGAAGAGAGAGGAAGGGGCCTGTGCTGCATCTATTTCCTACCACTCCAACACTTGACACGGTTCTATTGGAGTAGAGGATTCAACACTTGACATGGTTCTGTTGAAAGATCATCCTCCCTCTTGGGGGCCATAGGTGTGGCATGTCTCCATGTGCAGTTGCTTTTAATACTTGTAATTAATATATCCTTAGATTCAGATTATAGAGAATACTGGGGAGATTCCATGGTTCTGGGACACAAAATAACATATCATAAAGTTTAATATTAATACTTAGATGAAATCATAAATAAGCAATTATGATTTGCTCAAACTTGTAAGGAGCCTGTGATTTCTTTTAGTATATAAATTCTCTATAAGTTATATATAGGTATATGAGAGTGTATTCCTCTGAGCTTTGATGTGGTGTTTGGTCTTCATTGCTTTCTTAGTGTTTATGATTAAGTTTAAGGATATTTTTCCCACTTAATAAAAAAATAAATAGGTTAGTCATAAGTATAATTTGTATTCTTCCTATGTCTAATTCTTTAAAGATCAAAATAGAGTTTTAGTCCACCACTGAGTACATGAAATAGAATAAATATTAACTATAAGCTGATTCCTCTATTCTCTGTTAGTAATAATAAAAACTTTCCACTGTTAATAACTAACATTAGAGTTCTTGGAAAGGGTAACTTCTATAAAAACTTAATGACGTATTCTTTCAGGGAAATTAAAACTAAATGGAGCATGGTGCCCTCTACCTTGCTGGAAACTGGTTTTTTCTTTCTTTCTTTCTTTCTTTTTTTTTATTTAACATCACCATACAATAAGAACACTTTTCTTAAATAAGATCATTAATTATACTCTTAAAGATCTTTTTACTTAACATTTCCTTGTATTAATCATGAAATGATGTAATCAATATCAAAGAAAAAACATACAAAAAGATTCTGTGAACAATAAAGATTTAGATTCACTTGGTGTCTCTGTGTGCTGTTTCTCCACTGTGCTGATGCCTCCCATCCACCTAGGACCCCCTACTGCTGCTAGGTCTGGACCCCAGCAGGCCTGGGACAAGATATACTCTCCTAGGACCAGTCACCAGTGAGCCACTTCCTCCAACTAAGCCCCACCTCTTACAATTTCCACCAGCTCCCAATAACCCCATTAAGCTATGAATTAATCAAAGAATTCCTCCATTTATAAGATTAGAGCCCTCGTTAACCATCACCTCCTGCCTCAGAACACTGCTGCTTTGGGAACTGTTATCATTTGGATCTGGAATGTCCCCTAAGAGGCTCCTGTGTTGGAGGCGATGCAGCAGTGTTCAGAAGTGGGCTTTTTAGGCAATGACTGAATGATTAGGCTATGTTTTCGTTAACTTTTTGTCACTGTAACGAAAATATCTGACAGGAACAATTTAGAGAAGGGAAAGTTTATTTGGGACTCGAGGTTTCAGAGCTCTCAACCCATTAATGGCTGAGACCATTGCTCTGGGCCCAAGATGAGGCAATGCATCATGAGGGAAGAACCTGGTGGAGAAAAGCTACTCAACTCCTGGCAGGGTCTAGAAGCAGATAGGGAGGGGGTGGTGGAAGGGGCCTTAAGCTAGATGTACCTTCCAAGGCGCATCTCCAGTGACCCACCTCTTCCAGCCATGCCCCACCTAACTACAGTAATCACCTAGTAATCACCTCACTACAGTAATCATTCAAACTAGGATGGACTGATTAGGTTACAGTCCAATTATTTTACCTCTGAATATTCCTGAATTAACAGAAGCTTTTGGAGGACACCTCATATCCAAACCATAACAGGCTCCTACCTCACCAGTGAATTAATCCATTTGATGATAGCTGAATGGACTCCTGGGAGGTAGGACCCAGGTAGAGGAAGTGGATCACTGGGGCATGCCCTGGAAGAGTTTATTTTCTCCCTGATCCCTTCTCTCTCCTTTTCTCTCTGTTTTTCTCTCCTTCCCAGCCACCATGAGCTAAGCAGATTTCCTTTGCTGCAACCTTCCATGATGTTCTGCCTCACCACAGGCCCAGAGCAATGGAGCCAGCTGAACATGTCTTGAATTCTCAAAAATGGTCACAGCGATGCAAAGTTGACCAGCACAGGGACCAAGCTTCCAACACATCAGCTTTTGGAGGACATTTCAGATCCAAACCACAACAGAGGAGGAGTCTATAGGTTAAAACAGATTTAAGAGTTAGATCAATCCCAGTCCACTATCCTTTTCTGGATCCTGTTTCAAATGAACAAACTGTAAAAAATAAAAATAAAACATATGGAACCATTAAGGAAATATACACTCCTGATGGATATTGGCTATTAAGGAATTGTAGTTGGAATTTTCAAGAATGATAAAAGTTTATAAGAGAGAGACAGAATTTTTCAAAGAAATGCATAATAAATATTTGGGAGGTTGAGACAGGAGGATCACAAGTTGGAGGCCAATCTGGGCAACTTAGACATTTTTGAAAAATAATTTAAAAATTTAAAAATGGCTGGGCATGTGTTAGAGTGCTTACCTAGCATACCTATGACCCTGGGTTGAATCCCTAGTGCTGAGGGGGGAAAAAAGGAAAGGAAAGAAAAAAGAAAAGCACAATAACATATTTCTTGGTGAAATCATATGATGTCTTAGGATGGAGGAAAAGGTAGAACACAGATGAAAGGAGTGGGTCATGAGTTGAACTGCAGGAGCAGGTGCCAGGGCAGGCAGTTCAGTATATCATCTCTCTGTTTTTGCAGATGGTTGAAATTTTCCATAATAGAATGTTTCTAAGTGTGTGCACATATTCAAAATGAGGTCAAGCCTTGCCCAGTGTCCTGTGCCAGACTGCTGTAAGCACTTTACACGTGTCAACTCGTGAATGCCCTGGAACTCCTGTCAGAGGATGACATCAATGTCCCCATCTTGCTGGGGAGGAGTTGGAGACACAGACAGGGCAAACTCCTTGGCCAAGCTTGCATGTCTAGTGGACAGCAATGTTGGGGTGTGAACCTGGCTGTCTGGCTCCCTCCGGCTTCTCCAGGTCTGCACACTTCCAAAAACCTCTGGAAGATGATGTAACAAACTGGTAGTTATTCTCTCTGGGAGGTGGGATGGTCTGGAATTTAATAAAACAGAATAGTTTTGTTATTTGGCCTTTTGTCATTTCTAATTTTTCTACAATGAGCACACAGTACTTGCAGAATAAAGGACTTTTTAAAAGTAAGCACATTCAACAGAGCCACAGCCAGTGGGGTGACTACCATAGGCATGGAAGGGCTTCTGCCAGGTGGGTGCTGGGCCCAGGCTCCTGCTCGCTTTAGTGGGCAACTGAAAAAAGGCACTGAGAAAGCTCAACAGAGGCACTGCCTGGTCCTGCAATTCAGGGGAGGGGGAAGACACTGACCCCTCTGAAGTTCTCTGTCCCCACCCCCATTCCCTGTCTCAGAAGTATTGTGTACACAGCAAGAGCTCTGATGGGGCGCAGCTAGTAGGAGTTCAGACCTATCAGGGAGGTCAACAGAAGTGCCTGGTATCCAGCCTGGCACCAGGCATTCAGGGCCACAGGGTGTGTGAGCCTGTGGCCCTTCAGGTCCCACACCACAAACTGACTTTGGGAAGTGACATCTCAAGGGAGGATGGGCAATGTGGTTACCCCTTCCTCACATCCAGTTCTTCCACTGCATTTGGCTAGGCTGGGCTCATGTCTCCCCATCACCATCTGCTGCCTGCCCTCCCCTCACTCTTCACAGTAATGTATAGCTGGCTGTCTAGAAGAGGCCCTGCGGGGTGGAAGAGTCCACATATGCCCTCCCCTGCTCTCCCCACGGCCCTCTCAGATACCTCCTACCCGTTCCCACCCTTACTGGCTCTGCCCTACTCACCATCAATTCCTGGGCCAGTTCCTGTGGTCCACCCCAGCATCGTCCCCATTGGCCACCCAACTCTGCTCAGTGCAGGCCACCTCAGTGACTTGCTATCTCTACCTACTCAGCCCCATGAAGCCCCTCTGCCCAGGATGGAACCTCATCTCAGGCTGGTCTCCCATGTCCTCAGACCCTGCTCCTACCATGTGCCCCTCTTTCTGATATCCCCTTAGCAGGGCCCCAGCTGGGCCCTGGCATATCCTGTCACCCACCTCTAGGGATTAACCTGGTTCATCCCATTCATCCTTTCCCCCAGGAAGTTCATGCTAGTCCTCAGGGTTGGGCCCCATGTACCCCCAACAGTGGGATGTAGCCACTTGTCTCCTCAGCTGGAAAGAAGACTCCAAAGGGCAGGGCACCCCTGTGTGGGCTTGGGGTCTTGACACACGAAGTCAACCTACAAATATTCTCTGACTGAGCAAAGAGTTCTTGTGCTGCATGTAAGTCACTGCCTCTCGCTGCCCCTGGGAAGTACTTCCTACTAGGAGACATCCGCCCCTGCCCCACCCAACCTATTAGCAGGTCACACTTCACAGGGGTCCTCAGGGCCGGCTTCAGATGCACCAACAGTGACCTCTCAGAACGCTAATTCTTTTTAGGTTCCCAAAAGTGAGCTCTAAGCTAGTGGACACAGAGTGACCAAGTCAGACTTCCTTACCCTTTGGGAGAAGAAAGAAGAGCCAGCCTAGAAGTTGAGGCAACCCTAACCCTAACCTGTCAAAGGCAGCCTGCCGTAGTTGGGCAGGACTGGTAGCCTGTGTGGTCCCTGCGTCTGAGTCCAAATGCCAGGGGCAGGAACAGTTGCCTGGGGCTGAGGAAGGAATTGGAAACTTCAAGTGCAAGAGAAGCGTGGCTGTTAGAGGAAGTCACAGCTAGGGACCAGGGGGTCATTCTGTACCCTCCTTTTTTTTTGGTGGTGCTGGGAACTGAACCAGGGTCCTCATGCATACTAAGCAAATTCTCTACCCCTGAACTACATCCCCAGCCCTTCTGGCACCCTCTTTAATGGCAGGAGCTGTGGAGATGGGGTGGGTGCCTGTAAGGATCCCCTCCCTTCCTGAAGCTAGTGCCTGTTTCTTGCTTTCCTTGGCTGAGCTTCTGGCTGAGTCTGCAGACAAACAGGCAAGGATATGAATACTTCACTCAGAAACTGGCTACAAATTTGCTAATGCCACCATTGATTTCTTATTCTTATGCTTTCCTGGGATTTCAGCTTTTACATTTTCCTCTTCTGAATATTGACTGTTTTTTTAACACCTAAGATTTTAGCGATCTTACCACACACAAAAGCAAAAGAGTACCATGTGTAGCTAAGACTGTTAATTATTCCTCAGTATCTATTATCTCCTTCTTTAGTGACAGAACACCTGACATTTAGTGAGCCCAGGACATCAGAAAAAGACCATAGTTCCCAGCTTCCTTTGTAACTGGGCATGGCCTGTGACAGAGTTGTGGCTAAGGCCAATGGAATGAACATGGAGCTTTGTGTGAGCTCCTACAAAGTGTTTTTAAAGGAAGATGTTGTGTGTTATTATTCCCTTCCCCCGTTTCTGTTCTCAGCTAGGGACCAGGGGGTCATTCTGTACCTTCCTTTTTTTTTGGTGGTGCTGGGAACTGAACCAGCGTCCTCATGCATACTAAGCAAATTCTCTACCCCTGAACTACATCCCCAGCCCTTCTGGCACCCTCTTTAATGGCAGGAGCTGTGGAGATGGGGTGGGTGCCTGTAAGGATCCCCTCCCTTGCAGGGATGACACAATGATGACTGGATCTCAAATAGCTATTTTGTACTCTGAGAAAGAAGCTATATGCTGAGCTTAAGGGAGTAACAAAATGGAAGGAGCCAGAATCTCTGGTGATTGTTAGACTGCCACACCAACTCCAATTTAGTTACATGAGCAAGAAATACATTTCTATCTTATTTTAGTCATTATTACATTGGGTTTTCTACCACTTAGCATGATGGCTGTCTGGGGTTCAGCTGCTTTGTGGGACTTCTGCTCTTTGCAATCAAATGACCTTGAATAAGATGACCCAAACAGTGTGAAGGTCTCTGTCACTAGTAGCACTCAGACAGTAATCTCCCATTACTGATTACATTGAGAGATTTTTAACATAGAATAATTTCATAAGGAAAAAGCAGTATTTGGTACATTTTAATTTGAATGTTTATAACTTTTAGCGAGGTAAAATATTTGCATATGTTTACTGCACATTTATATTTCTTCTTTTGTGAATTGCCTGGTTGTGTCTTTTAACTCACTTTCATTTTATTTATTTATATATACTTTTGGTGCTGGGGATTGAATCCAGGGCTTAATGCATGCTAAGCACACAGTATACCACTGAGTCTTAGCTCACTTTTTTTATTTCTTTTTGAGATGCTGAGCATTGAACACACGGCATGCATGCTAGGCAAGCACTCTACCACTGCTTAGGTCACTTTTTAAAGGAACAACATAGTCAAATTAGCTTTAAAAAATATTAAGAAGTTTATTTAGCAACTTTCCTTTATGAAAGACTTACTATTTTTCAGGCATAGGTATCCGGATTTTTATCTGTGTATCCTCGCACCATTTTTTATGAGGTATGATTAGTGTCATTATTACTCCATTTTACAGAGGAGAAAAACTGAGACTCAGAGAGAAAGTACACTGAGTGAAGAGTGGGGATTCACAGCAGGATGGTCTGAGGCTACAGCTAGTTCCTAAAACTACAAGAGGCTATTTCTGATCAAAGGATTGCAGATTCTTTTCCAGTGTTTTGTTTGCTTTTAAATTTCATCTTCAGAGTATTTTAATATACAGAAGGCAAAAAGTTTTGTGGAGTCAAAATTTTTTATCCTTTCTTGGATGACTTCCCGCACCAAGATCATAAACACGAACTCATATTTTCTTTTACTACATTTGTGGGTTTTTTTTTCTAACCTTGATATCATCCATCCTCTGGAATTAATTTTGATGAAGATGTGAGATGGGGGATCAAACTATTTTTGTCACTCAATCCCGTTTTGAAGAATACCTCCTCCTTTCTAACTTAACACTGGGCTGATTGTTACATTAAGTGGTCACATGCCCTCTTCCCAGATCTACGGACTGTAGAATTACTCATCGGTGCTGGAAGCCTGCCCCCGCCTTGCTGCGGTGACCCCCATCCCAGTGAGTCTCCCCACAGCTGGGCCTGCTGTCTGCCCTGCGGTGAGTGGAAGGAATTCAGCATGGACTCTGCTCACTCAGCAGCCAGGCTTGAGGAGCCTGGACTGTGGAAAATCACATGTGGTTTTCAAGTTGTTGGAAACCAAGGAAATTGTTCTGCCAGTTGTGAGGATGGCTAGACACTGTCTGGAAGACCCCAGTCCCCACAGCTTGGGGAACCACCTCTCCTTATGGACTCCAGAAGCTGACCCTACTGATGACATCCAGGCACCTGGGCTACAGAGAAGAGGATGTCTCTGAGGGCATTCCCCAGGGGAGGAACAAGGCCTGGGCCCTTCTCCTTTGCCCATGGCAAACCCAGTCTCCAGGAAGGACAGTGTCTAGGATCCTGTGGTCCTGCTGGCTAAGACCAGACTTCCTGCACCTTTTATCTACCTCACACATGCATTATACATATGCACACATGAATGCACACACTGGTGCAGGACAGTGTACTGTGGAACAAGTTCCTACAAAAAGGACCCCCACCCCAGTCAGTATCCATGGGTTCATTCCTCGAGGGTACAACCTTCTTTGTCAGAGCTGTTGCCACATGGGTCCAGGAGGCCTCAAGACTCAGGTTGGGAGGATCTGCTCCTAGGCCTTGGCAGCCTTCTGTCCCTGTGTTCTGTGGCCCCCCAGATAGAACTCATGCCCTCTGGAGCCTGCTGGCAGGTGAGTTTTGGTTCCCTGTCAAGCCGATGCCCTAGTGAGGCTCATGGCTCATGTGGCATTCAGGGACTGAGACATGGGCCTCAGCAGGAGGAGGCTGCCATGGCCCTGTTGTATGATGGTCCCACCTGGTGAAGCTGTGGAAGGAGTTAATTCTTCAGACGCAGAGGAATTAATTTGGACCTTCTTTATCACTTACATGATGTGTCCTGAACAAGACACTTTTCTCAGGGTCTCAGTTTCCTGAGAAATGGGGAAATACATATACTTGGCAAGTGTTAGTTTGATGTCTCACTGTGCCACCTGATGCCCTGAAGGGCCAGTGGACAGAATCTGCCTGCCTGGGCTTCCTCTCCTCCTTTCCCCAAGTAGTTCAGGGTCCTTACCCATGCCCTCTGTGTCTGGGTATTTGAGTTGCTGACTTCCTATTCCCCAGGTTCCTTCCAGCCTCCGCTTTTTGGAGGAAGGTTGCTGGACCTCTGGTTCACGCTCAGTCCTGCACCTTGTTGAAAGTTCCATAGATATTGCTAAGTGAACCAAAGAACACTGATAGGAACACACCTTTAAGGTGCATATGAATTGCCCTGGAACCCAGAGGGGACAGAACTGGTGCCAAGGGGGCTCAGGCTGGGCCTGGGTTGAGGAATAGTGTTCTGCCTGTCCACCCCATGTGTGGAGCCACAGAGAAGTGGGGCGAGTGACATCTCATCAGTCCCTCATTGAAATGGTGCTACAGGTCCTGCCAAGAGGGCTGGGGGTATCTTTTCACAAATTCAGGGAAGCTGAGAAGTGTACCTGGGTACAGAGTGTTTTGCATGGATTTCTGCTGAGAGCTTTAGACTTTCCCAGTTCCCTGAGAGGGTGCTGCAGCACATGCCTCCCACTCTTGGGGGGGTCAGAAGAGAGGCCACCCAGGCCTTGGGGTCCTCCTTCAGGCGCCACAGCATTTCTCTGAACAAGGAGAGTTGAATGAGTGCTGGGGGAAGCTGTGTGGTCACAATGTGAAATAAGGTGGGACTCTGAAGTCCAGAGGAGAGGAAATGGGCCAGATCAGCAGCATGCAGGGTCAGGACTGACCCTCACACCTCCTAAGGACAGATACACCAGTGTTACCTCTAGGTCCAAATGGTACCTGCCACAAGACAGATGTTAACTGGAACATTGATTATGGGTAAAGTCTATCCAAATGAATGAGCCTTTCCTATCAAGACACTCACCCCCCATAGCCTGAGGGAACAAAGATCTTAAAGTCACAGTCTGCAAATTGGATGCAGAATAGTGAAGAAAGCAGGAAACCAGGCCTTTGTTCTCACAGCCTTGCTCTGGCCCCTCCCTCTTGCCACTGGCCCATCAACTAATCAAACTCAGTCTAAACCAAAGCTTTGATTTCTCATCCTGTTGGCAGCACCCCAAAGTCTCATCCCAGGAAGTTCCTGTGGGGGTCCTTACTTCTAGGAGGAGAGGTGCTACTGCAAGGGGCAAAGAGGCCTTGGTGTGCCCCCTCCCCCATGTGACACTGCAGGGCACCACTCCTCTTCTGTGGCCTTGCTCCTGACCCTTGAGGTGTTCCTGACCTGATCTCTCTCTCCCTCTCCTGGGGCTTTCCCTGGCGGGGAGCTCTCCTGGTAGGGTTCTTTCTTAAGGATCCTCAGAGGTGTACTCTTGGCCCTTGAGCTTCCCAGAACACACAGGCCCAAGCCCCTTCTCTCTCGGCTCTTCCCTCCTCAGCTTCAGGCCTCCACCCTCAGACTTCCTTGGCTCTTCCAAGAGCTCTGCTTCTCATTGTGTAGCAACAAGGGAGAGGGTGGCCTTCCTTTTAAAGGCTAGTCCAGTCCTGCTGTGGGAAGCTGGAGTGGGGAAGTGGGGTGGGGGTCACCTGGGTCTCTAGCTGACCCCCCCAGGGTAGCTCAGGGAAACCCTTGGATGTGGATAAAGATGCCCTGCAGAGTGGCAGGGGCTGGGATTCTGAAGCCCCTGAGTGCTCAAGGTTAGGGAAGCCAGGAGACTCCCACTTTCCTGATTGGCTTTGGCTGTGCCTTTGGGGAGTTTGGCTTAGATGCTGCTCTCCTCAGCAGAGGAGGAGGATTCCTCACAGACTCTGTGTTTGCTCTCCCTACCATAGGCAGAGCCCCTGGCCTAGAACAAAAAGAGCTCCTGGGGGCAGATCTGTAAGCTTAGCAGGGGTCCCAAGTGGAGGAACTTCAGCCTGACCTAAAGAGAAGTTGCCCTCTCCTGGCCAGACCCTTGTAGCCCCTTGTAGTTGGAGGCCCCCAAACCCTTGGCCCTCCTGGACCCAGAGGTCCAAGCTCACCACGGGGGCTTCTGTTCATGTTCCTGTTGGTGACTCACTCAGCTGAGTAAACGGCTCTTTCTAGTCCTTTTCGTTTTGTAAATGGCTTCTATTTTCCCTGGCAGAAAATGTCAGGCCCAAATCCAATTCATGTGTGAGCTATTCCCAGGGAAGTGATGTTCCAAAGCCCCTCACCCAGCATCGGGTTTCCAGCGTGTGACACACTGGACCTGGGGCGGCAGAACAAATTCCCAGAACCAGTTTTGAGAATGATGAGTCAGAGGTTTGCAGGGGACAGTGGTGAGAGCTTGCTTCACCCTTGCTGCCGCCAGGACCAGGCTAGGGTCATTAAGGCAGGCAGAGGCCTGGCTGTTGGGGACTGTTCTGAGATCCCAGGGTCTGGGAACCATGTTGTTCTCCAGGGGAAATAATGAGAACCAAGAGCCAGCAGGGTGTGAATACTAAGCACATGTGCTAGGTATGGTACATGCATGATCTCGTTTATTCCATACATAGTAGTGGTGGGTGCGTTTGAGGTCACTTGCAGAGATCAGAGGGCCAGAAGGGCAGAGCCAGACTACAGGGACCAGCTCTTGACCTTACTTTCTTAAGGAGAGTCAGTGAGAAAGCAAAGGGAAGGCCTTGGAGGGCTCTCCCTCTCCTGGTGAGTCCTATAGGTGCTCAGCCCAGCAGCCCCACTGGGATGTGCCTGGCTGCCATCTGCTCAGTCTGGCCCAGGGCACATCAGGGCCCGGGTGCTTCCTGATTTGCTTTTCTTCTCTCCCTTCACCTGAAGCCCAAGTTCAACCCTCAATCTTTCCAGGGGTTCCCAGATTTTCATACAGGGCTACATTACTAGAGCCAAACATTGGTTGCTGGCTGCTGCTGACCTTGCTGGTATGCTTTATCTTGCTTCCTTATTCCTTCAAGGGTGGGAGCCATGGCCTTAGCTATGATGGTCATCTTGGGCCAGTCAATATTTGCCCTTCTGAAGCTGAACACCAGGCAAATGTGTAAATCTCCCTGTGCTGGCACCACAATGGACACCTCTGATGGATCTTGATGCTCTGATGCCCAATCTATGTGCCCTCTGAGTCCACATGGTAGCTGGAGCCATTGGAAACAGATTTATTTATTTATTTTTGCAGTAGTGGCGGTTGAACCCAGGGTCACTCCACCATGAGCTACACCCCCAGCCCTTTTTATTTTTTATTTTGAGACAGAGTCTCAATTTACTCAAGATGGCCTTGAACTAGTGACCTTTCTGTCTCAGTCTCTCCAATAGCTGGGAGTAGAGGAGGGTGCCATCACGCCTGGTAAAGTTTTTTTTTTTTTTTTTTTTTTTTTTTTTTTTTTTTTTTTAATACCGGTACTGGTAAGGGTAAGAAATGAAATGGTAGTTTGTCCATGTTTGGACCTGGGGCTGATGGTATGCCTCTGTTTGAGGTATCCACCGGAAACAGAGTAGTTGTACTGCCCTGGCTAGAAAGCTAATTCTCAAAGTGCCGTCCTTCCCGTGAGCACAGGGACTGGTCCCACACAGACCTGGTAAAGTTGTATGGATGAGTGAAGGAAGTTGACACTGGGTTGCTACAGGTGATAGTTTGAAGAGCCCACTGGCCAATGCTCCACAGAGTGGAAAGGATGGGGTGACCAGAACCCTCACGACCCGTAGTTTCTAGTCACCTCCAGCAGGCTTGGCAGCTTGGAGGGTGCTAAGAGCAAAGTGGGGCAGGGGCGTCGGCTTCGTCAGACCGGCACCCCCCCAGATCCTCCACCGTACCTTTTCTTCTCCTAGGCCCTTCATTCCCCGAGTCGTCCTTGCCACCCAGACCCTCGGTCGGGGGCTCTGGCCTCCTTCGGGACATCGCCGGTAGTCCGCGCTTTGGGAAGTGCCAAGCGCTCGGCGCCCTAACTGCTCCGCCCCCCCCCCCCCGCCCCCGCAGCCCCTCTGTCGGTGCCGGACTCCTCCTTCTCCTCCTCCTCCCTCGGGGGGTGGGGAGCCCGCTCCGGAAGCCCCGGCGCCCCCGCCCCGGCCGCCGCTAGCATTTTGGAGGGCGGTCCGCGCGGGAGCGCGCCACGCGGGGCAGGAGTGCCCGGTCGCCGCCAGCCCTTTGGAGACCCCAGGCCACCCGCAGCCGCACCAGCCTCAGAACCCGCCGAACTTCTCTCCAGACATCCTCTGGCCCGGATCCCTTTTCCCACCCCCTTCCAGATCCCCTTGCTCCGGTACCACCCACACCCCTCCCCAGGGTGCTCTCCCCCGCTCCTCCCCTGCACTTCTCTGCACCCCTTCCCGGAGGATCCCCGCCCCGCTCCTGTTCTCAGAACCCCTCACCCGCCCCTGCCCCCAGCACCCCTGCCCCACACCCTCACACCCCGTGCCGCGGCCATGGCCGTTTGCACCGTGCCCCTGCTCGGCTGCCTTTTGGCACTGCTGGCACTCTGTCCCGGGGGGCGCCCACAGACGGTGCTGACAGACGACGAGATCGAGGAGTTCCTCGAAGGCTTCCTGTCAGAGCTGGAGCCCGAACCTCGAGAGGACGACGTGGAGGCCCCGCCACCTCCCAAGCCCACCCAGCGCGTCCGCAAAGCCCAGGCAGGGGGCAAGCCGGGGGCGGGTGCAGAAGGTGAGAGCCTAGGGCAGGGGCTACCCGTGGGGGGACTGGCACCTTAGGTGAACATGAAAGGAGTTGAAGGGCCTGACTCCTTCCCAGACTGCTCATGGTGAGGACTTGAAACCGTGCCGGGCGGGACAGTGTCAGGCAAGGGCAGTGCTGGCGCGGAGCCCTGGGACCTGAAGGCATATCCAGCACAGGGCGGTAGGGCCGCTTTTGGGGGCCAGGGGATACAGTTGTTCTAGTAGCTCATCCCCAGGCCCCAAGAGGGTTTAGGCTGGGCCATAGGGAACTGTCACCACCCAGCAGTCCTTCCTGACGGGCCTTCTCTTCAGGCCACACCCCCCACCCCTCCTCCGCCCCCCCCCCCCCCCACCGCCCTTGCCCACCTACCCTAAGAGTGCACAGGCAAGTGGGGATGGGGAAGGGGTTGCAGAAGACCTTTAGCCCACAACACTCCCAGGTGGAAGTGGGCAGTGGGCAATCCTGCATTATTATGAGAATTACATGAGGTGATGCATCACCAAGGCATGTAACCCCAGGCTTGTTACGTAATCAGTTGTCAATAAATCTTGACTGTTTACTGTGGCCCTCTGGAGGGTGGCAAAAGATCTTATGATCTCTCTCCCAGGAGACTCTAAGGCACCATTCATAATTCTTGAGGTCAGCAACTTCCCCCTCCTGTTCCTGCAGCCCCAGCTGTAGATCTTTCCTGACTCTTCTCTATATCTTACCTCCCTGCACCTTCCTGCCTTCATGGGCCCAGGCTTGCTGCCTAGGGCTGTTGAATTTGCTGGAATCGTCCCTCTCCTGGTTGTTTTGTAACTTTCCTGTATTTCAGCCAAACTGCCCTCGTGTCTCCCATCTACCATTAAACGCTCAACAGCATTTGCAGCTCCTGCTAATGCATCCTGGGAGGGTTCCCATGAGGCAGCCTCACCTGGGGCACCCGCGTCCAGACTCCCTGAGATGACCTGGTAGCTAGGAGCTCCTAGCCTATCCCTTTGTCCTCTATGTGGCCCTCAAGTCCCCAACTCATCCAACACTTCTTCTTCTCCTTCTTTTTTGGGCTTCAGGCCCCACCAAGTGTGCCCTTTCTTTGAAGTTTCTCTTGTCCTTGCAGGGAGAACCCAGGTCCATGTCCTTTAATTTGTATGATAGTTTGCAGGGATAACTGTTGCTTCTTCAGGCCTGGATGATTTAGTCACCTCTGTCCCTACCATGTCCGGCACAGAATGGTACTCCATGACTGAGAAGGAACATTTGGTGAAGGAGTGGATTGTGAGGGGCTCCTCTTGCGGTTTTGGCAGATGGACGCCTCTCCCTGGAAACTGAGTGTCACAACTTAGGCTTTAGAGAGGCTGAGATGTGATGATGACAACCCAGATTCACAGATAGAAACCCGGGGCTCAAATACTAGGTCTGCCACAATGTTTAACCTCTTAGTTTCCTGGTCTGCACTGGGGACTGATAAGAGCCTCTGTTCCCAAGTTGTGGGCATCCTGAGGGGCCACATGGGGACAGAGTGGGTTCTAAATCTTAATCTTGGACAGCACCTCCAGAAAAGGCTAAAGACAAAGGGAAGAAAGGGAAGAAGGACAAAGGACCCAAGGCGACCAAGCAGCCCCTGGAAGGGTCCCCCAGGCCACCCAAGAAGGGGAAGGAGAAACCACCCAAGGCCACCAAGAAGCCCAAGGAGAAGCCACCCAAGGCTACCAAGAAGCCCAAGGAGAAGCCACCCAAGGCCACCAAGAAGCCCAAGGAGAAGCCACCCAAGGCCACTAAGAGGCCCCTGACAGGGAAGAGACTCCCCACTCCAGCCCCCTTGGAAACCCTGGAGTGGCCACTGCCCCCACCCCCCAACCCTGGTCCTGAGGAGCCACCTCAGGAGGGAGGTTTGTGCCAGGTTCCTCTGGGGTTATGGGGCTCTGACCACTATTAGAGGCTGGGAATGGGGAGGGTAGGTCCCTGGAACTCTGCTTCCTACAAACAAGGTAGGAAGTGGGTCCTCATTTTTTTTGTCATGAACTTGACAGTTTGATCAGTGAGTGAGTTTCCTCAGAGCTGTAGCCTCTCCTGGGCAGGAAGAAGGCTTGGTAGCTTGTGGGTGGGCATCTCTGTTCCCAGCTGTCTAAACTTTCGGGGTTCTCGCCTGTCTTCTTTTGCTGTCAGCAACTTTGTAGTAGGGCTCTCCAGAAGGCAGCCCAGCTCTCTGGCTCCAGGGTTGCCAGCAGGGTGCCAGGAGTGCTCACTCCAAGGAGTATGGGCTTAGGAGCGTGTTCACAGGGCCTGTGGTGGCTGGTGGCCTTAGGCTGTCAGGGTGGTTAGGAAAGGCCCCCTATCCACCTGCTCCCGGGGTTTCTGTGTTGTAGGAGGAGACTTCCCAAATACCTGGCAGGGTCAAGGAGAGGAGATCCATGTAGAGGCCGGGGAGCACCAGCCTGGTGAGTGGCCATCCATCCCCTTGGCCTCAGGGTGACCAGCCACCCTGACTTGCTGTACTTGAGGGGTTTCCCAGAGTGGGCCTGGGTAGGGTCGTCAGGTAGCCACTGGCATCTTCTCTTAGAGCCTGAGGAGGAGACTGAAGTGCCCACACTGGACTACAATGACCAGATAGAGAGGGAGGACTACGAGGACTGTGAGTAGGCCCCTGTCCCGAAGTGGCTCACACCTGGCTGGGTACTGGTGGTCCTACTTGAGGATCCATCTCTTCAGAGCTGCTCAGATTCTGCCTCCCCCTCAGTCGAGTACATCCGGCGCCAGAAGCAGCCCAGGCCACCACCCAGCAGGAGGAGGCTCTGGCCGGAGCGCCCAAAGGAGAAGGTTGAGGAGCCAGAAGAGAGAAAGGAGATCATTGGTAGGATGGGGAGCAGAAGGGGAAAAGATGCAGGGGAGGGGCTCTGGCCTACCCCCACCTCCACACCTCCACAGAGTCACCTCCAAAGCCTCTGCTGCCCCCTGACTACGGTGATGGCTATGTGATCCCCAACTATGATGACAGTGAGTATCCAGTGTACCAGAGTCTGAGGGATGTAGGTGAGTGGACACATGGGGCCAGAATCTGGTCAGGGCACTGGACCTTCCCTGCCTGCTTTCCTGGCTCCTGATTTTGCCTTTACCCACACAGCGGTGTCTCTAAGTCTTTTGATCCCACGCAGGCCCCACCCTCCCTGTCCTGTGCTCTAGTCTCCTTCCTGCCAGCTCCTTGTCACCTTTCCTGAGGGTCTGTCACTTTGCTCCAGCTCATCATCCCCAGTGTCTGTGGCACCCTCAGATTCACTCTCTCCTGGGCTATGGGTTAGAGCAGATCCTTACTGTTTCCTTACCTCTAGGCCCCCATCAGTTTCTCCAACCCTCTCTCCAGCTCAGTCCTCAAGGGTGCCAGCTGCCACTCATGCACGTCACCTGCCCTGGTATCACTCTCCAGCCAGTCTTGATTCCTTCTTGCTTTAGGTCAAACTGCCTTGTGGGACCAGGTTGGGGACCTCAGCAGGGTCTTACTTGTCCCACCTGATGACCCACCCCCTCATAGGAGGACCTCTCTCCTCCTCTTAGCCTGTCCCTCAGATCCCTACCTCTCTCCCCTCCTGCCCAATCCTGCTTTGTGGGCTCCTGTGAACCCCAGAAGGCCCCCAGAGCAGGATCAGGGCTGCATCAGCCAGGCTTTCCCTCCCCACAGTGGACTATTACTTCCTGCCTCCTCCGCCACAGAAGCCCCATGTTGAGCTGGAAACAGATGAAGAGAAGGAGGACCTAAGTGAGTGGGACCTGGGCCAACCCTACGACCAGCTCTGCCTGCCAGCCTTCCTCCCCATGTGCCCTAGCTCAGCCTGATCCCCTACATGCCCTTGCTCAGCTTCATCCATGTGTCCAAGCTCATCCTGACTTCCCAAAGGCCCTAGCTAAGCTTCACTATATGTCTCAACTCATCCTGACCCCCTATAAGCCCTAGCTCAGTGTGACCCACCTCCAAGTACCCTAGCTCAGCTTGACCCCACCCATGCCAAAGGCCAGGCTGACAGACCTTTACCTTGCATCCCCCAGAGAAACCCAAAAAGGGTAGCAGCACCAAGGAGGAAACGGAGGACAAGTGGGCCGTGGAGAAGGGCAAGGACCACAAAGGTGTGTGGCTGGTCCCCATCGGGCATCTTGACTCTTGTTGCCTTGGGCCCTTGGATCTACTTTCTTCCTTGTCCACAGGTCCCCGAAAGGGCGAGGAGTTGGAGGAGGAGTGGGCTCCCGTGGAGAAAATCAGTGAGTGGGGATGGGATAGGGATAGGACAATGACCAGCCCAAGACCACACACCAAACAAAATTGTAGCTGGGGCGGGGTTGGGAGTAAGGAGGGCCTGGGGCCTTGGGTGAAAAGTAAGGCCTCCAGCTGCCTTTACAGGTAGCATGCTTGTGGGGCCAGTGTGCAGATGACCTCATCATCTGGGTGAAGTCATGATTGGCAGGGCTCTGCATGGAATTTAAATTGAGCCCCGGGTTCCTGAGAGCTGGGGACCAGTAGTGTATTTTCCAGATGGGACAGCTGTGGCCCAAGCAGGGGAAGCAGAGCCACAAACTGCCACAGCCTCCAATCGGCAGCTCTGATTTGAAGGGAATGGGCTGCAGGCCCTTTTAGCTCTGGGTTGGTGGAGCCACCAGCCTGGGGTATGTGTCCTCAGAGTGCCCGCCCATTGGGATGGAGTCGCACCGCATTGAGGACAACCAGATCCGCGCCTCCTCCATGCTGCGCCATGGCCTGGGGGCACAGCGTGGCCGGCTCAACATGCAGGTGGGCAAGTGGATGGCCCATCCCCTAGCCAGTAAAGGGCTCTTCCACCCATGCTCAGCACCCACTGTCCTGGACAGGCTGGTGCCAATGAAGACGACTACTATGATGGGGCATGGTGTGCTGAGGATGACTCACAGACCCAGTGGATCGAGGTGGACACCAGGAGGACTACCCAGTTCACTGGCGTCATCACCCAGGGCCGAGACTCCAGCATTCAGTACGTGGCTGGGCTCTTGGGAAATTGGCAAGGACTTGGAATCCATTTGGGACATTTCAGTCAGCCCTTGAGGTAGCCTAGAAAAATCCATGAGTGGCCAACCTTGTCTCTGACCCTCACCCACGGCTAGCTAGTCAGCTCCTGTGCTCAGATGAATATGAGGTCAGGGACAAGCCACCACCCATAGCCATCGATAGGCATAGGACCTGGTACCTGATGCCTGAGTCAAACTCCACAGCCCTGTTGGCCCAGAAAGTGAGGCTTAGGCCACCTGGGGTCTGGGGCCTGGTGTAGGAGAGCAGCCTTGCCCTGACTACATCTGCTCCACAGTGACGACTTTGTGACCACTTTCTTCGTGGGCTTCAGCAATGACAGCCAGACATGGATGATGTACACCAATGGCTACGAGGAAATGGTGGGCACCTGAACTCTATGCTGTTTCTGTTGTCTGGGCCAGAGTAGGCTCTCCGAAGGGGTAGGGGTGCTACTCTGAGGCCTGTCCCTCCCCAGACCTTTCACGGGAATGTGGACAAGGACACACCTGTGCTGAGCGAGCTTCCAGAGCCGGTGGTTGCCCGATTCATTCGGATCTACCCACTTACTTGGAATGGCAGCCTGTGCATGCGCCTGGAAGTGCTGGGCTGCCCTGTGACTCGTGAGTATGGAGGGGCTGGCCAGCACTCAGGGTGGCTGGAGGTGATCTAGGGGTCAACATTGGGTCCTGCCTGCCCACCCCACTGCAGCTGTCCACAGCTACTATGCACAGAATGAGGTGGTGGCAACTGATGACCTGGACTTCCGGCACCACAACTACAAGGACATGCGCCAGGTTAGAAGCTGTGTCCCATGCCAGGATGGGCCCTGTGCAGGGATGACTGAAACTCATGCCTGGGCCAGTTCTGCTGTTTCAGGAGCACAGCCTTCCTTAGAGGGATGTTGCTTGTCCCTTGCCTTGGAAAGGCTAGAACCTGGGGGCCACTTGAGAGGGGCTGGGGTTAGCTGTCCATCCCATAGAACAGACCTGGGCAGAGGAAGAGGTATGATCAGTGATGTGGTGCACTCTCTTTGCCAGCTGATGAAGGTGGTGAACGAAGAGTGTCCTACCATCACCCGCACATACAGCCTGGGAAAGAGCTCACGAGGGCTCAAGATCTATGCCATGGAGATCTCAGACAACCCTGGGGAGCATGAGCTGGGTGAGGGCCTGAGGGCATCATTCTGCTAGTGCCCTGGCTGCCTGGCCCTGTGGCACTTGGGGCAGGGCTCAGCTTCCCCTCCACTGAGGATTGGAGGCAAGACCCTGGCACTGCAGTAGGGCTTGTGCAGTTGGTATGTGGAGTTCACACCTCCTGCTTGCTCCAGGAGCCCCTTGGGATCCAGGCCTGTCTTGCTGGGCATTATAAACCTCAGCCACCCCCTAGTATCTGGGTCCTTTCTCAAACATCCTGGGCCTTGTGAGACAGAGTGCATACTGTGGCTCCTACCCTTTCAGGGGAGCCTGAGTTCCGCTACACAGCTGGAATCCATGGCAATGAGGTGCTGGGCCGAGAGCTACTGCTGTTGCTCATGCAGTACCTGTGCCGTGAATACCGTGATGGGAACCCCCGTGTGCGCAGCCTGGTGCAGGACACTCGCATCCACCTGGTGCCCTCGCTGAACCCTGATGGTTACGAAGTGGCTGCACAGATGGTGGGTGGGGCCTGGGGCTGGGGCTGGGCAGGGAAGGGTGGGTTGGGGGATGAGCAGCTGAAGAGGCCAAAACTGACCCTGTTGACTTCCCACAGGGTTCAGAGTTTGGAAACTGGGCACTGGGATTGTGGACCGAGGAAGGTTTTGACATCTTCGAGGACTTTCCAGATCTAAACTCTGTGCTCTGGGGAGCTGAGGAGAGGAAATGGGTTCCCTACCGGGTCCCCAACAATAACCTGCCCATCCCTGAGCGTTACCTGTCCCCAGATGCCACGGTGAGGAATTAACCCTGAAGTTCTGAACTGGGGGGAGTGGGAAAGTGGCTGAACTGCAGGTCCAAGATTCAGGGGCTGGGGGAGAGTCAGAGGGGCATGAATGGGATGAGGAGAGTGTGGCAATGTCAAGAGTCTCTATGGAGGATGGAGAGGGTGTGATGATGGGAGCCTTGGCCTCTTGTGCTGGTCACCCCCAGGTGTCCACGGAGGTCCGAGCCATCATTGCCTGGATGGAGAAGAACCCCTTTGTGCTCGGAGCAAATCTGAATGGTGGTGAGCGGCTTGTGTCCTACCCCTATGATATGGCCCGCACACCCACCCAAGAGCAGCTGCTGGCTGCAGCCATGGCAGCTGCCCGTGGAGAGGACGACGAAGAGGCATCTGAGGCTCAGGAGACCCCAGACCACGCCATCTTCCGCTGGCTGGCCATCTCCTTTGCCTCTGCTCACCTCACCATGACAGAGCCTTACAGGGGAGGCTGCCAGGCCCAAGACTACACCAACGGCATGGGCATTGTCAACGGGGCCAAGTGGAATCCGCGGTCAGGGAGTAAGTCAGCCTGGGAGGGCTGTGGGGGGCACAGCCCAGGGAGAGGCTGACTGGGGGTCTGCCTGTCCGTCCAGCTATCAACGACTTCAGTTACCTGCACACCAACTGCCTGGAGCTCTCTATCTACCTGGGCTGTGACAAGTTCCCCCATGAAAGTGAGCTGCCCCGGGAGTGGGAAAACAACAAGGAGGCACTGCTCACATTCATGGAGCAGGTAGGGAAGTCTGGGTTGCGCGTGGGGAGGAGGCTGAAGTCTGGGACAGGGCCCTAAACACGGGGTCTCCATGTGGTCCTCCAGCCTTATCTCCCTCCCTCCCACAGGTGCATCGTGGCATCAAAGGTGTAGTGACAGATGAGCAAAGCATCCCCATTGCCAATGCCACCATCACTGTAAATGGCATCAACCATGGAGTGAAGACAGGTACCTTGTACATACCTTTACCCATCTTCCCCAGGTAGAGTCTACCTTGTTCCCCAAGTACCAACAACAAAGGGAGACAAATCTGTGTGTGGTCTTGGCAAGGCAAGCTGGCCTGCTCTGCAGGTCCCTGGTCCTCTGTGCTGTGCCAAAGAGTGACCTGGCCACAGGGAGAACAGGGACGAGTGGGGACCTAGAAGATGTTGTGGTTGGGGAGCTCAGAGGGGAAGGGTGGAGCTGGAGGGGCTCTGGGACAGCCAGGCTTGTGTTTTCTGTGTAGCAAGTGGTGGTGATTACTGGCGCATTCTGAACCCGGGGGAATATCGTGTGACAGCCCATGCAGAGGGCTACACCTCCAGTTCCAAGACCTGCAACGTAGACTATGATATTGGGGCCACCCAGTGCAACTTCATCCTGGCTCGCTCCAACTGGAAACGTATCCGGGAGATCATGGCCATGAATGGGAACCGGCCCATTCTGCGTGTGGATCCCTTGCGCCCCATGACCCCCCAGCAGCGGCGCCTGCAGCAGCGCCGCCTTCAGTACCGCCTGAGAATGCGAGAACGGCTGCGTCTGCGTCGCCTCAATACCACTGCGGTTCCCACCACTACTCCAACCCCTGCCCCCAGCCCCACTGATGCTCCCACCCCAGGCACTACCTGGGAACCCTTGGGCCTTCTACCCACAACCACTGCGGGATGGGAGGAATCGGAGACTGAGACCTATACAGAGGTAGTGACAGAGCTTGGGACAGAGTTTGGAACAGAATTTGGAACAGAGTTTGGAACAGAATTTGGAACAGAATTTGGAACAGAGTTTGGAACAGATTTTGGGACTGAGCTGGAGCCTGAAGAGGAGGGAGAGGAGGAAGAGGAGATAGCTACTGGCCCTGTGTTCCCTTTCACAACAGTGGAGACCTACACAGTGAACTTTGGGGACTTCTGAGACCAGGGTTTCATCACCACCCTGGCCCAGCTCAAGCTACAGCAGCACTTCCCAAGACTGTGCCCATAGACACATCCATCAGCACATGGAAGGCCCCTGGTGTGGGTCCTACAGGGGACACAAAGGAGACCAGGACCCAAGAGCCAGAGTCTGTGCAGAGGTTCCTGCTCTGACTGCCAGCCTTCAGGGAGGGGCAGGCAGGGAGCCAAGGTCACACCAATAAAACAAGCTCATGGCACTGACCACTGCTGTTCTGACCAGCTCAAGGAGAAGAGGTTGGTCCTCTACCAGGGTCCCATCCCAGGCATGCCCAGGAGGAGCTCAAAGCTCAGACCGGTAAACATAAATGCTTTATTTACAAGGCTCACATTGCAAAGGCAAATGGCCTGGTCCAGGCTGCCTCTTTAAATCAGGGGCCCAGCCCCAGGCCTTCAAGGTCATCATCCTCTGCTCCGAAACCCGCAAAGCTGATAGGTTGGCAGGCCAGGCTGCGCAGGTTCACCAGGCAGGCAGTCTGGGTGGCACTGAAGTCAGGAACAGCCACCAACAGCACCATCTGGTCCTCAGGGCCTACAAAGGAGCCACATGGTATCCACCAAGGGTTCTGGGTGAGGTGTGCCTCACAGGAAAGGCCCCCAGAAGTAAAGAGGAGTCACAGTTGGGGTGACAACAGAAGTACATGGCTCAGAGCCATCTCAGCTCCCACCTTGTCAGCCTGGCCCCCTTTAATAACATAACGGTCATGAGGCAGATCCCAGGCAATCTAGTTCATGGGGGCTTTGCCCCAAGGTGAGAGCAAATTACTCCTGATAGCTCAGGGCTGTCAAAAGACAAAACTTACCTCGGATGATTTTGGAGCCAAAGCTGGGGGTGTTGCCACAAAAGTAGACATGAGGGCATTCCAGAAAGATGAATGGGTCAGTTTTGTAGAAGGGATAACAACCTGGAAAGGGACCTGTTGCTGAGCAGGGCTTCTCAGCCTGTATAGAGGATACCTGGGACTAGGCAGTTCTGCCATGGGGCTACCCTGCACAGGATGAGCAACAGCATTCCTCCCCTTACCCTCTAACTGCCAGTAGCAGGCCCCAGTTGTGACAAAAGTGTCATGTTACCATATGACATGAGGGGCAGGTCAGGGGCTCTGTTGCCTTTTCCCTCAGGGGTGAGGAGTGGGGATTATGTCATGCAAAACCCAAACTTCCAATATACTCCCATGGTCTTGAGCCCCAGAGAGCCATGGCCAAAGACAAAATTGATTCCAGAATAGCTTCCAGAACAGACTTCTTAGGCCTGCGCATGGCAGTGTAAGCTCAGGAACCTGTCTTGGCTCACAGATCCCGCCCTTGTGACTGTGCTGTTACCTAGGGTGTCAGGAGCTGTGGGGCTAATGTGACGGACCCGCAGGGTCCACTCCAGGATCTCTAAATGGTCTTCCATGCTGCTGTATCGGAAAATGTCACTCACATTCTGTCCTGATGTCCCCAGGAACCTGCAAGGCAAGGCTCTGCTGACCCTTGGCCTGGGGGCCACTGCTGTTGCTCCACCCACAACAGCCAGCCCAGAGCTCATATGGTACTTGTGGGGTGCTCCAGGCCAACCTTGTAAGAAAGATGGGTGCAAGAAGAACCTTTTGTTGCCCTGCCCCCTCCCCAACCTTCTCCCCTGCTCCTTATGCTATGCTAACTACCTGATTCCATCGATGGTGGCCTGGTAGGGGTTGGTGACCAGCTGCAGTGTGGAGTAGGCAGTGGCCAGTGGAAACATGCAGGGGTGCAGGGGCTGCTGGGGGAGTGTATAGTTGGTTGGATCAAATTCACCGGGCATCACATCCACGGGCACCGAGGCCTAAAGGGCACAGAGCAGGGAGAGTTTGCAGCACCTGAGGGAGCGCCCAACTCCCAAGTCAGCCACCCAATCTCCCAGTCCCCACCTGACAGCTTCACTGACTGAGGTCTCCACACCCTACCAGTCCCCAAAGTTGCTCACACTCAACTGCAGGAGGATCTCATCCAGCATCTTGACTGCTTCCACACTGGCTGCCTGGGTTTTCTTGGTGAGATACTTGGCCTGGGAGTAGAAACCCAGGAACCCCTTAGGCCCCGAGGTCAAAGGGATACCCAGAGCCCCCACCTAAGTCCTCAGCTGAGGAAAGCTGAGCAAAGCCCACCACCAGCAGAAAGATGTGGAGTTGCCCCATAGACCCCGCACTCCCCTCTGACCCCATACCCTCAAGAAGCAGGGCTAGTGTGAACACAGCCCTGGTGCAGGAGCCCATTTGCTGCAGCAGGAAGGCTGAATGCAGCCAGGCAGGCGCCATACCTTGTTGATAGAATCTCTGCTCTGGGTGCTATGGCTGAGGAGGTTGCCGGCAAGGATAACCCGGGAGACGTGGGCAGCGCTGCACTGTTCCCCTTCATCCCCGAGCTGCCCT
This sequence comes from Sciurus carolinensis, assembly GCF_902686445.1. NCBI lineage: Eukaryota > Metazoa > Chordata > Mammalia > Rodentia > Sciuridae > Sciurus > Sciurus carolinensis. The sequence continues at coordinate 102,031,247 of NC_062220.1, forward strand.
GTCACCACGTCTACCAGCAGCTGAGTCCCCAGCAGGCTCTCACCACCGCCTCCACCCAGGCCCAGCCCGGACACCAGCAGCACAAACCTGCAGAGACAGTGGGGTCCTGCAGGGTGCTATGGAAAGACACACCTCTCCTTGCACTAGCACTGGGGCCCTGACCAGGGCTCCTCACCTGTCTGTGTCAAGAGGGGGTGCAGGCTTCTGAGGAGCAAGGTCGGCAAAGCAGTGGTCCTCTACCAGAAACTTTCCATCATCTCTCACGGAACCAAACACCGCCAGGACTGTTCCTGGGGAGCAGTGAGGTCAGGTGCTCCCACTTCCTCCCATCACCCAAATGGGCAGAACCACCAGCCCCTCTCAGCACACCAGTTAATTTTCTTTAGGACTCTGGGATTGAAACCAACTTCCTGCGGTCACTGTCCCTGGATAGAGGCTGGAAGATTGGTGTCACCCAGTGATGGCACCCTTCTTTCCCACAGACATAAGTGCACCAGCCTCGCATGCACAGGCCCTGACAGCCCCCACAGAGCCTCAATGCAACCACAGTGGGGTCTCTACTCACCTCCTACTAACATACCCTTGCTGGACTCCATACCCCCACCACTCACTTCTTCACTGAATCCTCCCCATACTAATATATTCATGCTGGGCTCTACCCACCCTCACTGGATTCCTACCTGTGACCAACTTTGACACATCGATGGTGCCTTTCAGTTTAATACGCTGCAATTCATCTTCCAAGACCAGCTCATCATCTGGGTGGATGTATTTGTTCCGAGGAGGCTGGGGGAGGAGGTTGTGCTGAAAGGCAGAGATGGTAGGTAGTCTTGGGATCATAACCACCAAAGTTCCTATATTTCAAGATGGCATGTAGCCCCTGCCCCCTCTGAACCTGCTTCTTCATCACCGTCCATGGGCAGAGGTCCATCCCCAATCCCTTGGGTCTACCAGGTGGCACATCCCACGTGATCATACCTCTTCGCTGATCTCACGCAGGATGGATGGCTGGAGCTGCATGGCCTTGAACAGAGTGCCCACTACACAGCACTTCTCCCCATGCTGCAGCTCACACAGCTTCTTTACTTCAACTTCACTGCCTGGGTAAGAGGAGTACAGACTCAGAAACCAGGTGGTCTGACCCCTGACCAAGCACCCAGAGGCCCTGCCCAGCCCTCTACCACAGGGCACTTACAAAGGGCCTTACCAGAGTGCTGCAAGTCTGGGCTCTGTCCTTTACCAGGAAGGAGAGGACATAAAGTGAAAGACCCCGTGGACCTCAGCACAACAATGAAGGGGGGGTCTGCCACAGGGACAAGGCCTATGAGGGTGGCAGGGCCCCAGATGCCAAGTGTCCACCTAAGAGGCAGAGGCAAAGAGGGACAGACATGCAGAGGTGAGGCCATGTGAAGACAGACACCAGAGTGCTATGGTCACAAGCCTGGGAATGCCTAGAACCACCAGAAGCTGGAAGAGGCAGGAAGGATCCTCCCCTAGAGTCTCCAGAAGGAATCAACCCTACTGACACCTTGATTTCAGACTTCTGGCTTCTAGAACTGAGAGAATAAATATTATTGTCTTAAGTCAGCTAGTTTGTGGTACTTTTTTACAATGGCCATAGGAAACTAGTACAGAGCATTACTTCACTTATGCTTAAATGATAACAGTCATTCTTAGAAAGAGGCATGCTAAATCCTAACAGAGCCCTGCCCTAAAAATACTACAATTTATGAGTTTTCATTCTCCTGGTCTACCCTCTGTCCCCAAATGCTTCATCCTCTGAAAATAGAAATACCCAAAGGTCAGACTTCTATCCCCCTCCACTGCAGTATGTTCTGCTCCCTCTGGAGTCAGGCAGCCCTGATCACCAGGAGTACTCACAATCCTAGGGTAAACTACGACACATGGGAATGTTCCCTACATTCTAGAGAAAAGCTGCAAGGAGCCAGGGTGGGCAGGAGGAAAGAATACAAGTCTCTGAAGGACTGTGGATTCATCAAAATGGATTCCCATGCCTGGGAAACACCCCTGTGGGGAGGAGGCACAGTAATGTGAAGGGCATGTAGTCCCTCAGCTCAGTTGACCCTTGCACAGTCTAACTCCCTCCTGCCCTGGAAGAACCAAGAACATTCCTCAGAGCTACATCTGGGGAGGCACACAGAGGGGAGTAGTTTGAAACAAGATAAGAGGGGCACCACCACCAGTCAGAAACATCAGACACCGATAGAAACAATTCCAAATTTCTACCTGTGGTATTCTGCCAGAGTTTGGATGTGGCTTGCCTTGCAAAGGTTAGTGTGCTGAAGTTTTGGTCCCTAGTGTAATAGTGTGAGAGGTGGAGGGATGTTTATAAGGTGGAATTTAGTGGAAGGTCCTTATCTCACTGCAGGAGCTGCCCTCAGAAGGGATTAAGGCAGCTCTTGGGGGATTCCTGAGCCAACAGACAGTATACAAGTAATTGTCCATGAACAAAGAGGGAGCTGAGGTTGAAAATATGGAGAAGGCTCTGACAGGTTAAGATCACCAAAGGTGGCCTCCCGAAGGACATGCCACTTTAGCTGAGATTGTAAAGCCAGAGGACTAGGGAGAGAATGTGCCAGTCAAAGAAAAAAGCCTAGAGCGGGAAGACTTGGCATGTTCAGGGAATAGGTGAGTGGAGAGAGACCAATTCTGAGAGGCAGGCTGAACTTTGGTAAGGAAGCCAGGCTACACGGAGAAGCCTCATGTGGATACCCTGGGTGACAGCCAGCATCCACCACCAGGCCTGTGAGTGACCTGCTGCTATTCACCTCATTCATTGTGGCAGCTACCTGAATTTTTGCCCATGGTTAATGAGTGGAATGAAATGGCTGTTGTCCATCACCTGGGAACATTGTTAGTACTGGGAAAGAATGTAGTAGTGCTATAAAGTCCCTTAAAGGTGGTTCTGAAGTTGGGTCCAAGTAGCAGGAGGGTCCGCAGACAGTGTCCCAAGGGCTTAAAGGAAAGTGAGGAAAAGGCTCCCAGCAGCTGGAGGAAGAAGCCCCTTGTTATGTGGTAGAGGACAGGCAAATAGAACTTTGGTCTGAGGTAAAGAAAACATCACATCCCCAAAGAATTTGCTGATCCAGCTAGCAGACTTCCGGGCCCAGGTTCTCCCACTGCCTAAATAAACTGAGAGTTAATCCAATGGTTCAGTGAGGGGTAGGATGGGCCTGAGAGCCAGTGTTTCTCAAAGTTCCCAATGGTTCCCTGGGCTGCGATTCACCAAGTCTGGTGCTAGGAACGACTAAGGCAGGGTCATACATATAAAACACATTCATTTAAAAACACAATAGGAGTTGGATTTGAAAACTACATGGAAAACCAACCATTCATGCAAATCATGAGAATGTAATATCACCTAAAAGTTAAAAGTGGGAGATGGAGGTCCTTCTTTACCACTGAGAATAACCTAATTACAGGTACAATCACCAAAGAAGAAATGAGGAAAAGGAAATGGGTCATGTTGCCCAGGCTACTTTATTAGGAAAAGACAGAGGAAGCCCAAGGGACAGAAGACTCAAGGCCACCAAATACAGGAAGTCAGGAGAAGCCATCAATGAAGTGAGGAGAGGGATCCCTGGAGACCATAGTGTGCATCTCCAGCAATCTTGTCTTTTGGTGCCAGGCCTGCCATACTGAGGGGCTCTTTAGCTATAGTGGACAAACAGCTGAATAATTTACACTGAAGATAGGAAAAACATTTCCCTCTGCTAATGAAATATTCACTGTCACGGCCAGAACTAAACCCTCACCTCAGACCAGTCTCTGAACTAAATCTAACTAACCACAGGTTACCTGAACTTGATTATTACCTTAAGAAGAAACTAAAGGATAAAGAGGTTAATTTTCCTAAGGTAACCAGGAAGTAGGATAAGTTAGAGAAAAATTTTGGTTCTAGGTTCTGAGTTGGTGGGGGGATTACCCCCTAAACTCACTCACCCCAGTGCTGCTGGGCCCGGTTCACCAAGAAGGGTCTCATCTGGATGAGGCGGGTGGCATAAATGTGGGCGTACTGTCGACTAAAGCTTCTCTCCCCCAGCCTGAAGGGTTGTGAGGAGTTGGTGTAAGTTGCCACAGGCACCCGGGCAAAGGTGGCATTATTGACCGATGGTGGAGACAGCAAAGTGTGGGCCCTCTGGGCTGCCTGTTCAGAAAACATGGCTGTACTCTTGGTTTGCTTTATCTGTCAGACAGTTGTGCCCAGGCCAAAGAGGATCACTGTAAGGAAACAAAGGCATTTTTGCAACCCCTGTCCCAGCCCAAGCCAGCAACTCTGCTGATGATTCAACCAAGCTGCCCATACTTCACTCAAAAGACCCTGGAAAGAAAGAGAACAGAAGCTGGGTGTGGTGCACATGTCTGTAATCCCAGCTGCTAAGAGGCTGAGGCAGGAGGATCACAAGTTCAAAGCCAGCCTCAACAACTCAGGCCCTAAGCAACTTAGCAAGACCCTGTCTCAAAATAAAAAACAAAAAGGTCTGGAAATGTGGCTCAGTAGTTAAAGATCCGTGAATTCAATCCCTGGTACCAAATAAATAAATAAATAAATGGTGGGGACATAGACATGGAACTATCATGTCTGGATACTGGATACAGATGTCTCACCCTATAATCCTAGGCCAGGCAGGGAGAAAAGAAAAGCTAAGAGCATTTCTCCCATCTGGAGCTCTCTCCAAATCCCAGACTCAGGCATCCACTCAGGCATTTCCACCTGGACAGCTACCAGGGTCTCAAACTTAGCACACCCCAAATGGAATTTCTGATTTGCTTCCATCCAGCTCCCCAGTATTGGCTCCATCTTAGAGAATGAGGCCAGCCTTATTACTAAATAAGCTTACCATTAAAGAATAATAACCAAGTAATAAAAATAAAACTAATTTAAATAAAACATAAATCAATTGCTGCTCTGCTGGAAACTCTCCAAAGATTTCCTATTTCACTTCGTAAAGCCCTATGTTCTTACAGTGGCCTATGAGATCTGCCCCAGTGATCCTCCCTTACCATGTCTTTCACCCCTCCTAGGGACCCTCCCACAGCAGGGGCTCCAGAAGAGATCTCTGTACTCCTGTTGGCTCCTCTCCCATATACCTCACTGGTTATTCCTCTTCAAGTCCTTACTCAAAACTCACCTACTCCCCTCCATCTAATTTACAAGTGCAACCTTCCCCGGTATGTCTGCTTCTCCAATTGTTGTTTATAGCATTTGTCTCCCTACAAACTATATATTTTAGGTTTGTCTGCCTCCTCCAACTAGACGATAAGCTCCAGGAGGGCAAAGCTTCTTGTTTTATTCCTGGAGATATTACCAGCACCTAGAACTGCACTGTTTCCTATGGAGTTCAACCGAGGTGTACCTGCAGGATGTACATCGGATTTTGAAAAGTAATACAAAGAATATCCCAAGATATTCTTCACACACAGTTGAAATGACAATAGTTTGGATATATTGCCAAAAGAGCTTCGTCGTCCCCCCTCCCCCACGTTGTTGTTTTGTTTTGTTTAGGAAGTTCAAAACCCCTTAGCAGGTTCGTGTTCTCTCTACTGGACAGCTCTGCTGCATAATGCAAGCTATCGTTATTTGCCGAAAGACTGACTCTGAATCAACTTTAAGCCAAATGTGCACCACAGTGGCTGCGGCCCGCCCGCTAACACGCAGCATGAGGCGGGCAACGGACCCACCCGCGGCGGCCCTCCCCTCGCGCCCGGAACTCGGTCCCGTGTGGCAGTTCGGAATGTCCCCCGAGATGTCAATTGCGGCACAGAGAGCCCTCCACCCGGACCCGTGGCCTTCGGCCTACCGAACTCCACAGTCTGCACTCACCACGCAGCGCGCCACATCCCGCGAATCCCCGCGCGCTCGGCCCGCCCATCATCACATCCCGCCAATCCTGGCGCTCCTGTCTCGCCCATCACCGCGCCCTGCCAATCCCCGCGCGTCTGGCCCGCCCATAGCCGCTTCTTGCCAATCGTTGCCAGTTCAGCTCCGTCCATCATCTTGCGCCGTATCCCGCCGATCCCCGCGCGCCCAGCACCCTAGAAGCTCAAGCCGAGGGAACGCAAATCCAGGTCCCAGGTTCCCTTGGCAACGCGGGGAGGGAAAGGCGCCCCGGGTCCCGTACGCATGCGTGCACGCTGGGAGCTGGGTGGTTGGGCGCGCGGTGGGAGGTGCCTGGTCGCTTTGGCCCTGGTGGACTGTCAGGCCCCGCCCAGAAGCCCCTACCCAAAATCGCCGGTCTTGTCTCCCTGGGTCTCTCCAGGTCCTCGCGTTCCTTGCAGAGGGTCTCACCTGAGCGCAAGTGACCGCAAGCGAGATGATCCTGGCGGAAGGGAGGAGGCGCCAGCTGCAAACCCGAAAGGGGTGTAGTTCTGCCGAAGGAGGTGGAGTGGGCGCGGGAGCAGTCTTGCAGCTCTGCATCCGACCCCGGCGGGCTGCTGTCATTTCCTCCCCAACCGCCATCCCATACTCCCCACTCTCTGGTGTCCTCCTGACCTCAGAATTCGTACTCTACCCTTTAATTCGTAGAATTTCTAACCGAACCCAGAAGTCCTTCCCTGAACAGTTTTCCTCCCACTCCCACCTTTGCTGTGACTCTCCGTCTGGCTTGCCTTGGTGTTCCCTAAGTCTAGGTTTTGTCTCCACAAGAAATAGATATGAACTCACAAAATCTCCTGTAGTGAGCCAGCATCATGGCGCACACCTGTAATCACAGCTACTGCGACCTTGAGGCAGGAGGATTCCAGGTTCGAGGCTAACCTGAGCAGTTAAGCCCTGTTACAAAATAAAATGAAAAGGGATGGGGATGTAACCTAGTGATAGAGGATCCCTGGGTTCAAGTCCCAGTACTTCTGAGGGGCGGGGGGTTGTAGGAAAACTCCTGTAATAGATTTACCTCTGTTCTAAGTACTCGACACTTTTATCTACCCTTTGAAGCTTGCACTGTTCTTCCATTTTACAAATAAAGAAACTGAGGAAAATTAGGGTTAACCCAGTTAGTGAGCAAAAACTGGGATTCACATAAGGACAGCCTGGCTGCTGATAACATTGTACTGTGCTGAGACTTTACTTGTAACATTGTACATGTACTGGGAAAACATAGTTTTCTTTTACAATTAGGATACCTTTTATTTCTTATTCTTGCCTAATTACTCTGGTTGGAATTTTCAACACTATGTTGAGTAGTGAAAATGATCTTAAAGGAAAAATGTTAAAAAGTCAGCATTGAGTGTGATGTTAGCGGTGGATCCTTCATATGTGGATTTTATTATTTGAGATAGTTTCCATATATTCCTAGTTTGCTGAAGTTTTTGTTTTATCATAAGGTGTTAAATTTTGTCAAATACTTTTCTCTGCATAAACTGAAATGATCATGTCGTTTCCCCCTGCTCCTTTCATTCAGGTGATCTATTACATTTTTAAATTTTGTTAGGTCAGACCATTTTTGCATTTCAGAAGCAAATCCCACTTGGTAGACAGTAACCACTTAGTGGAACTACAAACCAATGTTACAGCAATACTAGCTTTTATAATAACCCTTTTTGCCTTTACCAGAGGTCTTTATTTATTTATTTTCTTGGTTTTGAGTTACTGTCATTTCAACTTGCAGGACTCCCTTTTGCATTCCTTGTAGCATAAGTCTAATGATAATGAACTACATCAGATGTTGTTTATCTGAGAACATTTTAATTTCTCTCTCATTTTTGAAGGACAGTTTTGCCAGAAATATGATAATATGATTCTTGATGGACAACCCCCCCACCCACCCCCACCAGCTCTTAGAATATATGAATCCACTGCTTCTGGCTTCCAAGGTTTCTGATGAGAAATCTGACCATCTTTTTGAGGATCCCTTATATTTGATTTGTCACTTCTCTCTTGCTGCCTTCAAGATTGTCTCCTTGAACAGTTTATAGGTCCAGGGGTACAAGTGGAAATGAGGTATAACTTCTCATGTTGTATAGCACAGGAGGGTAACTGTGGTTGACAGTAGTAATTATATGTTTCAAAATAGTTAATAGGGTCTGTGGTTTTGGCTCAGTGGCAGAGCACTTGCCTAGCATGTACAAGTCACTGGGTTCAATTCTCAGCACCACATATAAATAAATAAAAAACAAAGGCCTATTGCCACTAAAAAATTTTATTAAAAAAATAGCTAATAGAATTTTGAATGTTTCTAACACAAAGAAATGGTGAATGTTTAAGTTGATGGATAGGCCAATTACCCTGATTGTTCATTGTATACATAAATTGATGTCACACTATACTCCATAAATATGTACAATTATAGTGTCAAAATTTAAAAAAATATTTTTAAAAGATTGTCTTCTTGTCTTTGGTTTTTAGCAGCTTAATTATATAGTTGACCTTCTGTGTCCATGGGATCTGCATCTGTGGCTACTAAAGGTCACTTTAAAGGACTTGGGCATTTACCAATTTTGGTATCTGTTGGTGGTGCTATAACCAATCCACCATGAGTACTGTGACATGACTTGTATCACTTTTTTTCCCTCAGTTTGGGTATCAGGGTTTAACCTACCTAGAGGTTTAGTTCATTTTGTTTGTTTGTTTTGTTTTTTAGCTTTTTGGATGCTTATAGTCATATCATTCATCAAATTTGGGAAAATTTTAGCCATTATTTCTTCAAATAATCCCTTGTATTCTTTTTTCTAGAATTCTCATCATGGATACATTGGTCTGCTTGATGGTGTTCCACAGGTCCCTTAGTCTCTGTTCACTTTTCTGCAACATTTTTTTCTTTCTGTTCTTCAGATTTTATAATTTAGATTGTTTAATCCTCAAGTTTGCTGAAATTTGTCCTTGAATCTCTCTAATGAATATTTCATTTTAGTTATTGTATGTTCTAGCTCCATAATTATTTTTTCTAATTGTTTTAATTTATTCTTTTTAGATATACATGACAGTAGAATATATTTTGACATATTATACATACATGGATTATAACTAATTCTAATTAGGATTCCACTCTTGAGATTGTACAGGATGTGGAGTTTCACTGGTGGTGTATTCATTTATGAACATAGGAAAGTTATGTCTAATTCATTCTACTGTCTTTCCTTCATTTTATTATGGAGTTAGAGGCTGGGGCAGGAGTTGCTGCAGTTTCCAAATAAAGAATGTCTACTACCTCAACTGTACCTCACATCTTCCTTTACCTGCTGGAATCCAGAATCTGTTTCCCAGGGTGTGAGACTCCATCCTGACATGTGTCTATGAAATGGCCACTCTGAAGCTGAACCATGCTTTCAATGCAAAAAACATGAATTCTTTATTGGATTATTGAAGGAAAACTGCTACCAATGCCAAGAGTTTATAGTCCAGATCTGGCAAAACTGATAAGAACAACATTAAGTGAAAGGTCTGAAGAAAGACCCTCTATGAGGAGCATGCTGAGGTGGCCAAGATAAAACACGAATTCTCCTTGATTTGGAGGCTACAAAGGCAAAAACCTCTAAAAATAACATTAAAACGACAACTCTAAATCCAAGCCTGTTGTTAGTGTGGTTTTCTAGAAAGGCAGAATCAAATCATGAAGTAATCTATCCCCAACCACATTCTGCTGAGGGTTCCAAGACATGTGTAATGAATGAAGATAAATGTCCCAGGAGAAACCCGTGGTTGTCAGTCCCTTGAAATCACCTGCTGTTCTGAAAGGCAACACTGGAAACCAGACATGAGCAATACCGCAGTCACCAGCCACATTCAGTAGGGTAAATATCAAATCTTACCTGCAGAAAGGAGGGATTCAATGAATGACAGCGTAGTTCTGAAGAATCAACCAAGACACTTAAATGCCTCTAATGAGCAAAAAGGTAAATGCAATATTTCTCAAGTAAAGGAATAGAGTTTGCAGAATAACACTAAGTCCAGAGCTCAATGTGAAAGTCTGATTCCCACATGGTCCTCTGTCAATGGCAGTGGGGAAGAGAGTGAACCCCTAAACAAAGGAACTTGTTGGAGCCCCTAAACAAAGACCAAAGGCCAAAGAACCAGGATTGAATTCACAAGAATATATTATAGAAAAACACAGAATTTACACAGATTTACAGCCACACAGCTCTAGGTTTGAACAATCCCTGTCTCCATGGTAATGGCAGAAGAAAAGAAAACAAGACTGAGCACAGTGAAGGAGAGCCAGGTCAACAGCGATCTCTTTGCATTCCAAGAGGCACCTTCTCAACTTTTGCACCTTCTTATCCCACTGTTGGAAAAGTGTCTATCATATTGACACAACAAAATGCTGAAAACCAAAGTAGAAAGGTTACTGGGTCTGTGAGTAGTTCAAGGAGCATTGAAATATCATCATCAAAAGATAGTCTGTTAGTCAGAGAGGAGGTGGCTAAAGCAGATCTGAGAAGAAATATTCCCCTCATGACTTTCAGTGAGGAAAATTTCTCTGAGGACAGCAGAGCCAGGGAAACTGCAGCGGGAAATCCAGTTTATACCTGACCAATAGCATCATTCAGGAGAGGAAACTGATTTATTGTTTGAGGATGAGTTAAGTTCTTCTACAAGTTCAACTGATTAGTCAGATAGGGACTCCAGGGAAGGGAAAAGTCATACAAATGAAGTGAGTAACTTGGTACAACTGATGACTAAGACCTTTAAAGTGGCTTCTAAAAGAGAGCTGTGAAGTTGACCATTAGCAAATTCAGTGCCAGATTTCAACTTCATCCAAAATATTGGAACATGTTGGTATTTGGTAGAGAAGTTGCAAAAGAGACAGAGGAACTCCAATTTTAAGTGCTGCCTTCAGCTAACATGCCAGGTTCTGAAAAAAAAAATTAGGAGAATAGTTGAAATCTTGAGAACTGATGTCATCAGCAGCCTGGGGACTCAGCTGTTAGAACAGGTATACGATCTTTTAGAAGAGGAGGATGAATGGAAGTGTGAGGTTCATTTATGGGAGCATGTGGGTGGAAAATACACAACTTGCAATATGAAAGTTTGCCATTTGAAATTTTGGAGAAAATAAATTTTTGAGAATTAGTTTTAATCTGCCCAATCTGAAGACCAATTTTCAAAGGTTTTTTGCTTTAAAAACAAACAATAAGAGTCATTTAGAGGCCATTCACTGTTCTTTTATCTCTTTGAGATTTTCAGTAATTACTGGGAAAAATTAGAACACAACAGAGAAATATGAAGCAAGTTCACAAAAGAAAAAGAAATCTTTGGCTTTCATATTACTTTTATGAGGAAAAATGTTATTTCTTTTTGGTTACAGATGAATGGGTACCAAAAGACAAATGTAGAATCTAGAATGTTATATCAGTCAGATTCTGCCAGTTTGTTATCTAGGTGGAGAAATAGATTCCTAGTGCTTCCTGCTCCACCATCTTTCCGGACATCACTTCTCAACTACTTATTAATACTTTTAAAAAGAAAATTAATCTGAAGAGACACTGAATTAAAAAAAAATAACAGCTTTAACAGCTGGTTTCTGGTCAGGCATATAAAGAGGTTGGATGTCACCACTCAATACTCACAATAAGAAATAAAAGTTGAATAAACTAAAAATTAACAACTTAGATCCATCATAGAATTAGGGTCTCAGGACAAACCATTGCAAGAGCAACTTGCTTCTGACAAGCAAAAACACAGGGTACTGAAGCAGACCAGATGGCCCAGGTGGACTCAGGGTACACTGCACGTGACCAGTGGTGTTGTGGAGACCTCTTACCTGAGGACAAGGTGAATTCAGCTGAATTCAGTCCTGGGGCATGAGAACTTATACTATAATTGAAAAGTGGTTGGAGCTTCAATATGGACAATCTCAAGAATTAAAAACTCCAGGAAAGCATGTCTTAGGAAGTGTGACTCCATACTTTCATGAGTTCTATCTCCAGAAGCCCCACCACGCTGTCACAATAAAGGGAAAAAGAAGTGAGAAAAGTCTTGCATATTTCAAAAACAACTATTAATAACTATTTTGAAATATTCCAGACCATTCTGTTTTTTTGTTTGTTGATTGGTTGGTCCATTTGTTGGGTATAAACCCAGGGTGCTTCACCACTGAGCTACATTCCCAGTCTTTTTTATTTTCTATTTTGAGATCGCTAAGTTGTTGAGGGTCTCACTAACTTGCTGAGCTGGTCTTGAACTTTCGCTCCTCCTGCCTCAGCCTCCTAAGTAGCTGGGACTGCAGGTGAACCATTGAGCCTAACTTTAGAGCATTCTGTTCTTTAAAAAAAATTTTTTTTAGTTGTAGGTGGATACAATACCTTTATTTATTTATTTTTATGTGGTCTGAGGATCGAACCCAGTATCTCACACACACTGGACAAACTCTCTACCACTGAGCCAAGACTCTAACATAAGCATTCTGTTCTTTTTTTTTTAATTTAAGCATTTGTTCTTTTTTTTAAATTTAATTTTTATTGTTTTAGTTTAGTTTATTGTTATATTTTCACATATATATTCCTATATGTGTTTATATACATTCATGTATATATGAATATGTTCTAGTAACAAATTCCTGCTCATACATTTTTATATATATTCAGTTAAAAATTATAAACTATAATTAAAACAATTATAAACATCTCGAAATAAAAATAACTATAAACAAATTTATACCCATTTAAATATTTTCGTGTATATTTTACATATATATTCATATTTGTATATATGGGTATAAATGGATATATGATATATATATGGATAAAAATGGTCAATCCCTAAACTAACCCTATTTTTCTACATTAGTCCTATATTTACCAATACACCTCAGAGAAACCTCTATACATATAAATCATAACATTTTACATGAATGTAGTTATGTATTTAGGGATATAAATTTAAAAATTCACATAAAAACTAATAGATATTGTGTATCTATATCTATATATCTCTCTCTCTATATATATACACACTCATTTACATGGGTATAACCCAGATTTCGCACATAATCACAATGCTTACCTTAAAAATATCCATAGATAAAAGAATATGTATGTACATTTTGATATATAATATTACCTCCATATTCATATTTATATACATATTGATATATATGTTCCAAAGGTAACTTGTCCCCTAAACCAAAGCTGTAACTCAGGGCTAACCCTAACCCTATTCTTAATTGTGAGCTTTTAAAACACAATTTATAAATATTACTTTGAATATCCATATATTTTTTCACATATATATTCTATATGTTTATATACATTCATATTCATATGTATGTACCCTAATGGCAACCAAAGTCCTACCCATTGATTTTCATATATATTCAGTTACATAATCATATCCTATATCTTCCCAAAATTGTAAACATCCATCTCAAAAGAAAAATAACTATATATAAATCCATAACCATTTAAATATTTTCATGTATATTTTCACATGTATATTCACATTTGTATTCATATATATGGATGAAAATGTTCAAACCCAGTATTATTGTGTTGTGGTCTATTTTGATTATTGAAGTTTAGAAGGATTGTTTGATATACATAGATGCTCCATTGTTTGGGGCATAAATATTTATGATTGTTATGTCTTATTGGTGTATAATTCCCTTAAGTGGTATGAAATGTCCTTCTTTGTCCCTTATGATTAACTTTGGCTTGAAGTCCACTTTATTTGATATGAGTATAGAAAGTCCTGCTTATTTATGAGATCCATTGTGAATGATACTTTTTTTCCCATCCTTTTACCTTCAGTCTGTGAATGTCTTTGCCTATGAGGTGAATCTCTTGGAGACAACATATTGTTGGGTCTTGGTTTTTAATTCAACCTGCCAGTCTATGTCTTTTGATTGATGAGTTTAGGCCATCAATGTTCAAAGTTATTATTGAGATATGATTTGTGTTTCTGGTCATTTGGGCTTATTTCTAGTTTTTAATTTTAATTAGTTTCTCCTTTGATTAACTATTTTCTTTAGTATAGTTCTTCCCTTCACTGGTTTTCACTTTTTTTTCCATTTTATTTTCATGGAATATTTTGTTGAGAATGTTCTGAAGTGCAGACTTTCTGGTTGTAAATTCTCTTAAATTTTGTTTATCATGCAAGGTTTTTATTTCATCTTCAAATCTGAAGCTTAATTTTGCTGGATATAGGATTCTTGGTTGGTATCCATTTTCTTTCAGAGCTTGTTATATGTTACTCAGGACCACCTAGCTTTGAGGGTATGGATTGAGAAATCAGCTGAGATCCATTTTGGTTTCCCCCCATATGTAATCTGATGTTTTTCTCTCACAGTCTTTAAAATTCTATCTTTATTCTGTATGCTGGGCATTTTCATTACAATGTGCCTTGATGTGGGTCTATTGTAATTTTGCACATTTGGGATCCTATAAGCCTCTTGTATTTTATTTTCCATTTCATTCTTTAGGTTTGGAAAATTTTCTGATATTATTTCATTGAAAAGATTGTGCATTCCTTTGGTTTGTATCTCTGCACCTTCATCAATCCTGTTGAATATTAAATTTGTGTTGTTTTTTTTTTTTCATGTTATCCTGTATTTCTGGGAAGTTCTGTTCATGGTTTCTTAACACCTTCTCTCTGTAGTCAACTCTATTTTCAAGATTATATATTTTGTCTTTATTTCCTGAAGTTTTGTCTTCCAAGTGGTATAGTCTATTATTGATGCTTTCAATTGAATTTTTAATTTGGTTTATTGTTGCCTTCATTTCAAGGATTTCTATTTGGTTTTTGGTTTTGTTCAGAATCTCTATCTCTTTTTTGTAGTGATCTTTTGCTACCTGTATTTGCTCTCTTATACCATCCTTTACTTCACAGATAAATTTAACTATGTATATTCTAACTCCTGTGACATTTCATCCACTGCAGTGTCAAAGGATTCTGTTATTGGAGTATCTTGATTTGCTTGGGGCTATTTGTTCCCTTGCTTTTTCATGTTGTTTGTATGTCTATTCATCTAATAGTATGGATCTGAAGCCTTAGAGTTTCTACCTTGTGGACTTACAGCGTCCCTGAAGGTTTCTAGTACCTCACTGTTTAGGGGGAGACAAAAATAACAACAACCAATGCAAACAACTTACAGCATGAAACCAAATAGTTCCCATTATAATGTCTATAATGTTAATTATCACAATAGACAGAAATGATATGATCAGTTATTGTCTATAATAAAAACAGCAAGTTTACAAAAGGGTTTACATTTTCAAATGGTGGACAGGGAGAGAACAGAAGTGATATATGACGTGATGATTATGAGGGAGGAGGAGAGAAGACAGAAGTAAAAGATTAAAGGAAGAGTGAAAGAGAGAACAATAGAGATTGACTGTTAGCAGAAGAAAAGAGAATCAAGGGAAACAGGTAGGAGAAAAATATATATAAAGTAAAAATTTTAAAAATTAAAAATAAAAATAAAAGAATACAAAACAAAACTAAAATATACTAATCAAACATTCTAGTTCCCAAAAAAACTAATCCATGTAAAATAACTGGCTTCAAAAAATGCTAGAGATGAGAGAAAAAAAGGAAACTGTATAAATGTTCATGTACCATTTCACAATTAAACAGTGAAAAAGAATTTAAAAAAAAAAAGAAAAGAAAAAATTTGACAGAAAGTTAAAGAATTCTTTCTGTTGGAGTTCAGAATATTCTCAGCTTCTCTTCTCAGCAGTTTTAGCGGGGGTCTTCTGGAGTGTGATTCTTTGGATTGCTGGAATGAGAGAGATCCTGAGCATTCTGTTTTTAACAAGACCTGCCCACAGGGAAATTTGTACCTAACTGGCTTGTTGGAAAGAGGTGGGTCTAGCTCTAGGCACTTCTGTCCTTCCTGTCTCGCCTGAAAGTTAGGGGTGGAAAAAAGAGCCTGAGCACAGCCCAGGAGCACAGGCTATAGAACACTCTCTGGTCACAAGCTATTGAACACTTTCTCTCCCCACACACCTCATAAATACTTTTGTGGGAATTTGGTGATGCTCAGTGGTGAAGCCAGCTGCACCTGTGCTCTAATGTATAGTTAACTTTTTGGTTACTGATTTAGTTTCTTCAGTCATCAGTTTCTTCTGGGGATGCTGTGATGGATTCCTGACATCTAGTCATAAGCACGTAAGTGGCAGTAGGCAATGGCATGGGTGTCTCTGATTGAACAATTCACAGGACTCTCAGGGTGTTTCCTCTGGTTGTGTGGAAGCCAACCCTGTTTCTGTGCTATATGGGAGGGGTGGAGATGCAGAGGAAGCTGAGAGTTCCAGGGGGTCCTGGGAGAAGCGGGTAGAGGTGCTGCTGACAGAGATAAGGTTCTATTTTGGAACTGTG
Organism: Sciurus carolinensis; assembly: GCF_902686445.1. NCBI lineage: Eukaryota > Metazoa > Chordata > Mammalia > Rodentia > Sciuridae > Sciurus > Sciurus carolinensis. Next base: position 102,047,520 of record NC_062220.1, read on the forward strand.
TGGCTTTGCACGTCAGCAGAGCAACCTGGGGGATGATCCACAGACAGGAGGGGAAGGGCTGAGGTTAGGTTGCAAATGGAAGGTCAGAGGCTGCTCCAGATGCCTGAGGTGGCAGAGATAGTGCAATATATCACAGAGGAAAGGGGCAGTGAGGGCAGAGTGTGGTGACAGGGATGCATGGGCAGTGGAAAAGAGGCCAGTAAGAGAGGGTCTCCTTACTGCACCCACACTGCATGCATACACACACACACATGCATGCACATGCGCAAACCGTACCCCCCCCCATGCACACTTGCACATGCCCAGCACAGAGAGCAGGTACCAGGGGCCTCCTTTCTACTGCAGTGTCTTCCTTGGTGCACTGCCTCTGGCTAGCAGGGCAGGTCCCATGTTGATAATTTTTAGAGGAAGAGGTACTTTATTTACACAGCATCTATATAAGAGTCCTCTCAACCTTCACAGTTCTAGAGATTCACGTCACTTCACTCATTCACAATTCATTTGCAGAGGGCCTGCTTTGTGCCAGGACAGAGCTGACAAATGTTTGCTGCCTTCGAAGTGCTCACAGGAAGTCATGGTGAGCTAGGTCAGCCCTGTGAGGAACAGTGCCCAGCCTTGAGTCAGGAGATCCTTCCTAGAGGAGGTGACCGTGGACTGAGACCTGAAGCCATGGAGGCAAAGAAGGGTCTGGTCCCCCAACCCCATGCAGACAGGGATTCTCCACTTCTCCAAACTGTAGCTAGGTCCCTGATCCTTTTGTTAGGCACATTGGCACACTTCTGTTTCTCTAGTTTTTGCAAAGAACCTGCTAAGTTAGTTTAACCAGAGGCCTCTGCCCCCATAACTGATCAGATTCTTCATCCTTTTCCTCTCCCAGTTGATGTCTGACCATATTGGCAAGAATTCTGGGAGATTGGTTTTACCAGAATTTCCCTATTCTGTTGTCTTAGTTATTTTCAGTCCACTGACCCCAACTGCTCCTTGACTATAAATTTCACATGACCACACTGTATTTGGAATTGATCCTAATGTCTCTTCTCACTGCAAAATCCCATTGCTGTGGTCCCTACACCTGTCATGATGGTCCTGAATAAAGTCTGCCTTATCATGCTTTAATTGGTGTTATTAAATAAGTTGTTTTTAAAAATAGGAGCAAGGAGGGCAGGAGGCCCAGCAGGGGACTCTTGTCACACAGTGTGGTAGCAGAGACTGGATTGAGGGACTCACTGCAGGGTAAGGAGGCTCTTGAAGGGCCAACCTTGATGATCTGGCAAGAGTTTTTCCAGTGCCTCTGGCTGTACTCCCAAAGGCCTCAACTGAGCTCTGCCAAACTCAGTACCCCCTGCCCTCTGCCTTAAGCTGACCCAGAGTAACTAACTAGCCAGAGAAATGGGTATCTGGGGTACCATTAAACAGTATTTGGGACACAGGCTTATGTTTCTTGAAACCATAGGTCAAAATCAAGGGCCTCATTCTCTCATATACAGTCTTAGGTGGGTGACTGAGGACCAGGCTTCTCTCTCCATGTCATCTTGTATCCTGTGTTTCGTCTCAGCATGGTGGCTTTGGGTTTCAAGAAATTGAAGGCAGAACTGCAAGGTTGAGGCCAACATGCCATAGGCCAGCACCAATTCAGGGGGTGGAAAAGTGACCTCAGTCTCTTGATGGGAGAACCTCTGCACTAAATGATATACTGAACTCTATCATGTGATCACTTCTGGGTGGTGTGTGGACGTGACTGTGACTTCCAAAACTCTGCCACCTGGAGAGGAGGAGATGATCAGGGGTACTGGTCCTCCCTAGGACCATCTGCTCTTTAATCCAGTGGTACATGGCCCCCAATCTGTGGAGGAGCCCAGTGATTTTGAACTAAAATCAGCCTGTTCTGGGTTGGCCTCAGAAGAGGAGGCCAGAAGGTTGGGTAAGTGCTGTCAAGAGATTGTGTAATTCAGACATCTTTATTTGAAGTTCCTGGATATGCAGGGGACACAAACTTCTCAGTGCAAGGACCTGACTGCCTCATGGGCTGTGTAAAGCTAGTTTATGCTGTAGCTCTCTGGGATGTGTATGACCCTGAACAGGTTGTTTAACCATGTAGTTCCTCTGTTTCCCATCTGAAGGTGGGGATAATAGCCACTCTGTATTGTTTAGGATTAGGTTCTACCATGAGTATACAGATTCAGAACAGCAGCAACTTCTATCAGATGGAGCTTGTTCTCTTTGTGTTAGGACAGGGGTTGAGGTTTGTGTGATACCCTTGTTTCAGGGCCCAGCCTGGCCCAGTTTGTAGCACCCAAACCCTCACCTCCTCAGCCCAAGGAGGCTACATATGAGCTGTGTGTCAGGTAGCAGGGTTGTTTAATGGAGGTGCACATATTTGTCTCTTAAAGAGAGACACTGGGTCACCCGTGCCATAAGGGAGGTTGAAAACGAAGGCTTTATTCTAGGATCCTGGGCATAGCCTCAAATTCAGTTATTGCTGAGGGAGGGTGGGCATCAGTCAGGGATGAGCAGATCACCATGTGCATGGAGTGCCAATTCTGATGAGTGTCAAGGGCAGAGGAGATCTCTGTGGCCATCAGGTACTACCAATATGCATATGACAGTGACATTGTCAGTGTCCTTGACATATGAGGACACTGAGCTCTATACAGGTTGGAAGCACCTATGTACTTGGTGGGGGGATATGTCTGCTCCTTTACCTTAACTACAGACAGACCCACTCCCAGCTGTGTCCCCCTCTGCACAAACTCTCTGCAACTTCATACTCTTAACTTTCAGTCCACAAAATTCCAGAACTTTAGCTGCATGGGAAGACGCACATGTGGACCTACTTTTCCCATTTCTCCAGCATACCTGAACCCTCTGCACTCCTGTGCACTGAGGCATGAGGAGGCAATTTCTCCTATTAATTGTGACTTGGGACCACTGACAAGCCTTTTCCCATCCCTCCTTTGACTTCACTCTCCCCAGTCTCAGGTGATCACTATCTGCTTTCCACTTCTATGAAATCATCTTTTAACTTTTTATTGTTTTAATTTATATTTTCCCTTTTGGCCATATTTGCCGAGGAGGAGCCTCAGCCTGTGAAGAAGGTCTGGACTGGAGAGTGGGTGGGCTGTGGAACAGCAGGCATACATCAAGCCCTGACAATGTGAGACTTTGAACAGCCCACGCCTGCTGGAGAAGCATGCAGGGTCACATATTCCTCATGCCAGGGCAGACAGCTAAAGAGCCTGCGTCTAACCTTATCAGTGGTGTTAACTTGGATAAAGAAAGAATGTGCAGAAAAGAAGGATGTGTGGGTGCAGGGCAGGGCCTGAGGTCCAGGCTGAGAGCTAAAGGAATTTCAGGATAAGTCAGAAGATACCACATAACAAGGCTCTGACCCCCACTGATCTGGGGATCAACCCGTGCTGTGCACCCCAGTCAGCCTGGCTAGCACTCCTCCTGGAGAAGATACTTTCCCCCTATGCCATTCCCCCAGTTTGCAAAGGCTCTGGAAGGATGGAACATCTGACCATATTGGCCAGAAGATTGAAAACAAAATCTCCTGCCAACACAGAAAACCTTTCCACAAAAGTAGATGGAAAATAACAGTTTAATTATTGAATGAGAATTAAATAGACTGTAAAGCTCATTATTGGCAACCCTCTAAGAGATTACAAAGACAGACATCTTGCCCCTGTATATAGTCAGGTGCAACCCATTCCATTCACATTCTCAGGAGAAATGTGGAACTTGTCCTCAGGTAAGAGGTCTCCACAACACCACTGGTCACATGCAATGTACCCTGAGTCCACCTGGGCCATCTGGTTTGCTAATTGCTTTCATCCAAAGGAAAAAATAAACTCATATCTTAAGACTGGAAGTAGATTTACAGCTGCAGGCAGGTACCAGGCTGAACTTAGGCTCTCCCAGAAACTGGAAGATAAGAATGTTGTCTACCATGGTGATGACATTTCAGATGGGACTCCCAGGTCCTTAATGAAATGTTCCTGAGTCGTAAAATTGGCAAGAAGCTTTTGAACAGATTTACATAAAAAGAAGTCAACAAAGAACCAATAAGTTTTCTAAAGGAAATGCTCTAAGAAAGAGAAGGGGAAGTCTATTTGCGCAGGGAGAATTAAACTTATTCTATTTTTATTTGTTTTTAATTAATGCATGACAACATATTTGTGAAGAACCACGTGAAGTTTCTATAGATGTATACGTTGAATAATGACCAAATCCGGATAAGCATATCTATCTTCTCAAATATTTATCATTTCTTTGTTGTGAAAACCTTCAAAATCCTTTTGTTCAGCTTTTTGGAGATATGCAGTACATTATCAATATTATTAATTTTTTTTTCCAAAGCAAAATCATGACTTGCATGCAAATAAAGTGAACACCTCCAAAGATTTTATTTGTTAACTCACTAGGGAAACAATAAGATGTTACAACTGGTCCAAGAAGAATGCAAAAAGCATCTGTATGTGTAGGCAGTCAAGAATGCTGAGGTGAATCTGCTTAACAGTTGCAAAATTGGCTTCTTTCACAGAGTAGAAAGGAAAATCAATTGTTTCCACCAGATATTTATTTGCATGTCTGTGGACAAGAGTCATTGCCTTGCTACTGGTTTTCTACAACTTACAGAGTTATGAAATTGCTTAAAGGCAAAGAAAGGTGCAGAGGACCCCATCCAATCAATAATGAGACACCTATGATGTTTTCGTCCATTTCAATCTGTCAAGATTTCCCCTGGTAGATGCTTGGACTGTAAATTAATCCCTTACTTTATGCAACTGGTTTGTTGAACAAGCAGACAATAGCATAGGGACAACTCCTTGATTTGCACAGAGGGATGGATTGGGGACACTGTCTGGATGGAAACACAAGCAGATTTGTGAATTTCATGATCTTTTCTAAGCAAGAGAATCAGCTATTCTTTCTTTCTCTTTCTCTTTTTTCCTTCCTTTCTCTCTCTCTCTCTCTCTCTCTCTCTCTCTCTCTCTATCTATCTCTCTGTCTCTCTGTCTCTGTCTCTCTGTCTCTGTCTCTCTCTCTGTCTCTCTCTCTCAGGGATTGTACCCATGTACCCAGGGACACTCAACCACTGAGCCACATCACCAGTGCTTTTTATATTTTATTTTGAGACAGGGTCTTGCTAAGTTCTTAGGGCCTTGCTAAGTTGCTAAGGCTGGCTTCGAATTCTTGATCCTTCTGCCTCAGTTTCCCAAGCTGCTGGGATTACAGGCATGTGCCATTGCACCCTGCTTGAGTCAGTTATTCTTGAAGCCAGGCTTAGTGGTGCATGCCTGTAATCCCAGAGACTCAGGAGGCTGAGCCAAGAGTATCTCAAGTTTGAGGCCAGTCTGGACAACTTAAACATAGCTCAGTGGTAAAGCCCCTCTATGTTCATCCCCAAGTACCACATGCACACACACACACAAATCCCACCTATGAGTACATTAAATCTCAAGACTCCACGTAGAAATAAAATTGCCAAATCCTGGTTAATTGAACATCTCTTCAGGTGAAAATGGCTTATCTCCTGGACTTCAGGAAGGAAACATGAGTGGCTCATTCTTTTTTTTTTTTTTTTTTTGCGGTGCTGGGGTTTTGAACCCAGGGCCTTGTGCTTGCGAGGCAAGCACTCTACCAACTGAGCTATCTCCCCAGCTGCTCATTCTTTTCTTGATCACCTCCTCTCATCTGTCTAGCTGCAGGCATTACAGCAGGGCATGAAGGGAGGTGAGGGGCACAAAGAGTTGCTACTCAGCTCTGGGGTGACTACACTGTCATTGCCTCTCTGTCTCTCCCTCAGCTTCTATGGGGACTCCCTGTTGCCCTTTTAGGTACCAATGATGGCAGTTATCTACTTCTCCAGTCCCTGGTTTCTGAGATAAGGTGAGATGGGGATACTTACAATTCTGTGATAACAGTTTCCTCTCCATTCTCCAAACAGATAACCTTTTTCACTGTACTTTGCCTAAGGGGCTCAGAAGACCAGAGGCCAGTTTCTAGTATTACTTTTAAATACTTGCACGTGCTCTGGTCCGGCCTCTGGTGTCCATTTCCTGTCATGTCCTAATCCTGACCCGTAGTTCCCGTAAGATTTTGGTTGTGTTTTTGAATGATTTCACATGGGGCCCACCTACACCACTATGCCTAGAGGGGAATGTACAGTGGGCCTGGGGTGCTCTGCAGCTGGGGCTGCTGTCACTAGTTGGGATGATGTTGGGCAGAAAGTTTGCTGAGTGCCCAGCAACACTTTGTTCTGCACAACCTTGAGGATCTGGGCAGTGCCAATGGGCTTGTGGAAGGAGGGGCAAGTCCTCTTCTAGAAGCTGACCTCGAACAAGGTGCCCACCTTGCTGGGCCTCATTGTCCTCATCTATAAACTGTGCATGATCATAGGTCATAATTCATTTGGCAGCATGAGGTGAAGTGAGTTGGTGTGTGTGATAGTTATGACCTTAGTGGAGCCTGCCATCAGTCCCTGAGACTCCTGTCTGGTCCCTACTCCCTCTGTCACAGATAAGCCAACATTACTGTTTTCACTCAGAAACAGAATTTATTGAGGTGCTCTGGGCTTGCCCCTTACTCCTCTTTTTCATCCCCATGAGTGATGATGTAGCACAGCGACTTGTAGTCGATGTTGCCTGCCAGGTCCATGGGCGTCAGGGCAAACAACTGCTCCACCTGTGGAGGCAACAATCAGCAGAGATGTGGCCTTCGGGGACCTGTGACTCTTCACCCTCAACCTGGAGTTGTGCTTTGGGCCTCAACCTTTTTAACTCCAAGCCCCAAACTCCTTGTTATTATCCTGCTAGCCATCATTAAGCAGACTAGAGAGTGGACTCAAATGGGGGCCGGGAGTCAAAGGGCCCACACTGGCCACAGAGATGGTCCCAGCCCCCGGTGAGAACCCTTGCCTAATACTCTCGCTTGGTCTGCACACAGCCTCCCTGCCTGCCATACTTCCTCCCTCTAACCCCACCTCTACCCCTACAGGTCACAATAGAGATGGCACATCCTCTGGAAAGGCCTCTCAGCCTACACCACACTGGTGCTGGGCTCTGAGCACTGGGGGCAGTGGACTAGGAGTCATCCCCAATGCCCAGCTGGGCAGGGCCCTAAGAAGTTCCCAGGGACAGGTACTGACAGGGCTGGGCAGCCTCACCTCAGCTGGAGAGAACTTGTCTGCCTGGGTCAGGAGGAGCTGCTTGAACCTGGGAAGTGGGGAGGATCTGAGCTGGGAGGAAGGGTGGCATAGCCCAGGGAAGGGCTGGTCACCCCTCTAAGAACACGAAAGGTCAAGGTTCAGGAGGCCTCACATAAGTGGCCTCACTGCCCCTCTCTGCTTCTGGATGGTGTCCCTCATGGCGGGTAGGGGAGGTTGACACTTACTCATCCTTGTTCACCACCCCTTGGCCACTGGGGTCAAACATCCGGAAGGCACTCAGGATGGCTTCCTCGGGGTCTGTCCCTGGGAGACCAAGGCAGCCAGGTGAACTCTCATGTCCCCAACCTCTCAGGTTCCACACAGGAGGAGACCAGGGTTGCATGGGGGAGCTCTCCATGTCCCAGAAGAGGTGGGGGCATTCCCCACTATGTAATGTTCCTTAGGGATCAGAGGGGCTGGGAATGATCATCTTCCTGAGGTGGGCAGGCCTGGCTGCGAGTTAGGATTTAGGAATGGATGTTTCCTGAACCCAAGTTAGCACTGGGCTGACCAGTGCCCGGGATGTGCAGGGGTAGGCTCCACATCCCTTGGGTGGGCCATGGTCAGGCCGGGTCCAGATAGGGTTCAGTCAAGGTCAGGTGTGTTTGGCAGGTTCAGATTCCATGTCTGGTCAAGGGAGCCCAGATCTGCCCCAGGCTCACCATTGAGTTTCTCCCCAAAGAGTGTGAGGAAGACCGTGAAGTTGATGGGACCCTTCCCCTCCTGCAGCATAGCATCCAGTTCCTCCTCTGGGACGCTCACCTTGCCTATGAAGGTGGGTTGTGAGACAAACACAGGGATCCTAGTGTCCCAGAGAAGGACCAGACTGCCCTCCCCCTCTTCTCAGCCACTCTGGTGGAAAGGCAGGGGAAGGGAGGTGTAAGGAGATGGGAAGGAGTGAGAGAAGGGGGCAGGGACACTATTCTCTCTCTGAGCAAGGACCCTGGGGAAAGCAGGTGTGCAGGTGGGGGAGTAGAGCAGGGGAAGGCAGATGCACACACCAAGCTGGGAGTAGGTCTCTCTTAGGTCCGACTTGCAGATGATGCCATCCCTGTTCTGGTCAATGCAGCTGAAGGCCTGTGAGGAGGGGGAGAGTCCTGGGTGGTATGTGGAGCACACTCAGGGGCCAGGACCATGACCCACAGAGAAGGGTGTGCATGTGGGGTGGAGTAGGTTTTGGATGGGATTGGGGTTTCCTTGGGGTGGGGCACTTACTTCCTTGAACTCCTGGATCTGGGCTTGTTCAAACATGGAAAAGACATTGGAAGATCCACGTTGAGTCTGCTTGGCGGCTGCAGCCTTTCCCCGGGTCCCAGTCTTCCTGCTGGCCTACAATACTGTGGGTGGGAGGGCATCCTCTCCCCAGGTCCCCTAAATGTCCCTTTTTCACCATGCACAGTCTAAGAGCAATCCCAGGAGAGTCAGGGAGAAGATCTTCTCTTCAACCCTGAATTCTACCTTTCAGGCTTCGCACAGGCATAGAAGTCCCTGACTCTGTCCCCTCCCAGCCCTGGGGACTGCTGGCCTCTTTTCCCCAACCAGGCACTTACCATCCTCTCAAAGCAGACTGCTGCATCCTCTTGCTGCCAGACCCCCTTTATGTCCCAGCCTTATCACCTGGTGATCCAAATAAGGAGAGAAGCAGAGAATAGGCCCAAACTTGGCAGCCCCTGACAGGGTAGGGGAGGACGAGGGCCCCAAGCAGATTCCAGTTACATTCCTGCTGACCTTCATGTCCAGATGTAACATCTTATGGTCCGTCCATCTCATGTGATCACCCACTGTGTCTCCTCACAATTGCTCAAAGCTTTCACCATTATAGGTGCCAATTAAGGGTTCCTGTGCCCCTCATCTGAGCATCCCTTCTTCAGGTCCACTCCAGGCCCTGGCCAGGTCAGGCCAGGCCAGACCCTATAGGCTTAGGAGACAGTGTTTCTTTTTCTTTTTTCTTTTATGACCTTGGGGATTGAACCCAGGAGTGCCTAACCGTGGAGCCACATCCCCAGTTCTTTTTATTTTTTATTTTGAGTCAGGGTCTCACTAAGTTGCTTAGGACCTCACTAAGTTGCTGAGGCCCTGACTTGTGATTCTCCTGCCTCAGTCCCCTGAGCTGCTGGGATTACAGATGTGCACCACCTTGCCTGGAAGGAGACAGTGTCTCTGAGGATGATCTCTGGTCTAAGACCTGGGATTCCCAGAGGATTTGGTGAAGGCCCTCAGCACTGGCCTCTTGCCCCCTGACCAAATGACAGCAGGCACCTTAGAGCTGTCTGAAACCCTGCAGGACCATTTACTTGACTTTGGGGCAATTCTGGAGGTGAAAAGCCTACCAGCTGCTCTCCACCTCTGTGCCCCTGCTGTTCTGGCCTGCTCTGCTGGGATGTTCCCATCTCCTTTGTTTGGAATCTTGCTGTCCTACAAGCTCCAACTCAGCTCCACCTCCTTCAGCACCTCTATGATGACGTTAACCAGGAACTGTGGCCATGTTTCCTATTCACTTGATGGCTAAGTTGTTTTGTAGCCTCCTCCCAAGCATCCAGCCTGGTCAACACCTGTACCCTAGAGGGCCTGCACGCAGTAGGCTTGTGTGATTCTGTTTTGCACGAAGTTTTTGGAGCATGGAACCTCCCCTGGCACCCCATGAAAGAGGGTCACAGGGCCCCTCAGGTGGTGCTGAATTGTGGACAGAGGGGCCTGGGCGCCCTCTGTTGTTTCAGAGCAGCAACTTCACCAGCTTCTTCAGGGGCCCAGGGCATCTCAGAGGAGATAGGGAAACTGAATTGCCTGAGAACAGCAGGAGTGGATTCCCTGGCTGGGCCTGCTGGCAACCCTCTCCCCAACCCAGCTATGCAAGGCATATATCAGTGGTGGGCTGGGAGAGGGCAGGTGTTCTCATCCATTAGACCCAATGCCCACTATTGTTTAAATATTTTGTTAACACCTCTTTTACTGTCTGGAAGTGAAATTCATTTCATTTTTTTCAACTTAGATATGTAACCTAAAAAATCAATATAATACCTCAAACGGTAATATGAACAAGTTGAAGGCATTTATATTAAAATATATTCTAATGTGTGTATCCTCAAACAATCACATTAGTCCTGATGATGTAGCAATCAGGTGTGGTGTCAACTTACAATAAAGAATTAAACTCAAATGAATGAAGAGGTCCAGAGCAGTCCCACAAATTAGAAGATTTCAAGGAGGATGCGACTTTCTAAAATTACAACTTCAGGTCATGTTCTAAATGAAACAAAGACAGTTGTTCCTGATTTGCTGGGCAGTTTCTTTTGTTGAGAAACGAATGTGCATTAGAATCACACAAATGTGTCTATATGTAATTGTTCATGCTACATAAAGATGGCATTAGGTCCTACACTTCATATTTCACCTACTGGAGTCTCTAGAGGGACCTTAGAATTATGTGACATCTTGTATCTCTGGTCCCCACTCACTGTCGCTACCTATTTGGCTACAAGGGAACAGGACCTGAGAACAACCTGCAGCAGGGCCAGCTCATCCCTGCACCAGAACAATGCCTGGCCTGGTATTCCTTCCGTCCCACATACGACCTGTGTCAGGCAGTGTTCCGTACTTCTGATCCCCCTCATCATCCCATTCCCACAGATTAGCCTGTCATTCTTCACACTCCCCTAGGCATAGTAGGCGGGAGGACAACAAATTCCACAACCACATGACAATGTCTCTTCATATATTGTCCCTGTGGATTTTATGCACAGAGGTCAACTAGAGGCCATATTTAAACCTTTTCAAAGTTTTTAATTAAAAATTCCACACAGTCCCAGGTTGGGCATGGAGAGGGTGATGTGACACATGGGAGATCTGATGAGGATGAGAGAGAGGGCTGAGGTGGTTCCTTGGAATGCTGCTGGGGTTTCTTCCTGGACCAGTGCCCTGAGAGCTGAAGACACCATCCTGCCTCTGGGAGTAGGCTGGAGGACTCCTGATGATGCCTCCTCCCTTTTATGGGACTCCTGGGGCAGGGGCTTGGGGGTTCTGTCTCTGTCAGCTCCTATAAGGGCCTATCCCAGAACCACAAGTCATTCAGAGGTGTGTGTGTGTGTGTGTGTGTGTGTGTGTGTGTGTGAGTGTGTGTGTGTGAAGAAAAAGGCCTCTTGGGGTCACCTGCAGACTGGGAAGTCCCCTCCCCACAGCTGGGCATTCTTGTATGGCTCTTCAACCTCTTGAGTCACATTGCAAGAAAACTGTGAGGTCTGGATGATCAGCAACCCCCTCTCTCCTGTGGGCCCAGGTCTGGTCTGGCCAAGCTGCTGCAGCTGCCCCCACACCCATATGCAGGGTGAGTTTCCAGGGAAGCCAGGCCACAGCAGGTTCCCAAGGGCACTCCCTTCCCAAAGCCCAGGCCAGGCTGGCAGCTCTGAGAAGCAGGCAGTGTGTAAATGCAACAAAGTCCTGAGTGAGCAACTACTTCTGAGTAGCTGATTTCAGAAGTTAGGGCCAGGGGCTTTGGAGTCTCTGTTTCTGCTCCTCTCAGCCCCTTACCCCAGGGCTCTGGGGTTGTCCCACCGACTTCTGGAGAAGAGGCCAAGGGGCCTCATAGGCTCCAGTGGCCTCTCCCCATCTTCCAGAGTTAGCAGCAGGATAGGCAGCCTCCCGCCCTGGAGAGCTAGGAGCAACTACAGGGAGCGCAGTCACCATGGAGTCCAGGTTCGGCCCTTGCAGACTGGATCTCACTGGCCCATCATGCAGGCTTTCTTACAGGCCACTGCCGAAACCAAGGCCGCCCCTCGGCCGCTACCCTCTTCACTCTGGATGAAAGTGATCTCACAGCTGGGCGTCAGCCTTCTTACACTGGCGTGGAACCGCTCCTTGAAGCTGAACCAGAGGAAAACAGGGCTACCTTCCAACTCTTCCTGCCCTCCAGGTCTCACCTCTGCCAACCCCCACCTCTCCTGGACACCCGGAATCCAGCTGACCCTACACCCCATCCTGGACCAGGAGGACAACCAGAAGAGGCTCATGAAATCCCGGGGACTACGCTGTCTGGGCCTCCCTTTTGTAGGGAAAGGGAGGCAGGGGCGGGGAGGGTCACCTAGGGCTCAGGGGGAGTCACCTGGGGTGTAACTTGTACACAGAGCCATCCACACCCACGGTGATTCTCATCACGTCCTCGCTGCGGCTCTCGCGCATGCGGTTGATAACGCCCGCCAGCCCTGCTGAACACATGTGCGCTGCTCGCGTGGACACACTCTCGCAGGCGCGGCGCACGATGTCGCAGTCTGTGGCCGACGGCCGCAGCCCCAGTGTGCTCAGGATGTTGTGGATCTGCTTGCGGTCACCCGAGTCGCTGCGGGGCAGGAGGTGGAAGGGCTGCTGCCGAGGTCTGGCTAGCCGAGCGGGGGACCCTCTCTGGAGAAGGGATGATCCTACCCACCTCGCACAAAGCGTTTGGGGACTTGTGCTCTGGAAGGGAGTGGGCCAATTTTGCCAGAGACCAGCAGTCGGTTATTACTGCTTCCTCTAAGCTCTGAGTCTCTGCTCTAATGCGGTGCGAAAACATTGCGGCACCTCGGAGCTGTAGTGTGGATGAAGTGTGAAGGTGTCTATGGGCGAGTGGGGAACCACTTGGGGGCGCGATGGGGGGAAGCGTGCGCTGGGTTTGTTACCTGGCTACTGCTCGGCTTGGGGCCAGAGACTGCTCAGGATTCTGTTCCCAGTCCCTCCTCATCCAGGTGTATTAGACCAGAGATTGTGACTCGCCTAGGACCCTGCCTACAAGGGCTTCTGTGTCCCTGCTCTTGTTCTTTTGCCGGTTGCGTCTGGTCGGGGGCCCCCCTTCTCCACGCACCTCTCCACCTGCGATACGAAGCGCGTCTCAAAAGCGCCGCGCGTGCGTAGTTGCTCCGAGGCCTCCCCGTGGAACAGCAGGTTCTCGTCTACTAGCTTGAGAAGCACAAGCCGCACCAACTCACCCATGTACTTCCCACCAATGAGTTTTTCATACCTGGATATGAGGGCTGGGTTACACCAGCTGATCAGCAGGGGAGGTCCCCACTACTCCCCGCTTACGGTGGCCACATGGAGCACCTTGATTTCACCCCGCTCCCAATTGCCCAAAATCCTGGGTTTCATGCTTCTCACTCGTTTATAAACAGGGGTTTTAGAAACTTTGGGTACTAGGAACTTTCATGTTTCCAGCACGTCTGGCCTGGCTGTTGGCTCTGTGTGGGAAAGGGATTGAAGCCACCTATCCAGTCCCTCTGAAATTTTCCTTGTGGCTTCCACATTTTCATCCTGAAATTTCTTTAATACTACTCACCTAATAGAGACCTGTGATGAAGATGAAGCTCATAAAGGAAATAACATGGACTGGCAGCTAGTAGGTGGCTAACAAGCGATAGCCATGATTAATGACAAGATCTGTGGGGTTGGTTTCCAAGATGTGTTCTGCCAATTTACAGCATTCCACAAAACACTAATATTCATTTTGGGAATGGAGACAAATATGTGCTTTGAGGAACTCTGGTAAACACTGCTGAGGGTGAGAGCCTTCTCGGTGACCAAGGTTACCTGTCAGAAGGGGGAAGTTTGGCCTTATCTAACCACTATCTCTCCCTGTTCAGGGTTCACAGGGGCAAGGCATGACTGAGCTGGGGAAAGAAGGAGCCAGCTTACAGGGGAATGATAAAGTTGCTTTCCCCTATTTAAAAACAAGCCATTATCTGTGGTGGTGGGGCTCCCATGTGCTGCTGCATGCCCACTGAGAGCAGCCCAGAGATGGGCTGCGGGGTGTCCTTACAGCTGCTGACCGGGGTTCGCAGAGCTCTCATCCACCATGCGGTCATACTCCAGCAGGAACTCGTCCAGTTCACCTGAGTCCCCGAAGGCACCCCACTCGGTGTTGACACACATGCGACCCTCATCCCCTTCTACCAGCTCCACGTTCTGCATCTCCTCCATGTAGCAGGCATTGCAGCCTGTACCTGCAAGGGATGGGGACACATTAGGCTACACAAGCTGAGGGGAGGGGGCTGGAACCTGGGCTGACTGCGTGACCCAGGGTGGATGGGTCAGTCACTGGGCTGTCTTCTTCTCTAAAAGGCGACAGTAACACCTTCCCCACCCATTACCTGACTGATTGGGAGGATGGAGGACAACTGTGTGCCAACATACTTTACCAACTAGAGATGGCTGTAGGATTGTGTGGCTTTATCTTGTCAAAGTGCCTTGTTTTCTGGCACCCTGAACCCTGTTTGGGTGCACTCCAAAGTGAGTAAAACATAGTGTGGGCCCTTGGAACAGCCCAGAGATTACCATAGGCAGGAATGACTGCAGAGTTTGTCATTTGCCATGCCCTGAGCAAAATGAAAATATGTGGTCCTTCATTCACAAGTTATTAAGAGTTTTGATGGTGATGGTAGAACATCACACTGAGCTGACTATGTGGGCTACACAACCCTGAAGCCAGCAGGGACAAATGCAGTGCTGGTCATCAGGGCTGCCTATAGGAATTAAGGCCTAGTCATGCCTGGCCTTCCAGTTTTTTGGTGAGAAAACAGAAATACAGACTTTGACATTAATTCTCCCAATTTTAGACCTTGGAAATTATTGTAAACATGATTTTAAACACTGAGCAGTCACCAAGAGTGTGTGGGGGCAGATGTGAGTCAAGGGCCACCAAATGGTTGTCCTGGGAGGGTGTGCCTGGGCCAAAAAGCTACAGCTTGTTCTGGTAAGAATTCAGGTTGAGGTATCTTTCCCCAGGTAACTCCAGGGGGAAGGGTTGGTAGGGAGGGAGTTGGACAAAGCCAGGGCCAACCAGAGCTCATGTTTAGACATTAAACTTAAAAACAACTTTCTCTCTGAAAGGCAAGAACAAAAGTAAAAGAAGAGCCAGGAATGGTGATACACAGCTGTAACTCCAGCTACTTGGGAGACTGAGGCAAGAGGAATGAAAATTTGAGGGAGCCTGGGCAACTTAGCAAGACTCTGACTCAAGATAATATCAAAAAGGGCTGGAGGGCTGGGGAGACAGCTCAGCTGGTAGAGTGCTTGCCTCGCAAGCACAAGGCCCTGAGTTCGATTCCCCAGTACCGCAAAAAAAAAAAAAAAAAAAAAAAAAAAAAAAGGGCTGGAAATATAGCTCAGTGATAGAATGCTTGCCTAGCATATGTGGCACCCTGGGTTCAATCTCCTGGTACTGGGGGTGAAAAATAAGGCAGGAAACAAGAAGAGAGACAAAGTGAGGTCATCCTGGAGCTTAAAAGATGTGTATGCAAATGTTTATGATGTTTATATGTATACATATGTATAAAACATATTTTGGGGGAAATATAATTATAGATGGGAATCTATCAACACAAACATATGACCTTTCAGAGCTGGTTCTGAAGGGCCCATAGGAGCAAATAACTTTTTTTTTTCAAGGCTAAGGACCAAACTCAGGCCTTGTGCATGCTAGGCAAGTGCTCTGCCACTGAGCTAAATCCCCAACCCCACAAATAACTTACAACATGGACTTTCTGGTAACCAGAAAAACACCCCTATGTCTGTGTACACAGCAGGTATCTGATCTGATTGGATTGTTACTCAGGAAATGCTGGCTCCTTATGAGGACCCAGACTTCTGGGAAAGGCTGGAGATTATTGTAGAGGACCTAGATAGGAGGAAAGGGTTGCAGTTCCCTTTCCAGCCACCTGCTTCACTCAGGGTTGGGGCGGGGTGGGATCTAGGGGCAGAGTTAGGGAGTCAGTGGCAGAGCTTGGCCAGGACAGACCCACAGGAAGACCTTGCAGGAAGGGATGTCACCACTTTTGCTTATCCTTTTCCACTTGAACAAATATGTCCATTGTGGTCAATTTACCAGATAAAGTGTTTTAATTACATTTGATGGGCCAGGCAGGTGTGCAGCTGGCAGACCATCTGATGCCATGATGCTATGAAATGCTTTCTACCAGAATGTAGAGCCAACACCACATACTCCAAGACCACTTGGCTCCAGCACTAGCCACTGCACTGACATCAGTTATTCATGCTTTGGTCCTCACCATGCAGAACCTGTGCACAATTTGGAAGGGGCAGGAGTGCAAGGAGTCCTTACCCACAATCATGCCGACCTCACACTGGCGGTCTTCATAGTAGCAGGAGATCATTGTGGCCACAGTGTCATTCACCATTGCCACCACATCCATCTCAAAGTCCTGCCAAGAAGCATAGAGATTGCGGTGATGGGGCCGGGGAAAGGATCCTCTGGTGCAGTGAGGGGGACCCAGGGCAGCCCCCTCCTGGCAGGTGAAGGTGTCCTCACCCCTCTCCTCTTGATGGCATCTCGCAGAAGCCCTACAATGTTGTTCCCTTCTGCTCCGGAGGCCTTGAAGCCCTTGGTCCAGTTGAGAAGGATGCCCTGTGGGGAGAGGAAGGTCTTATGGCTACTGGTGCTCAACAGAGAGCTATGGCCTTAAACTAGTTCCTTTCCAGGCCACAGGGACATGTATCCCACTTTACCATTGAGGAAACAAGTTTTGAGCATCCACATGGTTTTGAAAGATGTTGGAAACAATTTTCCATAAATATCTCAACATTTCTGTAGGTCTGGGTCCCAGGCAATTTAAGAATGTGATGTGTATTTTTTTGTGTGGTGTGTCAGGAATTGAACCCAGGACCTTGAGCATGCTAGACAAGCACTCTACCACTGAGCTACACCCCCATCCCAAGATTATTTGTACAGTATACCCTAGAGTAAAGATAAATCCTGAGGGGAGCAACTATATAAGATCAGGGTTCCTCTCCTGTAACAGAAGTACCACCCGGCCCTCTCTGTCTCTGAGGGAGCTGGGGACTTGGAAAACCATGTGAGATGTTGCTCCAGCTGTTGCTTTTGCCTTGAGCTATGACCTGGCTTTGTTTCAGATCCAGAGTCCTAGAGTCCTAATGTTTTATGTATGTGTATATGTGTATATATAATTTGTTTGTGTGTGTGTATGTGTCAATGTAACTGGCAGGCAAGCTTTCGAGTTGCAGGTGGGGTAAAAAAATCTCAGATCCTTCACACTTCTGACTCAGCCAGAGGTAATGAGGTATCATGGTGGTTTGTGGTGAGCCGCTTAACCTCAATTTCTTCTCCTCATTTGTAGTGGGGGATTGTAGCATGTGCCTCTCAGGGCTTAGGCAGGCTTTGTCACGTAGTAAGAATCAGTTGAGATTATGCTTATTTTCCACAGTTTCACTAACAGTAAATGATGGGACCACAATTTGAATCTACATTTTCTCCCTTCTGAGTTCGGACTCTTTCCCAGAATAGGGTGGGGTGCTGCATTTGAAGGCAGCAGGGGCAGAGTTCCTTGGGGGTGCATGCCCATCCATTTCATTCTCTCTCCCCTCCACCTGGCCCACCTTGTCAATGTCTTCGTGCCTCACAGGGAAGGAGAAAGTGAAGCCCAGGGGTAGTTTCTTGTGCTTCATTTGATGCTTGTCCAGGAAGTCGGAGATGCACTCAGAGATATAATCAAAGAGCTGGAAGATGCACCAGAATGGTCATTGGACTACCATCCTGGGCCAGCTGACAGCTGTTTCCCAGGACTTTGTGCCAAGGTATTCCTCAGGAGATGCTAAACAACCAGTCCCAGAGCCTTCCAATGAATGCCTGTCCACAGTTCACCTCTTGCTGTTTGTCAGAACTCAGTCCCTGCACCTCCCTGGATGCAGAGCTTTGTTTATGGCAGCTCCTGGGGCTTGTCCCCAGTTTAGCTGTGCTGTCAGCTGCCTCCCCAGCACCAAGGCTTGGCTAACTGTCCTGTGAGGCTCTAGATGTAGGCACATCTCTAGCACTATCATTTCTGTCTACTTCCAGGTGTCCTTTTTGCTCTGCACCTGCAGAAGGTTGTTCCCCTCAACCCCTCTCAAAAGACTTGTCTATAGAACAGGGCATTTCCAGTGCTCTGCAGATGGACCAAGCTCCCTGTTGAGCACCTGAATCCAGGGAGGTGCCCATACCATCCCTGCTGCCCAGTTCCATGGAGGGAGAGCAAATTGCAGGTGGATGAGGGCCAGGCAGTTGTGCACAGCCTTAGAACTCCACCCCTCTGGGAAATGGTCTTGCTCCTGGTCATGTCTAGGGGCTCTGGCTTTGCCCCTCCCCTCAGGGTTCATTTACTTCTATGCCCATCCCCACTCCCGTCCAGTCCTTCCCATGGTGGAGGGCCTTGCTGCCTGGGTAGACATTCTGGATGTTGTTACCCCATTTGATGTGCAACCGGTGGAAGGCAATGGGAGACCCCTGGGGAGGGTAGGCTGCACAGCTGCAGGAGGTCAGACAGTCCTCAACCTTTCACTTTTCCTCTGGGACAGGGTCATACCAGTTAAGAATTTTTCCCCTGACCTCTCTTTGGCCAGTTCTTGTCTTCTGGCCTGATAGTGACCATGAGACTTGAACACATTGGCCATGCCTAGTGACTGTCCACTGAGGCCTCTGAGCTGCCTTGTTGTGCCTCTGAGGCTGACTGAACCTCTTGCCCACAGTTTCCTCTGTCCCTGGTGGATGACTCTTTTGTCCAGGACTGGTGAGGCCCTGAGGTTTTGAGCCACCTTGATCCCACCGCTTATTCCCCAAGCTGCTCACCATCTCTGCAGTGCCTGTCATGGCGTCCTCGGGGATGGAGTACATCTGATGTTTGGTCTTCACACTCCACTGCCCTGCCTCACCCTCCCCCACCTTCACCAGCATCACCCTGAAGTTGGTGCCGCCCAGGTCCAGGGAGAGGAAGTCTCCAACTTCTGCAGGCACAGGGAGACACGCTCAGCCTTGTGGCACCACCCAGCCGACCTGGGTTGGGTGGGACCTGGGCGAATGTCCCCAGAGCCAGAAAGCAGAGGAAGGCAGGAACAGGGGACCCAGGGGAGTTGGACATGAAGCTGCTGCCCAGTTATTGGGTATGTGCCAGAGCAAGCTATGGGAGAGGTCAAAGGTAAACTGGGGAAATGTCAGGGGAAACTACTCTCAGATGGAGCCACCTGGAACCCAGGGAACTACTGAGGATCTAGGGTAATGATCCAGTCTCAGGAGTGGGTTGGGATCCCCCAAATGACCCTGGAGAGAATTCATTCATTGTGGTTTTTATTTTTTTAAAGCCAGTTTTGCTAAGGCTAGGGCTGGACCTTTGGGGTAAATAGTTAAGAACTGACCCAGTGAGCTGGAGACATCATCACTTGCCCAGAGAATCCTGTCTGGGGACAGCTAAGCCTCTGGAAGGCCTGGCCCACAACTGGCTCAGGTGTGGGGCTATCCCTGTGGTACCTGAGCCTTCTGGGGTGGAACGCACGTAGGTGGGCAGCATCTTCACACTGGCCTCTTCGTGGGTTTCCAGCCTCAGGCCCCGGTCCATCTCCTTCTGCATCCGTCTCATCACCTTCTTCAGGTCTTCCTCCTGCAGTTGGAACTCTGCCAGGATCTGCTCCACCTGCACAGGGAGGGAATGGGAGCAGTCAGGTGGAGCTGTCCCTAGAGATCTCCACACACCAAGGATCTCCTTTTATCCTCTGACCCTGGGTCTAGGATGATCCAATGTTATAGTTTGGATCTGAAATGTTCCCTAACAGCTCATGTGTTGAAGGTTTTGTTCCCAGCTGTTGGCATTATGGGGTGGGGTGGGGTGGGATGAAACTTCAGAAGATGGGGCCTAGTTAGAGAAAGTAGGCCACTGAGGGTAGGTTCTGGAAGGGTAAATTTTGTCCCTGGACCCTTCCCTCCCTCCTCTTTCTGTTTCCTGGTTACCATGAGGTAAGCAGTCTTTTCTGCCAAGTGCTCCTGCCACCATGATGTTCTGCCTTGCCTCAGCCCAAAGCAATGGAGCCACTGACCAGAACTAAAACCTCTGAAACCATGAGCCAAAATAAAATTTTCCTCCTTTTAACTTGTTTATCTCAGGTATTTTATTATCACGACAAAGGCTAACATACCCATCTTTTCAAACCACCACAGTTAAATTCGAAGCGTTTCAAGACCAGCCCCTCAATAACTAGCCTGCACTAGCCAGTAGGGGGCAGGATGTCTTTTGTCCCTGAGGATTTCCTTGTGGCAGAATGTCTTGAAGTACCTCATTTTTCTTTCCAGATTGGTGAAGGGAGGGAAGAAGAAGGGTGCTAGCCGCAGAATTGGTGAGATGGGGTGCAGCCTGACTAGCGGAAAGGCCGTTGGTATGATTGTGTAAAGACCAGGTTATTCTACTTCTAAGGCTTTGTAAAATAAATGACCAACTGGCACCAGGATTCACAGGGATAGCCAAGGCAAAGTTAGTATAGACGGCCTGTGTGCCCCTGTTTAGCAAAACATAACCATCCATGGTATGAAGACTGTAAGTGCAGAGGGAGGAGGGTCTCCCTTGGTCAGTCACCCTCCATATGACAAAGTGAAGACAGGTTTTGAATGCAACTGTGGGTCTGCCTGTGCATCCTCAATAAGCTGGACCCTGCAGGAAGACAGTTGTGCAACTGTCCTCTTTGCACAATACACATACTCATGGAGAAAAGTCCTTTTTTTTTTTTTTTTTTTGCGGTGCTGGGGATTGAACCCAGGGCCTTGTGCTTGCGAAGCAAACACTCTACCTACTGAACTATCTCCCCAGCCCAAAAAGTCCATTTTGATACACTGGTTACTTCTGGGCAGTAGTAAGAAAAGTAATCATAAAGATAGTTTCATTTTGAACCCAAAAGGAAAAGGAAAGATCCTCTGATAAATGCCATTCTTTATAAGAACTTGTATTCTTTTTGTCTTTCACATAAGCTCAGGAGTTTGGAGATGCTCTGGATTACAGCCAAGAAGCAATACAGCCATTTGCCCCTTCTTCCTCAGTTTCCAGAACCGAGATTTTTTTTTTTTCAGGTGGGTCAAGTAACACATTAAGTCATGATTGGGCTAAGCCAAGCACAGCAATTCTATCTCCTTTTGTTGGTGTTTGGACATGTGAACCAGTTCTGGTCAATGACAGGTGAAGGAAAACCTGATTTTAACAGGAGGGCAAATTTCAGTGCCCTCGTAAATTTGTGAATGCAACTGTATCTGCCCTCAAGCAACCATGAGGAGACAAGGTTGGATGGAAGAAGGGAAGGAAGAAGACAGACCCACCCAACTCCACATGCTGATTATAGAATAGGTAATAACTATTTAAGCAGTCAGATTTTTTGTTTCCTGTAATTCAAAACATTCCTAATGGATACAGATCCTTAATTAAGAATCACTTTTCTTAAAGAGGCACCACAGTTAAAATTTAAACTCAGGGAAGATCAGAAAAGAATGGGATTGACAAGGGCTCAGACCCAAAACAGAATCAAATACCTCTGTTGGCTGGGAGGGTGCCATTCTTCCATTCCGGGCATGAGGTGGGAGTGTAGGCCCCAGACTCCCAAACCCCAATTGGCATTTTAGGGCATGCCCCTGGAGACATTCTCAGCACTCTGGAACAATCCAGGTTATCTTTAGAGTCCCACAGTTACATCCTTCTCCTCTTTTTCTTTCCTACACTTGCAAATGTAGACTTTGCCAGGAACTACCAGGAATAACATTTAACATTTGCCGAATTCTTCCAACATGCCAGGCCCCGAGCCTGAGTGCTTTCACAGCTGCCTCACAACCTTGTCACAGCAGCACCAGGATTGAGGGACCAGCAACTATTTGTTCTCTAGATGAAGAAAAGTATACTGAAGTCATTTGTATAGTCACAGGCAGGCATCATGACACAGTAGAGCCAGTGCCTAAAACCACATGCAGGTGTTGTTGGCAGAAAGTCCTGCCTAGCTTGCCAGGCTTCTCCTCTAAGACACAGTTGTTCAGAGGGTCCTATTACAAGACATCTGTGGGGCTCTTACATGATGCTGATTTTGCAAAGGACCAGCCCTTGGGCCCCTCTAAGCTCCATCCTTGTCCTTCTATGCTAGAAGGCCATCCTGTGACTGGAAAACAGGACTCTGGTCTTTTGCCCAAGACTGTTGATGAGAAGAGCCAATACTCAGGCTGAGGTCTTGTGGGAAATTGAAGGCTTAGGAGCAGGCCCAGGATAGCTGGTGGAGTGTGTCTATACTGTCAGACAAAGGATCTGAGTGATCGCTGCCTTGCAGGTCTGAAGGAAGAACTTGCCCAACCCTTGAGGGTTTCAGTGAGAATGTGATAAATGATGGCAACTGTTTCGATCATCACAGGCATTGGGACTAGAGGACCCAAAGGGTGCAGGGGAGATCCATGTCTTTATCTCTCTGTATCCAGGTGGTGGTGGGCCCTGTCACTGGTTGGGTGAAGCCTTGCCTCTGTCAGCTTCAAGGCCAGAAAGGATGCCCCTGAGGAAACTCAGGCATCACATGAATTCAAACTGATACCACCTGTCCAGAGGACAGTTTGGAGTTTCTATCAAAATTTAATATTGATCTAGCAACTTCTCTCCTAAGAATCTGTTGTGTAGAATCCTGCAAGCACTTCACAGGAAGCACATGGGGTGTGGCCTACTGCAACAGAACAGCCTCACATGACCCCGTAAGGAATCTTACATCAACCCAGGATACCTACTGGACCATCTACTGGCCTTTACAGAAAAGGAGGTAGACAGCATGTCTGGGCATCAGTGAGGAAGTGAGATGGAACCTATGGCAGCAGCCCATCCAATCCCATGCAATAAAGTTGCATCTGGTCTATGGGTCTGATTTTCCCTGTATAATATCAAAAACTTAAATTTGCTGTCAATATTTAAAATCGATTAAAAATAGAGATACAGAAAAAAATGGATTTCTATCAAAGTAGGTCTGCATTCTCATTGGAGCTGCAGGGTGATGTGTTTAGCTAGTCCAAGTTGCCAGGTCACAGGACATAAAGCAGGTGTGAACTCTGTCTAAACTAGGTGCTCATCTTCATCTATACCACATAGGCTGTGGAGCCCCTAAACATACATACACACACACACACACACACACACACACACACACACACACTCTCACTCACATACTTATGAACATTCCCCAGCCTGTGGGGATAGATTTGTGGGCAGGTGCTGGAAGGTTCCAAGTCTGCAGTCTGCTGGGGAGTCAGCTCTTGCTGTCGGGAGCTCACTGAAAAGGTAAGCTTTATCTTTGGAGGTTTCCTTCCTCAGGGTGCACCGGACCTGTAGATCCCTATACTACTAGCACCAAGTCTGTGCAGCTCAGAGAAGGGAGCTCCAACCAGGCATGTAACCTCACAACCCTCAAGACTGTGTGAAAAGGGAAGGGAAGAATGAGTGTCACATCATGAGCTGAGGTCTGCTTCATAGATCCCCTGGAAAGTTCCCAGGAGCAGGGACTGTGGATCAGGTCCACTCTGGCATTCCTGGGTTTCAACTTCATTCCTGTAATTTCCCTGACACAGGTACTTTTATTATCTTCACTTCTCATTAATAAGAGAATCAAACACACACTTCCCAAATCCACAAAGGCCAGGGTTAAGCTGGGATATGAACCCAGGCAACAATCTGAGACTTTCCCTGAACCCCACTAGGCTGTCTTCAGACCTTCCCTGAACCCAGACCCCAGCTACAAGTGTTGCTCTGATGAGTCAAGCTTATAAGACTTTCCTGAGCAGGGTAGGAAATGAAGGTGCTGCCTGGGGAGCTTGAGATACTGCCCCAGCCCCTCAGGTATAGGTATCCTGGAGAGAAAAGCACAGGCAGAGCCTGGCCCTGCCATAGAAACCTTGGGGAGGCAGTCCTTGTCTACTTATAAGTCCTCTTGCTGACCTTGCCTGAGAGGTCACAGGACATGTAATGGGGATCCACAATCACAATCAAACACAGGGCTTTTCCCACCTGTGGGCTTACCCTATTCCCTGCAGGGTATATGGCCAATTTCTTCAGCAGATATATACCACAAACCTAGTGCTGTGTGGGGTGTGGGATGTGGAGCAGGAGCTGAAAGTTGACAAACCATAGGAAAGAATCATGCCATATTGCGGGGGGCGTGGTGGGCAGTTACTATTTCCTGGGAGGCAGGCAGTGGTAGGGGAACCTGCCCTGAGGAAAGAAAGGAGTGACCCTGAGGACTGTGAAGGGAAGGGGTTTGGGGGTGAGAGGCCTAGAGGCTTCTAGATGCAGAGTGGAGGCACCTTGAGACAGGATGGAAGTGGGGTCATCAGATGTTCCTGACAATCTGGGTACAGAGACAGTGGGTGCAGTGTGGAGAGATGGCAAGAGTCTAGAGAAAAAAATACATCTACAGACAGTTTGAGGCATGGGGAGAGAAGAAGAGAAGCATCTAAGAGGTCCCTTTGGGGTAACCTGAGCAAGAGGCTCCACTGGGATAGATAAGATGACGGAATGAGGACTTGGTCTAGGTGCACTAACAGATCTGCCCACCCAGGGCACATTTGTCTCAAGTACAGCTGGCTATGTGAAATCAGAGTTCAGGGAAATGTCTGGCAGGAGATAGAAAGTATGGAGAAATCCTTAAGGTCACAGGTCTGGATGAGGTCACCAGAGTATCCAGGTTGGACAGCAAAGTGGGAGGGGCAAAAGACTAGGTGGGATGCAGTGAGCAGACTTTGAGATCCCACCCAAGAATGCAGTACAAAACAAGACACCAGAGAGCACTACATTTGACAAATGAGGAGATTCAGGACAGTCTGAGGAGGTCTGCATCCTAGCACAGAAGGGGTGGCTCAGAGGGGACTGCAGGACCCAGAGGATCCAGTCAAAAGCCAGTGTAGCCCCTGGGCAAAAATTGTAATCTCTGGGCTTCAGAGTCAATCTCAGTACCATGTGTCCAGCCACAGTAGTGAATGACCCTGGACCAGCTGCCCACATACTTCTAAGGAAGAGAATCCCAATCCACCACCCACAGAACTGCCTTGAAGAGCTGCTGAGAGCCAAACAATACTGGGCAAAGTCTGAGACCAGACACCATCATCCCCAGGAGTAAATTTCCTAAGGCTCTTTGAGAGATGACAATGGTAGCCCCAGTAAGAAGGGTTTAGTGGGGAGAGAGATCATATCCAAGACCCTGAGGGGACCACAGACCTTCTTTAAGAGGTCCAGTACCTGCTTTCCACTCTTATCCCCAATCTGAATCCCCCAAAAAACCAAAACCAACCAAAACAACAACAACAACAACAACAAAACCAAGGGTGCTGGCCAGGGGACTGCCCTTCCAATTCAAGGTCCCTGGGGTTTGAGTGGCCCTTACCAGGGTCAAGGCTGTCTGGGCCTGGTTCCTCATGGACTCCATTGCATCTCTCCAAGGGCACGGGAAGGAGATATTTTGAGAGGTGGAGATGCTCCTGCTTGCTGACACCTGGGACGAAGCTGCAGCTATGTCATCTGAGATCACCTGTTGCAAGTGAGGGCTGCTTGGCCAAGTGTTGCCCAAGGCAGGCAACTGAGGGCTTCTGTATTAAAAGGCCCAGCGGGCAGTTGCTGAAATACTCTGCTCACTGTCACGGGGTCAGGGGCAGGGCCAGAAGGACAGAGGAGGCTCATGTGGGGTCAGGGTCAACAATGGCTTTAGGGACATGGCTATGGGTCAGGATGGTGTGCCTCTGAGCACTGATCAGGATTGCTGCCAAGAGAATGGGGAGTAGTCCATCCGCCCCACACTCCTTGGACTTATGAGGGAAGAACATCACTAGGTTGCCTTGGGGGATAGAAGGAACAGAAAGGTAGGGGTGTCGAGGGACCTGGACTGTGCCAGTGAGGGCTTGGACTTGGTTTTGGAGGCAATGTGGATTCTTATGGATTTCATCTGTAGAGAGGTCTGATGTGCACTTCATATAATCTGGGGTTCCTGAGTGGGGTTTGGGTATTAGGAAGGCCAGTAGTAGGAAGACCAAGGCTGTTGTGGGAAGGACCCAGACCATGGTGGGGTATGGAAGTAACCATTGGAGGGCCCAGGGGCTGAGATGCTCAGTGCAGACACAGGGATTTCAGGGTATCATATCCTTCTGGTCCATTAGGTACAAAGCCTACCTGGTCATGGAATTGGCTGTAACCTGGTGTACACATGAGCAGGAACAGATATGGGTTCCCAGGGCTACCCCTTACATGGCCCCCATATAAAAAATATGTGTTTTAGTCAGGACCCTTCAACAGTAAATCATAGGCTCCCCTCAAAATATTCAGAAAAACAACAATAAAAAAAGCAATAAAGTGGGGAGGTCTTTAGGTTTTGCAACTGCAAAGTTCAGACCCAGAACTTGCTTTGGGTGCATCCATGGGGTGTAGAGATTTCCTGGAGCCTCTCCTTGGGTTTATCTGAGAGTAACCCTGACATATCTTGCATTTGCCAGCACCTGTCAAGTCCTGCTAAAATTAGATGCAACAGGCAAGTGGGTCAGAGTACAGAGGGAACCCTGTAAGAATGCCAGGTACTCCTGCCAATGGTTAGTATGGTCACTCCTTAACATGATTGATCCCTTTCCCAAAATAGAGCAAAGATAGCCTCACCAGACCTCATGTGACAGGTCATTGACCACTCCACCCCTGGCTCTGAGCCTTGTTTGCTGTGGGGGCAGGCTCATGTCTGAGTTTGGAGTGGTGAGTCTTCTGGACTGGTCAGGCCAAGGAGCAGCTGCCCAGGGGTTCTGTCCTTCTCCTAAGTCAAGCCATAGTACAGGTGAGGAGGATCCAAATTCACCAGCTCTATTCTCTGGGAGTTGGAAACAGAGGGTGTGGGCTAAGGCAGGGCCAAAGGCAAATGGGCCCTCTTTCTGGTTTGGTTGGAATGGTTGTACTTTAAGTAACAAGCACCCTTTATCAGAGCTTTTTCCTGGGAATGACTTCCTTTCCTTTACTGGCATGTGTGAGGGCAGGAAAAGGTTCAGCATGCCCATTTCCCTGCATTAGACAAGCCTCGAGGAACACATTCAAGCACCCATGCCAGTCTTCTTGTGCTGCCTTAGTGGGTAAGGGAACAGCACCAATGGACCAGCAGTGCACTGGAGTAAAGGACAGTGCAGCAAGGAGCAGTTTCTATACTGAAAGCATTGTGGATGGACAAGCCTATCCAGAAAAGAGAGGCCAGGAAGGGAAGGGCCTCAGAGATGATGGTTCAAGATTCCCAGGACATTCCTCAATATCTAAAGGGTTGTCTAAGGAAGATGAATGAACATTGTTTCTGTTTAGAACTTTCAAAAAAAAAATCAGAGCTGTGCAACAGTGAGCTAAGATGTTTCCATAGATAGTGAACTCTGAATTAATGGGAAGAGAAAGGGTAGGGCAGATTAGAAGGGAGCCTACTCTGTGTCCTAGTTGGTATGCCCATCTCTTGCCGTTCAAGGAACTGACAGGACTTTTTCACTTTTCTCAAGGAAATAATATGACAAGTTCAGTGTGTTGGGTGGCTTTCCATTGCTGTGACAAAACACTTGAGATAAGCACCTTAAAGGAGGAAGGTTTATTTTGGCTCATGGTTTCAGAGGTTTTAGTTCATGGTTTCTTGGTTCTGATGCTTTGACCTATGGCAGTATGGTACACCACGGCAGGTGTATATGACCGAGAGGCCTGTTTATCTCATGGTAGCGTGAAAGCAAAACAGAAAGGAAGGGTCCAGGGTACAAGTATCCCCTTCAAGGCATGCCCCAGTGACCTAATTTCCTCCTCCTAGGCTCATCTCTTAAAGGCTCCACCCCTTCCCAATAGTGCTACAGGCTGGTGACTTAAACCTTCAATGCTTGGGCTAATGGGGAGCATACCAGATCCAAACTATAGCATTCAAAGATGGATATTCAAAATTATTCATTCTAGCATCAAAAAATGGTACATAACCTATATCTAACTATAGAGAGCTGGTTAAATAAATTATGTAACATGTATATGCAGTCATTTAAAACATGGTAAGGTTGGTTTGTCTCTGTTGGCATGGAAATGTCTATGAAATACTGTTTAAAGGGAAAGTGGTGGCCACCCTCCAGTGATTCTCATTGATATGTTTCTGAATTCTTGACCCACAGAAACCATGTAAGATAGTAAAGGTTTGTTGTTGTTTTGCAGAACTAGGAAGGAATTGAATCTAGGGCTTCCTTATAGGTATTTACCACCATGCCTGGCCTAGGTCTGTTTTTGTTTGTTTGTTTGTTGTACTGGGGATTGAACCAAGGAATACTTAATCACTGAGCTACATACATCCTCTGCCCTTTTTATATTGTATTTTGAGACAGGGTCTTGCTAAGTTGCATAGAGACTCACTAAGTTGCTGAGGTTGGCTTTGAATTTGCAATCCTCCTGACTCAGCCTCTCGAGCTGCTGAAATTACAGGTGTGCACCTCTGTGCCTAGCTCTGCTGTTTTAAGCCACTAAATTTTGAGGTAATTTTTCCTATAACAACAGCAACAGATGACTAATACAGGGGAAAATAGAAAATGTGATATGATTCATTTTTGTCATAGATATGTGTTGGAGATACAGATGATATAGACAATATAGTAGAAAATACAGAAAAATGGTAATAGCATTTTTCTTGATGATGGAAATGTGAGAGATTTTAATTTATGTTCCTTTTTGTAATAGGCTGTGTGTGTGTGTGTGTGTGTGTGTGTGTGCACAGTGCTGGGGATTAAACCCAGGGCCTCACTCACACTAGGCAAGCTCTACCACTGAACTACAGCCTCAGTCCTATTTTAATTTTTGCTTATCTGTATTAACTCTATTTCCTGCTGTATTAATACAGTAATATTTTAAAGTCAAGTATAAAAAATTGAAAGATTGGACCTTACTTAACATGTTTCCTCAGAAGTCCCAGGATCCAGACTTTAAAGGATAGAGATTCAGAGTCACATTGACTAAATTGCCAGACCTATGCCAATAGGAAAGAAAGTGGGGTCCAGGAAGCCAGGGAGCCCACAGTGCCAGCTTCTTCCTTGCCAGCCTGTTCCTGACTCCACCCAGCACTATCTGGGCACCAAGCACAGGCACACTGATGCAACAGGCCTAGAGCAAATGTTGCAAGAATTTGCTTATCACAGGGTAGACGAGATTGGCTGGGCCTTTGGGCTAAGGGCAGTCCAGGGTCCTGGAGAGTGGGAGGGTGTAGGCAGTGAATGGTGGTTTGAAGCCAGGATGTCAGGGACAAAGAGCAAGGGGAGAGATTGACTGAGAAGCAGTTTAATATGCCAAGATCAGATGCAACAGCTAATAGGTGCTTAGTGGCCTCCACAGGCAAATTGCTATGTCAGTACTTTGATATGGATTACCACTGACTGTGTGCCATGGGGAGACAAGGTTCACAGGAGGTAAGAGACTTGCTAGCTGTAAGAGGTTCAACCAAATTTCACCCTCAGGTCATTCAGATTCCAGGATTGTTAAGTTTAGTCCTCTTGACCAGATGGGTAGCTCTTGAAGGCCAAGTATACTCTGGGGCTAGGAAGTATCCTTCAGGGCTGCTTCCATGCTACAGATGTTTGAAGCCTTCAGCTTCAACTGGCAGAGTGTAGGAACATGGGAGACACAGAGTCTCCTCTGCCTCAGCACTTGCCTCCGACAGCAGAGGGGCTAGAGGCCTGGGGTTGTTGTCCAGGGGTGAAGTCTAAAGGCCAGTCCTGCGCAGAAGACAAAGGCAGAGTCTGGGTGAGCGACAGGGGGCAGTCCTGTATATTGGCTGGGAAGGAGCAGAATGGTGGAAGGATCACTCAGGATCCCATGCAGTGAAACATGACAATACCAGGTAACACAGGAAGTTGAAGTCCCCAGCTGGATTCCAAAGATGCACTCTTCATTCACTGACTCTAGGGCTTTGATAAGTCCCTTAGTGGTTCTAGGATTCAGTTTTCTCCTCAGCAAAAGCGAGGGTGACAATTCTCTTACTTTAAAGAGCAACTGCGATGGTTCAATGGGATAATGCAGATAAGGCTCTTGACATAAACAAGGTGTTCAATAGTTAGTAACTATTGTTGCTACCAAAGGATGTTTCAGTCCCTTGGTTAATTGGGATATGAAATCTCCCAAAGATCACATGCTAAAGGCTTGTTTGCCAGCTTGTGATACTATTAGGAGATGGTGTAACTTTTAGGAGGTGGGGCCTGTTTGGAGGAAGTAGGTCATTGGGGGTGGCCCTTTGAGGGGTTTATATTTTGTTTCCATTCCCTTCCTCTTCCGCTATCTCCTTCTCTGTTTCCTGGTCACCATTAGGTGAACAGCTTTGCTCTGCCACACACTTCCTGCCAAGATTTTTTGCTTCACCACAGGCTCGGTATCAACAAAGCCAAGTGACAATGAACTAAAACTATGGAACTGTGAGTCAAAATGAATCTTTCATTTTTTAAATTGATTTTCTCAGGTATTTTATCACAGTGATGGAAAGACAACACAATTAGAGTTGAGAACACAGGCTGTCCCAAGCTCGTGATCTATGGCAGGTCTAATGCCAAATTCTCACCCAATATTTCAGAGGAGCCTAAGAAGACAGATCAGGTGGCACACTGTCTTCGGTGCTACTCCTACATTAAATCAATGAAACTTTTGTCTGAAAACAGAATAACTAGGCGGTTTTATCATGGAAAGTGACAAAAAAGAAAGTTCCAGGGATAGTCCCTCCACCTAAACAACCATTAAGTTAGAAAAATCCCTATAAGCATCAACTATTTCATAATTCTGGAACCCAACTGGACCCTAACAGCAACTGTAGGAATGCCTGATGAAGGGGAGGGGGAGGGCTACTGATGGTTTATAAGTGAGCATCACAGGCAAACTGAATATCACTCACTGCTCCTCAGTCTTCCTGTGGTCAGGGCAACAGTATCCATGCTCCAGCTGGCTGGAGCAAAAGTATGCAGAAAGAACCTAGGCTTCTAGAAATTTGGGGTTGTGAATGTTGATCTAGTGGGTCCCTGAAGACCTAGAATAGAACTTCCCTTTGCTTCTGCTCCTTCTGGCTGCTGTAGCTTCCCTGGTGGCATCTATAAGAATATTTAAAGAGATATACATGCTAGGTTTTATATGTAAATATAAATAAAATATATACACACACATTTAAGGAATTATTTTTAAGGTCATAGACCAACTACACAGACAACATAATAGAAATTTGAGTGAGTACACACAACAAGCAATGCAGACTTTGCAAAAATATTTTGGAAAAAAATCACTATACAATTGGACAATGGCAGCCCTCAACAAGCACCAAGGAAGAGGGAGAATCTGACTTCCAGAGTCATCATATTGTACTACTCAAAATGGCCAGTTCTTAACAAGATATCACAAGGTATACAAAGAACAGGAAAATATGTCCCAATTATAGGCAGAAAAAAATAATGAAAAAGAAACTATCTTGGGCTGGGGAGATGGCTTAGTTGGTAGAGTGCTTGCCTTGCAAGCACGAGGCCCTGGGTTTGATCCCCAGTACTGCAAAAAAAAGAAAGAAAAGAAAAGAAAGTATCTCTGAGGAAACCCAGACACTGAATTTACTTTTCACAGACATTAAATCCAACTATCTTACAGGATTCCCAAGCAACTCAATTGAGTTATGAAGGAGGGAGAAGGTGACCAGAGTGTAAAAAGGCAAAACCCATGATTATGCAAAGCAAATGGTCAATTTATGAGTCCAAATGTCCAGTAATTACTGCTATTCATCATATCACTACTCACATATGCACCAAGAACAAGCAAGGGTCCAGGATATTGTGGTTCCCATGGCATGGTCCACTTTAAAAAACATTCTGTTGTTAATGTGCAAGGGCCTGACTCCTCCCATGACTACTCAGCTGTACTTTGGAGGCTATGAACAAAAGTGCAGTCATTTTGTGATCTCAGTTCACAGCATCATAGATTAATAAACTTTAATATTTTATTAAAATCAAAAAAATCAACTGTCTTAAATATGTTTAATGAGATAAAGGAAACCATAGACAAAGAATTAAAGGAAACAATGACAGCAATGTATGAACAAATAGATAATGACAATAAACATATCAAAACTATTAAAAAGAAACCAAATAGAAATTCTAATGTTGAAAAATACAATAACTTAAATGAAAGCATCACTGGAAGGGTTAAATGGCAGACTTTAGCAAGTGGGAGAATCAATGAACTTGAAAATAAGGCAATTGAAGCTATTCAGTCTGTAGAACAGAAAAAGAAAGGAAAAAATAAACAAAACCTGAGGAACTTGTGGGACATCATCAA
The DNA here is from genome assembly GCF_902686445.1 of Sciurus carolinensis. Lineage (NCBI taxonomy): Eukaryota > Metazoa > Chordata > Mammalia > Rodentia > Sciuridae > Sciurus > Sciurus carolinensis. The sequence goes on from NC_062220.1 coordinate 102,079,827, forward strand.
ACATACTAACATAGGTATAATGAAATTTTCAAAAGGAAAAAAGAAATGGAAAGGGGCATAAAAAATTTGAAAAACTTTGGATCATACAGACTGAAAATAGAAATGAATGAAAAATGAAAACACAAGATTCTAAAATATATGGGATGTAATGAAATCAATGTTCACAGGAAAATTTGCAACAGAAAATACCTATATTAAAAGCAAAAACAGGTCTAATCAATAACCCAACTTTACACCTTAAAAAAACTAGAAAAAGAAAAGTAAACTAAACCCAATGCTAGCCGAAGGAAGGAAATAATAAAAATTATAGTAGTTATAAAGGAAATAGAGAATAGGAAAAACCATACAGAAAAATCAATAAAAACAAAATTGGCTCTTTAAAATGATCAACAAAATTGGCAAAGCTTTAGCTAGATTATGAGAGAGAGAGAGAGAGAACTCAAATTACTAAATTGTAAATGAAAGAGTAGATATTATCATCAACTTTACAGAAATGTTAAGGATTATAAAAGAATACTGTGAGCCACTGTAAGTACTGGAAGAATCCTGAAAATACATGAACTACCAAAACTAATTCAGGATGAACTAGAAAATATGATTAGACTAATAACAAGTAATAAAGAACTTGAACAAGTAGAACTCTATCAACAAAGAAAATCCCAGAACCAGATGACTTCACTGGTGAATTCTACTAAACATTTAAAGAATAATTAATACCAATCTTCTCAAACTCTTCCAAAAAAACTGAGGAAACACTTCTTGATTCATTTTACAAGGTTAGTATTGCCTTGATATTGAAGCCAGACAATGACACTACAAGAAAACTACAGGACAACATCCCTCATGAATCTAGATGCAAAAATCTTCAGTAAAATACCAGCAAACAAAATTCTTCAGCACATTAAAAGGATTATATACCATGTCAAGTTGAATTTATCCCAGGAGTGCAAAGGTGACTCAATATACAAAAAGCAACTAATGTAATACATCACATTAATAGAATAAGGGAAAGAAACTACATGATCATATCAACCTATTCAGAAAGAGCATTTGACAAAATCCAACAGTGTCATGATCAAAACACTCTAGAGCTGGGCACAGTGAAGCACAGCTGTAATCCCAGTGACTCAGGAGGCTGAGGCAGGAGGATTACAAGTTCAAGAACAGCCTCAGCAATTTAGTGAGACACTCAGAAACTTAATGAGATTCTGTCTCAAAATATAAAAGAAGAAAGGGCTAGAGATGTAGCCAGTGATAAAAAGTTCCTTATCCCTCAGTTCAATCCCCAGTATGTATGTGCGTGCGCACATGCGCGCGCACACACACACACACACACAATCCCTAGAAGGAAATTTCCTCAATGTGATAGAAGTCATATGTGAAAATTTCACAGTTAATATTATACTCAGACTTAATATTTTCTTGCATAAGACTAGGAACGAGACCACTTTTGCCACTTTTATTCAACATAATACTACAATTTCTAACTTGAGCCTTTAGGGAAGGAAAATAAGTAAACCGCACAGTGCTATGTTTCAGACCCTCTCAAAATTGTTTCTGCCCTCTCAAAATTATGTGTAAAGTCCTAATCTCAAATGTGTTGGTATTAGGAGGTGGGGCCTTTAGGAGATAATTAGTTCATTCTCAAGGGCAGAGCCCTCATGAATGAGATTAAGCACCTTTATAAATGAAGCCTCAGAGCTTCCTTGCCCTTTCCACCATATGAGGGCACAGCATAAACTTTGACTTGAAGAATGATGGGCTCTCACCATATGGCACTTTGATATTGGACTTCCCAGACTCCAGAACTATGAGAAATAAATTTGTGTTGTTGATAAGTTACCTAATTTATGACATTTTATTACAGTCCATTCTAATATATGGCAAAGAAAGAAGTAAAACTATTTCAGCTGACATGATCTTATATGTACGTAATCATACATGATCCACAAAAATGAGTTAATATGCTAATTCAGGGGCGTTTCAAGATGGCGGACTAGAGGGTGGCTGCATTTCATGTTGCTCCAGGACTCAGGATTCAAAAGAGGAGATAGTGAGAGACTTGGGACCAACTCAAAGTCTCCGGGTAAGTCTCTCCCGTTGGGGAGGCTTCCCAGATGGGGAGGTAGCCCCGGAACGAAGGGAACTTTGTGAAGTAGAGTTGCCCGGCGAGACACCCCTCCCCCCACTGGAGCAGTGAACTCGGACAACTGGGAGCATCGTAGAGGAGGCTGCTCAGCACAGCGCTTGGATTTGGAGCAACCAATGGGGCTCCGGGCAGCTGCCTAGAGGAGGAGCTGCGTGGTGAGCTGTTTGGACTCAGAGTGATCACTTCTGAACACCGGGGCCTGCCCAGAGGAGGAGGAGCATGGCGGGTCGCTTGGACTCGGAGTGACTGCACCAGAGCTCCGGATGGCTGCTCAGAGGAGGAGGCGAGTGGTGAGTTGTTTGGACTCAAAGCAACCGCTCCTGAACACCAGGGGCCTGCCTGGAGGAGGAGCGCGGTGGGTTGCTTGGTCTCGGAGCAACCACTCCTGAACACCTGGGGGGCTACCCGAAGGAGGAGGAGGAACGGGGTGGGACACTTGGACTCGGAGTGACTGCCTAGGGCTACGGGCGGTTGGTGGGAGGAGGAAACACGAAGTGAGTTGCTTGGACTCCTAGTGACTGCGTCGGAACACCGGGCGACTGTCCAGAGGAAGAGGCATGTGGCGGGTTGCTGGGACTTGGAGCGACTGTACGGGGCTCCAGGTGGCTTCTCAGAGGAGGGGCCACATAGCCAGGCGATTTGGTGCAGAGCAGGGTCCCAGGACCTAGGTGGCTTCTTGGTGGAAGAGCCCCACAGAGACACGCTTAGGGTGGAGTGAAGTTTCCAGGACTGTGGGCAGATTCTCTGAGGAGAGGCAGCCTAAGGAGACTCGTCTGCAAAGGGTGAGGCTCCCAGGCCCAGGAGGTAGGTCCGGGCCCCTGGGAACGTTGCAGAGGAAGGCAGCCCACCCCGGGTGGTAGTTGTAGATTGAGGGGAACCTCTAGGAGGGGAACTGACCAGCGAGACCTCCCCACCGGGTGAGTCTTCCCTGCTGGGTGAGGTTTTCCCACAAGGACGGTAAAACCAGAGACACAGGCCCAATCAGGCCTTGCCTCAGCCCGCAGCCTAGTTCCCCTTTGGATGACCATTGGTCAACAAGTGGAGGCACCTCTGCCCATTATCAGGGAATATACCCCACCTGAAGGTCACCACCCCTAGAGAGGCAGCTTTCTTGTGGAGCACTGCATTATCAACTTCCTCCAAGAATTCAGGCTACTGAAGGATAAGAGGGGATATACTAGAAATCTTCAGGGACATTATAAGTCAATAGAGGAAATCTGCAATATCTTAGCGATCCACTGATTCCTGAACAATATGAGAAAACAAGGGAAGAAAATGCCCCAAACAAATCTGGATGTTACATCAATAAAATCCAATGACAGCATGGCAGAAGAAATGACAGAAAGGGAGTTCAGAATGTACATAATTAAAATGATCAGGGAAGCAAATGATGAGATGAAAGAGCAAATGCAGGCATTGAATGATGAGATGAAAGAGAAAATGCAGGCATTAAATGATCACACCAATCGACAGTTAAAAGAACAAATACAGGAAGCAAAAGACCATTTCAATAAAGAGTTAGAGATATTGAAAAAAAAAACAAACAGAAATCCTTGAAATGAAGGAAACAATAAACCAAATTAAGAACTCCATAGAAAGCATAACCAATAGGATAGAACACCTGGAAGACAGAACCTCAGATATTGAAGACAAAATATTTAACCTTGAAAACAAAGTTGAACAAACAGACAAGATGGTAAGAAATCATGAACAGAATCTCCAAGAACTATGGGATATCATGAAAAGGCCAAATTTAAGAATTATTGGGATTGAGGAAGGCTTAGAGAAACAAACCAAAGGAATGAACAATCTATTCAATGAAATAATATCAGAAAATTTCCCAAATCTGAAGAATGAAATGGAAAATCAAGTTCAAGAGGCTTATAGGACTCCAAATACACAAAATTACAACAGACCCTCACCAAGGCACATTATAATGAAAATACCTAACATACAAAATAAAGACAGAATTTTAAAGGTTGTGAGAGAAAAGAATCAAATTACATTCAGGGGGAAACCAATACGGATATCAGCAGATTTTTCAATCCAGACCCTAAAAGCTAGAAGGACCTGGAACAACATTTTTCAAGCCCTGAAAGAAAATGGATGCCAACCAAGAATCTTATACCCAGCAAAACTTACCTTCAAATTTGACGATGAAATAAAATCATTCCATGATAAACAAAAGCTAAAAGAATTTACAAAAAGAAAGCCAGCATTACAGAACATTCTCAGCAAAATATTCCATGAGGAAGAGATGAAAAACAAAGAAGCAAATCAGCAAAGGGAGGAATTATCCTAAAGGAATTGTCAAATAAAGGAAGAACCAAGTCGTGTCAAAAAAAAATAAATAAATAAATAAAATTTTAAAAATGAACCAAATGACCAGGAATACAAATCATATCTCAATAATAACCCTGAATGTTAATGGCCTGACTTCATCAATCAAAAGACATAGACTGGCAGATTGGATTAAAAAGAAAGATCCAACAATATGTTGCCTGCAAGAGACTCACCTCCTAGAAAGAGATACCCATAGACTAAAGGTTAAAGGATGGGGAAAAACATACCATGCACATGGATTCAGCAAAAAAGCTGGAGTATCCATCCTCATTTCAGATAATGTGGACTTCAAGCCAAAGTTAGTCAGAAGGGATAAAAAAGGACATTTCATAATGCTTAAGGGAAGCATAAATCAGCAAGATGTAACAATCATAAACATCTATGCCCCAAACAGTGGCTCATCCATGTATGTCAAACAAATCCTTCTCAATTTCAGAAACCAGATAGACCATAACACAATAATACTAGGTGATTTTAACATGCCTCTCTCACCACTGGACAGATCTTCCAAACAAAAATTGAACAAAGAAACCATAGATCTCAATAACACAATCAATAATTTAGACTTAACAGACATTTATAGAATATACCATCCAACGAAGAGTGAATACACTTTCTTCTCAGCAGCACATGGATCCTTCTCTAAAATAGACCATATATTATACCACAAAGCTAATGTTAGCAAATACAAGAAGATAGAGACACTACCTTGTATTCTATCAGATCATAATGGATTGAAGTTAGAAATAAATGAAAGAGTAAAAAACAGAAACTACTCCAACACCTGGAGATTAAACAATATGCTATTATATGATGAATGGATAACAGAAGATATTAGGAAGGAAATTAAAAAATTCTTAGAGGTCAATGAGAACAAAGAAACATCATATCAAAATCTCTGGGACACTATGAAAGTAGTACTTAGAGGAAAATTTATTTCATGGAGCGCATTTAATAAAAGAAGTAAAACTCAACAAATAAACGACCTAACACTACAGCTCAAAGCCCTAGAAAAAGAAGAACAGACCAACACCAAAAGTAGTAGAAGACAGGAAATAGTTAAACTCAGAGCTGAAATCAACGAAATTGAAACAAAAGAAACAATACAAAAAATTGACAAAATAAATAGTTGGTTCTTCGAAAAAATAAACAAAATTGATAAACCTTTAGCCACACTAACAAAGAGAAGACAAGAGAAAACCCAAATCACTAAAATTCAGAATGAACAAGGAAATATCACAACAGACACGAGTGAAATACAAAACATAATTAGAAGCTATTTTGAAAATCTATTCTCCAACAAAATAGAAAATTTTGAAGACATCAACAGGTTTCTAGAGACATATGAATTGCCTAAACTGAACGAGGAGGACATACACAAATTAAATAGACCAATTTCAAGTAATGAAATAGAAGAAGTCATCAAAAGCCTACCAACAAAGAAAAGTCCAGGACCAGATGGGCTCTCAGCCGAGTTCTACAAAACCTTTAAAGAAGAGCTCATTCCAATACTTCTCAAAGTATTCCATAAAATAGAAGAGGAGGGAACCCTCCCAAACTCATTCTATGAAGCCAATATTACCCTGATACCTAAACCAGACAGAGACACATCGAGGAAAGAAAACTTCAGACCAATATCCTTAATGAATATCGACGCAAAAATTCTCAAAAAAATTTTAGCAAATCGCATACAAAAACATATTAAAAAGATAGTGCACCATGATCAAGTGGGTTTCATTGCAGGGATGCAAGGTTGGTTCAACATCAGGAAATCAATAAATGTAATTCACCATATCAATAGACTTAGTCAAGAATCACATGATTATTTCAATAGATGCAGAAAAAGCATTTGATAAAATACAGCATCCCTTCATGCTCAAAACACTAGAAAAAATAGGGATAGTGGGAACATTCCTTAACATTGTAAAGGCCATCTATGCTAAGCCCATGGCTAATATCATTCTAAATGGTGAAAAACTGAAAGCATTCCCCCTAAAAACTGGAACAAGTCAGGGATGCCCTCTTTCACCACTTCTATTCAATATTGTCCTTGAAACACTAGCCAGAGCAATTAGATAGACCAAAGAAATTAAAGGAATATGAATAGGAAAAGAAGAACTCAAACTATCCCTATTTGCTGATGATATGATTATATCCTTAGAGGAATCAGGAAATTCCAACAGAAAACTTTTACAACTCATAAGTGAATTCAGTAAAGTAGTGGGATATAAGATCAATGCACATAAATCTAATGCATTTTTATACATAAGTGATGAATCTTCAGAAAGAGAAATTAGGAAAACTACCCCATTCACAATAGCATCGAAAAAAATAAAATACTTGGGAATCAATCTCACAAAAGAGGTGAAAGACCTCTACAATGAGAACTACAGAACACTAAAGAAAGAAATTAAAGAAAACCTTAGAAGATAGAAAGATCTCCCATGTTCTTGGATAGGCAGAATTAATCTTGTCAAAATGGCCATACTACCAAAAGTGCTATACAGATTCAATGCAATTCCAATTAAAATCCCAATGACGTACCTTACAGAAATAGAGCAAGCAATTATGAAATTCATCTGGAAGGATAAGAAACCCAGAATAGCTAAAGCAATCCTTAGCAGAAAGAGTGAAGCAGGAGGTATCGCAATACCAGATCTTCAACTCTACTACAAAGCAATAGTAATAAAAACGTCATGGTATTGGTACCAAAATAGAAAGGTAGATCAATGGTACAGAATAGAGGACACGGACACAAACCCATATAAATACAATTTTCTCATACTAGACAAAGGGGCCAAAAATATGCAATGGAGAAAAGATAGCCTCTTCAACAAATGGTGCTGGGAGAATTGGAAATCCATATGCAACAGAATGAAACTAAACCCATATCTCTCACCATGCACGAAACTAAACTCAAAATGAATTAAGGACCTCGGAAACAGACCAGAGACTTTGCATCTTATAGAAGAAAAAGTAGGTCCAGATCTTCAACATATCGGCTTAGGACCAGAGTTCCTCAACAGGACTCCCATAGCACAAGAAATAAAAGCAAGAATCAATTACTGGGATAGATTCAAACTAAAAAGCTTTCTCTCAGCAAAGGAAACTATTAGCAATGTGAAGAAAGAGCCTACAGAGTGGGAGAAAATCTTTGCCAATCATACTTCAGATAGAGCACTAATCTCTAGAATCTATAAAGAACTCAAAAAACTCTACACCAAGAATGCAAAGAATCCAATCGACAAATGGGCTAAGGAAATGAATAGACACTTCACAGAAGAAGATCTACAAGCAATCAACAAACATATGGAAAAATGTTCAACATCTCTAGTAATAAGAGAAATGCAAATCAAAACCACCCTAAGATTCCATCTCACCCCAATTAGAATGGCGATTATCAAGAATACAAGCAACAACAGGTGTTGGCGAGGATGTGGGGAGAAAGGTACACTCATACATTGCTGGTGGGGCTGCAAATTAGTGCAGCCACTCTGCACAGCAGTGTGGAGATTCCTTAGAAAACTTGGAATGGAACCACCATTTGACCCAGCTATCCCACTCCTTGGCCTGTACCCAAAGGACTTAAAATCAGCATACTGCAGAGATACAGCCACATCAATGTTCATAGCTGCTCAATTCACAATAGCCAGATTGTGGAACCAACCTAGATGTCCCTCAATTGATGAATGGATAAAGAGACTGTGGCATATATATACAATGGAATATTACTCAGCCATAAAGAATGATAAAATTATGGCATTTGCAGGCAAATGGATGAAATTGGAGAATATCATGCTAAGTGAGATAAGCCAATCTCAAGAAACCAAAGGACGAATGATATTGCTGATAAGTGTATGAAGACACATAATGGGGGGTGGGAGGGGTTAGTGTTAGGGTTAGAGTTAGGGTTAGGGAGGGGGGCAAGAATGGAGGAAGGAAGGACTGTACAGAAGGAAAAGAGGGGTGGGGGGGTGGGGCGAAGGGAAAAAATAACAGAATGAATCAAACAACATTACCCTATGTAAATTTATGATTACACAAATGGTATGCCTTTACGCCATGTACAGAGAAACAACATGTATCCCATTTGTTTACAATAAAAAAAGGGAAAAAATATGCTAATTCAGCAAAGTTGCAAAATACAAACATCACTAAAAATCAGTTTTCTTTTTATACAATAGCAACAAATTACCCTCCCCCCCAAAAAAAGAAATTAAGAAAAAAACTCCATTGCATAGTATTGAAGAGCATAAAATACTTAGGAATAAACTTAATCAAGAGATTAAAGCCTTGTACACTGAAAACTACAAAACATTGCTAATAGAAATTATAGAAGACTTAAATAAATGGAAGGTAATCTGTGTTCATTGTTTAAAAGAGGAGATTGTTGAGATGATACCCAAAGTGATGTACAGAATCTAGGCAATCCCTACAAAAATTCCAATATCTTTATTTTATTTATTTTTATATGGTACTGAGGATAGAATCTAGTGCTAGGCAAGCACTCTACCACTGAGCTACAACCCAGGCCCCCAATGGTGCTTTTTTGCAGAATGGAAAAAGCCATCCCTCAGTCCACATAAAATCTTAAATGACCCTGAATATTTTAAAAACTCTTGAAAAGGAAAACAAAGTCAGAGGATTTACAAGTCCCAATTTCAAACTTACTACAGAGTTTCAGTAACCAAAAGAGTGCAATAGATGTTGACATAATGACAGGCCAATGAAATAGAGAGTTCAGAAGTAAATTCTCCCATGTATGATCATTTGATTATTTTCCAGCAGTGGGGATTGAATGAAGAGTTGCTCTACTACTACAGCAAAACAGAGGGGATTCATATAAAGACGGTGGACACCACACCTATATGGGGTCTCAATCTAGATTATTCCCATAGTCCTTTAGACTATACAGAGTTGTCAAGTGAAGAAGCGTAATCACAGAGGGTATACACCACATACTCTGCTGTATACAACACAATTGCCAGATCGATGAGAAGGACCCTACTCTCTGGAGACCTACAGGGGAAGCAGAACCCTCAAGGTCTGATGTAATATATATTGTATCAAAATACACCAATCAGCACAAAAGAACTATTAGAGAAACTATATTATAAAATCCACTTGGAAATATATTGAAAAATTTGCAACAACTGGATATGTCAGAACACTTTGACAAGGGAAGACTGTGCCTTAAGAAGACCCACACAGAAGAGTGGAAGAAAAACTCATTCCAACAAATACATAAAGTCCAACACAGGAATTCAAGAAATTTGAAAAAATGAGATAACATAATGTCTCCTAAAGTTCATAATTCACCAGAAACTGATTCCAAAGATATAGAAGTGGATGGAATAGCAGATAAAGAATTCAGAATAGTGATTATAAAAATGATCAATAAATTCCAAGAGAACACAGAAAAACAATTGACTATATTAAGGAAATAGAGGTAGTGAAAAAGAACCAAACAAAAATCTTGGAAATGAAAGACACAATAAATCAAATAAAATGTTCAGTTGAAAGTCTCTCTAATAAATTAGGTTATGCTTAAGACAATCTCAAAGCTAGAAGACAAAGTGATCTACTTTGGACATTCAGGCAGTATTAAAGAAAATAAGAGTCTGATGTGGTGGCACATGCCTGTAATCCTAGCTACTCAGGATGCTGAGGCAGGAGAATCATATGTTTGAGGCCAGCCTTGACAACTCAGCAAGACCCTAAGCAACTTAGAGAGACCCTGTCTCAAAAGGGGGGTGACTGGGGTAAAGTGCTCAGTGGTAAAGTGCCTCTGGTTTCAATCACCAGTCCAAAAAAATAAAAAATTAAGAAAGAAAAGAAAAAAATAAGTAGCCATGACCAGAATATACAGGAACTCTTGGAAAATATTAAGAAACCAAATTTAAGAACTGTTGGAATAAAAGAAGGTTGTGAGTTGCAGACTAATGGCAAGGATAAACTCTTCAGAAAAATAAAAACAGAAAAATTTCCAAAACTTAAAATGAGATAAGCATTCAGATATGGGAGGCATTCAGAACCCAAAATAGATAACATAAAAAAAATCTCTCCATGATACATTATAATTGTTAACATACAGAACAAAGATAGAATTTTTAAGGTTTCAAGACAAAAGCATCAGGTCACATTTAGAGGCAAGTCAATCAGAATTACTTGTGATTTCTCAGCACAAACCTGAAAATCAAGAAGGGCTTGTAATGATGTGTTCCAAGCCCTGAAAGAAAATAACTGTCTACTGAGATTGCAGAGTTATCCTTCAGATTGAAGAATAAATACAAACCTCATAAGATAAGCAGAAATCAAAAGAATTGATGACCATTAAGCATCATAGAAAATACTTAAGAAAATACTACACACAGAAGAAATAAAAAACAAAACACAGAGCTTGTGAATGGATAAATCTCATTTGAAGAGTAGCTAAGCAAAGGAGAAACAAGACCATATTAAACATTAGAAATAAATCAAAATGACAGAAATAAACATCTCTCTATAACAGCATCAAATATAAATGATCTGGCTTATTGAAAGACACAGTAACCCAATGATTCATTATTTGCAAGAGAGTCATCTTAAAGGCAAAGACAGTCATAGGCCAAAAGCAAAAGGATTAAAATTGATATATCATGCAAATGGAGCCTGAAAACAAGCATAAGTAGGTATTCTCATGTTTGACAAAGCAGACCTCAAGCCAAAGTTAATCAGAAGAGACAAGGAAGGTCAAAGAAGGAAACAATCCAACAAGAAGATATAATGAGGGTCTGGGGTTGTGGCTCAGTGGTAAAGCGCTTGCCTAGAATGTGTGAGGCACTGTGTTTGGTCCTCAGCACCACATAAAAAAATGAATAAAATACAGGTATTTTGTCCATCTACAGCTAAAAATATTTTTTAAAATATATAATGACTACTGGTGTGATTCAGTACCAGGTACAGCCAGAGGAATGAGAAGTTATGCTCCATTTGTGTACAATGTGTCAAAATGCATTCAGTTATCATGTAAAACCAACTAGAACAAATAAAATTAAAAAAAAATAGTGACTAAAAAAGATATAATGATATCAAGTATTTATGCCCTAAACATTGGTGCACTAAATTACATAAAACAGGCAGTGCTTGAATTAAAGACTCATATAAACACCAGTACAATAATAATGGGTTATTTCTACATACCACTCTCAGCAATAGATAGGTCATCCAGAAAAACTCAGTAAAAACTCTTCAGATCTCAAAAATATTATAAATCAAATGAACCTAACAAACATCTATAGACTGTTATCCAACAGTAGCCAAATTCACTTTCTTTTTAGCTGCTCATGGAAACTTTTCCAAAATAGACCATATTTTAGGTCATGAAACAACTCTTAGTAAGTCCAGAAAAAATTTAATATAATCCCTTGCATCTTATCTGATCGTGATGGAATAGAAAGCAACACTCTCCCCCCAAAACTTTAGAAACTATATAAACACATGGAGATTGACCAATACACTTATGAATGAAGAATGAGTAATAGAAGAAACCAGAGGGGAAATTTTAAAATTCTTAGAATGAAATGAGAACATACCAGAACCTCTGGAAAATTATTAAGGTAGTTCTAAGAGAAAAGTTTATAGTTAGAATGCCTACATAAGAAAATCAGAAAGATTCCAAATAAACATCTAATGATGCATCTCAAGGCCCTCAAAACACAAGGAAAAGCAAATTCCAAAATCATCAGAAGGAAGAAAATGGTTAAGATCAGAGCTGAAATCAATGAAATAGAGAATAAAAAAATAATACAAAGGATCAATGAAATAAAGAGTTGCATCTTTGAAAAGTTATAAACCCTTAGCAGAACTAACTGAGAGAAAGAAAGAGAGAGGATACAAATTAATAAAATTAGAGATGAAAAAGGAAAAATCACCACAGACATCGCAGAAATCCAGCAGATCATTAGGGAACTATTTTGAAAACGTATACTCCAATGAATTGGAAATCCTAGAAGAAATGGATACATTCTTAGACACATGTAACCTGCCAAAATTGAATCTAGAGGACACAGAAAGTCTAAACACACCAATAACTAATGATGAGATAAAATCAGCAATAAAGTCTTCCAACAAAGAAAATCCCAGGAACAGACAGATTCTTAGCTGAATTTTACCAGAGCTTTAAAGAAGAACTAATGCCAACATTGCTCAAATTATTCCATGAAACAGAAAGGGGACACTTCTAAATTCATTCCTTGAAACCAGTATCATCCTGATACCAAAACCATATAGGGACACATCAAGGGAAAAAAACCCAAAACTATAGACCACTATCCTTGATGAACTTAGATGCAAAAAGTCCTTCATAAAATATTAGCAAATCATATTCATCAACATATTAAGAAGACTACCTCATGACCAAGTTGGTTTTATTCCAGGGTTGCAAGGATTATTTAACATGTGCAAATGAATAAATGTAATTTACCACATGAATAGAATTAAGGACAAAATTCACATAATCATCTCAACAGAAGCAGAAAAAGCCTTTGTCAAATTCAGCACCCATTCATGATAAAAATGCTGAAAAAACTAGGGATAGAAGGAACTTATCTCAATATCATAAAGGCTATATATGACAAACCCAAAGCCAATATCAAGTGAATGGGACAAAACTAAAAGCGTTTTTTAAAAATCTACAATAAGACAAGGATGTCCACTTTCAACCTCTCCTATTTAATACAGTACTAGAAATTCTAGCAAGAGCACTTAGCAAGAGAAGGAAATAAAAGGGATTAAAAAATAGGAAAGGAAGAGGTCAAAACATCACTGCAGATGAAATGGTCTTATACTTAGAAGATTCAAAAAACTCCACCACAAGACCTAGAGCTAATAACAAATTCAGCAAAGAATCAGGTTACAAAATCAACATACAAAAGTCAATAACATTCCTGTTTACCAATAATAAATCTGAGAAAGAAATTAAGAAAACAATCCTATTCACAATAGCCTCAAAAAATAAAATACCTAACAATAAATCCAAAGTACCTAAAAGGTGAAAGACCTCTACAATGAAAACTATAGAATGTTGAAGAAAGAAATTGGAGAAGACACAAGAAGATGGAAAGATCTCCTATGTTCATGGATAGACTGAATTAATATTGTTAAAAGGCCATACTACCAAAAACAATATACAGATTAGATTCAACACAAAACCTATCAAGATACCAATGACATTTTTCACAGAACTAGAGAAAACAATTCTAAAATTCATTTGGGAAAATAAAAAGCCCAGAATAGCCAAAACAATTCTACACACACATGTGCGCGCACACACACACACACACACACACACACACACACAACAATGCTGGGGACATCACAATACCTGACTTCAAATTAAACATATAATGAAATGCTATTTATCTATGAATTTTCCTGTAGAAGCAGGCAACCCCCATCTCTAGTACCCCAGGTATAGTCCAACCCACAAGGCATAGAAAGAGAGTGATAGCTCAGCCAGACCACAGCAAAGTAACATTTTTCTGTGCCCCTCACCTCCCTCCAGGACCTGCTACAATTCTGTGACTGGAGAGGTGAGATCATGTCTCAAAAGAAAACATAAAAAGGGTTATAGATGTAGCTCTGGATAGAGTTCCCCTGGGTTCAACCCTTAGTGCAAAAAGAAGGTGAATTCATAGAAACAGAAGGCAGAATAGTGGCTACTAGGGATATGGGGGTGGGGGAATGGGGAGTTACTGAGTTTCTGAATGGAATGATGAAATAGTTTTAGAAATAGGGGTGATGGTTGCACAACATTTTGAGTATACTTAATGCCACTGAATGGTACAACCCCCTCCAATAATGGTGATTGAACCCAGGAGTGCTCTATCACTGAACTACATCCCCAACTCTTTTTTTATATTTTGTTTTATTTTGAGACATGGCCTCACCAATTTGCTAAGTTGGTCTCAAACTTGCAGTCCTCCTGCTTCAACCTCCCAGTCACTGGGATTTATAGGTGTGTGTCAACATGCCTGGCTCTGAATTGTACATTTTTAAATGGTTACTATGGCAAATATTTCATTCCAATTTTAAAAAGGAGAATGACCAACAAGCTGGTCTTTTTGAGAGTAAAAGGAAGTTTTTTTTTCCTTCCTCAAATGGAATTGCCACTCAAGCACACTCGTGTGTTCCTCTCATTCAACACTATTTACTGTGCCTTGCATAGTTGCAGACACTATGTGGACAGAATCTGAGTAGGAAATTAATTCTGAATTTTTTCAAAATTAGACATAAGCAAAAGGAAGCTTTTGGCAATGACCCATTCAGACATCTCAATAAACAAAGAGATTCAACACTGTGGTGAAGATTAATTTGAAGGAACTTCTCACCTTAATCTTGTTTCAGATGCCTCAAGGTCTCCCTCAGTAAGTTAAGAGAGTGTAGGGACTAAGAAAAAAGAAAGTGGGCATAAAAACCAATCTAAGAGAGAACTTTTGTGGTAGTTATTAGCACATTTTGCTCCCCATGTGCAAAGAGATGAGATACCTATACATTTTTGAGAGGAAAATCCCACAAGCTTGACTTGAAAAAGCCTTTAGGTGTTCAAGTCACTAAGTAGTTTTTGGGCTCCAAACCTTACCAGGAGGAAGTAGGTTATGGAACAATTATCTCAACTTCAGATTACCATGTAAGGTGGTAGTGAAAAGGTCTCCCAAAGTGTGGGGCTGCTGAGGCTGCAGAGGACAGTGGACATTTGAGTTCACTGTGGAGATCGATCCAGATTCCTTTCAAGGAACATGACCACTCTTGCAAGGGGCTCCTCCTGAACCCTGTTTAGTGAGATTTTATCATTGCTATGGAAGCTTTTTGTTTTCCATCTTTCTCTTTCTAAATGGAAAATTTTGGGAGAGGGAGTGCTGGATACATCCCTCATCCTTTTTATAATTTGAGACAGATTCTCACTAAGTTGCTGAGAATCTTACTAAAGAGGTTGGCCTCAAACTTGTGATCCTCCTGTTCAGACTCTCATGTGCCACCACACAAAACCAAATGGGGATTTTTATGAAGATACTGTTATAGTTTGAATCTTAAGTGCTCCCCAAAGGTTCTTGTGGTAAAGTTTTATTTCCTAGGGTGGTGCTATTGGGAGGTGCTGGCATCTTTAGAAAGCATGGCCTGGAGGGAGGCCTTTAGGTTATTTGGGGTATACCATCAAAGGGGATTGTGTGAATCCAGTCCCTTCTTCTTCCTCTCTTTTGCTTTCTATCCATAAGATGAGCAATTTTTCTTAATCTTGAGTGTTTTTATTATGATGTGCTGCTACAGCCCAAATAAATGGGGTCAAATGATCATAAACTAAAACTTATAAAACCATGAACCAAAACAAATCTTTTCTCTTTATAAGTTAATTATCTTACATATTTATTATGGTGGTGGAAAGCTAGCATAGACACCCCTGCCCATAATCCTCTTTTCCATGATGGTTGAGTGACTCATTTTTAATTCACAAAGCAACATTATCTGAGAACTTCTTCCTGCCCCCACATCTTAGACTTTGTCTTGGATGCAGAGACTGCATGTGTATTCTGTGTGTGAGAAGGAAGTACATGGGTATGTTAATTGAGGCACATGGAGGAGAGGTTGCTAGCTGTAGACCCAGATCCATGACATTTTTTTTCCCACTGTGATGACAATGCTGAGAACCTGGATGGTCAGCTTCAGTGTGTTTTTCTTCCTCTCTTGTAGTGAGATATGTCCATTTGTGATGGTTTATCTGGATTGTCATCTTGACTGGATTAATAAATGTCTAAATTAAGAGGCTTCTGAGTTTGTCAATGAGGGTATTTTAGGAATGATTGGCCTTTGGGAGAGAAAACTGAAGGGGAGACCCACCCTAAATGTGGGCAGCACAGTCAAATAGATCAGGGACCTGGATGGAACAAAAAGGTGGAAGAATGAAGAAGTTGATGCAGATTCAAATCAGATTCAAATCTGATTCTTCTTGAGTAGGTGCCTTGATTGCTGTGATTGCCTGAGGACATCAGACTCTAGTTCCTTCACTTTTCCAAAACTCACATAGAAATTGGTACCAGAAGTGGGTTCACTGCTGTGACTAAACAAACCATGTGGTTTGGAAGCATTTGGAACTGGTTTGTGGGAGGGATTTGGAAAAGTTTGGAGCTAGGAATAGGATAGGAATGTGGACAGTAAAGACTGGGCTCATGATGGTTTTAGAGGAACAGAAAGGCTTTATTGGAAACTGGACTAGAGGCCACTCATGTTACATTCTAGCAAAGTTGTCTACATTTTGCCTATGATCTGATACTTTCTGTGAGGTTGAACTTAAAAGTGATGGATTAATTTCAAGGCAGCACAGTATTCAGGCAGTGGTATGGATATTATTGGTGACTTTTAGCAAGTTTACTTCAAGGAGCAGAAAGCATAGTGAAAAGATTTGAAAAACTTGCAATTTGATCAGAAAAGTGAATGTAAAGCAAATAACAACAACAAAAGTTTGTGATTGTAAAGCTGGGCCAAGAAAGATGTGGTTGTTGACAATTTTTACAGTCACTAAAGAGATGCTAAGTGCTTTACAGAGAGACAATAGGAAAGATAGCTTGAGGGTGTCTCTGGAATGGGCAAGGACATGCACATTGTAGATTCAAGGGTGTAGAAGTAAAAATTCCTTTGAGAAGAGACCATGGGGGCGTTCTGCTTGCACAGAGTGGCCTAGGAAATTATTTGACCATGCTTGGCTACCAAGACATTCAGAAACCCCTAAAGCCATGGTTCCAGGATACCTGGCTACTGCTCAAGATGGCAGCAGACTTTGGCATCATCCACATGATGCTGTTCTACAGGAATGCAGGATGGTGGAGTCAAGGGGTTATGGAGCCTTCCACCGAGGGTTTTGTTTTGTTTTGTTTTGTACTGGGGATTGAACCCCAGGGGCACTTAACCACTGAGCCATATCCCCAGCCCTTATTTATTTATTTACTTACTTATTTATTTGAGACAGGTTCTTGCAAAGTTGCTTAGGGTCTTGCCAAGTTCCTGAGGCTGGCTTTGAATTTGTGATCTTCCTGCCTCAGCCCCTTGAGTTACTGGATTACTGTACCTGGCTCAGATTTTGAAGGAAGACCCGAGAGGGCAGGCAGAGTGTAGCAGGGTCAGAATCCCTATAGGCAGCCCCTGAGAGGGCAATATGTGAAGATACGCAGAGAAAACTGAAGGTGTCATGGAGTTCCTGAAATTAAGAGATGCCAATAACATGTAATGACTACTAAGGAAAGCTGCAGCAGTCAAGCAGAAACAAGCCAAGGGAGGGTTCATGTAGGCTCTTCCCTGTGGAAAGAACATCATGATGTTATGTGTCCCAGATGAATGAATGGTTTAATGGATGTGGAGCTACAGGACTTGTTTGCCCAGTTAGATTTCAGTCTTGCTTTGGTCCTGTCCCTTCTTTCTATACCTCTATCTCTCTCTTTTGGAATAGAAATGTTTACTGTGCCATCATATATTGGGTATATGTAACTTGCTTTTGATCTTTACAGGTGCTCATAGCTACGAGTTTGTCTTGAGTTTCAGATGAGATTTTGGACTTGGATTTTGGGGCAATGCTGATACTATTAAGACTATAGAGGGGCTGATGTTGTAGCTTAGTGGTAGAGCATTTGCCTAGTATGTGTGTGGCACTGGGTTCAATTCTCAGCACCACATATAAACAAATGAAAAAAATAAAGGTCTATCAACATCTAAAAAAAAAAAGACTATAATGGCTCTTGGAAATGGATTAAATGTATTTTGCACTGTGAGGGGGCATGAGCTTTGGGGAGCCAGGAACAGAATATTATGGTTTGGATATAAAGTAATCCCTGAGAGTTCATGTGTAAGACAATGCAGGAATGTTTAGAGATGATTTGGTTAGATTATGAGAGCTGCAACCCAATCAGTGGATTAATTCATTGATGGATTAATAATTTGAATGGATTAATGGATGGTAACTGTAGGCAGGTAGAGCATGACTGGAGGAAGTAGATCACTGGGGCATTTTGTCCCTGGTGAACAGAGCTCTGTACTTACTAACTGTCATGTCCAAAACTGTGTTCCTCTGCCACACACTTCCACCATGATGTTCTGCCTTATCTTGAGCCCAAAGCAATGGAATCAGCCAATTATGGACTGAACCTCTGAAACCATGAGCCAAAATAAACTTTTCATTTTCTAAATTGTTCTTGTCAGGTCTTTTGGTCATAGCAATGCAAAACTAACTAAAACACCATTGGATATGAGTGGAAGTGTTACACACCATTTTGGGGTTCAGGCACTTAAGGAGAGAGTAGCTCTTTTATGTTCTTTCTCACTTTTTCCTGACTAGATGCAGATAATGACTCAACTTTAGGAGATGGGTAGAGCCATGAAAATGGAATGGAAGGAGACTGGATTCCTAAATGACTCTGCAGAGGAAAACCTCCCAGCTGATAAAGACCTGCATTTGACTATTGCTAAATGTGTAAGAAATATAATTCTATGTAGTATTGGCTTCAGTGTATTTGTTATAGCAATGAAGGGTGCCCTTATTAATACTCAGAATGAAGGCATCAGTGACCAAAAATGAGTTGGAAGGGAATACTAGATCACTCATTCCTTCCACATTATTGAGTACCTAGTTTATGTTCAGTCTGTGGTTATGAAAGCAACTGCTTTTTCTTTTCTTTGTTTTTATTTTTGGAAGTTCTTAAGAAAGGCACACTTAGAAAAATATGAAACTCTTCATGAATTTGCATGTCACCCTTGCACAGGAGTCATGCTGATCTCTCTCATTCCAATGTTAGTATACTTGCTGTCTGTTTCAGTCAGCTTTTTCTTGACAGGTCTTTTCTGTGACCAAAAGACCTAACAAGAACAATTAGAGGAGGAAAAGTTTATTTTAAGGCTCATGGTTTCAGAGGTCTCAGTCTATAGAGGTGGGTTCCATTCCTCAGGACTCCAAGTGAGGAAGCACATCATGGAGGAAGAGTGTGGCAGAGGAAAGTAGCTCAGGACATCACATCAGGAAGGAGAGAGGCAGGTGGTAATGGCTTACCTTCTCTAGCCACTCACTACTTGCCTATAGTTACCACCTAATTAATCCCTATCAGGGGATTAATGCACTGATTATGTTAAGAGTCTCATAACCCAATCATTTCACATCTAAGTTTTCTTGCATTGTCTCACATATGAGCTAATAGCTAAATCATAACACTGTCAAAGTGAGTGCAGCAACTATGATTTAGCTGACCACCTAGCAGAAGGGACAAATGACTTAATACAAACTGAAATTGGCAAAACTGCAGGGACTTATAGGAAATATAAAAGAGATTAATAGATTTTCTCTGGAGGCAAGAAGACAGCGTTTCTTAAGAAATTTTCCTACAGCCCACAGAACATGAGTGAGAAGCACATTTCAGACAGAGGTCCCTAAGGACAATGTCAAAAGTGTCTAGAGAGACACAAATGTTTCAGGTGGCTCAGACTTAAGGCACAGAAGGTCCACCTGGCACATGAGGCTTGGCGGAGGATTAGCGATGAACAGCCAAAGGCCAATAAAAAGTTCTGTGCGCTTGGAAAGGAAAAAGTACTTCTGTAAGTGACATTTGGGCCAAAGAGGGACTCAGCATTGGATTATAGACCCTTTACAAATGAATGACCATGAGTGTACTGAATATAAAAAGTATGTCTAATAGACATAGCAATGCTCAAGGAACATTTTCACCCTCATATGCATTTGCTAAAAACTAAATGGGAAATCAATGAGCAAAGCATTTCTCTCAAGATGCTGAAAACCTGAACACAAAGAAGAAAAGATAAATGGAAGAAAAATCAAAATAAAGGAATCGGTAATGATAAAAGCAGAAACTATTTATATTCACATAGAAAACACACAAAATAATGGTAAAATTGATTAACAAATCTCAAACCCAATTATTTAAAAGACCAATAAAATAAATAATTGCTTGGTAATCTGATCAAGGATACCAGAAAACACACAACTTCCAAGAATGAGAAACGTTAATTACAGATATAGGAGAGGCTGAAAAATACGTTATATATAAGACATCAATGCATTTTAAAAATCTAGAGGAAATGGAAGATTTTCAAATAATATAAAGTTTCAAAGTTGACTTAGGAAGACAGAAAAAATCCGAACATGTGGATAACAACAGAATAATATTATCAGGTGTAGAATAACTTTCTCCTTACAAGAATACCAAACCAACAAGTCTTTTTTTTTTTTTTTAAATATGTACCTGGTGCAAAGTCTGGCTGATGACAGGACTAATCATGGATTACTAAATAAGGGGATGACAGACAAGATCTGTTGGCTGTCAGAGAATGTGTGGGGCATGTAGAGTTGGGACACTGACAGAGGGTCAGGAAAATAATGGTCTTCATAGTGCATGTATTCAGAATGTTCCTCGACTTAAAATGGTGAACTTTCGACTTTTCAACTTTATGGTTGTGTGAAAGTGATACACATCCAGTAGAAATTATACTTCAAATTTTTATTTTTAATCTTTTCCTGAGTGAGTGGTACAATCCTCTCTCATGATGTATGAGAGGCACCACAGCTTCCAATCATGATGTATGATCATGATGGGGAAGAACTGAGACTCTATAGTGTGCTGTGTTGCTCAATTATGATGGGTGGGTTAGGTGTAGTAAATGCATTTTCCACTTATGATGGGTTTACCAGGATGTAACCCCACATCCTGTCAAGGAGCATCTGTACTCTGTGCCAAGCACTGTTCTAAACTTTTTATCTGGATTAATTTATTTGATCCTCAAGACATCTCTATGAAGTATCTTCACTTTACTCAAGGAGGTCCTTGTGTCACAGAGAGATAAAATAATTTACTTATTCTTATCACCTTTGCTAATATGAGGCTTAAACCCTGAACTCTGTCTCTAGGGCCCACTCTGAAGCACTGAGTTACCCTGGCTCTGAGAGCTAGAGGAGGGACAGATAAGCTGAAACATCATAGCAGGAGGCAGTGGTGGTGGATGAAGGATTCTGAGGCATAGTCCATGGAAGTAGAGGGTGTGGACAGAGTTCATAGTAACAAACATGGACTCAGGCCCAGGGTACTCATTAGGATCTGTGTAGAGCCACTCACCTCTTAGCAAGTACATGCCTGACAAAATCCCTTAGGCCCAGAACATAAAATTCAATAAAATGATGAGAACCCAATTAAAAAAACAAACTCAACAAAGAATGCCCAATATAGACACAAAAACATATATAGCATCATTGATCAAAAAGGGAAATGTAAGTTAAAAGTACACTTATGTACTATTACACACACACCAGAATGGCTACCATTTAAATGATGGGAAAAACCAATAGTTGGGGAGTATATAGAGCAATTGTAGTCTTTAAACATTTCTGGTGGAAGTGCCAAAGGGTATAGTCACTTTGGCAATTTCTTCTTAGGTGAAATATACATTTACCATATGATACAATTCCGGGTATTTATCTTTCCAAAATGAAGACCCACATTTACACAAAGACCTGTATTGGAATGTTTACATCAGCTTCCCTAATGACAGCCAAAGCCTGTAAACAACTCAAATGTAGACACTCACTGCTCAGCAACAGGCAGGGGGAGGACTGATATACTGCTGATCTATGCAAAGCCCATGCCAAGGGAAATAAACCACATACAGGAGTTCTGTCCGTGATGATTCCACTTGTAGAACATTCTGGGTAAGGTCAAAAAACAAAAGGGAAAGCAAATGGATCAAGCGTTTCTAGGGTGGGAGAGGTGATGGACAGCAAAGGGGTGGGCCTGAGGGGATTTGAGGGTGATAGAAATATTGTCTTGGCGGTGATGATGGTAATATCACCATATGCATTTGACAAAGCTCATCAAACTGTGCTCTTAAAAATGTTGTTCTGTTTTTGTTTTTGTTTTTGATACCAGAGATTGAACCCTGGGGCACTTAACCACTGAGCCACATCCCCAGTTCTTTATATTTTTTGTTTTGAGACAGGGTCTCACTAAGTTGCTTAGGGCCTTATTAAGTTGATGAGGCTGGCTTTGAACTTGGGGTATTCCTGGAGCCCCCACCCGAGCCGCTAGGATTACAGGTATGCGCAGCACCCAGCAAAAGGTAGATTTTAATGTGTGGACATTACACCTTAATTTTTTAAAAGAAAAAGAAGAGCAGAAGATGAAGTTGAAAATATTCAGATGCCAGCAGCTGTCTGGAGACACTGCAGCCACATCTTTCCCTTTGGGGATATAGCACCAAGGAAGCCATTCCTCCAGTTCTCTCAATAGTACTTGAGACAGGAGACAAAGCTCTGGGGAGCTGGTCAGACTCTTACTAGTTACGTAATTCATTCCTTGAAAACTTCTGTGTCCACCCCTATAAAACAGATAAGATGCCACTTGATCCCAAAGATCTACCTGGGGATTAGATAAGAGAAATCCTGTCATTCAAATGAGATTTTATGTTATAGGGTCAAGAAGATCTTGGCCCCAGAGAGAAAAACTCTGTTCTCTGTTCAAGAGAGCCAGAACTCCTGAAGTCCAGTGCCCTACCTCCCCTAATGTGAGAGAATAAATATCATCAAAGCAAAGTGTCCATTTTCCCTGCTCAGTCAAAATATCACTTGGAGACTATTATGTTTGAATATGAAGTGGTCATCAATTGTTCCTGTGTTAATGTAGTAGGTAGAAAGATTAGATTATGAGAGCTGTGACCTGATTGATCAATGGATCAATAATTTGAATGGATTACTGTATGGTAACCTACAGGCAGGTGGGGTATGACTGGAGGAAGTGGGTCACTGTGAGTGTGCCTTGGGGATTATATATTTTGTCCTTGGCTCCGCCCACTCTGACTACACTTCCCAGTTGCCTAAAGCTGAATAACTTTCCTCTACCACACCCTTCTTCCAGGATGCTCTGTCTCACTTTAGATTCAGAGCACTGGAGTTGGGCAACAACAGAGGGAACCTCTGCAACCATGAGCCCAAAACAAACTTTTCCTTCTCTAAATTCTTGTTAGGCATTTTTGTCATAGCAACAAAGACTGTCACTATTGGAAACCACTTCCCATTCTGTTTGTTTAGGGTTAAGTGCCACTACCATCTTCCAAGAGGCAAATCCCAAGAAAGCAGAACCTGTTGGTCTTCTGCAGGTCCTGAACCCCAGGGCAGGATCCATCATGGATTCTCAATACTCAATAATGGTTCTATCATCCAGAAGCCAGTGAAACCTAGAGTCACTCCCTGCAGACAGGTTCAGTCTCACTTTCCTGGTATTCTGTGTTGGTGAGGCCCCTGGGACAGCTCCTGGGCTCCTGAGCTCCTGGGGTTGAGGTAGACACTACTTCTGTGAACCAGTGCCTGCTTCCTTCTTGCCCGTAGGACTGCCATCCTGCTCAGGGTCAGGTGTCAATGTGCCCAGCACTGGGGTATGGGCCTGCCTCACTTCAGTCTACCTGCTCTCATCTGCTAGAGCTGGTTTCTGGACTATGAGACTTCTGGGAGATGTGGTGGCAGAAATACCCCCTGGTCTTGCTTCCAGAGCATTCCTGGGCCTATCTATACCTCTGGAGCTTATGGGAATATCTGGCAGACATGAGAGTAAAGTCTAGAGACCCAGAAAAGCTAACCCAGAGTCCCACATCAGAATGAGAATCATCTGCTTCTGGACTATAGATCATATGAGGTGATAAAACCTATTGATGAACTCAGTTTAGTCGGGCATCTGGTACAGCCTATAGCCCTAACTGACACAGTGGTGCTGACTTAGTCCAGCATTGACTGTTCAACTAAACTCAGCGTGTGCTGCCCCTTATGGATTTCCTGAGCGGGTGAACCACACTTGTGACATTTTGCAGCCATTTTGAAAATGTATTGGAGAGCTGCTTTAACCATAATAGCATTATTCTATAGGATTAGAATACTCCATAGATTTAAATGAAAAAAAGCATGATGTCTATCCATGAACCCATCTAATTCCCCAAATATCACTAAAATTCTCTCTAGATATAACAATCCACCAAATACTTCCACATAATATAAAACCTTTAAAACATCAAATATCTAATTATTTGTCCCTTAAAGAACTCAAGTGAATATATTTGTATTTAATGTAATGTAATGATCTTGTTCACTGCAAATATTGCAGATGCTTTGGCACCTGCTGGTTCATGGTACCTCACCAAAGCTCAGGGCTGGCTGCTAACAGGTCACAGCTGGGCTCTTCTGGGACTTCCTCCCTGATCCATAAAGTTGCCTCATTAAGAAATAAGTGGGTGGTTATGTCTTCCTTGTGTTGGCAGAGAAAATACGGTACACCATGCATTATTTGAGATATATGTTTAAAAATTACTTGTTGTATATCTGAATTTCACATTTAACTAGGCATCTTGAAATGTTACATGCTAAATCTGGCAAAACTAGCCTCTCTCTGGGGACCTCCAGTGACTGATGGATATAGAAGTACAAAGGAAGGCCCTGCCTCAGAGAGATTCATGTATCCTTATCTTGGGCTCTGCTTCTAGGACCTAAAACACTCAGTACTACTGTGGTCCTACGTGTCAGCTGCTCAGGGTGAACTGTTTTTAGCTGATGATATGAGGACCCCTCACTAGTGTTGGGAGGGGTGCTGATAGTCCCTGGCATGAGGCAGTAGTTGATCATGAAGACCTCACCTGGGGGAGTTGGAATAGGTGGTACACAGTTGGTACCTGTATCCATGGCCCATGTGTCCATGGATTTCACCAATCACATATCAAAAATATTCAGAAGAAACGTTTTTGTACTAAACATGTATATGTTCTCTCTTTTCATTTTTCCCTACACAATACAGCATAACAACTCTTTACATAGGATTTACATTGTGTTAGGTATTATAAGTGGCCTACAAATAACTTAAAGTACCTGTGAATGTGTGACTTTATGTGGCAAAAGGGATTTACTTGGCAGACATTATTTAATTAAGAACATCAGAATCAGGAGATTATACTGGATTATCTGGGTGAATCTAATGTCATTATAAGGCTGCTCATAAAATAGAAGAGGAAGGTAAGGAAGGTCAGAGAAGATGTGATGATGGAAGCAGAGGTGAGAGGAACACAATACTGCCTTTGAAGATGGAAGAAGAGCCCAAGAGCCAAGGAATTCAGTCAGTTTCTAGAAGTTGGAAGAGGACAGGTAACAGGTTCTTCTCTAGATCCCCCAGAAGGAACCAGTCCTGCTGGCACCAACAGGTAATTTTCAGTGTCATGGGAACAGCACAGGAAGCATCCTTCTCTCCTGCCTCAGCACCTCAAGAGGGCCTTAGAGCTCTCAGACTTGTTACTTAGTAAAATCTTCCTCACAGTAGCTGTTGAGATGGTCCAGAGCAGTGTCAGTGAACTTGTGTTCTGTGGGGGCCATGGGACCATGCACATGGCTTCAAAATTGAGAGGTCTGGCTCTGGTCCCATGGTCTGTATTTTCCTACATGTGTGATGTTAGCATGACCATTAGTCAGCCTTCACACCATCACAGAACAGGGGGAGATGTTCACCCCCTTCTTAGAGTGGTTGTGCACTGAGATGAGCTGTGAGAAAGACCCAGGGAGTGGAATGAGGCCACCAGCACTTGCTGGACCGTAGACACCAGAACTGTAGCCCTTGGTCACTTGAGTGCTCACATGAGTGTGTCCACCCCTCCCTCTAATTCAGGTCATCTTCTGTCCCACAGCTAACCACTCTATCAGGAATGTTTCCTTCCTTTCCTTAACAGTTGATGGAAGAAAACATCATTTCAATTAGTGACCTGCCAGGGGCCCAGGGAGGCTGAGTGGCAGCCCCTGAAGCCACAGTGCTTGTCTGTCTACTGAGGCCCAGCACTTACCTCCCCCAGGGACAGACTCAGGTAGGGAGTATGTATGGAGAATGCACAGACCTTGTCTGGGGTGCAAAGGGCTCTATCAGCAAGGGCTGGGATATAGCAACAGTAGCAGGAATTACAGAAAACTAGAAGCTGGAATACCGGGTGGCCTATGGAGATAGAAACAGGAATTGGGGAATTCAGTGGATCTAGGAAGACTAGAAAGTTTCCCTATGGCCCTGCACCTGCTGGTGGCTCCTTGCTACATTGACTCTGGCCAATCTTCACCTGTGCCTGAGATCTCACTGTCATGGGACCCCATACACATGTACCCCACTGATAAACACATGCACCAGTGAGCCTCAGGGACACTCCTAGTGTCCAGTGAAGATGAAGCAGACAGCAGCAGGCTGACCTCTAGTCTGTGGAAGGACCCCAGCCACCCTGAACTTTCAAGCGGAGTTGACACTGTTTGCAGTTCTATGAGGAGGAGTGGTAGGAATTAAAAAATATACAGAAAAACTAAAGATGAATTTAAGAAAAACCCATCTTCATTCCAGTGGGTGAGGCCCAGGCCTGGAATGGGTGTGAAGGAGAGAGCCTGGTAGCCCACCAGTGTCTAAAGAGATGCAGATGTGTTGCCTGCTTGTTCTCAACAGGCTAAGTGTCCTATTTAGACTGCATTGCCAAGTCTGCTAGACTTAGGTCCTGAAAAGATCAAAGTTTGTATGAGGTTCTTGCAGTAGAAATGAGACAGAGAAAGAGACAGAAATAGAGAGTCACAGAGAGAGACAGGCAGAAAGAAATAGACAGACTTTCTTTCTTTTAAAGCATCCCATCTATGGTATTGTCATGGTAGCCCAGCTGATCAATACACCTAGAATGTTACATCTCCAGTTTCCTTCCTCAAAAGTACCATGCTAACCAAACTTACTGTGAACTCCTCATTACTCCATCAGCTGATCTATGGAAAATGTGGGTCATTCAGTTGTTTTCTGGACCAACATGAGGGCAAAAGTGAAGGGAGAGGAAAATACAGACCAAAAAGTCCTCAAGGAGGATGCCCAGGGCCTACATTCAGGCCACCTGAAGTGATGGTCCATCAAGAAATGAAGGGCAAGGCTATATGAATGAGCCAGCAGTGGTGGGTACACAGCAGCCATAGCCAGTAAGGAATAGTATGTTAGTAGGATCAGGCCTGCCCCTGAGGAGCTGATGGCCACCTGGGGAATCCACTAAACATGCTGCTCCTACAGATTATAAAGGAATGACCACAGGTGAGTTCCTGAAGGTCAGTTCAAGCAAGATGGCTGCTCAGAGTCAGAGAAATGGAAAGAGTCTCCCTTAATTCAATCAAAAAAGGAAATGGGCCAGGCTTGAGGGTGCATGCCTGTAATCCCAGCAACTCGGGAGGCTGAGGCAGGAGGATTGCAAGTTCAAGGCCAACCTCGGCAACTTAGTGAGGCCCTAGGCAACTTAGGGAGACCCCATCTCAAAATAAAAAATAAAAAGGGCTGGGGGTGTGAGCAGTGGCTAAGCACCCCGTTTCTTTCTAGGAGCCTGGATAGATTCAACCACAGTTGAAATCTGGGGGGAACAACTTTGAAAACATGAGAGAGGCATTACCTGCTGCTCCATGTTTAGACCTGGGCTTGAGCAGGGGATAGCACTTCCCAGGGACAAAGAAGTGGACCTGGTGGACTTGGGAAGCCCAGAGAAGACAGATGCTTAGGGTAATCCTAAATTTAAGTCAGGCTAACTCCACAAAAAGGGGATGAATCCTTGACCAGCCATAGAAGAGGAGAGGGAAGTGGGCATTGCAGTTTCACAGTCCTCATATGGCTCTGGACCCTGCTACATAGTGCCAAATTAGTGATACTCATCCTGTCTTCATTTAGCATTTGCTATTTTTCTTATCATACATTTTTTAATTAATATTGATTCTTTAAAAAATATTATGTTAAAATATCTTGATGACTGGCACTTTGTTAGTCCTTTAAAGTTTATACCTGAACCCCCTGAGGCCCTGAAGTCCACAGACCTGGTCAAGACCAGCACTCCCTCCCTGTGGGGCAGAAACGGAAAGTGCATGAGCAGCCCCAGATTCCCAGAATCAATACCCACCCAGTCTGAGTTACTTCTCACCCCATAAGCTTCTGTGAATGCAGAGGTTTGGGGGCAACTCTGCTGCTGTTGTTACTTAAGGGCATTGTATACACGCAAGTATGAAAGCGTGTACATGTGCACATCATGTTTTCTCCCCCATTTTGGAAATAGCACCAGATCTCCAGTCCATACACTCAACTCTCACCACTTCTAGACATCTCTCTGCTTGTTCCAATAAAAAAAATACCATCTCCCTTCTCCCCAGATGGTCTGAAGTGGCCCCTTTGGGCAGAATCTCTTATCTAAACCATAGGAGCAGTGGCAGACAGGCATAGGACTTGATTGGGTACCTGGTCCTTCCTCTGACTTCACTGTACAGGCCCTCTGACTTGGGCTGGTTGTTTTTCTCCTAACATCATTAGCTCCGCTAGAAGCAGACTGGCAGG